>NC_079369.1:12997193-13600526 GCF_021018895.1 Seriola aureovittata | reverse complement strand
AAGTAATGAGTAAGGCTTTGTGTATCAAATCTACTCTGCAAGTAAAATTTTGAAAATTTAAAGCAAACTCACAAGAAGCATTAATGGAAGAGTTTGGTTCCAAATTACTTGTACATTCATAGGTAAATCAAGCTTTTCAGATAGAAAAGGTGTATGGTCAGGCATTTATTGTCAGATTACATGTTCTTAGACAAAATGTTTGAAATGTAAGGAATCAGACTATAAAGATGTTTCTTTGTAGAGCAAAAATCTAGTTTATCTGAGTTCACTGAAAAGTTTAATTTACTTATTGTAAGAGAGTTGTTTTAATTTTCAGGCAGTGAATATATCCTTTACTTTTAATTTATTAGGAAACAGAAAAGTGCCTCAGATTGCAAAATACAAAAGGTATAGATGACAAAAAAAATAATAATAATGTGGGGCCAAAACAGCATTTCCTCAGCTCTGGCATGTTTTTCTGCATATGTTTTTTTGATTCTTCCCAAAAAGTGCAAAACAATAAATAATACATGACTATGTCCTGCACAATCATATTACAAAAAAACAATGTTTTTTTTTTTTTTTTTTGTAGGTATTGTGCATTTCTTCTTATTATCAATAGGATTTCGCTTGTCATCATTACCCCTGGTCACAATAATGGAACTATGATAATGAACAGCACAATAAAACACTAGTATCATCTTGTGAATTTACAGTGCAGTGTGACATCTACATTCACAATAATTTTTCATCTCATAATTTAATCTTATAATATCTGCACTTTTAAGTCTAACTTAATTCACTGGACCCAGTTCAATTTCATAACACCAAGCCTAACCAGTTCATACATTTATTTTCACAATTTAGACTCTAGATTTAGTCACTAACTGGTACTGGGACTCCTCTGGATTCACATGTTCTGAGCAGCGGGTCTGTGTGATCGTCTCTCTTTGCTTCAAGCCACCATGTTGTCATATCCCCCTTGCCCTGTTGGGTCAAGAAAAAACGAGACAGAGTCATATTGCAAAGCATGTGTCCCTTTGAATTTTAAATAAAGCCATTAGGGTTTGATGGTGGGGGGGCAGAGAGTAGCAGCTGCGGCCACCTCTTTAGCAAGACATCACAAGTGTCAGAACTGCAGCCCTGTTGGGAATAAGAAGAAAACCCCTCCCCCATAATCACACTGGCACTACAAAAAAGATGTCTTAGGTTACAATGTCAATAGAAGCCAGCAGAACTGGATAGTACAATACTTCTCTGGAAAAGAGACTAAATACCAGACACACCCAGTCTACTTTCCCTTGGAGGGAAGTTTTGAATTTCCTGTGGCCTTTTTGAAATCTCATTCTCATAAATCCCTTGTTTTTTTGTTCAGTCTGTTTCAAAGATGTCACATCAGGTCAGATTTAATTATCATTGCATATTTGTGGCTTTAAAAAACAACTATCTCCACAACAGTGTATATCAAATAAGGTAGAAAAAGCAATATATACAACTAAGCTAATTGGGTTCAGTTCAAGAGACGTTGTGAATGTATTCAGTGAGATTTGTTTCCAGCGCCGTAAAAGGTCCAGTCACTACAGCAACCACCATGACCATGGCCAGGAATGTGCTGAGCATAACTCTCTGTCCAGTGGACTGTATGGGGAAGTATGTTTTCCCCATGAGAATGCAAACTAAAATTAAACAACTGCTACAGGAAGCTCAATATACATTTCCTGTCCTGATAGTGCTGTTTGTCAATCCAGTTACCCTAAGTATGAATGTGTGAATGTGTGCTGAAGTGTTGATATTCTTACTTTCACATTAAGTGTTCCTCTGCAGGTCAGAACGTAACCTCTGAGTGTGTGAAGCAGGTCAGCTGTGGCATCACTCACCTGGATCTTCAGAGCTACGGATATGATGATAAAGAAACACGCAGCATGTGATAGGATATAGTAATATGAATACATATTTTATTTGATCTTATCTCATCTTATGTGCAATGCACTGTCATGGTCTCAGTAACATATGTGTATTACTCAGTTTTAAAAACTTCTACAAACCAAAATATGGTATACATAACAATCAAACCAGCCATATTTGTATGACACAATGTGCTGAACAGACATTTTAGATATACATACACACATATGTACGAGAATAGGGGAATATGATTGTGTAAAGCATGAGTATAATTATGTAATACAAAATGCACAGACATATTTCCATACAATGTATGTAATTTGCACATTTTACAACATATATGACTTGTGACTTAAAGGCACATTTGCAAAATATGCAAGGTAAATTACAGTGTGTACAAACCTAACGATAAATTTGGGATGACTTACTTTGTCCCAACAAAGCTCTTCAGGGTTTAGGCACATTGTATCTTATGTAAGATTATGTTTATCTTTAAAGTATATACTGTTTTTTACTTCTGAGCCTATACACTCGTATCTCGCTAGCTTAATGCAGAAGATAAGGTGCTGGGAAAGCATTGTCTGTCCTCCCTATTGTAACTCTGCTGTGCTCTCTGTTGTGCTGTTGAGCAAACACAGACAACACAGAGACAGTCCTGTTTGGCACAATTACAGTGGCACACAGCTCTGGCCAAATGCTAACTCTGCTCTGCCTTTGAAGCAAACTGCAGAAAAACTGTTTAATCAACACTAAACCACATCAAAAGAGCACAGAACAGAATTATTTAGTACAATTTTTACATCTTGCAGCCTACAGTAAAAATGAAACACTTCCACAAACCTGATATTTTTTCTAAGACCTATTCTGTTGCACTTAAAGACATTAATTGGATCAAAGGCAGCGTATCTAATCCTTCATTACCTTCACTAGTTGATTCCATCCGTGATGCTGTGTTGACAGTGTCTCCGAAAAGGCAGTAGCGTGGCATTTTGGTGCCAACCACACCGGCCACAACAGGTCCTGGCAGGATAAACAGCAGCAATTGTAAGCAAAACTCTTGATTGATAATATATATGACATTGCCTAATCATGATAATGCATTCGAGGTTATTCAAAGGGGGGCATAACCTAATTTTTAAAGTTTCTTATACCTACATGAAGCTGACAAATCAAGTATTGTGGAAAAAAAACAACTTGCTAAAAAAAAAAAAAGCCAGGGCTCAGAGAACTACTGGATTGTAACATTGCAATGTTAAATGTGGAGCTGATCCAAACAGAATCATTGACGGACTATTACAGAGATATGAACATACAGAAGGGTTTTTACAAAGGCTTTAAAAAAAATTTGATCTACATAACAATTCATTACCCATGACGATGGTTCAAGTCATCATGTTAAAGCATTTCCAGCTACAGGGAGTGTATTTGTATTGATTTGTGAGGACTTGATGTCAGACACTACATGTAACAAGCCATGTGATGCTGTATATTCCCCTGTTCCAACCAGGAACAGATATCTTACCTTATCTATCTTACAATACACATATAATCGCGTAATGATGCAGCGAAAGTCACATTTAGTTTCACATATACACACACAGGTTGCTTAAGGTTACGCTCTTATCACAGTCTGCAACCTTTGAACACTGTAAAACTGTGAATGTGACCTTAAGCTCTGGTGACTTCAAATAGTGACTTCAGGTTGGTTTCTTGTTATTGAATCAGAAATTTTTGATAATATATGTCCCAGTTGAATTACAGTAAAAAAAAGAAAAAGAAAAAAGAAAAGTTTCTATCAGTCAATGAGGAGGTGTCTGGTGATTGGACTGCATTCAACCTGGTTATATGTGTTTATTAAGACTGAAGCAAGGTTCAGTTGGGACAGGGCATACAGTGGTCGGATAATCTAATAAAGCGATGTTGGATACAATGAGACGGCCACAGTACCTGAGTGGATGCCGGCGCGGATCTTCAGCTGTGTGTTGGGCTTGTGGGGGATCTTGAAATTGTGACAGACACTGACCAGATCCAGGGCCATGCTGGCTATCTCTCCGGCATGATAGATGCCATTTTCTTTAGGGACCCCAGAGACCACCATGTCTGGACGATCAGCCATTATTTTTCATGATAAGAGATAACACAGGAAGAGGGAGAGGTTCACTGATAATAGAATAGCAAAACACACATCCAGGTTCTATTTAGAGCACCAATCTGTTAAAAAAATGATCCCAATGAATCAATCGCAACAATATACCATTGATTCATTGGGATAATTTTTTTCTGTTTCACTTTTAGATCAAGATTTCTATATTGACTTTTGTTAAATGTTTGAATTCTTTCTCTCTTTTCTATGGTCGAATTTAATATGACCTTAATAGGACTTGTCACTTATTTTTAATGGTTTATCATTTTGCAGCTGTAATCTCAACATCCTCACTTACAAGCATCGCCTATTGTCTCCACTTTGTAGACATCATAATTGTCAATAATGTCGTCGAAGGTGGTGTAGAGCTGGTTGAGGAAGTCTACTACCTGGTGGGGTGTGCTGGCACCAGACAGCTGAGTAAATCCAACAATGTCGCTGTCACAGGGGAGTAATATAGTGTTAGTATTATTAAACTATTAAACTAAAGAGAGAATCTCTAACCCCCTCTCCAAATGTCCATTACAAAAAAAAAAAAAAATCAAACAGAACAGTTTGATGATCAAAAACCTGAAGTAGACGGTGGCATTGGAGTAGCTCTGAGCCTCTGCTGTTCGACCTTGACGGAGGTCATCGGCCACCGGCTTTGGTAACATACCTGCACATGAATTTAATGACTTTAAATATTGCTGTGTACACATTCATAGAAAATGTCTTAAAAACAATGGGTAGAAAAGGAAACACAATTTCTGCACCACTAGATGGCAGCAAGAAAAGCCGAGTTTGTCTTTTATTACCTTCATCAAGCCTCATTCTTTTAGTTTAACTGCTACATAAACTGGATTTACTGGACAATAACAACTCTTTCTCATACAGCGGGAACTTTCCCTTGCAGCACTATTCTGACAGTATATGTCCACTGTGTTTATAGTTTATCATTTATCATCCATTGCAATGTGAATGTATGAAACAGAGATATCACTAATACCTCTACAATGTCACCAAGACAAATTCATATTATTCATTTGAACCCTGCAACTCATGCACATCACTCCTTACTGTTATTCTGACTTACTGTATAGCAGTCGATCTGTCTTCTGTTTCTCTTGAAGAAGGTCCTGTGTTCTCTCAGCAACTATGGCCTCCAGATGTTTGCTGTACTTCTCCATCTGCAGTTAAAGAAACACTTGTTTTTCTGAAACTCACAATAATCCATATGGCTCAAAGGACACTTGAAAGTTCTTCCTCACATTTGTTTTACCATATTTTCACATGATATTTTATACAATCCTGAGCTGATTCCTGCATACTATATATCTTTTAAGCCATGTTGTTCCATATTATTTTACTATACTTCAGTGGGTTATTACCAGGTTCATCATCATGTCCACTGGGCTGACTTTGTGTGGGTTCATCTTGTCAAGCATCTTCTTCACTTGCTCAAATGTAGGTCTCATGGTGAAGTTGTGAGACCAGCATTTCTTAATGAGCTGCTCAATATGCCAGAAAAGACAGTGAGACATTATTGTTTAGTTTGTTTTACAATATAATGCTTTCTGACAAATATCTCAATGCTTTATTAGAGTTATTCGACAAAAAGATAAAGCCTCTGTGGCTGTAGTGTAATTCTTTTATTTGCATATGTGGCAGACCTCACTGTAGTCTCCCTGACTTGGACAGTCAGTATCTGCCTTCCCTGCTTTGAGTTCAGGCAGAGGGGGGCGCCACATGATATCTATCCTCACTCCCTCAGTCTGGTCCTGTTAGAGAGGACTGCTGGTTACAAAGCAAAGATCAAAAGGATGCCGAAGGTTGTAATCTACACAGTTGGCTGCCATACTCACTGAAATGAGGTCAGAGCGAGTTGCAATCTCGACCAGAATCATGGAGTAGCTGAGGAGAGGAGGGGAAAGTAGCACAGGGATGCATAAAGATACTTGTCTATCCACCATCTTTAATCCAACTGTATTAAATTTCCATTTGGTCCAAATCTTACAATCTGAAATGAAGTGCTTTAACTTTAATTAACTGCTTATACAGTAGCACTCAAACACACCTGTAGACGTCCGCTGCTGGTGCCATATTGGAACTGCTTCCCAGCAGCACCTCTGGAGCACAGTACACGCGGTTTACATCCCCACAGTTGAAGCCATTACTGACGGCCTCAAAGTCCTCCTTTCTGTAGGCTGTGAGCCCATAATCTGGAGCCAAACACAGGAGAATATAGAGTTTAGTGACGAAGTATGTTGTTTTTCACTTTGCCTTCATAATAACATTGCTGCTGGTGTAGGATTTGGCTTAGTGCAATGACTTCTATAAACTGACTCTTGTGTTTACCTTAAAAAAACTGTTTATGTTGCGTGACGTATCACATACAGTGATGTATGTGTATGTGTAACCACTGAGTATAACAATGACAAAAGCACTTTACTGAACTTGGCACATGGATTTTAAAACATCTATGTCTCTATACTGCAGACTCAGGTTGTGTATGATGATTTTTTTTTTACCTGAGATTTTGCACACCCAGCGGTCATCAATAACACAGTTTCTGGAGTGAAGTCTCCCATGAAACATTTTGTGCTGGTGGAGGTAACACATCCCCCGGGCGATGTCAGTGGCAAACGACAGCCTGTATGGGGGAGGAGACTCTCTTATAATATAGGAGTAAATATAGTATAGTATTCGCATCCAAAACACTACAGTAAAATACTCTCATTGTACATTTATGGTCTAGCAAGGTTCTTGTTAGAGTCAGGATTCTTCTGTGTCAGTGTTGAACTGTGGTGTAAAATATTGAGTCTGGAAAGGAGCTCTTCCTCATTGCCCATATGAGGAACAGACACCAAATATTTCCTGCTCAAGTTTTGTCAGCAAAATTAATTAATTAATTGTCATTATTATGTTTTTGACCTTGATACCAAGCTGTGACTAAACAATGATCCTCAGCTACAAGGCATGAGCATAAACTGTAGAAAAAGCTATAATGGGCAAATAATTGTAACACCACCATCAAAAGCAGGTCTTTTGGTGCTATTGTTACAATTGCTAATAATGAATAAGATTGAGAACAAGCAGGAAAGGATTATAATATCAGCTAAATGGTCAACATGTAAATAAACAAGGCTGCGTGTGGAGGTTTCCTGGCCTGAAGCCCCAGTTGATGGGGATGTCATCATTCAGCAGGACATCAGACAGGCTCCCTTTGGGGCAGTGCTCTGTGATGATGCTCACATAAGGCACCTCAATGGAACCACCAATGAACTTGCATAGATTGGGGTGGTCCAGTTGCCTAAACATAATGAAAAATTATATGTATTGGCTTAAATGAAAACTGCAGGAATCTTTCTTTCATTTGCAAGTTAAACATTCCCTCATTTTATTTTCTTCTCTTCTCTCTGTGAAGGAGTTTCCTCACCTGACTTCTTTCACCTCCTTCCTGATGGTTTTAGACAGAGCGAAATGTTTCTTCTGGATGTGTTTCACCGCTACAGTCCTTCCATCACTGCAAGACAGTTACTATAGGTTCATTGAGTCAACTTCAAGTTACTTCTGTTAGTTGAATAGAAGTTAAATCTGATTCATAAGCATTTACACAAAGAAATAATAACATTTCGCACTATATGGCTGGCTGGATGAAGCCTTGTTTGAAAGAGGTGTTGACTCCAGTGCACACAGTCAAATCAGTAATTTGACTGATGGTGGAGTTACTCTTTCCGCGCTGCAGGCTCGTGATGCTGCCAATGCCCATCCAGCACATTCTACCTGCAGAGACCAGACAGTCAAATACTCGTGTCAAATACAGAAACAATTTACTAATAAGTCAAGAACAGCTTGGAGGATTTTTACCGCTGAGATATGCATTTAAAGGAGAGCGTAGAAAGGGTAAAATAACCTTCACTATCAGATGTTCCTCTTTAATTCCCTGAAGATCAAACCCCCTTAAAGCCTGACCCACTCTTACTCACTTAAACAATTGAAAATGCAACTCACATTACAGAAGCAGATATAACAAATAACATAACAGACAGATCAGTAATTTTAGTTCAAGATTTCTGGCACAGCACCATCGTTTCTTCCTTTCAAAGTAAAATTGAAGTGATCCAAGCACACACTTGTTTACATAATGCTTTCTGTGTAGATTATATCTGTAAGTGGTATCATTTCACAACTTCATCCTGTCACATTTTACCAAATATGATGTTCTTGTAGTTGATGATCCAGCTTTCATCCCAAAACATCTTCTGTTTCTGGTACTGAAGCCACTGCCAGGTGGAAATTAAGATAAACATCAGCACATAAAACATCTCCTGTGCTTGTGGTTGTGTGTTGTTGCGAGCGTGTTTTGCACAGACTGACCACCATGGTTAGGATGAAGCCACTGCTGAAGAGGGTGACTGGAAGGCCAATGGCTACTTTGATAGCGATGGACATTGGGCAGATGCCGCAGTCTGCAGGACAGTTCAGACAGTTCTCCTCCAGCTCGCAGACGTCGTCCCCACACACTTAAACAGTCACAATCACACATTTTATAAGCAAAAGTAGCATTACACACTGTTACAAGGAAATGTGTCACATTCAAAACTCTACAAAAGAAAAAGTACAAAAGTATCAAGATATGCTCAAAGTACCAAAAGTAAAAGTACTCATTATGCAGAATGGCTCATATCGGAATGATATATAGTATATTATTGGATTATAATTATTGATGCATCACATTGATGTTGCAGCTGGTAAAGGTGGTGCTGATTATACTGCTGGATAACTCGTAAAACTTTACCCTCTCTTACCCAATAAGAAAAAATCCTAATTTATTTGTTCAAAATATTCTGTATCACTAATCTGAAAATAACTTGTAACTAAGGTTACCAAATAAATCCGGAGCAGTGAGTAGTGCAATAATACCTTCAAGTAGTAAAATAATAGTGATAAATTTGATTGATGATGATTCAAAACTACTTTCGGTCGCTGAATTAAACTGCAATTCACACAAACAGCAAAAATCACTGAGGTTCATGATGTTTCAAGGGCAGTTATGGATACACTAAGACATAAGTACTGTATTTGTATAAAAGTATGTATATATCTTTCCTGCAGGTTGCAGGACGTTGTATTGGTTATCCAGGTTTCTCTCAGCAAGCACAAAATGAAGTTTATTATTGGCCCTCAGCTCGTAGTGCTGCAGACCATTTCACTGCAAAGTCCAACAGCTTCTCTTTTTCCTTAATGTTTCTGAGCGTGTTCAGTAGTTAAAGAAGTCTGTTATTTTAGTCTCTTTGTCTGGTTGATAAAACAACTTATATGTTGTACCTCACAGACCTCCATTTTCTACACTTGTGCTTTTGCATGACCAAACTTCATGTGTGTTAGCAGACTGACCTTGGGCACTGACAACAAGCACTTTGGACTCCAGTGCTGCGTGCATCTGTCCGATTTTGATGTGAGCAATGACTGAGGTGACTCCCACATGGATCAGCACCACCTAAATGAGAAAGCATCACAATGGAGACTAAAACATAGTTGTATTGTGGAAGAATTAGCTTGTGTATTAGTATAAGTCTTGGTTGACAAAATCATTTACTTTAATTGTTTTATTAGGAGATTCAAAAAATCCAAACAAAACTGATGAGATCCATAAGACAAGCTGTTATTATACTTTAAAACAAGCTACATACAAAATATAGGCTACCTCCGTATAACTGCCACACAAATTAACATAACCAATGAGAAAACACTTAGTGCTGTAGATGTATGTGTACGTATGTGAACTGTTTGTCCTGTAAGAGACTGTTTCTGTGAGACACAATAACAAACCTGTTTTACATTTTTGTTTTTTACTCTGTTGTCTGTAGTTTTAAATTCACACTCATTTGATAAGGCACAACCCACAGAACAGCGTTCTTGTAATTTCCTACTAACACACAAGTAATTACAACTTGTTGCCATGTAGTATCGTGACTTACCAGCGGAACAGACTACAGGCTTCACAAAGGACGTTTCACTTTGATCAAATCCACATCTTTTAATCTTTCCCTCGATGCAAGAATGAAGAACATCTGCCATGTGACAGACTGTTTTATCCAAACAGTGTCGGACCATACTGCCAGTGAACTATCCCAGTTGGTGAATTGTTTTGTTAGTACAAGAGGATTTTTTTTTTTTTGGACATCTGTGTCTTGGTGTGTTAAAGCCAATACATAAAATGAAATATTTGCAGTTATTAAGGTGATATGTTTCTGCAACAAATACTACAAAGGTTCTCCAAACCTCAACACATGTTAAAAGTTATTGTTTCTTTTAAAGAGTTTCGTTTGGTTCAGCTCACCTTTGAAGTCCAGTATTTCTGGGACATCTTGCCTGCTTTGGATACAGTGTGAGTCACTATTTTACCATCATCAGGAATCCAAGGGCCACAGATTCCACCTTGTTTCTGTGAAGAGACGGAACAACAGCTGAAGAAATGCTATTCCGACATGTGCTCTCTACACAGATGAAGATGTTAGTTTGGCTTTTTTTTTAAAAGCAAGATGGGTAATGTTTCAGTGTGTTTGGTCAGTGTGTGTTTCAGTGTTTGGTGAGATGAACCCAGTGTTGTGCGACACTCTGATGGGTACAAACCATGAGACCGAGAGGACAGGAGTGGATGTTGGCGTGATACACACAGCAGTTCATTTCATTGGCGTTGTTCCAGTTTGCCGGGCACTCATGTTCATGACAGAACCTCTTCGCCTCTGACGCATCACTAGAAGTGAAGATGAGTAGGTAAGAGTGAGTGAGTGAGAGAGAGTGTGTACGTGTTACTGTGTATTGTATTACAGTAATTGTAAAGTCTTCATGAAGTTGTCTCTTAAATCAATTCATATGCATGTGGCTACATTTGTCTGTCTCTATCTGTATGTGTGTGTGTGTGTGTGTGTGTGTGTGTGTGTGTGTGTGTGTGTGTGTGTGTGTGTGTGTGTGTGTGTGCGTGTGTGTTCAGTCTGGGGCATGGCAGACGTTTAGGATTACAGGTGTTTATGTAACACACTCACCTAAACTGGAAGATCTTGTTCCTGATGGCGTACTCGTAGAAGGAATCTGAGGCCGTCACCGTGTACGAGACATTGAACTCCTCACCGTTGGTTACTTTCTCTGGGGGACGCTGCACCCAGGACATTTCCAGACCTGTGAGCGCACACATGCATGTCGCCTGAACATCCGCATACACTTTGCACATTCAAACAGAATGCATATGCATACAACAAGGGATATTGTGTGTGTGTTTGCACATGTATTGTATTATTTCACAAGCAGCTATAGTTTATGGAGCTCCACCCCCTAAGTCACTGTAATTAATTCTTGACATGTTGGCTCCTTCCTTTTCAGCTGGGGCAGATTTTACAGTAAATTGTCACACACATCATCATCATCATCATCATCATCACTGAAAACAAAGATTAGAACTCACACAAAAACACACAAAAAAAAAAGAAATAAAACATAAAAAAGACCTACCTCCACAGCTAATCATGTTGTAATCATTTGGATTGTTGATCGGCCAACAGTCGTACTCTGTGTTGTCCAGGTCATGCCAGCAATTTACTCCCTGCAGTAGAGAGAGGAAGCTTTATATGTGAAGGCTTTGTTTTTTATGTTTCCATTTAAAAATTTGAAAAGTGTGTTTGTAAAGTGTTTTTATCAGGGTATCAAGAGCAGTCATGTGAGAAAGTCCATAAATTGAATACACAACTCTGTAGAGCCTCATTGGGTTAAAATCAAGCTGCAGCCAACATCAGCATTGCAAGCAAAAGCACTGTGGTGGATAAGAGTAAGTAAGAATCACAGTGTTATCTTTTATATAAGAAAATAAGCAGATTGATCAGAGAGTGTTTCATAATCTAGCAAATCAGCACCACAAGCAAATGGCAAGTGACACAGTGATACAATGAAAAACCACAAGTCCATGACCACTGGCCGGCAGCAGCAAGTGTTTCTGACAAGACAACAAAAGCAAGGGGTTTCCCCAGCAATACTGGGGAAGTGTGATTTTTATAAGCTCGGTTTAAACAAGTGTTTATATTCTATCTTCTGTGTAATTAAGTCAAGTTTGATATCACATCATAGTGCAGTGCATTAAAAACTTAAGTGCCTTAAGTATCTGTAGCTAGTAGCCAACATTTCCTCTCTATAATTAAAGATGCTGTGGTGTCAGATTTGTAAATGAATCATGAATTAAGAACTTACCAGCAGGAAATACAGGCAGAGGGACGCTGCTATCCAAAAAGCCATGAGGAGGTTTGTTGCTGTGGCCAGACCTGCTCTAAACTGACTGACTGAGTGAATGACCAAATCTCTGTGTGTGTGTGTGTGTGTGTGTGTGTGTGTGTGTGTGTGTGTGTGTGTGTGTGTGTGTGTGTGTGTAGACCCTCTCCCATCTCCTTTGTCCCTAATTGTCCAATCAGCAGAAGAGACTCTCCAATCACAGTTTGAGAGTGTCCTCGTTCACAAGGTTCTTCGGCTCACCTTCACTGTCCTATAGGTCAGAATCAGCCAGAGGTCTCTGCTGCACCTGAACTGACCTCCAGAGCTCTGCTTGTATTGTACATGTTCTGATTCCAACTGTACTGTGTTAAATCAGTGAGATTTACCCAAGGCAACATTTTTTTCAACTTGACATCTAATTTGAACAATTAATAGTGGTGAACATGATTGTAGGTCCATCGATTTTAATTGCACTTCGCAGGCATTTAGAGTACAATGCAGGATGGATTTTAGTGTCTTCCTCGAGGACTATCAGCTGGGGTCTGACCAGTGACCTGGTAACCTACAATAAACCTCTATATCAACATTAACACAGTTCCCTAAATCTTGAGTAACTTTGAGAAATACAGACATGTTATTCTGCAAAAAAAAATTTATATTTCATAAAGCTTCTCAAGTGTTGTTTGACCTAACTAGTTTTCTCTTCTTCTTAATGATTTTCCTACGACTGAGTAGTGCGTCCCTTTGCTCTCAAATAAGCATCAGTTCTTCGTGGCATGTTCTTAATTCATGATTCATTTACAAATCTGACACCACAGCATCTTTAATTATAGAGAGGAAATGTTGGCTATTAGCTACAGATACTTAAGGCACTTAAGTTTTTAATGCACTGCACTATGATGTGATATCAAACTTGACTTAATTACACAGAAGATAGAATATAAACACTTGTTTAAACCGAGCTTATAAAAACAAGATGTTTGAAACACTCCTTTGAGTTTCTGCCCCATGTTGACATGGTTCCATCACATAATTTCTGCACATTTGTCTGCTACACATTCATGTTGCCAATCTCCTGTTCTACCAAATCCAAAAATGTTCACATCTGGTGACTAAGGAGGCCACTGAAGTGCACTGAACTTATTGTCATGTTCATAAAACCAGTTGGAGATGACTTTTGCTTTGTGACATGGTGCATTATCATGCTGGAAGTAGCCATAAATTGTGGTAATAAAAAGGTTGCACATGGTCAACAGCAATACTCAGATAGGCTGTGGCATTCAAACCATGATTGATTAGTATTCCCCACACCATTTTACCACCACCACATTCATGCTGTGTTTAGCTGTGTCCTGGAACCTTAAGAAGTAGATGTTTGACTGAAGATTTTTATTACTGTGCCTGCTGCTGTTGAATTAGTCAATCTGTGAATTAAAACTAGCATCTTTATGAGTCCTTAATGACACATGGGATTTTTATATAACATCATATCCTAATGAAATTTTCCATCCCTGCCTACATCTGTTTGCTCTCAGATTAAGAACAAACCAAAAGACAGCATTTCTGAACATCTGTGAAATTTAATTGGCTTTTCAAGAATGCATAATTACAGCACAGCTATAGAAAAAGGCCTGCCGCACCATACAGTTTACAGTTTATGTTTTTGGGAACGCAACACCCAGACAGGCCGGCAACAGTCACGACAGGTCTACAGAGAGCTCTACTGAGGACATACAGTACTCACTACAATACAGCATGTTCTTGATATAAACCACATGACTTTAAACAAGTCAAACCTCAACCTGAAACATAAACCGAATGTCATTTACATCCTGAGTAGTTTCGTATTAGCAAACTGAACAGTGCTGTACCTTTTCCTCTGCTGTCAAAGAGTGCTGGTAGTGTTTAAGGCATTGAACCCTGAGTTGTGTGTAAGTTTTTACTGTATAAAAAGCATTTTAACATGCGATTAGAAACAATAGGCCTGCATTTCAAGCATGTCAGCTTGAGAAAATTAAAGGGAAGATTTGAAACTTTAACGAGATTCAAAGGCTTAAAAGGCAAAGGAACTATATGTATATAGTATGTAGAATATATTAACATCACTTTTAAAAAGGAATGACTGATTTACATGTAGATGCACAGAATATGCCGTATATATGCTATAGTACATTTGGTTGATGTTTGTTTGATGTGTCCATGAATCATTTCAGGTGGCTAATATGTACAAGGCAACTCAAATATAATGTAATGTTTCTGTTGATCAAAGAAAGCTGAGTTAAGTTTACATTAAAATACTTTTATGCGGTTATTTTTACTGATGCAAGTGTTTTGGAGTCTAATTCAGAGGAGGATCTTGTTCCTCCCACTTAAGACTCAATTACCTTTCTCAGGATCTTCGGCCAATAGGAGACTGACTGCACGGAAACAAAAGGTCACTCGTTAAGTGGCCCGAACAGAGTAAATCATACTGAAGTGGATGATCTAGAGCAGCAGAAATCTCAAGCAGTGGCACTTAATCATCTACTAAGTGCAATGCAAGTCATGTAATAGGAATGTGAGATAATCATCTCAGTGTTATTTTTGGTAGTACGCTAACATCTGCCCTGCTGTGTCATCCGAAGTTTAAGGGTAACCATTACAAGTAGTTACTTATCAGTTAGTGACAGTCATCTTTGTTTGTAATCAGGAGACTCGGTCAAACAGGATTTCCAAGTAACCCTATGGTTTGGTTGGGCCATCGTAAGGTGTCAAGTGTGCACATCATTTTAAAAGCCACAGCCTACAGCCACTCTAGCAGCTACTCAAACATGCTCACACTGACAATGTTTGCATGCTGATGTTTATTCTCGTATTCTAGTGTAGCATGTTAGCATGCTGCAGTTTGCTAATTAGCAGTAAACACAGCTGAGGCTGATGGGAACGTTTTGAAGGTATTTTCCTCACAAATTAAAGTACTGCACAAATTAAAAAGTTGAACTGATGATCGCATTAAGTTATTACAATTCATCCTATAACAAATTTAATGGTGATTAATCTAATAGTCCTCAAGACATTTCACTCAAAACCAGAAATATCAAACACATGTGAGGGAAAGTCAGGGGATCACAAGAATATGATGTCTAGAAGCCTTGAATGGCTGTAGCAAATTTTCTGATTGACGAGGAGCTATTTCGCCACATAAGTGAAAACGTCAGACGAACATCAGAGGACACTAAAATCAGTGGGATTTATCCTCTCTGGACCATGAATGTCTATACAAAACGTCATGACAGTCCATCCAATAGATCAGTTTGGACCAAAGCGGTGGTCTCATCAACGAACTGAACGACACTGGCCATGAGCCCCACCGCTCGTGTGGCTAAACGTAGTGAATGCCAGAATGCCAACAATCTGTATATTATTCTTATACTCTGTTATTATAAAATACATTTAATAACAGCCGTTATATTATATATAAATACATATTATTTGACTCATTTTGGGAACTTTAAGTGGAATCATATTCAAACTGATGTTCATATTAGATAACTATACAGTGAAAGTCATTGATGTTTGACAAAAACAAAAACTATGTGAAAGAAAAGCTATCACTTAATGAATTCAGTTAACTTTTATGATTTTAATTAATCAATCAGTTATAAAAGTCGAAAAAATACACAGGACATAATCATGTATAACCTCAGTTCAGTAAAGAAAAAACCACTGAAGCTGTAAACCTTTCCACACCGCTCTCTTATGTGGCATTCCTACACTCCCAAGAAAAAAAACAGAACTAGCTTTAACGATGTCATGTCCTTTACAGCAGGAGTGGCATAAATACATACAGCAGGTTGAAGAAGAGTCATGTGAACCCTGTCAATGATTTATCAATTTAGTCGTCAGAGTAAAGAGTCAGAGTCGTCTCAGACGAGCAGCTGTTTCGTCAGCATGACGGCAGCGAGTGAGTTCAGGGAGTTGTTGGCGGATGTGTAAGAATGCTACAGGGAGAACAAGTTCGCCTGCATGAGGTGCAAGCGGGGGTTTATGTATGTTTAGGCGAGCTGATAAAAGAGGACATATCGGACTAGAGAGGAGTGACGCTGTTATCTGTTCCACACAGGCAAAACTGCTTCACAAAGTAAAGCTGCGTGAAAATGGCCAAAAACATCAGGTCTCACCGAGCATGCTAGCTATATCACACAGTTGAAATTATTACGTATATCAGGAGGTACAAGTAGAGGCATACAGTACAGCAGTTTACAGTATTTTTCATTGACTGTGTTTAACAACAGGAAATAATCATTAAAACCATGCCCTATTCAAGCACACCTACAGTTTTATAGTACCTGACTATAAACAAGTTATATTTCTTGACTAGTTCATCCAATAAACCTTTACAAAAAATTATATCAGGGTGAAAAAAAATCACCCATTACATGATTTTTACCCCTTTTTGAGGTAAAAGTAGAAATGTACCGCTGTGTACCTCATACCGGGTCTTTCTGGAGCTATTGGAGCAGAGTGTCATCCAAGATCAAATAACCCACAGGGATGTGATGAGGAAGACAAAAAAAGCAGGATGAAACAGCATCAGCAATCTCTCACTACTTATAAATGAGAGTCGTGTCATTATTAGTGCATCAAAGTCTCTTCATCTCACCCCAGCCTCAGCTCCACACTGGAGCAGCGGGCCTGCAGTGTCTCTTCGAGAAAGTACTTTTAATCTGAGGACGACAATAACTTCCTGGAGACCAACTGGAGACAAAATGTGTTGTTTCTCTTTCAAGTCATCTCCAGTCTGTATCTTATGTTCTTATATCTTCATAAGGTACGTCCAGTCGAATCTGGACATGAGTTCTGCAAAGTTCTTAGCGAGTTCCATTTTCAGGTCTTGAGTATATGCTGATCATCATTTTTTATCTCCTCTGGCGGGAGGTGGCTGGTGCCCGTGTCATGACCAGAGCTGAGCGGCCTGGCGTTGGCCTTCGTTGACCGCTGCCGCCGAGTACCGTTTCCAATACACCGCATGAGGTTCTTGAAGGTTGTCCACATTTCCTCGTCCTTGTAAGAGTAAATGCAAGGGTTCATGACGGAGTTGAGTACGGCCAGGAGCAGCAGCCATCGTTTTAATTTCATGACGTTACAACTCTTACAGTTGAGGCCATCCAGCAGGAGAACAACCAGGCCGGGGGTCCAGCAGATCACAAAGGCCCCTACGGGAAAAAATACAGCAAATCACAGACACTTAGATTTTTACTCATTATATAATATATAATAATTATCTTATAATGTAAAATAATTAAACTGTAATATAATAATTGTCTTAAAGGACAATTTCTCAGCCAGGCACAATATCTTCCTTGGAAGTCACTGCTCTTGGTCAAGAAGCGTGTGAGAGGCAGCTAAGCAGATTTTGTTAACTGGACAACGAAAGGCTGGCTGTTTCCCCTTGTTTCCAGTCTTTATGCTAAGCTAAGTGGCTGCTCGTGGCATCTTTATATTTATTGTACAGATGTGACTGGTACTGATCTCATGTAACTCTCAGCAAAAAGGCAAATACACCCATTTCCCAAAATGTGGAACGATTCCTTTAATTGTACACTTATTATTAGGTGTTATCTGTTGTGTGATAAACTGTTGAAAATAAACAGCATCACCTCCTTTTCTTAAAATGTGGGCTCACAACTTGCAAACCCCAAAGCATTCAAGCATTATACGAATTTTCACTTATAATTCATAGAACATTGACAATCTCACTACTAACCATTAATAAAATAATTACTTACAACAACCAGACAATCCATAAGAAATTGTGATCATGATATGATCCTGAACTGTAAATTGTGAAAATGTCACAGCCTGGTAGAAACAGTCTAACACAGTTTTTCCCAAAAAATACTACCCCAAAATACTCAATTTACAATGTCATTTTGGCAAATGACTTAACTGATCAAAATTATTGCTAAATAATTTTCAGTCGATGGATGGTCGATGGATTTCATCATTATTTTTAACATTAAGCGAGTCATGGATTTATCCTTGCTTCCCAGACTTTTGAGAGTGACAGACTTCTCAGGTGGGTAAAAGATAACCAAATATATAAACGAATCAAAAATAAATCAGAATGTATTTGGTGGTTTCACGTACGTCTATTAATGAAGCTTTAAAACAGAACGTATAAGAGTTTGACTTATGTTAAAAATGTGTGCATTTTAGCAGAATACTAAAGAGGGCTCAATGCAATGCAGCTTAAGGGCACACGTGCAAATAGACAAAACACAACACACACTTGTTCAATGCTTTGTGACTTTTGAAGCTATGAAGATGGCTTCTCATCAGTGGTGATAGAAAATGAGCTAATGTCTGTTTGGTTTATTATAACATTGATATCACAGCAATTTGTGTGTGAAACAATGACTGTGTCCCAGTTGGGTTCATCACTTATTTGTGTCCCCTGGAAACACTTTCATTGTTGTCTGTGCTACTTGCAGCTTGTTTCTGTATTTGGTTTGTGTTGTGCGTATTTGTAGTATCTTTGTCTTGTTGTGTTGTGTTTTTTCAACATGGGTATTCAAATTGATGAAGATGCTTTCTGATATGCTTGTGTTTTGTCGATTTGCATGTGTTTTCTTAAGTTGCACTGTGTTGCGCTCTCTGTGCCGCTGTAGAATAATGCCATTCTAACACCATTTACACAAAACAGACACATTAAAAGAAATACGATGCCATCATTATGTTAAATGCTCAATTCTGTGTGTTTGGTAAATAACAAGGCAGGTCACAGAAGCACTTAATTAGCCATCTATTTCAAACATGTTTGGGCACAAAACAGAGCTACTAAGAGATTTGTGGAGATGATAGGAAGCCACAAGCTGCAACTCGCCTGTACTACCAGCATCTCTGCAGCTTCAATACACACAACAAAAACAAGTACTGTTCTACATAGAAACAGACAGAGAGGGTCTGGTAGAAGTGTTGATCTAAGTTTTTTTTTTACGTTTTTCTCTGCTCTTAGGCCTGGAAGTCAAAACGTTTGCCACATTTTTTATAGTGAATTCCTATTTCTGTACTCTTTCTTCTTCCGTTTGTGTTTTTTCTTTGTCTTTGATGAACCACAAATCCAAAATAACGTGAACTGAATTGAAATGGAGTGAGACCCCATTAAATCAACTTCCACTTGCAGTTTTTGATGTATTCCACAAGTTTAAAAGTGGACTTTATTTCCTCTTTAATCTCTGACAAAGAAAAAGCCAGAGTGGTTATGAGGAACACAAGCATATGTTCCTTTTAGCATTCATTTACGCGATGGTGGTTACACTGAAGGAATGAAAACAAAATCTGAATCGGCCTTGTGTAGTTCGATGCTTCACCTCAAGAGTAAGCCCCAACACTCTTGAAAATGTTACAAATAAATGGCTGTAGACCAATAAAAAGAGATCGATATTTTACCAAACTAGTGCCATGAATAGTGAACTACACATAAGTTCACACATGTAAACAAGAGAACACAAGAGGAGTTATTCTAAACACTGAAGTAAGTAAATAATAGATTAAAGTGCAAATTTACACATATGAATGTGTTTTCTTCTTTAGTGTTTGTCATTGAGAACAGGTCGTGCACAGTGACTACGTTTAACAACAGCTCTAACTAACACTTCTGCACTCATCCATTTCATACAAAGCATGTGCTGCTTTCATGTGTCTCTGAACAGGTTTGTCCAGTTGCCATTTCCACCTGAGCAGACTGCTTTTCACCCGGAACAAAAGTCAAGTGTCTTTTTTCCTGACGAACACAGCCCTTGACCCAGACCTGACTACATATCTGAGATTTTTTTTTTCTTTTTTCTCTCAGACATCAACGTCATATTTCTTACAACACCGATTACGTTAGAGTGCCTCCGATACTTTTTTCCTTCTGTGCATTTTAAACCATATATAGACATTCTGCTTGGAATAACAATTTGTGTTTGACATGTTTCTTTCCACAAAAAAGTTGAACTACCTACTTTAAATTTCTTGAAGTTAGATTCACTTTTTTGTCATGAAAAAAATCAAGAATTCTTTCATTTTAAAAGTTAAACTACTGGACACATGATGTCTTCTACTTCACTGTAAAGGTATATGTGATCGACGTCTCAAGTTTCTGCATCACACTTGTATAAGTTACATACTGGACCACGATTGGCTCCAAAGTTGTTGTGATTTCACAAAATCCTGCTCACATACATACACATAAACTTCAACTGAGAATAAAGGTGAGTAGAAGTAAACTTGCACATCCTGCACATGAATGTGAAACAATAAGCACAACACTTCTTTTTTAAACACTAAAGGGGGACTTTAAAGACAACATTTCCTCAAGCTACAGAGAACTGCATCTGAAAGCAATTGACAACGTCTTCAAGTATTTTTTTTTGGGCAGGGAGGAGGGGACGTTCACTGAAGGCCAGTGTGGTGTGGTGTGGATGGTACGCCACACAGGCTGAAGAGCAGTGTCCTTGCAGGGAGAGATAATTACACAGCACTCTGGAATAAAGTGTGTGCAGAGGCAGGCGGCTCCTACGCTTCATACAGTACAGTATCGAGCCATCTGTCTGGGCAAGCAGAGAGCCCCAAGAGACAAAGAACAATGACAGATCATTATCCTGCAGAGCAACTGGGAAAGAACACAACAACTAACTCCTCCATGTCTTATATAATCCTCCAGGTGACTGTATGAAAAGTGTACAAAAACACAAAAACTGAGCGTATTCAGCACTGAGATGAACTCATCAATGCTGCAGAAGTCCTATTGTTCCTTTTCTGTGCTGGGAGGGAAATGATTTGGGTACTGCGCCTCTATTGCAAGGTATCCTGTTGCAACACCTAAACAAAGAGAGCCAAACCACGATATCTGACGACCTTATCTAGGACAAAAATAAATGAGAAGAAAAGAACGCTTCAGCATTTTTGTGCTTTATAATTCTGGGAAACAGAAGATGAATGAGAAGTGGTTACCCAAACAATTAGTCATATAATTGATAAGCCGATGGACAGATGATGAATCAGCCGCAGTGATTAAAAGTTTAAGGAATTTGAAGCATATGAATGCCAAACATTCTCTAGTTCCAGCTGTTTTCACATCCTGTAAACTGAATACCTTTGGGTTTCTGACTGTTGGTTTGAAAAAACAAGGAATGTAAAGATGCCTCTTTATGCTCTGGTAACTTGTGTTAGGTTTCTTTTACTATACTTCACATGGTATAGATTAAATAACTAATCTGTTCTTTGTAAAAAAATGAATCTATATTATAAATGATAATGTTAACTGTATTAGTTCCAATCCTATGAATGAGTGTTTCAGTCACTGGGAAAAGAAATACAGAGGGACCAGAAGACTGGAACAGGATACGTAGAGAGATAAAAGAAACCTTTCATTTCACCTCACGACAAGCACAAGCAGGTTTAGAGGTTTACTGAAAACACTGGTGTTTGTGTTATAATGCTCAAGGTTTTCCTCCATATCAGGAAAACACAGATTACAGTCCAGTGTGCTCAGCAGTGACTCAGTGAATTGGACTTTGTGACTGTTTCAAAGTACACCACAACTCTTTACACCTTAGTAACATAGGAAATGTCTTGACTCCCTTTTGTATCATCAAGACGCAACATTTTTATGAGTAGTACCTACCAAGCACGACCATCACTGTCTTGATGAGCTTAATAGGCGTCCTCTTGCGGTTGATGGAGCCGCTTGTGTGCGGCATGAGCACCGACGTCTTCTTCTTGACGTAGGTGTAGATCCTCATGTAGATTGCCACCATGACCAGGAACACCACCAGGTTAGACGCAGACCAGAAGACCAGGTAGCTCCTGCTGAAGATGGGAGCCAGCTGGGAGCAATCGCTCAGGTTGCAGATGCAGTTCCAGCCCAGACTGGGCACGGCCCCCATGAGGATGGAGATGGCCCACACGAGCACGATCAGCAGGGTCACCCTCCTCTTTGTCAGGTTGCTGTGGACTTTCCAGTTCATGACGGAGATGTAGCGCTCCAGTGCTATTACCAGCAGGTTAGACAGTGAGGCTGATAGACTGATGTCCAGCAGGCCTTGGCGGATAAAGTATTCTTTAACTGTGAGCTGCCGCGACACCTCGCCCGTGTTAAACATGAGGTAAACGTACGCTATGCCAGCGAGGAAATCCGAGGCGGCGAGGTTAGCAAGAAGATAGTAGAAAGGGTAGTGAAACCTCTTGTTGGTGATGACAGCAGCTATCACCATGGCGTTGGAAACCAGGATGAAACAGCAGAATAGTGATCCCACCACCTGGACGAGGATGAGCTGAGTTTTGTCCCATTTATCATCAGCGCCAATGTTGTTATAGAAGAAGCCCATGGACTCATTATAATGACAGGTCTGGTTCTGCTGGGCCATTTTAGAGGCAAGTCTGTGAAGCAAGAATGAGAAAAGATAAGAAGTGGAACCATTTAGTATGCTATTCTAAATTACATAACAGACTTTAGCCTCTTCCTGGGGTTTTAAATTGGGGCCGCAACCTATGAATATTTGCATTTTAATCTGCCAATTATTTTCTCGATTAATCAATTCATGTTAGGTCTATACATTTCTAACAGCACAAGATGATCTATTTCAATATCTTGTTTTATTACACAAATATATTCTTTTTTTCTTTCATATATGACAAAGAAAAGCACATAATAATGACATTTGAGAAGCTGAACCAGCTCAAAAAAATGACTTAAATGATGAATATCATCGAAATAGTTGTCGATTTATTTTCTATTTATTCGATTTATCACTGCAACTTCAATATAAATATATACAAAACACAGTTACTTCTGTTTTAATACACAAGGACAATGGTTCACCTTACTGTCTAGTTTATAAAATTATCCACTAATAAGCAATACTAATAAACAGTATTTTGCTGGGCAGTGTTATTACACTGTATGCAGTATCCATTCAAGTTTAAGATAATCTCTCATTTAACAACAGAAGAAAGTTAAACTATGTCTTTCAAATGCTTTGCAGGCATTTCCATATCAGTTTTCGGGAATTACGTCTATTAATTTACAACAAAAACAGAAGGGATGATAAGAGATGTGATGAGAAGTCTGAGCTGAAATGCTTCACTATGCCAGTTTTTTCAAGGACAAATAACTTCTAGGCCAAGAGAGATTTAATGACTTGACTCCAAAGGCAAGTGCACATATGCCAGAACCCATTAAATGGGAGGAAGCTGTGTTGAATAAAGTTGAAATCAAAATGAGACCCATTAATAAAGCCAAACATGATAGTGGCCATAGTAACGTTTAAATGAGAGCCAAAACAATATGCTCAGTCAAATTAAATGAGAAGAGTCCATGGAATTTAATTTCTCCTATCTGTATAAGGTAAACAACACAGATATGCTGCAACACATGACTTCAACATAGTACAGTCTAAAGGACAGATTTCTCCATGACTTCAGGAGCCTTCTTTTCGTATGCAACTAACTTTACTACAGCCTGTCCCACGGGGCTGAACAGCAGCACCAACGCGGGAAGACAAAGTCCTCACAGTGGGACAAAGTGACAAACAGAGAGACAAGCTCTGCTAGAATACAGAAAACGACATGAAACAGACAAAACAAATACAACGTAGAAAAGTAAGAACAAAGAGTTAGTGGAAAGAACAACTAGCCAGGTGAGTTTACCTGTGATAGAGGGGCGTCAGTGGATCAAAGGTTGCGAAATATTCCGTGAGTTCATGGGCATGTTTCCTCTGAGCCTCCGCAGCGGTGGACGGACGGACGGACGGAGGCGCCGGCAGCGGGACAGGGGACGAAGTGAAGGCAGGAAAGTTGAGCGTCTTCACTTTGAGCTCGGTGACGCAGAGGGCGTGCGCCGCGCCAGTCTAATGCCTCAGTTCCTCAGGTTGACCGAGCGAGGTCCGATCACAGAGACGGTATCTGCTCAAGCACTGTTTCTATAGGGCTTATACAGTGTGATTAATGGCTTTTTATTATATATGTGTAATAAATCATTTACTTATCGGCTACTTTATAGAGCAGTGGCAAGCAGTTAATAAGAGCAACTGTTGGGTTGCCAGATTGTGGAAATCCTACTCCAGCATAATACTTTATGGGTCTTTTTAGCTCGCGGTTAAATTCATCACTGAAACTTGTCCAAAAAATCCATTAATAAACTACTTATTAACATTTACAGCAGCTGACTTGAGGCCGTGATTTATTAACATTTATAATTGCAGGTGACTGACTAATATTTAGTATAATAAATTCAGATCCTTTATTAATGTCATATTAACGTTTATAGCTGCAAACCTGATTAGAAAGAGTGAAACCCCTTGCGAATTTGTTTCCATTTTATGCTACTTTATACTTCTGCCCCACCGCATTTAAGCAGGAAATATTGTACTTTTAACTCCACCATATTTATCTGACAGTTTGGAGTCATTGGGTGCTTTTCAAATTAAGGTATCTGGAGACATTTACATTAAAAACACATGATAAATTATAACACAATGTTAAAGCTTAAACCAGTGGTTCCCAATGTTTTTGGCCCCTTACATTAAAGCAATGGCACTTTAAGATGTCAATCAGTTGTTAGTAGTTCAATCAAAAAGACGTTTCTCACCTTGTTTCAGTTCATTAACTGTTCCAGGCCCAAAGAGATAAAAACATTTTCAGTATTTAACAAAACAGCAAAGATTACAGAGAAGCACTTCTTCACCGCTGACAAAAGTGACTCAATACCTTGATTGCAGAGCATGGCCATGGCTGTGTTTATCTGTTATGGGGCCCTGAGGAACTAATTTGTTGAGGCCCCCCTACACCTCACATCCTCTGTAAAGTGTGCATGTACAGTCTCCACCAAAATCCCATTCAGTAGATGACACATTTTTCACATACACTTACACCCAACCGGTACTGCTGTCTTGACTCCCAGTCTTCTGTGTGGTCATCTAATTTGAGGCATTTGGAAGCCCCCGGGGCAAAGCAGGTGCCTGCTATGCTGGTTTGGTAATCCAGCTTTGAACTTGTTATATCAAGTCAGTCTACAACACAAAGAATGTAGTGGAGGTTTACCAACACACTGAAGTGCCTTGGAGCACAAAAACATTGTGAATTCATATAATGGGTGGATTCTCCTTTATTCTGAGTCATAATTTTGGAGCAGTTCCTCTGTTCACATTCAAACCTACTGTGTTTACTGTCTTGACTTCAATGGAAGGCTTATTCCCATTTTCCACAATTGTGAGTGTTTTGAAATTTGTCATTAGCTCATGTTCCTGATGTTTGTTGACCCAAACTAAACTCACAGATTAGTCGATAGAAATTCTTTGAGTGAAAAGGATTTGGTATCTGTTTTGACTTGAACTCCAGTCCTAGTATGAAATGAGATATTACTAATACAAGGGCAGTATTGCCACATATGAAAAACACTGAGGTGGCACTAAATGGCGTGTCAGCTCATTAACACATGCCATAGAACCGCCTGATCTCTCAGACATTTTATCACATCCAGACTGAAATCAGTCAAAGGATCTTTTGGATGATATTATGAAGAAGCACCCTAAAGGGAAATGCAGGTCTTGCAGATGAGCTCTGATGATTTGTCAGATCAAACTCAAGGGTTTAATGAAACATGTTCGTTTGATTTTTATCAGGTAAACGCATAGTAGTCACAGTGCAGGTGAGAAGGCATGCTCCAGCTTGTTTTAATAGCTTGACATGCTCGTAGATTTGATGATTACCGTGACTCATGCTCTGGTGCTGGTGTAGTCATTTAAAACTCCCCTCTTTCTCAATCTCAGCCCATCTGCGAACATGTTATGAAATTTAGAGAAATCTTTGGAGCACCTAATATTTTTCTGAGCACACGAGAGATTTGTTGTACTGAAACGTTGTTCTTATTTTATATCAAGTTCCCATCACTGCTGGTAAGACATTGATCATGGAAATAATGGGATTAATCCACAGCTTTGACCACTTACTTGTTACTTGCTGTGTAACTCAAAGCTCAATGTGCACACTTGCAGAAAAAACGAGAAACGTAGTCTAACATTTGATATATGTAATGTAATGTAAAACAAACATTGGCTTTATTGCACTCTTTACTACAACATTTGACAAATACATTTCCTCTAGCACTGCATGATGTTGCATAGACCCGGTGTTTGCAGAAATAATCAAGTGCAAATCAACACCGAATCCAGCTCTTTGGCAACTAGCGCATATGCATGCCTAAATAAGGCCCAGTAAACTCATCAGTATCCTGAACTCCAACAGATACTGTTAAATAACATGTGAAACCTTTTTGCCTTGCTCCCAGTTCCAACTCTTAAACTTGAGTTCCAGTTTCCAGCATTTCATATTGCACTTTTTACTCCTGGAAATACACGCTCCAGGATTCTTCAGCGGAAGCATCTGAAGTCTACATCATACGCGTGAAGTCCTGTTCCCAGCATCCTCCTCCCCCTCATGCTCCTGCTCCCTGAATCGTCTCATCTGGAGGTGGGACAGTTGTCAACTGATCAGTATGACATCATCATTTTCTGGAACTCTGCAAAGACATGATCGAAAAAAAGAGGCATGACGCCACCAATGTCTCATCAACACCCCCATATACTGATAAAGAAATATTTTCACTCATAAAGATGCCTAATCAAATATCTCACACATCAGGGATACTGATCTGTATTCAAAACATTAAAGCCCTTGAAAACTTGGTTTGTAAGTATATCTTAAGAGCTAAAGATATTCCATTTACTGTGAGATGTGACAACAGCAATTTGAGAAACTGTACGCAAATGTTGGGAATTTTTGCTTGAAAAACGAATGATTGAATATCGATTAATGATTTTCTGTTGATCAATTAGTCGACTAATCATTGCAGTTTTAATAACGAGTAAAAATCCAACGGCTTTCACCAGATTTTGTTTCAAACATGGCTCAATACACAGAAGCTGATGTCACCCCCCCAACTACACCAGGTTCAATGTGAAACTACTATCTCAGACTGTGTCTGAGTCATTTTGTGTTACAATGTCACATCCAACTCATTACAAAGGGCACAAGAATTCAAGATTCAGCAAGCTCACATTTGCTTGTTCAGACTAGTGAGGTTTCTCTAAACTCTTTGCTACAGTATTAAAGTGTTTGTGTTGAGCTAACCTCCTACAAAGATTATCACAGTCAGTTCCCACAATTCAAACCAGCACAAGTCCTCCTCCTTATTCTCTGGGGCCTCCACCTGCGTGAAGGCTTGGCCTCTTACACAAAGGTAGACAACATAGGGATGGCAAGGTTGGGATTTCAGGCGTACCCTTTCTGAGAATAAAATCCCCAAACCAAGCACTAGGAAAATGATAGCCTTGCATCTTGAACACTTTCTTGTGTTTGACTGTTTGCACCCAGGAGAAACAGCTAATTATGTCCCTGTTACATCAAATCTGTAAACAAATTACACATTTTTCCTTCATCTTTTATGATCTGCCAGATGCAGCATTTTGCAGTTGTGTCTGCTTCAGCTCTCACAGACCAATTCCCAGACTCTCTGTTCCGCAATTTGCTGCAGCCGTTTGAGGATGTGAATGTATTTCAAAGAGAGCAATAAAGTTGTGTCCATTTACTCTCTTGGAAAGCAAAACTGCACCAGCTTTAGGCCTTACTGTATTTATACATTGCTTCCAGGCACAGCTTTACTGCTCCCTTTGTCAAATCGCTTTAAAAACAGGTACAAAGTGTCATGTAAAATCTTTACAATACTTGTCAATTCACTATGAAGTTTCATACATGTAACTACTGACACAGAATACATTCATCCAAACAGACAACCTTGATATATTGGTTCCAAATAGGAAATAGTTTTAAATCCAAACGGAGAGTGACTAACTCCTCAACTTGCTTTCCAAACATGATAAGAGAGGCTCATTGTAAGCAGATGAAATTTCATCCTGTAAGACACTGAAGTGTTTGAGCAGAACACTGATCTAATTTTTCTGAGCACAGCAAGACAATGATACACATAAATACGACATTTAGTCATGTCAGAGGCTGCAAATGGCTGTAATTGCACCATCTGTAACTTGACAAGAGTACTCCTAATGACAAAAAGGCAGCCAAATCTAAAAGGCCACTGGCACTTTTATGTTCATTTACACAGAGACAATGCATATTTAGTTGCCAGTTTTGCACAATTACACATTATTTCATAATGGCTCTGTAACTGAGACTACACTTCCTTTAACACTTAAGACATCCAGAGCAGGAACCCTGGGTGTCTCTGCGATAGAAAAACGGCTGTGAAACCTGCAGGAAAAGACCGCAGAGTGCAAGTGTCAATGTCTGGTAAAACAATAGTGACGGAAAAGCCCTGAAAGGGAAGAAACGATTGTCTGAGCCACAATATTTCATTCGGCACTTACATAATATATGCAGCAAAGTAAACCTTTCCATCGCTGATGAACTCAGTTCTTTTCCACCAATTATGTGTCGCCCAAATAATTTTTACAGTGTGTACAAACATTTGAGGCTCAGGCTAGCAGAAAATATTGGTTTGATGGCAAACACTGTACAAAATTGTTTATCTCAGAAAAACAACAGCTGTTGCTTTTCTGGGATAAACGACATCTTTTTGCACTCAGTCATAAAATGGTCTGATCATTTTGAAGTAGACGAACGGCGATGGCTACAGAAACCAAGCCTCCTGTCTGTTTACAGTTAGGCCTTTTCCTGAACATAAGCTTAATTGATCCAAAACAGGGAAATTGAATAATATATTAAAAGCATATAAAACATTCCATGAAGCTTTAATAATGCTGAGCCAAAAGTAAAAGTAAGAAACCGCAGTCTAGTGAAGTGCCACTTTGAAACCTCTCAGTTTGGTAGAAACAAACAGTTAAGGAGGAAGCAATGGCTTTTCAACAAGCTCCAAGTGATGCATAAACTTTACACTGTGGCTTCAAAATGGACATGGTGAAATAAAAGTGTGATAAAATGCAATTCATTACACTGGCATATTAGGAAATTATTGTAAGAAATGGCATCTGATTACAAAAGAAGGGTAAGCAAGTGATGAAGAAAGAGAGAATGCAGTCCTGCATGAAACAAAACCCCACACACACACTAAACTTCACTGTACACCACATTAAAGACAACTGGAGTTATACTTTCACCCATCGCCCTCAAATCAAATAACTCTGCCCAGCTAACCACCCTAGCTCAGGGTTGGGGGGTGAACAGTGCCACAGTGTACACCCTCTGTTTCTCTGTAATCAGCCCATCACTGGGTGTGTCTGCATAGCTCCCACCACTAATTTCATTGCGCTCAGACCGCATTCAGAGCGAGCCAAACCAAAGCGTGGAGGAAACTCCACTGCAGTGTGCTGCCTGCTGATGATAGAGATTGGCTCATAGAAAAGGAATGAGCAGAAAACAGGGACATATAGAGACATATAGGCATATGTCTTACTGTAGCAACAAAGCGTAAGCAATGCAAACCCAGTTCTAAAACTGTGAATGTTACAGTATATGTGAGACTTTTGTGTATGTATGACCATGATAATGTAATATTCTGTATTCCTTGTTTGTTCCCTTGTAATGGTGACAGATCAATAATCAAAGTACACTGTATATATGCTTCTTAAATGTTATTATAACTTAGTGGTACATCTTTCTCACCAAAGTTCAATAGTCAATAAGATGGATGCTTCTCACATTGACAGCAGCAAATGTTTGTTTTGAGCAAACAGCAGAAAACGTGACCTTGATAATTAAAGAGTGCAAACTCAATCAAATAAGACAACATACTGCTGCCCGTTCTGTTTGTTTGACATGACTGATTTTCTGGTTAAGTGCAGTGCAAAAATACTACAGCAATGATCATATAGCAACCAAGATGCCACAAAAATGAAAAAACAAAACAAAACCCAGAACTATTTCTTTTAGAAAAATCTTAACAAACCCCCTCAGCTGAAGTCTATAAGAGATGGTTGAAAAAAAGAGAACCCGCCTCTAACACATTGCCCTTGAGCAAAGCATTTAAACAATTACACCACTCCTGTTTCAGTGATGAGAAGTCATGTTTGTTTAGTGCAGCTCCCAGGTGTGCATGTCTGTGTGTGTGTGTGCGTGTCTGTGTGTGAACAGAGCTTGAGAATAAAAGTTAATTATCATCACAGTATCAACATTACTGTGGACACTGTCATACCGTTGGCAGCAACAGAGCAGAGACTGTCTGACGTGAACGTCTGTCTGACTGTTCTCCTCTACAACAGGAAAATCTTTCTGCTCTCTCAGGAACTTCTGCAAGTCTGTCAACGGGAACCCATCCCTCTGGTAGTTCTGTTAGTAAAAACAAATATATATAAATGCAACAATTAAAAAACAGTGTATTGGAAAGTACATGACAGTATCTTTTTCATAACAGTTTTTTTTTTTTATAAAGACGTATTTCACAGTGGATAAGTTAGATGTATTCTCGAAAAGGTTTTTGGTGACGTTTATGGTACAAAGACGTCACTGATATTTTCATGTCTTCCCAGAGATTTGTGAAATGTTAATGAGTTGCCTTTAATGGCATAAGAAGATTTAAAAGCTGAATTCACATAGTGTCCACAGCTCTCACGTCACTCAGACTGAGCTAACAAACAAGTACCTTGATGGTCTCGTAGGCGTCTGTGATGAGGGCGATGAAGAGCGACAGCACCATGTAAATGAACAGGGAGATGAAGGAGTAGAGGTACGCCCGACTGAAGATCCACACCAGCGTGTTTTTGTCCTTCAGCTGGGCGAACGTGGTGAACATGTCGTCACCGTTCAACAGGGAGAACAGACACTCCGCCACACGACTCAGCCCCTCAAACTAGGACACATGGAACAAGGGACATTAGACTGGATTATATGAAAGTTACAAATGTTATAAGCAAAGTTAAACATTTCTAATTAATAATTTGGCCTATAAAATGCCAGAAAATAATAAAAAATAAAAACAAAATGCTCATTACAATTTTCAAAAGCCTACTACTACTACTACTACTACTAACAATAATAATAATAATAATGCATTTTATTTATAGGGCACTTTTCAGGCTACTCAAAGACACTTTATGTGAATTAAAAATGATCATAGAAAAACTATAAAATAAGGAAGGTAATAATAAAATAGATAAAAACAAACAAGACACAACTTAACAAACCTAAACACACAAAAAACAGTAAAACCTAAAAAGATATTTATAAGCCGAAACAGAGAAAAACCTGACAAATGAGAATCTGGAACTAAATGATGTTTGAAATTTTTGCTTGAAAAATGACTATCAACTATCAAAATAGTTACTGATTGGCTGTAAGTAAATGCATAATCGTTTCTGATCTAGTAACAAGTCAAAACAGATGTGAAGCATTAAGACAGGGTGTGGAGCCATAGGCGATATCCTGTAGCTTAACACGAGAAAGTGACTTATTTCAGATTATTAATTATATTACTAGTGCTGACATGAGACATGCAAAACTTGTGCTTATATGTTGTATAATTTTTTCCAATAAGCGTCTAACTCAGAGGGAACAGGAGGTGTAGAAGACTGAAGCAGGATGGTTGATAGAGGTGGACTGATAAAGACAGAAAGGCAAACAAAGAGACAGATGACTGAAAGGGAGATGTTGATAACCAGTCGCAAATGTTATGAAAGAAGCCAAATTCCCCAGTTTGTGATATTATCTAAAAACAACATCCCACTGTGAGAGTATGGATTCAGGGCACAGCACTTGAAGACGTGTGGGATGGCAGGTCCTACAACATCCTCTGTTTATTCCCTCAGTAAATACACAAGAGGATCCTGGAAGGGCTGACAGCACTCTACAGGGGACTCCCCCTGCGACCAAAATGTAAATATCTTGACCGAGTCTCAGAAGACAACAGCATTGTGAACGCAACCGCTTTACTTCGGCTGCAAGCATAGCAGCACCACATGTCAAATCACTTTCACTTCTGCTGATGACAGGTGATTATGTAAAAGTGTTATCATACATGAGATTAACTTTGACCCCACAAACACACTTATCAGTCCACAACTTATTTCAAGTAGTTTCTCCTAATCATTTTCAGACTGTCAACAAATTTCCATCTGGTCAGTGAGGCTTCACTTGGCCCATGGCGGCTGATCTCAGTCTATCTCACATCTGTCTCTCCAGCAGTATGAGCTCTGTCTTGTTTAGACGCCTACTGCTGCTCGGACTTCCGTAAATAATTTATCTTAACGGGCGAGGACAGCTAAACACACACATATTTTCTCTGATGGCACATGCTATCCAAGGAGTTAAGACCATCTCTCCTGAACTGACGCTGTGGTCCTCGCCTGTCCAAATGTCCTACAATTGCAATTAAAATATATTTACTTTGTTTTCAGAGCATACACAAAACCTTTGCTACTACAACCACTTTTCAAGAGTCTAGGGGTTTAAGAGGTTGGCCATGAAATTGCAGCATCCCCTGTTCGAGCCCAGGGATCCCTCATATCTCTCCTCCCTTTCCTCTTCTTATTATCCTATTCATATTATCTTAATATCCAAAAAAACAAAAACAACAACAACAAAAACACACTTCTGCTACTATTAAACAGAGGCAAGGCTGTGAGTGTGTGCACACGCATGAATGTGGCAAAAACGTATGTCCCAGTTTAAGAATTGGTGGCTGACAGTAAAGCACAGAGAGCTGCTGTCACTTAAGACAGAGGATCACTGGGCGAACATACACTGACACCTAGTGACGAAACTGTGCACCTACACAGTGTTTAAACAGGCAAAAGGCCATTGACCTGAAGTTTCTCAAGACGAAGGCTGTTTTTGCAGTTTTTCTTAGTTGCAGGTTATAATGCTGAAACTGCAATTCAAAAGCTACATAACCACAGGAGAAAGCTTGGTAAGTTTTGTTTTATAGCTGAACTGTGACTGAAACTTGGTGCAGAACACCTGCATCTTTCACTATGATGAACATTCATTTACATTCTCAGAATTCACAAATTCAATTATTTCCCAGTGTGAATCACTGCAATCTCTGCACAGATTTTTTTTTTTTTTAAACTGTTGAATCACAGAGTGCTGTTTCAGCCAATTTACACATTTACACACGTGCATGTCTGGGAGTTCCCTAATGCGACTTTATTTTTGTGGTCTCAGCAGTTCTACAGGAACAAGCAGGGGCGATGTCACTGAAAAGAGACCAAATAGTTCCCCTAATTTCCACTGTCCATAACAATTTACACATGCACATATTTGGGATTTCCCTAATCCTAATGATTAACGATTATCCCATAAACTCGCGTCTTTAATTTAATCTTGAGGTCCCCACTGCCTCTACTCTCCCTCAAACCAGTTTGTCTGTTACCTTTTCATGATACGGGCCCAGTACAATCCACCCGCAGAAGGTGTAGCCGAGGTAGATCATGCCGGCACAGCAGCAGAAACGCAGAACCTTGGGGAAGGCTGCTTTCATGGTTAAAATCAGCACCTACAGCAGAAACATAGGAAGTATGCAGAAAGTAGAAGGATGTGAAAACTAATTGTTCACTCGTGACCAAATCATGAAAAAAAAAAAAAAAAGTTGAAGACATTTGATTGGGGTTAGAGCCTGTAAATCAGATTTTGTGCATTTCAAATCCCAAATGAAGTGTAAAATGTTAATATAAACAATACACTCTCTTTTGCTAAATGTCTTGGATATGAGTGCAAGAAAAGGCCCCTGTACTTTGTTTAAAAAAAAAAAAAAAAAAAAAAAAGGGTTGATATTCAGACTCACGTTGTATTTCTGGAAGTATCCCAGGTACCTGATAACACCAACCCACACCATTAACGTAGATGTTCCCAGGAAGATACTGCACACATCGTAACTGGTCAGACTCTACAGGAGAGAGCTCACTTTAAGTATGATTTGATTTTAATTGGCACCCTCTTTGTTGTAAACTGAGTGTGGATCATTTTATTAGGGCTTAAAGTACAACGTGGAACTGCAACACAGGAACATCCTATCAATCATTAACTATTTTGCTGTAAATCTACCATGTTAAATCATTTTTTCTTAATAGGGACAACTTGCCCTCTATCACTAGATTTCAGAAGGAAATACCTTGTTCATTGAATTCTCATATCAGCCTTTTCTTTAATAAAAAAAATAATCTATTTTTTTCAAGCAGTATCTGCCATTATTTTACTTATTTTTTGACACAACAGCAAGCTAAACGTTTTACTCTTAAACAAAAGCCTCAGCCAGGGGCTGGAGTGTATGAGGGAAGAGTTTATTTCCATCTCTGTCAAGCTTGGGGTAAACACTCAACATGGTGGCCATGAAAAGGGCAGACAGGTTAAAATAAACTTTACAGTGTCTGCATTAAGTCTTTTCGCTCCAAAAGGCCACCAGACACTGGTATACCGACATAATTTAACAGCACTTTATTTCTCAACTGCTTCATAAATAAAAGGTTGTAAAATCAAGATGATGCTGACTGCTTGAAACTTTGATTTCAATTAATTTCTTTTTTGCCTGACGATACCCTCCGATGTCTTAGCCAATTGTCTCTGATTATTTAACTTAAATGAACTTAAAAAATAAAGTACACACAAGGACCTTTACATCTCCTTTCTGTTACATTTATTTGACATTTGCCATGCAGTATTATATCTCAGTTGCCTTTGTACAGAAGATAACAGTAAGCTTATCTCTATGGACGGAAGAACATGATTAATTTTACCTTTGCTTGTATTTCCATCTTCAGTATGGATCCAACTATGGCCAAGATGTCGCTGACAATGACCAGCACATACCAGCCGTTCAGAAACTCCCTCTGATCGTCCTCACACACTTTACGATTGTAGTTCTCATGGAAGAATCGGGAGAATCTCTGAATATATAACGATGCAAATTCAGAGCCTCTCAAAGAAAAAGATGTACATATATATCAGCTGATGGCTAAATGGTAAATTCTAGACAAACAACATTATTTTACCAGTAACAAAAATCCTTCTGGTTGTTGCCCAAACACAAGAATAACAGATCCATATCTACATGAGGTATATTAGATGCTGTAATAATGAGAATTTGAATTAATTGTGCTTATATTGACATTTAGCTTTGGAAGAAGAAAGTGAGAAAGACTGTAAAGGTTTTGAACAACCGGAAAATAATTAAGAAATATAAGCCAAAAAGTAGAGGAGGAAGAACCAAAAAATGTTCTGTATGATATGGAAGAGTGTGAGCAGGGGCTGAACTGCTGACCTGGAGTAGCCTCACAGCCAGTACGATGGAGCGGGTGCACAGCACAGCTGATGTGAGGCAAACCAGAATGACGAAGCCATCAAACATCAGAAGATAGTGCGTGTTCTTCTGAGCTGAAACAGATAAACGTGTGTGTGTGTGTGTGTGTGTGTGTGTGTGTGTGTGAGAGACAGTTTATCTCTTACATAACTCCCAACATTCATTACAGATAGCTACAAGTTTGAAAGCAAACGCCTCACTGACAGTCAGCAATATCAGGCCTTGAAACTGGAGTAAAATGTAGTTATTTGTATTTGTTTTCACCTTTTCAAATGTTTCCACCTTATTAAAAAAAAAACAAAGGAGGTGATCTGGTGAACATACTTTTTTCTTTTTTTTTTTCTTAAATGACAGATAATCATAAAGAAGTATGACCAATCACATATAACCCTTTAAACTTTATACTTAAGAGTAATGTGTAAATATTACAAATATGTATTTGCACTTAATAGTGAGAAAAAACAAACAGCTCTTCATAATCTGGTAATCTTTTGATATGTTTAAATTTAAGTCTTGTGGTTAATGATTTATGAGTTATTTACATTTCTCCACAACTCCTTACACAACCTTACCCGTCCCAGATATCTTCCAGTCCGTACACGTGCTGCTCTGAGCGTCTATGTCCAGGAATATTTTCACCTTTCCACTGTGACACTGGTTGTCAAATGTTATCTAGGGAAAAGGAAAGTAAACTAGCAAAACAATGTAGCTGAATTAAATATATATGTATATATCTGTGGTCTTTATCAGTCTCAAAGATTCTCAAAGCTGTGTCTCTCCATGATGGAACGTATTAAAGTGTTTCACCTGCTCATGTCAGTTTATAATAATAGATAATAGCTGAAGGGATGAACTGTACCGTGACAAAGAACGAGTAGCAGTCAGGTAACTCCCGCGAGCGCACGGTCTGTAGGTTGATTCCCTTCAGCTGGAAGGTTATTTTGATGTCGACCAGCCTGAAAAAAAAAAGGAAGGGGTGGATTGAATAGGTGATTTTAATATACAGTAGAAAAAGAAGGTATTGTATGTTAAACAGAAGCTGCACTGTATACCTGTAAAAGTCCAGATCAAAAAATGATGAATTTTGGGTTCTCCACAGGTTTGCAGTCTTTGGATCATGTGACATACAAACTGAGAAAGAGATGGACAGAGTGAGAAAACAACGACAGGACTGTTATTGAAAGCATGTATTTTGCACCTAAGACCTTTCATTTTATATTTCTGGTAAACATATTTTAATATACAATTTAATTTAATGCAGTGATTTGCAATAGGAGAAATACTTGTGATATAAATGCATACTGAACAGCTCCTCAGCGATATAATGAAAAATAGAAAAATGTGGTTTGTAGACTGTATAGATAAGGCACTTAAATGTTAATGGCCTCCTTTAACTTGCTTTTGGCATCTTGCAGGTGACTACATGTCATTGTTGCCTCTCACCTCTCTCCAGCTGGGCGTCTATGTCGTAGACCTCGTCTGAGGGCTCCACGCTGCCTCTCTTGTAGTACTCTTTACAGATGATGAGAGGCAGCAGTTCGCCGTCTTCATCCTCAGCGTAACTGATGGGACCCGTAGAGAGCCGGCCCAACTGGCTGTACTGTAAATATCACAGGCCTCAGGTAAAACACACTGTCCCAGCGTGATTTATACAATGTCATAAGAGAATGCAGACTGCCATATCACACACAAACACAAAGCCAAGTTGTTTAACATTAAGTACCAGCATGTTTCCCAGGATTTCCAGAAGTTTAAAATCACACAGAGTACATTTATAATATGAGCATTAGCTTCCCAGTTTTATCTTATGCTGGTTTTGATTATTTTCAGGATAAGGCGTTTACATGGAACATGAGAGAGCTGGTTATTCATTCATTCATTCACATGTTTACATGTTCATAACAGTATCCAGGTTTCTGATCTTCTGTGTGCAGGTGTCTTCAGGGATAAGAGCTTATCCATGTTTTTAAGACCATGATAAGATGTTTACATGCATTATACCAGGATATTGCAAAAACGTAATCATAACCACAAGTGCGCATGTATATGGACTCCATGAAAATAAAGAGAAAAAATATATATATATATCACCTTGTAAGCTCAATGATCATGTAACACAGACCTACAACGATTATAAAATGTATGTATATACATTTTAAAATCTAAAATCGGGTTAATTTTACATTTTTTGAAGGTGCTGTATTTTCATTTCAACAGTAGCAAAGTATGAAACAACCCCATTAACCTAAGGAAAAGGTCAATCTCAACTCAAGCACAAATATGCGCAGTCAAACCTACAGCATTTAAATTCAAACTAACCCTGAAGAATAAGGATGCGTTCATCTCTTAACAGAGTTTTCCTAAATGTTTCCAACTAGTAAATCTGTTCATGTCAACATCCGAGTCGTAAGTAGGACTGGAGAACTGTGATGCATCACTTCAGCAAGAGTCAGCCGTTTAGATAATCAAACTCACGGTCAATGCACAGTATTTTTAACCACCACACAACAATTCTGAAAATCAGACAACCGTCTCGACCTGTCCAATGATGCAAACGCTTGTAAGTTGTCAACATGGGAATCTTTCCCCATCCCACAGGACATTACAACTACTACTTTTCATTTTTGCGACAGCAGTAGAAAAAACAAAGGCATGAAGCGTAAGCATGTAAGATGAGGAAGATGAACTTGCCTGATCCAGGACATAAAACAGGCTGTCCTTAACATCATATTGGGTGTAGACAGCAACACAGTAGTCGTCCTCGTCCACCCCGCTGTAGTCCTTCAGGAAAAGGTTTTTGAGGGCTATGGTGTTCTCCTCCTTATAGGACACCACCAGCTGGTTGTTGAGGCCGAACAGGATGAGCTACGGAGGAAACAAGAGGAAGAAGGAACATTTATATTTTATGTAAATTCTTACAGTAATAATCAAGGGTGGAGGTAATTTAGTACATTTATTTCTGCTTCTGGAATTAGTATTTGTACAATACCAGTAATTTTTTTCCACAATATTCCTCTAATTCCAGAAATGTTCGGTCTTTAGCCGTCTGTGGTTGTTGCTTCTTGAAAGTTTTTGCTACATTGAGCAGTTTCCAATTTCCCAACATACACTGATTTGGACTTTTGCCTGTCTACATTTTAAAGCTCACATACAGCAATGGCTTTCCTTACTTGTAACCTTTGAAGTAGTATTTTTACTTCAAGTAGAATATGAATATGAAGTAATTGTTCTGAGTAGTTTTTCTGTTGTTTTGCTGCACTTTCTCCACTACTGAAACAACAAGGAAGTGTTTTTCTGGGTGGTTCTGCTCTCCATGTCTGTGGTAATCTACATTAATCCCACTGTACATACTTGTGTGGTGATCATGACAATCTTCAGGATCTGCACACCCAGTTTCCAGGGTATTTGCTGTCGGGCCCTGTACTTCTCACACGGGCTCATGAAGTAGTACCTCAGGTCATCTCTCAGGTTCTCCTCCTTGATAACATCTTGAGTCATGACAGAGCTGAAACAAAAAGGGGCAACGTCAATGCAGGAGCTGGGACACGGATGGGAAAAACAACAACCTGTGTCTGGCCTGGTGCTGTGGGCACCTGAGAACAGAGTCTTTTAGCTGATGAAGAGGCCAGCATATAGCACTAAGGGGGGGGGGGGGAAGCAGAAGTGAAAGAGAGAGAGAGCAGTTATTTGATGATAATTTACTTGAGCAATAGTCGTGCTTTTCAGCGCAGTGGACCAGACTGGCCATCTCTTACAGGAAGAACTCCATGTACTGAGGACACTGACTGCATTCATGGAGCTGCCTGGGTTTTAAGTCCAAGGTTAGCTCACTGGGAGTCCACTTTCAATATTTTCCCAACAGTATGTCGCCCACAGACTCTCCCTGACACCGAGCAAATCTCTAGCCTTCCATTTTACTTTAAGGGTTTCTGTTGAAATACACATTTACAGCTATTTTACAGCTGAATTATAGTTGCCTGGTCCCGTCGGGAACTTGTATTAAGTAATAAATAACGTCTGTTGTTGTTCTAATGTGAGACAACAATAATGCAAATGGATTTAAGCTCATTTTTTACATCTAAATATTTGGTGTTTCAGCCGCGAACATATTTTACGTCTAGTTAGTTATACTCCAGAGACAGAACTCTTCAGAGGAGTTAACTAAAAATGTTGACATTTTACCTCTAAGCTAATTTTGAACAACTACTACTTAAAAAAAAACACTTACCTAATTGAATTGCTCCTGTCCAGATATCGAGCTAATAATTCCATGGTTGATTATCCACGTGGACGCAGGAGTTAATCGACTGCGGTTGTTCTCAGGTTGACAGAGAGACACTTCCCGCAGAGGGGATTCGCTTCTGCTGGACTTTCTGTGTGACCACGCAACCTCCTCTCAGCCAATCAGGAAATTAGTGTCAGGAGGCGCACAGGTGTCCAATCTACGGCCCGAGGTCCTCCAGGGGTCACTGTAGGACTGAAATGGGCCAACATCACAAAAATATTCAAATAAAATGCTTTACTTAAGAGAATGGCTGTTGAACCAAATCTGAAACTTATTATTCAGCTTTTAAATGTTTATTATTTTGTTTCAATAATACTCTAAATTTCCCCTTACTGCATTAAAATATAAATCCTGTTTCAAAATGATCTTCACACTGCCAAGACTGAAATTCTGTTGAGGAAACTTTTTTTGTTTTCCTTGGCCTAAAAGTAGTCGTTAAATAAATAAAATTATCTTAAAAAAATACTGGAAATAGCTTGCAACATATCCAGTAAGTGCTTGCTTTTAATTGTGGAATGTGTGCAAACTCCCACTCCAATTCCCAAATACACAGATGACCTCAGGACTACCCCACCCTCCATGACATGACCTATCCACAGCCCTGTCCACAATGTTCCTGAAAAATAGTTTGTAAGCAAAAATCAAAGGAAAAGTTTGAAAAAAAAAAAACTTGGTTATTATTCAACATGAATTTTTACACTCAAAAAATCTAATATTTGTTTCATGAGGACTGTGTAGCTATGGTTTATCAGCTGTCATCACATTTTGATCTGTCCAAGAACAAAACCAGAACAGAGCCCCTCCTCAGATCTGTTTCGGGCTCCTTGATTAAAGTTGACAGCCACATAGCTCTAAAAGAAATCAACATCAACTTTGAGGTTTTGTTCAGTAGACATGCAGCCTGTGCCCTGACCAAATGTTGCATTCAGGTGTATTTTTGCCATCACAGAATCTGACAGAATAAAACACTTCAAGTTTACCAACCATGAAGAGGAGCACTCAAAGGATGACTCAAAAGCCTATAATCACATTACAAGAATAAAAAAGCAGCATTTTCCCCATATCAATTAATTACCTGAAGTTAATGGTATTTAGCTACGCTTGAATGTCTCTCCATGCTTGACACTGTGTCGACACTTCCAGTCTACTTCTTTGTCTTTGTGTTGTGCCTGTAAAATAAATAAACAGTGAAAGAGGTTGTCGAGTGTCTTGAGGGTATGCTTAAATTTGGAATGAGGTATGTGGATACATGTTTGACGGCTGTGGCCGTTAAACATGCTGCATTATTAGACATCAAAACACGTTTTACAAGATAACAGATGTCCTGTTCTGAAATTGTGAGCCCATCACTGGTACTGAAAACTGCAGGACTCCACCACACACACAGCTGTTTGTCTTTCAGATTTATTTTGTATTGCAAAGAGAATTTAAAGATTTTTTTTTTCATACAAACAGGGTCCATTTTTTATCTTAAACAAATATGGCAGAAAATGACCATAAAATTCTCACAGATGTCTCAGATTAAAAATGAAAGCAGTGTAAATTAAATTATTTAATTTCTTATTGGCATTATTGGCCTGCCTGGCATTATGGACCTCATCGTTTGCAGATGTTTTTCATTATCCTATCCACCGCTTCTTTGAGATGTCTACTTCTTTCAAGCTGCTGCTTCTCTGTACGGTGACGTGATTTTCATACTGTCACTATCTTGGGTTTGCAGTAAACAGAGTGAGAGCGGTGGATCAAATCGAAACATGGTTCCCATGCAGTGATTAATGATTTTCTTTGAGCTAAAAACCTACTTTTTTGGAAACTACAGAATCTCTCGTCACCTACTGACTGTCAGAGCGGACACGAATACTGAAAGGTCAAATGTTAAAGTTGCTGTGAACTGGATATAACCTGGGTTCAGCCTGTTTTCATATCAATAACAGAAAATTAGCAACACTGACATGCATTGTGTTGCTATAAACTGCCAGCACTCTTACTCACACATGACTGATACATGAAAAAAGAAAAAAAAAAAACTCTTTTCAGGCAGTGTCTATGCTGTATCTTCCTTGTATTCACCAGGGTGCGAGTTTCAGTATGATATCATAATAACACATTGATACATATATGATGATGATTTGTGATCAGAGAAAGATCTATCCTCCATTAAACCAAAAGCTGGACATTCATGATATCTGATTTCTACAAAGGTCACCATTGTAGTGTTTCTCATATAATAAATTAAATAATGAATTGTGAGCAAAATGGAAAATACTGTAAAATTAGCATTATGCGTATGCATATTCTGCCAGATGTACATACATCCCGTAATGCTTTGTACAAGCAGTTTGTCCTTTTTCATAGAAAATGAAAGGAGGTATCTGCTGCTCAGCAAAGCTGATAGACAATCAATCACCACAAAAATGGCTTATTGTAACAAAACAGCAAAGAAGAAATACTACTATCCCTTTTAAATTACAAAACCCAAATATATATCTAAACTTCAAAAGTTGAAACACTGTCTTCATTGTGCTACCAAGTTTTACTTGGTCTTTTATCATTACATTGAATCTAGGAAATCGAGTTCTATGCGATCTTGATTCCTGCCCATGGATAAAACACACCAAAACACCAGATCAAGTAAACAAAACTGTATCTGCTTTCTGTTTCCCTGGCCCTGGTTTTAGTCTGGCTGCTGTGCAGTTGACTAAACTCTGTGCTCTCTCTGACTGAGGAAATAAAAATCAGTCAAAATCATCATCAAATGTAGAACAGATTCATCAAACAGAGGGGCACATTCAGGTGACTACACGGCAACAAGATTAAGTCAGTGGTGGTTCCACATTGGGCTGCCTTTAAAATCTTGCTGATGTACAATTCAGCAATGTCTGTCACCACACACCAATGACGCTGTTGATGTAGCAGCTGTCTACTCTGGTGCTGGTGCTGGTGCTGGATTTGTCTCCTGAACAGGAACTCCGACAGTTTCGATGTGTGTCAGTGAGAGAGAGGAGGTCCTGTCTTCAGCTGAGGCTTCCTGGCCCTGCAGTGAGGGGGAGGATAAATGAGGAATATATTACACAAAAATGTTTATATACTGAAATAAAAATGCCTTGTGGCAGCATATAAAACATCCATTAACCAAAGTATGACATCCATTGCCTGACACTTAGTTGCATGCTACAAGTCCCAATTTTTTATTATTCGCTGCAACAAGTCCTCAAATGGTGATAGAAATTCACAAACTAACTACTACTACAACTACTTACTACTGCAGTGGAATTCAATATCAATTGTTCACAAATGTCACATAAATAATCATCTACTATACTCATGAGAGGAAAATAAAAAATAATTCTGGTTATAGAGCAGAACAATTTGGTAATTAATATACCATATATATTTAAATGATTTCATGAGATTTTGGTCATTATCAAGCTCAGACAACAGCAAGTATGCCATCGCATCCCAACTGAAATCCACTGCACTTATAATTTGTTTAACGGGTTACTGGCTGAACACCTTCAGAAGAACAAGACAAACTCAACAGCTAAAAAAATAAAAACACTTGCCAAATACCCAAATAAAAATATGATCTAGTTATTAAATACTTATTTACCAATTTGTGAAGCATGTGAATATCCACCATCCTGTTTGTGCATTCGTAATGCTGAAGCATTAAAGACAATAAACAGGGTACTTTAAAGTTTTCATCACAGTTAAGAAGCGCTGATATGTCTTAAGTCTGACATTAAGATAAATTGGATTTACTTTTCATGTATTTCAAAAAGAACTCACTGGAACGTCAGTCTGTGAAGGCTGCCCTCCTGCAGGCTGAGGTCTGAGTGCTGCATTGTCTCTGCTCGGTTCATCCTGAGAACGATCCTTTTTCACTTTCAGATGTTTAGCCTTTGATTGAGATGAATCTGACTCAGTGGGTTTAGTTTTTGCTTGGGATGTTTTCGGAGCAACACTGCTAGCGCTCGCTCCTGCCGGTTCCTCTTGTGTCTTCGGCTGGTTTTCTGAATCTGAGTCAGCGGAGAGATTCTGCTCGGCCTCGGATCCTCCTTCGCGCCGTGCAGCATCCGTCTCATCCTCACTATAGACAGGTAGGAGTGTCTCTACTCGCTTTTCCTCGGGTCTTTTGGGGGCCCTCTGACGAACGTCATTCCTGCCTAACCTGCCTTCATTGGCTTGGTGCCTTGGGGCTTGGTGCCTTGGGGCTTGCTGTGGCGCGTCCCCTTCTTCAAAGCGGTCGCGACCCTCGATCCTCTGGAGCTGAGGCTGATGCGGCTCAAGCTCCGGAGGCCCTGGATCCCTTCGAGGACGTCGCAGAGGTGCAGTGATGCCATGCTGGAAGACTGCCTGCACACTTGCATACAAGACTACCTGTAGAGGAGTAAATATAAATATACCAGCATAGAGAAACACTGTCTGATATTTTGTGTTATTAATATGTCAGTGAGTATTTAATGAGGGTCCTTACCACAATGGAGAGAACGACTGTGAGGAGAACTGGGATCTGCAGGGTAACTGGTAGATCTTTGAGGAGGGCTCGAAGAAATTCACTGATCCCCTGGCCAAAGTGCTTCAGTGGCTCTGTGATGAAGGTTGTGATGGTAACTGAGATCGCCTAAACAGAGAGGGATGTTTAAAATCTAACCCAGTACTGAAGTTTAGGAGGACTTGAGTGTTGAATGGAAACCAATTTACATGACTCTTATTACAGCAGTGCAACATTTTGGTTCTTTTACGTAGTGATGCCTTGAGAATGAGAATTAATAGTAATGCCATTATTATGTCAAGTTTTTGACACAAAGCAATAAATAGCCCAAGCAGGTACTCAAAATACCTACCACCACACAGCAGAGTGACCTACCTTGGTTGGGGGTACCAGCAGAACGGGGTTGACCATGAGGACTTCATAGTATTTCTTACAAGGGTCATCCTGAAGAGTCAATGTGCTTCTGAACCACTCTACAGGGAAAGAATCAAAGTCAGTCTATTACAGCAGCTGAGAGTGCTTTCATCATTCATCATTTTTCATATTAGTGTTAAACTGTGTCATTATTAGCATATGAATTCTTGAGTTATGGCCAAATATGTGTTTTGTGAGGTCACAGTGACCTTAACCTTTGACCTTAGACCACCATATTCGAATCAGTTCATCCTTGAATCCAAGTGAACCTTTTTTGGATGTAATGAAATTCCCTCTGGGCATTTTCTGATGTATCGCATTCAAAAGAACATGAGGTCACTGTGACCTTGAACTTTGACCTTTGACCACCAAAATCAAATCGGTTATCTTGGAGTCCAAGTGAAAGTTTATACCAAATTTGAAAGAAAGTCCCTCAAGGTGCCGTTGACATATCACATTCACGAGAATAGGACAGATGGACGGACAACCTCTAAACACAATGGCCCTCATTTATCAATCTTGCGTGAAAACAGGCGCAGATCTGAGCGCAGAATTGGTCGTACGATAGGATCCACGTGTGATTCATGAAACATTCGTATCTGACCAATCCCAGTGTACGAATGTTCGGGTCTTGATAAATGCGGCGGCTGAATTCGATCGTCATTAACATGTTACGCCCTTAAATATTCCTGGTTCGGAGGCCTCGCCCACTAAGGTCGAACATGGAGAGAAGAGTTACTGGCAAAAAACGAAACTTTTCAGAGATGGAGATCGACATCCTGACATTCGAGGTGGCGCAAAATAAGGATGTGCTTTTTGGCAGTCTGAAGAGTGGGATCACAGGAGCTCATAAAACCGCTGTGTGGAAGAGGGTAACGGAGATGAGTTTGGCTCTGCAGTGCCCCCTCCTGCAGCCGCGCGCCAACACAGCTGTTTTGAAAAATAAAAGAATCGTGTGTCCCCCCCCCGGCCACCTGGCCACCACGTTTAAAAGTGATAGCTTGGCATCACAAATCACCTGTAAATTTATAGAGTGGTAGTTTTTGCGATTGATGAATGCGTAATCATTTATGGATGGTGCCTTCAGACGCACATGAGTGCAATCAATTGCTCCAACCAAATTTGGAAACCCAGCAATCTGGAGATCCCTGCGGTCTCTGAAAACGCGCTCACATCTGACACGCGCGTATTCCTCCAAAACGAGTAAATCTGCCATCGTTATGATTTGATAACTGTCAAAGCATCTGTTTAAATAAGGGAATGAGTAAACATCTGACCAACCACAGTGCAACAATGATTATATCACCAGATGCTTTTAATTGTTGTTCCACTTGTGTCATACCCATCGGAAAAAACAAAAAACAATTACACAATTTTGCCATGAGTTAATTTGCAAACACACATTTCTGCTTGTATTTATTATTATTTCAAATATGCAATAATTAGATGTCATGTTAGGCTATTTAGGCTATTATATTTTTTTATTGTAGAAAAAAGTGGTATCAGTAAAAAACGTGGGCTTTTTTAAAATTCAAATTTTTTTTATCTTGTTTTATTCGTTTTAAGAATCCGTTTTGATCTGTTCTAAATATGTGACTGTTTATGCTAATGACAGCTGAGGTTTGTTTAATAATTATATTCAGACTCAGTCAGATTTTGCTGTGCTGCACCGCAAATCCAGACTCAGATTTGCGTACACGAGCTCAGACCTGACGTGAGATCTGATCGTAGCTCCTGCTCACGTCCAAATTGATAAATGCCGAAGCCTGCGTGGAAATGGTCGTACGCACGGTTTTCTGCCGTACGTTCGTTTGATAAATGAGGGCCACTGCCTCCAAACGAATACAGATACACACCAATATTGATACTTCAGGTTTAAAATCTGATAACAATATATCAGTGGATAGAGAATTTTTTCTAACATAAGCATGAAATGTACAAATCCCTTTAAAAAAAAACTGTAGCCATGAAACACACATTTTACAGATCTGAAGATCATTCAGCCTTTTTACAAAGCTGAGAATTTTGGAGATACGAGTTTTTCACAGAACACCAAGGACATGTATGTTCCACTTGTTATTGGCTTACCTTTCAGACTATCACTCCAGTCAATTTTCTTCACTCCAGTGCATTTTTCATATACACTGTCCATCTTTGCTATGTTGCTTTGGTGCTCAGCAAATTTAATCTGGACAAAAACAAATGTAATGGCATTACAAACATCGTATTAGTTTAAAAGAAAGTACTGGATAACAGCTCAAACAAGAGCAAGAGAACTGAAGAGCTATTCACCTTATAAAGGTAAAACCAGTTCCAGACAATACTGACGAAGAAACAGACAGCAAACAGTCTTCTGAACTGCACGAACCAGGAAACAGTCGACCACAGCTGAGTGCTGATGATGGCCATTATGACCAGAACACCCAGCCCCACCTGAAACACAAGCAGGGAGAACAGAGGGAAATTCTTCTTGCATGAGTACTGCGATGACTGACAGATAAAAGCAATCACATAAATCTGCTTTAATCTTTCATTACATGTAAGATCTTCTGTGTTTTCATCTTCAGACATTAACACTTTCTCTCTACATAAACAAGGTACTCAAGTTTGCAATACACTCTTAGTTTCACTTCAAACACAGGCAAAAAAAAGACAGAACTTAGACTCTGGTTCAATCTGAAACAGTGAGTCACTTTTTTCCATGGATAGCACGTGACCAAACTATCTCAAAGACTCATAAACAAGGACTTCAGATCAGTGAATGAGCTCACTTTTAACAGCGTGTCAATCTCCACGCCGAAAGTGTCTTCAAAACGCCACTTCCAGGCCTCATAGTCATGTGGTTTAAGATCCACCAGTATCTGACTGATGGCATTGTCCAGAGCCCCGGTTCTCCAGTTGTCTTCACCCTCCAGAAGTGTCTGAATCTCTGTTATGGATTGTTTGGACAATCTGATTTTGGCATCATAGAAGAGGTCTGAGGAGTCACTGGGCTGCGGAGAAAAAGGGACAAGTGTGTTCAAACGCCAGTGCCCTGTTTTCTACTATTTGGTGCCAACAACACCTGGGTTCTTCATTATTGAAGCAGAATTATAAAATTATATAACATCTAAATAAAAACATAGTACAATTATGTAATACAAAATAAAATGACCACTAACCAAACCAAGTCTTTTTATTTCCTTCAACAGCCTGCTAAGGAATCTCTTGAACACTGGATTGCACGTAGGCTGCTGTGACATGTGTGTGATCTTCTTCTTTTGTTCCTCAATCTGGAAAAAAAAGCAAAGCACAATGTTTGTGATGCTTGACTGATTGAGGGAAGGCAGTTTTTTTTGCTCATTTGTCATATAGGGATTCAGTTGTCTCCTGCAACATTGATTCACTCCTGGGATAGCAGCACATACATGCAGTGACCAGCAACAGTTGTTTAATTTTGAACTGGTTCTATGATTTTTATTGTTTTCCTAATCTTTGCCAGTTGCTCTCATGCGTTGAAATGCGTCTGTAATGTTTTAACAGAAAAGTCTGGGGTAACTGTCTGTAGCAGAATCACTGGTATGCATCAGCAAGACCCATCAGTTCTATATGATAAAAGATGTCAAAGAAATCAGAGTAAATTCAGCTTCCTACCCTGACATATAGAGTTTGAGATCCTGCTTTTGGTTCCCTTTTTAAAATCGCAATAGCCAAAACCATCAGATATGGAAACTCTGTCACACCCTCTGCTAAATAAATGAGGGTATAAACTCAGTCAAGATCTAAATTCCAAAACATTACACATTATTACACATAATTGAATTTATCAGTAAATAGTTTTATGTTGCGTCTCTCTTGCACTCAGGGTGTCTTCAGTGATCATCAAATTAAATTAATGACCTTGCCAATACCACATAGAGTGACATTTAATATCAATTTCACAATCATACTGGAAGAATGGAAAACCAGTACGGATGATATGGCTTAGAATATTTTATCATTATATCACATTTTCATCACGTCACAGCATTATATAACAATAATCCCTAATTATATAATGAATTAAATGAATGCAACCTTGGACTGCCAGTATCCACAGTGTTGTGATATAACCAGACGTACTGAATTGCTGTAAGTGGTTTCCTCAGCGGAACACCTAGCCAAACATCCTGTCTATTGTTTGAGCATATTGGAGACTAGCAAACGTACAATACTAGATATAGTCAAAATTCAAGTAATGGTGCTTTTGAATCTGAACCTTTTGAGTGTATTTAAAAACAGGTGTAAAAACTGGAAATGGACATTGAAAGAGGATAGATGTTTGAATGTTTATAATATTATATTTGCATGTTACAACATCTGGGCAGTAGTGTAGAAAAGACACATCAGTTTGTTGTTATAATGATCTGGGCAGGCCAAAACCACAAAGGAAAAAAGTTACTTACTAGCACTACCACCGTCTGTATTATAATTCTTATACATATGTTACATGCTGTATTGTTTTTTCTCTCTTGTTTGAATATTTGGACAAGTGTGTTATATGTGGGTTATCTAGTGACAAAATAAAGCCAAACCACCAACCTGTTTCTGTAGATCCACTACTTGACTGCTGCACGTCTCTAACTTGGCCTGGCTGGAGTCCTGAGTGTATTCTCTTCTTTTGGTTGCCACATTGTCATAGGTAGCTGGCTGCGGGTCACACACGCGCGCACACACGCGCACACACGCGCACACACACACACACACACACACACACACAAGTGATATCAGAATGGCTTCAGAGTATTCAGAGTAATAACAATGTTGACAAATGTAAGTACAGTCAGTGTAGACCTCACCTCAGTGGGCTTCCTCATCGTTTTGGTGCTTGAATCGTAGTTGAGCATATCATAAGGGTCGACCCAGTCGTCGTTCACCTGCTGCCCCACGGCAGCCAGTGACAAGCAGCACACCAGGACACTGAGGAACATCCTGGCAGAGAGGCACGTACTTCCCCAAACGAACCGTCTTGCTTTTTAGCTAACTAGCCCCGTGGGTGCAAGCGAAACAAGTTCAAGAGGTTAACAGTGAATGTGTGAATAAGTTGTGTTGTAACATAAATGTCTGCTCTAACTATATAAAACAACTCGACTACAGGCTACTACAAGGTACCGCCAAACAAGAAATGCTTTCCGGGACAACACTTTGACAAAACGGAAGTTAAGTATTTCGCAAAGGAGCATGGGAAATGTAGTTAGTTACGGGTACAAAAAGGTACAAAAGGATTGCATGTTCTTCTCTATGTTCTTCTAATGAATTTCCAGCAGATGTATGTGGTTGAAGTAATTTAAGACTTTTTAACTGTTGGGTTGTTTGATCTATGTATCATCAAAATAAATTTGTGTTTTTTATGTGAAATCTTAATCTACAAACAAAACTTAATATAGCTTAACTTAATATCAGTTGTAAAATAAATATGGTAAAATTAGGAAAGGAATTAAAAATAGCAAAAAGAAAATACTCCAATAATATAGAAACACCTAAAAACTGTACTTGATTAAACAGTTCTACAGCTTGTGTTAAGTGTGCATGCCACATTAAGTCACAGCTGTCAAACAGTGAGATTTACTGGCAATGACTGATAATATCTGGATGCAGATTAAAAAACACAAAAGAGAACTATAAAGCTATGACTAAACTGACCCAAATGACAAGTGAACAAAATTCTGATCCCATTTCTGCATTCGAGATTCAGCCTAATGTGTGATATGTGATCAAGACTACAAAATATAGCCTCACAACTGCTATCATGACACTGAAACCTGGTCACCTGGTGTATACTTGATCACACACCTGGGAGAGTCGAGCTTCAAAGTCCAGTCTCTCTAATTAATATAAAGTAACCAGTGCAACTTGTGAATCTGTTGGTTTCATTAGTCATACTGAGCAATCCATATTATTACTTAAATGACATATGAATGACACTGAAATGACAACTCATTCCAACAAAACATGTTTATTGCAAATATGTTGATTTAATATTTACAAACTCTGTTGAACATATTTATTGTTATTGTGTTAAACATGTTTAACAGTTCAGCTCTTCGATGAAACAGCTCCATTCAAGGAGCTCAAGGCAAATAATGTACATCTTCAGAAAGATGTAACCAGAACACCAGCACTGTAATACCTCTAGATCATAGCTCTAGTGTCCAGGGGTTTAAGGAACCTCAGCGAAGGTTGCTAAAAAGAGGGCATCCATGTCAATGACCAAAGTTCACTGTGTCCATGATACAGGAGCCCAAAGTGTGAGACCCATCTCAGCTCACAAAGCTCCATAAATGCTTACCTGCACACATGAGTCCAGGCAATGTTTAATCGTTAGATAGAAAGGCATGACTGCAAGAATGTTGTGGGTTCAAATTTATTTTCCTTTTCGCCCTTTACCACCCTTCATTCCTCCTTTGCCACCCTTTGACGGCCTTCCTTTGCCTTTGCCACCTTTTCCTTTGCCTCCTTTAGCATGTTGGTCTTTCCTCTGCATTCCCCGCATGTCTTTCTTCATGCGACTGTCCACCACTTTGAAGACTCCCTTGACACCAGGTGGCCGTCTCACCTTCTTGCCAGCTCCCTTTTTGCTCACAACGTATGTTACTTCTCTCTTCTCCTTTCCAACCCCTGCTTTCTTGTAGATACTGAAAGAATGACGCAAACACAAAAGACAAAATGACTGGATATTATTATTCCTAAAATTCTAATATTGCACAATAATGATTTCCTTTTGAGGTGCGGCTCCAACTCTACAGGTGTGACGTCATACCTCTTTAGCTGAGCCATCTTCTCCCTTTCAGAGATGTCCACTGTATTGACAACTGCCTCCGCTTTCTTCTTAGCCTGCTCCATCTTTTTCAGCATCTAGAAAAGTAACAGAGAAGTTGATAGATTAAGTTTATTAAACTAAAAAGTTTTGAATATTTTTGTGCAACACCATATAGATCCAGTAGCTGTAATATTTTCAATAATAATCCAGTTTTATCATCTTTTGGTGTCTTCAACATCTTTTTAATCATCTGTCATCAACAGTTGCACCGTTGTGTTTTTTTTCCTCGACCTACCCTCCTCTTCTTCCTGGCCTTGGCCTCAGCAACTCGTTTGATAGGTCGGGAATCGATCTCCTTCCATTTCTGTTTGTACTCCTCCACCATCTCTTTGGTGACTGGCACTGGCTTCTTCCGGTGTTTGCGTTCATCGTCCAGGAACCACTCAGGAACCTCCCACGCCTCGTCAGAGTTTGCAAACCTGCAGGAGCATACAAGAGGTTTGTTGCACAGGTACATACGATACTGTGTTAGGGTTGTGCTGATGGACGATGATCTTGGTCATCAGAGCGATCGCGGATAGCTCATGTCTTTCCCAATGTCAAGGCGATATTTTGCTTGTTTTCCCATTGATGTATTAACTCAGGGTAAAAAAACATTTTGTATGATTGACTCATAATAAACTCACAATGCCACATTTTTGAGAACAATAGAGACCTATGGCACACACGAATAAGATACAACACAGCAGAAATACTTTCATCAGTTCATTGTTGGGAAAGAAAAATACAGAGATCACCAACATCACACTTTGCTTAAGCTTTGTGAGACAATGTGAATCAGTTGGAAGGTAGACACACTTTGAACCACAACACACACACACACACACACACACACACACACACACACACACACACACACACACACACACACACACACGCACCTATGAAAGGAGCTGTCCACCAGGTCCCTGGCTCTCTTCTTAGACGTAGCGATCTGACAGCCGAGGGCCAGGCCTTCTGCATCTAGGATCCTGGCTTTCTTACCTGAGGAGAGCAAAACATACACACATCCACAAAGTTACACATAACTGAAAAAAGCTGAAGCAGTCTCACAGGTTCACTCTCGATTTTCTCACTCATGTAACCCAGCTCACATATGCAAATGTGTAAATTTGCTTTATAAAAAAAAAGCTTCTTACTCTGACTGTGTTTTAAAGATTTGGTTTTATCAGCAGTAAGAGGATGACCACCTGACTGTGGGATGTCATGAATGGGCCAGCCAAATATCTGAAATCTACAATAAGCATCTCCCGTTACTCACTGGTGCTTTCTACAGGAACAACCTGGAAGTCGTCAGCATCGGCTTCTCCCGACGTCCCACCAGCCCCCCTGGCCTGCTTCATCCTGGTGATCTCCCTGGAAAAAGGAAAGTTGAGCAAAGTTTTGTGTGATTTATTTGTATATTGTTTTAGCACTGAGCATTGTTTATGGGAATTATTTGAACAACAAAGGGATATACAACAGTGAGTTTGAACAACATGGAAATTAAGCTCATTCATTTTAAATCAATTTTCCTACCATACATTATACACTGCTTGAACACACACAAAAAAAAAAAAAAAACAGAATAGACAGCCACAGTAAATGAGGTTTTACTTCTCATCGTCGCTGCTGTCATCTGAGTCACTGTCACTCTCCTCCACAGCTCCCTGTGAAGGTCCTGCCTTTTCCTCCTCTGGCTGAGCAGTTTCTGCCACTCCCTCCTCTTCCTCAGCTTTCCTCTTTTTGGCTTTTCCTATAAAATAAAAAAAAAATTAAAAAAAGGGTTATTATGTCAGCCCCAGATTTAGGAGAGCTGCTATCCTTGTAAAATTGACGCAGTTTGTTTTACACTATCATTTTGTGTCGTAGCTTTAATGAATTGTGGACATATAATTTAGGAAAAAAAAAAAAAGACTTAATGAACGTGTGAATGAGGAGAAAGCAGAGGTGGTTACCTGTCTGTTTGCTCTGGAGCCACTCTGTCTGCTGGAGCTCGCTCTCTGCGTCTCCTTCCAGGTCGATCTCAGAGAAGATGCCCTGCAGAGCAAAAGGGCGCCGGGATCACAGGTTAGAGATCACACAGAAATCAACTCATTTGCAGGTGAAAGCCATGAGTGTGATCAGCAATGATGCGAAGGAAGAAGCAGGTGACCAATCATAGCGTAGCATCAAACTGTCAACGGCAAAAGAGCGGCCGAGCTGTACATGTTGCATTGTGGGAGCGCACACAGACAGACCTTGCTGAACCACAGGCTGGTCTCTCGTTCTTTCTTCTCGTCCTTTCCCTCCAGCTCCACCAGCAAACCACTCTCCTGCCCTTCATCCTCCTCCTCTTCCTCGGCGAACTGTACTCTGGGAAATACATACACAAAATAAGCAGATAATCACAAACTAAACTAGAGAATGATTCCTGGTTGTGGGTGAGTAGGACATTGTTTCCAGAAATTGTCAGGAGCAGGAATCCAAAAAGAGCACTGATCTTTTTTTCATGAAGTATTGACTTATATGGTACAAAATAAAATGAAAAACAAAATGTTTAAACAGGTTGCACCAGTTTAGTTGGTTTAAATTTAATCCTTAATTCAAGGGCTGAAATTAATACAGTCAGAGCACAATGAAAACAGATGAGTACGAACAGCACTCATGACTTCAGAGTAACAATTCTGGGGTTCAGGTCGCAGGTGTCAGTAAAATCAAGTAAAAGGCAGGACCGTTTCTGTCTCTGAACAGCTACTTACTTCTTCTTTGGCGCTTTCTTCTCCAGCGCTTTCTGTCTGTGCTCCACCTCTTCCATGTCCTCTTCATCTAAATCAGAGGCCAGGGACATTTTATCTGCATCGTCGTCCTCTTCCTCAGACAGGTGAAGGTCGTCTTCTTCATCTAACAGAGTGTCTGCTGCCTGCATGTCCCCCTTGGATATATCAGCAAGCGCCTGATGAAGAGAGGTTAACATGAGAGGAACATTCAGATGGCACTGATGAAAGATTCAGCTGCATCTCTGCGTAAACTGGAACAACGGTCAAGTTTAATAGCGGTTCAAAAAGTCCCCAGGAGTATTTACATCTGTATTTTGTTGAGTTCTGGCTGGGGACAAAAAAAGGGAAATAAAACTCTAATGGCAAGAGTGTAATAAAAACGGTGGTTCATTACCTTTTGCTTCTTGACGGTGGTGAGGGAAAACAAGGATGAGTCGTTGCCGTCAGCGATGGAGACGCCCGGCAGGTCCATCTTCAGCTCCACCCTCTCCCTCTGCTTCCTCCGCTCCTTCAGCAGCTTCCTCTTCTTCCTGTTGGAGCATGACAGTTATACAAAATCTGTTTTCCCAAGAAATGTTTTTTTCACTAAATCCACATCGAGGGCAACGGTGTCACTTTTCCTATGGCTGTTAAATCAGCAGCAATAGTACCTCACTATCTGATCCATGGGGTCTGCTGCAACTTAGAACTGTTGATTAGAAACTGCAATGATCAATACGACTGTGCAGAAGCATCCAGACAAATTCGGCACAAAGTAGAAGAAAGGAGGAAAACTGAAATCTTTTTTGGATTTTAATAGGCACCTTAACCCCATCAATTGAACAAGCAACACATTAGTTGCAGAAAATAGAGAAAAAATTAAAGTATTGAGTAAAAAGAAAAGAAAGTTTGCCATACCGTTTCAGGTCAGCCACCTCCTCAGCTTTCATCTCTGCCAGTTTCCTCTCCATTTCTTCCTCCTCGTCAGCGTCCATCTCCTCCTCCCCCTCTCCTTCTACTTTCTTCTTGTCTGGCTCTTCCTCTGAATTACTCCCATCTTCATCAGAACTTAAGCTATAAACAAAGCAGAGAGGATTTTTGATCTGCTGTGACACATCCTGGCAGAGACATAACAATTTTTCAGAAGCTTTTTGTAAATGTGCTGTGAAGAGTTGTTTACTTGATCTGCTGGTCAAGCTGTTTGGCCTCCTGCTTCAGTTTCCTGGCCAGGTATCTCCTCAGCTTGGACCTCCAGTTCAGCAGCAGGCTGCAGATGTGAGGATGGGGGGAAGGAAGAAAACACACAGACGTGCAAAGCTTGAGTTATTAATCATAGCATTCAATGTGCAATAAAAACAGCACAGAACATACTGTTGTTTTTCTAATGCACAAACCTCAGCAGTGACCCACATATAAAGGACTTACCGGAGTTCTTTACGGCCCAATACTTTGATGTCCCGGCAACACTCCTTTATCTCAAGACTGGTGGCTGAGTGAGACTCCAGGTCTGGGTTGTCGAAGGTGATCTGCGTGAAAAAGACAGAGTGAGATTACAGGCAATACAGGAAAGCTTTTCTTTAGTTCGATTTTTCTGTCTCTTCACTAAATCAGGCGAGTCATCCTCCACTGCATACCTAGTGGAGGTAGTACAGATATCTCACCTCACTGGCTTTACCCAGGAAGTCCACTGCGTTGTCGGCTTTGAGAAAGGATGTCACTGTGAAACTGTGGTAGAGGGTCAAATCACCGTCTGTGTATCCCTCCGCCTGGACAGAAGAAGAGCTGATGGTCAGTAACAGATGGAATCTTGGAATCAAAAAGTAGAAAACTGTTTGCGGGGGAGAACCGTAACACCACATCAACACCATAGCAAATGGTGGGTAAACAGCCATTCAGGTAATAACAGATTATGGGGGAAAAAATTCAAATTAGTAACTAGTGTTCATCTAGTAATCCATCATCCCATGCGGTGTACATGCCTTTGGCTTCTTGACAGGAATCAGCTCCCTCACAGTTTTGGCCTGCACCTCCACCTCTTTGAACGCATGCTTGGGGTCAAAGAATTTACCGTCGATTTTATCCGGGGCAACAAAGCCTGGTGAGGAAATAAACAAATTAGCTTTAGATGCGATCTGCAGAAGTGACCAAAGAAAGAGGCTAAAATCCAGTCGAATGACTGCCAGACAGCCACTGACCCTGACAGATGACAAAGATCTCGGCGGACTCGTTCCTAGACGCTTGCGGCTTGGTGGCCTGCACCTTCTTGAAGAACTGCTGGAAGATCCAGAGGAGTGGCTGGTAGTCTTTGGAGCGGAAGACCTTTGTGACGAATGTGCCGCCTTTGGTCAGAAACTCACAGGCCAGTTTCAGAGCCATGAGGGTCAGATGAGCTGGTGGGGGAGAGGGGAACAGAAGGAGATTTTGGGGCCGTTAGGTTCCAAAACCATCCATCCTGACTGCCTGGTGTGCCCTTCATAAACCATTCAGGGATCGAAACACAAGCAAACATGAGGAAATAATGGTAATTTCATTTTCCTTACAACGTGCAAATGTTGATGTACTTTTATCAATTTTTATCACCACCTTTTGGATAATCACAGTAAGTGCGTTTTTTTTAGCCTGTATTAGCTGGAAATAATAACTTTTGGAGACGTGCGATTGGAAATTTCAGTCTAATGTCCTGAAACTTTTGCTTTTACTGTACTTACCTTGTGAGAAGGCATCATGTTGCCAGTTGGCTCCCACATTTGGAGCTCCATCATTTAACACCACATCAACCTTCCAGGTCTGCAGCTCCTTTCGTAAAGCCTGTACATGGGACGGACGGTATGTCACTTAATAAATCCATGTTAAGAACTATTGTATAATATGTGATTTTAGAGACATCTGATCTTTGGAAAACTGTGCAGCTTTCAGGTGGAAAATACAAACCCTATTTGTACACTATCTTTTTCTATTTCTATTAAATTGATCACTCCTGACTGGGGCGGTCCACTAATTAGAAGGTCGGTAGTTCAATCCCCCGCTCCTCCAGGCGGTATGTCGAAGTATTCTTGGGCAACATACTGAACCCCACGTTGCCCCTGACGACTGTTCCATCAGTGTATGAGTGTGATGTACAAATGCGAGTCAGTAAGACTAGAAAAGCGCTATATAAGTGCAAGTCCATTTACCGTCACTCTGTGAATATCATTGTATGTAGCACTGCAGCCAAGACACCAATGTGTTTTCCTTCAGTGATCATCTGACCTCTGCAGCAGCTCTCTCACCTGTCTGCATTTCTCAGTGGTGATGTCTTCTTGCAGCGTCACCACATTGGGGATGGGCTTGATGGGAACCAGGTCAACACCTGACAGGAGGAAACAATTTAATTACATTTGTATTCAATTTAAACATTCACTTGCATTATATCTGGGTCATTGTCATTGATTCTAACTGTGGTTTTTCCAAACAAATAAATGACACTAGAGCTAAAACTGTTATTACCATTATTATTGTATAAAACCGTTTATTAACATTTCAATCCACAGAAAATTGTCATAATTGACCATACAATTAATAAAGTCATTGACAGATTAATCAATGGACAAAATATCATTAATTGCAGCCCAAACTGAGACTGATATTTTTAATGGATAAAAAGGCAGAGATTACGGTAGATATGATGCTAAGATATGATGCTATTAATCAATTTAGAGCCATAAAAGCAGATGAGAACAATTATTAAGTTTAGAAAACAGAACCAAAACAAAGTGAGAACGCCGTACTCACCAATAATGAGACTTGAAATTGGCATAAACTTGGACGCTACCTGTAACCTGCGAGGAGAATTTGAATTATCAGTGTCTTTAGATGTACTCATATTCCACAACACACATCATTCATTTGTTTCATTAGACAGACCTACAAATACACACTGTTGGCAGTTTGTCAGGAACAGCTAGTTCTGAAATAAATCCTTCTTCATGACGGTTGTAATGTTCAGTTTGTGTTGAAACTGTTTTAGAGAGATCTATTATTTAGCCTGTACTCATTGATATAAAGTCAGTGGACAAAATAATAACTTAATGAAGCTGATCTTAGACAGTATTGAATGAACACACAACAAGCTGTTCGCCACGGACCAGGGTCCCCAAACTGTGTTTAATTGTTTTTTCCTCTACGGAACAATCACTGCTTCAAGCCCTTGACAAAGTTGTCCACTAATATAAAGCATCTGATCAGGTGTTGACAGGCAGCTCACCATCCACCCGGAGCAGCACATAAGTCGACCAGAGCTCTGGCTTTCTGCAGAAACGTAAATTTACGGTTGAGCTGGATGAGTTTGAAGGAGGAACGAGAGCGATAGCCTGAAAAAGACAAGACAGGGACACGCGAATTAACTGGCAAGCCTGCTGAAGCTAATATCTAATGCTCGTTATCTTTTCTGAGAGTGGTACATTACCTGTTTCTTTAGCCAGGTGGTAGAATTTATCTTTTCGGGTCTTTCCGACTTTGAGTTTCTTCCCCATGTTTGTTGCTGAGGTTTTACAGTGGACTCTAACACAGAAATATCACACTTTTGTCGGGACTCACAGCACTCACACCATGTACATGAAAACAACACGTGTTTGTGCCCGAACACGGATGTTCCGGGTCACACTGCCACGATTTCTTCTTCTTCTTCCTCGTCTGGTTTGTTATCGTTCACAGGACGCTACCGCCACCTGCTGTCTGAAAGTCCAACCTGCATATACAGGACTAAACTTACAACATCGGTGGTAAGAAGTCGCTCACACATTTAATTAAATACTGTGCTGAAGTACAGACTTTCTACTTATACAAACCAAACCTGAATTCATAAAATATGCTTCATTGCTGTAATTCAAACTAGAGCTGCAACAATTAGTGGACCAAAAACAAATTAATCATAATAATTTCCTTCATAGAGTTATAGTCATTTTTCAAGCAAAAATTAATTCCAAAACATTTTCTGGTGTCAACTCCTCATATGTTACAATTTTCTTTTTCCTTTTTCTGTTTGTCATATGTGATAGTTAATTGAATATCTTTAGGTTTTAGAGGGAAAAAACAAACGAAAGGGCTCTGAGAAATTTTGTCACTGTTTTTTTTTAATATTTATAGAGTAAATGATTAATTTATTAACTGGCAGATTACTCAACAATGAATATAATCATTAGTTGCAGCCCTAGTTGAAACTACACAACAGTAAATAAACTTGTATAGTAAAAATGTAGTAAAGGAGCAGTGGTATGTATCTGTGAGATTTTTACCTCCACTCCAATAGAGTGGGGGCCAAGTAAATGGAGTTTGGTTTGCAGTACTCATCACATTAAAAAAATGACCATCTTCTCTTCAGAAACAGTGCTGATTTAACCACAGACCTCACACTTTCTACAGGAAAAACACTCACAATGAAAACTGATGAATAAAATTCATACAGATCCATTGTATTGGGGTGGCAGCATAAATCTCAGAACGATATCCATCTATAAAGCCCAGACAAAGAAAAACAAAAAAAAAAACTGTCTGACTGATAATATGCCTCAAAACTTTGTGAAAATATTTCTTTTTGTCATTTGGGTGAAGTGACTATTTAATGCATCAAAAATGTCACACTGAATGGGACCAAGTTTCATAATTATGAATATTAGTTTTGGTTTGTTTAGTATGTGATATTATTGTATCATGGACTCCACTACAGTTGGAACAATAAACACAACAGAAACCATCTGTTGTAAACTATGTGAGGCAAATTGGAGAAACACACTGGTTTACATTTTTATCAATGCTTTATTTCATTCATTTTCATTACAGCCGCATGAATGTCGGGAGACAGTGAGTCAGTGAAGAACACAGCTGTCAGAAAGGCCTGTTTCTGGATCGTGTGTTGATCAGTCCCAGGACAGAGAAGGCACTGGCTGCTGCCGTCACCAAACTGATGGCCCCAATGGCCCGTGTAGCCTGAGGAGACAAACAGAGGCAGAGGAGGTGGACTCATTTAGGATTACTATAAAGGAGCACAGATCAGAACAAAGCAATACGCAATAACGGGATTATAAACAGATGTACATATCAAAAATACGTCTATTGCTTATGAGAGGTGAAAGACACTCCAACAAACCAACACATGCATCTATTACAGAACAAAGAGTGGGCTTACATTCAGTATGTTACATGTGTCTGGAACGCACTGAACACGAGAATGGGCAGCAAAGATTTTAGAGATATTTCAATAGTTTTTTTTCACCATAAAACTGGTCACTATTGGAAACTGCTGTAACCTTAATTAATTGAACCTGACCACAGCTGCCATGCTCTGTGAAGATGGAAAGTACAAAAACTTTGGCCACATTGACCCATTTCAAAGCTACGGGCTTGATTGTTTGGCACTCAGAATATAGATTTTGGGTGGAGTATCCTTTTAATGTCTTCCCAGACATCCCATAACTTGAACCACTCCAAACTTCTGCATAAATCAAACCGGCCAAACTTATTTAAGGATGTATACAGGCCCAGTGATTGTATTATCTGACTCAATGGATAGATCCCTGTCCAGTTAAGAGGAAATACTACACTACGTTGTGTTTTTGAGTGAAGTATCCCTTTAAATAAATAATACATCACTTACTGTGGACAAGAAAGTGACCATATCTGTCACCAGAACCAAATGTTGTTTGGGAAACAGGAACAATATTCATGTTTTCAGTTTAGGGGGTTGATGCACTCCTCTCTATTGCATCCCGCTTTGTTACTTGACTTGTGATAAAACAGGTTAATTTTCACAGTAAAATATTGACCAGTGCTCTGGCAAACAGAGCAACCAGTCAATGACAGACAACAAAAAATGTAAAATTTACTTTATGGTAAAGTTAACTTTGAAATCACTTCAGTTTTAAATGTCCTGTTTTGTTGTAAAAATGTATTTCACAAATAAAACGGTGACAGCGGTGACATTAAGGGTTCATGAAAAGTATGTTGTCCTGATGACACATGAGACAGAGACACAACAAACAGTGAGAGACCTGCTCGGACACCCCCTCCCCATAGCGCAGAAGGGTAACAAAGTGCTCGCAGTTGCTCCCCAGCAGGTCGTAAGACACCTCCTGGCCAATGAGGACTTGCGCTCGCTGGATGATTTCACAGACGGGCAGGGGTGTGTGGTTGTGGTCATACTTGTTGTTGACACGGTACGAGTCGCTTCCCACCACCTCCTTAAGCAGCTGCATGCGCACCACTGCCTTCCTGCTGAAGACGGACTTCACGCTGGACATGGCGGCTGCCTGGCTCTCATCTGCAGAGGAGGAGAAGAGCTTTAGTGGGATAACATCTACCAGTTCTTTTTTCTAAAGAGTGTAAAAGGAGAGGTTTCATCTAGAACTGAAAGTGAATATGTTAAGATCTTGAAAAAAGTAAAGTAAGCCAGATATTGTGGATTGTGGCCAAAGAGATAAGTCTTACTGTTTCTACTATTTAAATGGCAAAAAGGACAAGAGTATGTTTATCATTTCCCATTGCAGATACAGATAGAAACTAGCTGTATCATGACTTCAACATTCCTCAGTGAGGGAACAGAAATACAGCCGTTATGGCCTTTAAAGTCTAAATGAAAGATGCTGAAGTTTTTACCAATGAAACAGGGGAAACTAATCCAAAACCAGTTGGAAGTGAAGTCCACTACACACAACACCTTTGCAAAAAAAAAAAAAGGCACTTTTACGCTGAATTGAAGTGATTTTTAGAGGACGTTAGGTTTACTTTCCTCCCAGTCAAAACATAGCAAAAGCTGGGAGAGGCCAAATGTTTGATCTGACTGACCTGCAAACAGGGATAACTGGGAGCAGCCATCTAACTATAACTGTGTTTAAAGGGGGAATGCAATGACACTCTAATCATCTATATTTTAAGTAAAGTATCACATTTGAATTAAAACAAAGAACTTTAGTGCCCCTGGGTGGCTAATCATATTTATCCGGATGGCTGGGTAAAGGTGGCAAGTTTCACGTCAGTTAAAGTTAAAAGCTTTTTTTCTTTTTTTAAAATTCAGTCTGGACTGAAGGCTCCTACTGACCAACAGGAGTTAAGTTGATGATGTAGCCGTCTCCAAGGTACAGAGCCCAGTGCTGATAGGCTGGTCTGAAGATCTCAATGAGGTCGCCAGGCTGGGGGTCACCAGAGGGGTCAGGAAGGTCAGGGTCATTAGAGGCCATCTATGCAGGGAGCGACAGAGACACAGGCGTGTATTTAGTTTTACGCATTAATTGTTTTCATGAAAGACACAGAGAGCTCAAAGTGGTCTGTATGTGTCTGTTAGAAAAAAAAACCATTTGGTTATAAAATATGGAGTAATTGTAAATTTGAAAAATTTCTAACCATTCTTTCAATATCAAAACGATTGCATACTATATAAGAAACATCTGATAAATAATAAATTAAGAGATTTAAATCCAGTTTTTCTTCCAAGCCCTCGTAAACCCCATACCTGCCGCATCACATGTCTAAATTATATATAAATGCTACAAATCATGGAGACTAGAGCTGTAAATAGACATGTGTCTTCTTTGGAGCTCAATAAGGTCACTCATACAACATCTTTACAAATCCACATTCACCCATCATAAAAACCCACATTGTCAAAGTAGAATTCGTATACTAACCGCCTTTCAGTCAACTTACAGTAGAGTTTCGTAGTTGTTTATCCATCCCACATCATGCTTCCACAAATTCTAAAAACAGACGAAACAGAGAGAGGATGTTCTCATGTCATCTGCTGAAACAAAATTGGTAACCAGTGAATGTGAATCTGACAACTGAGAAATAAAAAATAAAAGAATGTCATACTTAGTTTGCAGTAAGGCCAGACTCAAAAGGCAAATAACTAAATTCCCAGAGAAAGAGAATGCTAAATAGGATTTTACACAATGTAAAGGTCACCCATACATACTCACACAGACAATACACACTAGCTCACACACAGACAATACACACATAAGCTGTTGTGTCACCTATGCTGGCACAATAGCACCAACACAATGGGGAAGCTGACAGAAAAATAGTTTGAGCCCAGGTTATCTCACATAGAAAAAAAAAGTCACTCAAAAAAACCCGTAAATTTATATTTTCATAAATCATTCCCACGGTTTTCATTAGTGATTTTGTTTGATGAATTTCCATAAATCTTTCAACATAATTGTTAAAATGATTAAAATTTCTAGGTTTTCAGTCAGCTCAACAGAGACAACGGTTTGGTTTGGATCAAAATTACATGTGGATGGGATGAAATCTATATCTGCCCAGGAGAGCAGTTAGTATATCCATCTCATCATTAATGTAAGATGCTGAAGCCATGCTGCTGAAAAAAGAAAGACACCTATTATTTAACTGAACCAAAACTCCATTGGCATTGGTGGGGTGTCACTAACATGAAAACATACATTTTAGTGTAATTATATGGGAACTGTGCAGTAATTTTGCCATATTAAAAACTAAAAACATACTGTTATTATATATAGATGTATATCAAATTCTGTATGATAATATAGAAATATCATATGGAATATAAAAACAAAGAATCATAGATACCTTTAAAGGTTTTTGTTGTAATGTTGTAGCATCATTATAGTGATTTTATTAAGGCTAAGAGCTGAATTCATGTCAGGGGCCCCAACAGCCAACAACAGAGCATATTGCATACAGGAGTAATACTTACTCAAACACCAGCAGCTTTTTCTTCCTCACCATTTTAATTCTCCATCATAAATCCGCACATAATCATAAAAAAAAATCCAGCAAGAAAAGAGAAAGAGAACAAGATCGATTCCAAGTTTCTGAGGTGACAAGTGGTTTTCAAATATCCCAAAGCCAAACAGAGGCTGGAGGTCCTAGTGGAGGTGTTTTAGTGTCCGCTGCTCTGACTGATGTCGATTTGCCACAGTTGCTATGGTCACACACACATATACACACAGAGAGGCGTTTCCTCTCTGGCATTGTCCCATTCACAGGCTGCTCTTCTGAATAGCAGTCATTGTGGGCTTGCAAAGGCAACACATATGTGACTTGTTTCATTTACATGCTGTCTGATCTCTGTGTATAGAGAGGTAACCTTAGTGCAGCGGCTCATGTGCATGTTCATATACTCCCTATTGCAACTTACAATGTGTCTATGGTTTTTTTTAACTTGTTTTTCTATGAGGTTCCCACAGTAAATAAAAATAAATTTCTCTAATCTAGTTTGGTAAAAGACAATACTGATGGTCCAGGATGTACAACACCTCACACCCGGATAGGCTCCAGTCCCTTTTCGACCCTGCACAGGATTAACAGGTATAGATAATGATAGGTTAGGCGGACAGTGGTATGGTTGAACCAATGCACCAGTTATATAATATATGGTGTTGATACTGGTCTGAAAAAACAGACCTCATGCTGAGAGTTCCTCAGAAATCCCCATTAGCTACTTCAAGAAACACAAGCTGAAGCTTTTGGAAAAGCCCTAACAGTCCGCTTACCTGAACATCTCTGAAAAATCTGTGGGTGTTCAAGACAGTCTAAAATCTGAACTGAGTGGCCGGCAGGAAGACCTGGTGATAATTAGATTAAGAATAGAAAGACTCTTAGATGTCAACAAAAAACATTTGCAAGCTGTGACATCTGGCAGAGGACTAAATGTAGATGTAGCACATTTCATTTCTGAAATTGTTTTTCATGCTTTTCATGTAGCAAACCTGTCTTGTGCGTAATAAATTATACCCTTGGTTTTTATTGTACTGGACAGGTACAATAAAGGAAATGCCAGGGGTTGGATGCATTCTTTGCTCATTGATTGGCTGCTGCTCGCTAACCTTTCTGTCACTTCTCTCCGCCCCCCTGTCATAATGAAATACTGTCACTGTGTTAGTAACTACAGTTAGCATGAACAGAGCAGGAAGTGTGTTTTCAAAATAAAATCAAAAACAAGTGGATGCAGCAGAACTGTATATAAAATCATTGTATGCCAGTTAAATTGGCAAATGTATTACATGCTAGCAGTAGTGTGGTAACTGAGGACTAGAAAAATATCTGATTTCACTTATGACATCAACTAGGCGTGAATTTAAAAAAAGCTTCATCCCTGCTTTTTCTGTTTGAAGAAAATCTTTATGCTTCCTGCTGCATCATTTTGAGTAATTATGTTTTTGATATTCCCTTTTCTTCCCGAATTGTTAAATAAAGATCACTGTGATAAAAATATACTTTGAAACAGTCAAATGAAACAACAGTTGCTATAAAATATCAACCTAAAAATAATGATAATAGGCCTATAAATACTGTTAAATCAAAACCACAAGCAGGGGTGAATCAGTTGAGTCATAAAGATAACGACCACAGGTATTTAAAACATATGCAAGTCAGCAGGAGCTATCCAAACCCATTCAATTGCACGATGTCAAACGGGTTTTCTTTTGAAATTTGTTCCGGAAACGTACTTCTTAACTAGTAACTTGCCTGACAGCGGTGGCACTAAAGGATACAAACAGAAGGTTAGCCAAGCTGACAGCAAGTAATCTATCAGCGGGGACAGGGAATCCTTGCTTTGCCGCAGCGGATCGGTATTGTTTGTGTTATGAGAAGAGGACACTGGCTGTCTTAGGACTGTGGTAAGGAAATTATACCGCTAGTTACAAATGCTGCTAATGCTAGCTTGCTACCGCGAAGCCGCTTGTAACATTAGTTAGCTTAATCTGTTAGCTTGCTCGGCAGCGCCACGCGTCCGCTCGATTAATTTAAGAATTTCGCATATTAGCCATAAATAGCTTAGAAAATAAAAACATTTGTATATTTTGTTACGTATGCCAGTTAGATATTGGACGTTATTCTCGTATCTTTTCGCTAATTTATGTGATGTATTCACAACCGTTTGATAACTTAGCTATTAAGTTATTAAGTTATCAGCAGCTAGCTGTATCGAGCTCGTCACTCAGCTTACCTGCAATTTAAAAGTTGCCTAAAAAGTTGTGCAACTGCAGTTTTATGATAAACCTAAACCACCCAGATTGATCTAAACAATATTACATATTATGACTACAATGCTAAGTGTATTGTTCATGTCCACTGACATAACTGTCTTTGCCCTTTTTGACCCTCTCTGTCTTCAGATTGAGCACCATGGCTGCAGCCCCTCCACTCAGACGGACAGATTCAGCTCGGGGGGAGTTTTCCCCTCTGAAGCACTTTGTTGTAGCCAAGAAGAAGATTAGCGATGTGTTTGAACAACTACTGAATTATGTGAAAGAGACTTCAGAGTTTGTAGAAGGTGAGAAGCTTTGGTCTTCTGTTTACCATTTTTCAGTGAGCACCAGTGGGTAATGTTTAATTTACTGGAAAATCATTATGTTAACAGGATTGTAACACTGGCAGCAGAAATATCCTTTTATGTTTAAAAAAAAAAAAAAAAAAATAGAGGTGTTTGTCATCTGTCAGACAGCTCTGACAGTCTGAGTGAATGGTAAATGAGGTGTTGTGTTTCTCTGATGTGGTTTGACTGTTGGGTCAACAGAAACCTGTGGGAATAAAGCTTTGGAGAACATTGCGAGTCGGGATCAAAAGTTGGAGATTCAGGCATATGCTGGCAAACTTGCCATCATTAAGGAGGTGCTCGCTCGCAGACACATGAAAGTTGCCTTTTTTGGCAGGTAAAGACATTTATACACTTGTTTTTTGTGTAAAGAATATAATTTTTAATGCTTCTCTGATGTGATTCTCAAACTGTCTTTTTGATAAGAGCTGCCTTTATAGACATTTCATGTATGTTAGTTCATCTAGTCCCTCTAAATGTTCATGTGGCTGTTTTGCTTTCACTTTTATTTTTGCAATAGCAGGGCGTGTGTGAGAAAAGCCAAGAGATTTCATACGCATGATTAAAACCGCAATGACTGGAACAGGCAGTGCAGGCAGTAAAATGCATTGAGAATATTTTACTGGCGCTTTACTCAGTCTGCAGCTGTTCTTGTATTTCTTTAACTGTTAACTACCTAAGGCGAGTTCATTTGTTCATAAGTTGTTGGATGTATATTGATATGTTGTCTCCATGTGTACTCACTGACTGTTTTGTTTTTTTCTTAGGACCAGTAATGGTAAAAGCACAGTGATCAATGCCATGCTGAGGGACCGCGTGCTGCCCAGCGGTATTGGCCACACCACAAACTGCTTCTTGAGTGTGGAAGGCACAGATGATGACAAGGCTTACCTCAAGACAGAGGGCTCAGATGAGGAGAAGAGCATCAAGGTCAGTAAATATTTTCATTTTGCTTGGAAGGTTTGCTGAATTGGCACTAGTGCTTTTTTTTTTTTTTTTATGAGCTTTTCCTTCTATTCACCTAAACTGCCTTTAATCAGTTGTCACCCAATTACACTGATACTGTATGTTGGGGGTTATGTTTTGCTTCCTTACATCCAGTGTATGTCTTAAGTTTTGACTTACACTGCAGTTAAAATGGCAGAGGTATTGTTATTCAGCTTAGAGTTTTTCTTTTTACTATTGTTGTTGTACTCAAATAGGTCACATGGCTGAGGATACAAACTGATTAGGTTTATTCCTCACCCAGATAACGGAGCCAAGTGCGTGTCAGAGTTCTGACTCCTCAACCGGTTGCATTAAAGGTTTTAGTAATTGGTACGCTTTTTTTTGAGAGAGAGAGATTATTGTTGACATGTGTGAACTGAGCAAATGCTACCTAAACCTGCAGACAGATATCTGTGAACTGTGACAGGTATGTAGGATGTTTACCACGGTGTCAGGTGTCTGAAATGAAAGCCTGATGTGGGAGACTTCACTCTCTCTTCACTGAGACCTCTGAACTGAATTAAGTTAACATGGGATCAGCAGTTTAATCAGGTTTTTTTTCCTGGGATTTTCTATTGTCCGCTTGTATTTTCAGTGTATTGCTTCACATGGCAGTGTCTACAGTGCCAGAAGTTCATGTGGGTTTTCTTGTGCAATGAATAGTTGTTAATACAGTTTCAATAAAACCTTAATCTGAGTGGATACTGTAGGAGTACTGGTAGTGTAATATCTTTGAAACAAAAGTTACCTGATCACATCTTAATGTTGACTTACTAAGTACCTCACTGGCTGTTATATTATTTTTATTTTTTTTTTTACAAACTATGCCTATTAGTGTTAAACATGAAATAATCAAGTAAACAATCTTGTATACATCTTGAAAATATCGAAGTTGTCCTTTTAAACATCATAAAAAATGTAAAAAAGAAAAAGTTGTTGACAAAACTTTTTGCCTAATTGAAAAATATCAAATAAACAGCCTTTCGCCCTAGTTGATTTAGAGATTTAAAAAAAGGGTTATTGTGGGAAAAAAATGTCATTGCTTTAACAGATGTTTATGTAATTTAAAATTCATTACTTCAACAGTAATATGACATTAATATTTCCAAAAAGCCTTTAGGTCAACAAGAAGTCATTACATTAACGTCTGTGACGTCAGTCTGTTTACAACCCCTCTGTAGACTGTAAACCAGCTGGCTCACGCCCTTCACATGGATGAGAGTCTGGATGCCGGCTGTCTTGTACGCGTCTTCTGGCCAAAGACCAAGTGTGCTCTGCTTCGAGACGACCTGGTGCTCGTAGACAGGTAACAGGATATGTTTATTGGGTCTGGAAATTCTATACAGGTTCTGAAATATGAATCTTACACTTTCCAGGTCTTTAAAAAAAAAGTTTGGTTTAAAAAAGGCCTGTAATTTGTACAGAAATTCAGTCCAGATGGGCATATTATTTCACTCATTTTAAAGATGTTTGAAGATGATGCATTTGAACTTTTGACCCATCCACTCATTAGCCCAGGGACAGATGTCACATCACAACTGGACAGCTGGATTGACAAGTTTTGTCTGGATGCTGATGTCTTTGTGCTGGTGGCCAACTCTGAATCCACTCTCATGAACACGGTAATGTCTTCTAAAGAATGGGCACAGGGGTTTAAAGCCTCAGAGTAGTTTTGTTTGTGTGGTATTTCTCTACTATTTTGTCTTACCGGTAACTTAATGATCTTTCGCTTTAGAGAATAAGAAAATCAGTCTAAACCCCTTTCAAGCGTTTGTGATTTATATATATTTGGAAGACGGAATGATTTCACGTATATTTCCCATTTTATGGCTGTCAAATAAGAGTATGGATAGTTTGGATGAGATGTTGCAATTTCTGCTTCCATAGCTCATAATCACCAAATACTCCTTTAACTGTTTCTTGGTGTCTAGTCAAGGTGATGATAATAGAGTAATTTGACCACTTAAATTGTCCTGACTAACAACAACACACCACAATTACAAGTAAAGTAAGTTTTCAGTTATGTCAGTCACTTATACTAAAGGGACCAGTGTGGATGTTTTCTATGCTGAGCTGATTATAGAGCAGAGAATCCTGCTGCCTGTGTTTATATCCAGCCACACACAGGCCCCACTCTTGTTTCTGTCTGCTCAGGCATTCATGCAATGTGAAACTGGGCACACAGTCAATCACAGAGCTCCTTAACCCGGCAGCAGCTCTTAAGGGGAACCAAAACACATATTCTCCTCTGGGCTCTTCAAAGGAAATAAACCTAGGCATTATGTCAATAATGTAAGATGGTCAAGTGGCAAAAATGTGTCATGTGTCAGGTGTGCAAACCATGAACATTTTTTAATCGATGTTGTCAACACCAATTTTGCTGAAAAGAATGTCTGTGTTCCTGGATAAAACCAGACACTGGATATACAGTTCATAAATCTAATGTGGGTGCTGAATTGGAAAACGAGGAGTCCTTTCATTTCCAGTATTCAAGTATTAAATGATGATTTTTCTACTCACAGTAACATGACTGACATCTTGTATGCTTCACCCTTCACTCGTCCACCTTCTAGGAAAAGCACTTTTTTCACAAAGTGAATGAACGTCTGTCAAAGCCAAACATCTTCATCCTCAACAACCGCTGGGACGCCTCAGCAAATGAACCAGAATACATGGAGGATGTGAGTCGGCCCTCTGTATCTGTCTCATGTCAGAAAGAGAAACATTTTACTGTTACAGAATACTGTATGTGTCACCTCTCTCTCCAGGTGAGGAAGCAGCACACGGACCGTTGTGTCAACTTCCTGGTAGAGGAGTTGAAGGTTGTGGAGCGTGAGCAGGCACCCAACCGCATTTTCTTTGTCTCTGCCAAAGAGGTCCTCAACTCCCGCATGCAGCGTGCACAGGGCATGCCCGAAACAGGTGAGGAAACAGGAAACGGAAAGGTGATGCTTGATCTGTGTGGGAACAAGGTGGAGAAACAGTGTAGTAATTATTGTTTTTTGGGGGGTTTTTGTTTGTTTTTAACTTATTATTTTAATGGATAGAAAACCCAAACAGTATTCATGTTACAAAAAATGAACAACAATACAAACAGTGATTACAATGATAAAAAAAATGAACCAAAAGTGATATTAAAAAAAGAATAATGTAGCATAAGGCTATACAGTTACTGCTTTGCAGCAATGTAAAGTACTTTTCGTTTTATAGCCACTGTGTTATTTCATCCAACAGGTGGCGCTCTGGCTGAGGGCTTCCAGGAGAGACTGAAGGAGTTCCAGAGCTTTGAGAGGAGGTTTGAGGTGTGTGTCTGTGTGCGTGTGCATGCATGCGTGTGTATGAGTGTGCTCTCCATGTCTTCCGATAAATTTATTCCCACTTCTCGGAGTGAAATCTATGTCCGGTCTCAATCCTGAGAGACAGATTTAGAAGAACATTAAGCAATCATTTTAGCTATACGTTTGATTCCACACTAATACTGTATATTTGCTACCAGAACAACATCTCAACAGGTACAGCCTGAGGTGTAATCAGTGTAAAGTTGGATCAAGTCAAAAACAGCAGGTTACACGGATGACTAGGTCCAGCTGATAAACACTGCGGTTAGTGTATCATCAAGAGCTAAGCAAATCTCTTTGGCAATGTCTGGTTTGCTGCTGGTCAGACTGAGTTACTTCCGGAGAGAGTAGGGGAAATCACTATTATGAGAAATTAGGTTTTTTATTCATTCATTATGACCAAGAGATACAAATAGTGGCTGCTTTATCAGGCTGTGAGACTGAAGCTTACTTTATTTTTTCAGTTACACAATCTCCTCAGGTATTTGACAAACTCAGTTGCCTGGTGAGAGTGCTGGTGTGTAAGCATGTTTGTCAAAGCGCCTGTGTAAGATGAGTGTACAGAAGCTGAATAAGACAAGCAGCAACCAAAGTCACTCTTCAAACAGTGGCCTGACCTAACCTGACCAGTCAACTACTGGATTTCATACTTACTGGTTAGGTTTTGCCACCAAGCACGCAATTTTAAGCTGACACCCTCAAAGCCATCTAGACCAATCACTGTGCCTTTTCCATCAACCTGCGTCTTCATTGCTGAAGTCTAGATTCACTTGGGCGAGGACATCCTTTTGTTTTTTTGTTCCACTTTGATTTTGTTATGTCTGAACAATATTGATTGTTGAGCTTTATTTTTGTGTTTCTGTGTTTCCTGCTCAGATGTTTTGCTTTTAAATAGAAGAAACTGAAACTATTTGTCCAAACAACAAACTTTGGTAACACCTAAACGATCAATAACAGTGGTGACAGATAGACATAATCTGTCTTGAATGACCTGCAGTGGATTAAAGAGTAGAATAGCAACATAATGAGGATCATTAGGAGTTGAGAAATGCTTGAGAAGGAAATGATAACATAGGAGTTGTTAGTTTATTTGAGATTTTTAACCCTACAAAGGGCAGTTTATGAGAGCTGTGGATTTTTATTCCTGAATCCAGTTAATTAGCACAGAACTGACTGATTGAGGCATTTATAAAAGAACAACCTTCAAGATGTCTTTAGCATGGGTAATACAATTTATCACAAAGCAATATGATATTCCTATGTTACAGATTGTTTTATTTTCTTCCCTTGCATTCTTGGTTGTACTCATTTCATATGTTTTTATGATTTTGCTGTGGGTCTACCGACACATTACTGTGACTTTATAAAATGTGGGCTGCGGGACACAAGATGCGCACACTGCTGCTGTCATTTTCACACCTGAGTTTCCATTTCTTTTCTTCTCCTAAGTTAAAAGTAGCAGGTGTCTATCTTGTCCTCCGTTTGTCCCTGGTAGTGTGCAGATTCATGCACCGTATCCAAGCAGCAGCCCCAATAACTGTCACAGTAACTTGTGTGTTATGGCCTCGTAGGAGTGTATCTCGCAGTCAGCAGTGAAAACAAAGTTTGAGCAGCACACTATCAGGGCCAAGCAGATCACAGAAAAAGTCAAGAGCATCATGGACGCCATCAACATCGAGGCAGCGGAGAAGAGGTGAGTATGTTGCTCTGCATATTTATGTCTCTCTTACTTTTGTAGTTGAGTTTCTTGGAGTGTCTTACTACTAAATCTGATTTTAACTGATAATGTCAAATTGATACTGTCTTCTTTTGTCAATGCCTTGAAGTGCTTATTGAGGTAAATTATGAAGCTGCTGAGAAAATAAATATGTTGGTTTAACAAGATTTTGGCCACTGCCATAAGTTGGACGTATGGTGATAAGTTAAGATGCTATAAAATAAAATTAACATACCAGATTCTGTGACTGTCAGTGGATTCACACAAATTGTTCTTTTCCACTGTTTTGCATGTATATCGTTACCTAATCCTGTTCCTTGATGAATCGTTCAGCTGCTGGTTTGCATTTGTGACATTATGTCCTGTTGGTGGGGTGGGGCTTCAGAGTGGCAGCTCTGGAGGACAGAGAGTATCAGATGGACCGGCTGGAGTTTGTCAAGAATCAGCTCAACTTGCTGATTGAAGATATCAAGAAAAAGATCAAAGCCATAAGTCAAGACGTGGAGTCCAAGGTGATGTATACGACGAGCCCTGTTTCAGAGTCCCACTTACATGCACAAATTATCACTACTGTGTTTCAGCTTGTGTATCTAGATGTACGTAGCCAGCCCCTGTATTCTATATGAGACGTGGTGGGTTTCAGCTGTCGACAGCGAGGCAGAGCTGTGGCTTTGTGCTCCTCTTAAACTCTGATCAGTTTTACAGATGTTATTGATTAGGATGATCAATAGTACTTTTCTTTTTATCACACATCTCCACCAGATTATGACTGATTGAGCTCTTTTGCTCTACTTTTCCCAACTTGTAGCAACTCTTTATTTCAGGCCAGGTGTTGCTCCTTCATCTATAATACACTGCAGGAAACCCAGCAGAGTGAAAAACTGATTTCAGAAACCAGAAACAGTCACAGCTACATACTCACAAGCTGTACGGATTTCAAAGTGGTCTTGCTAGTAGATTTTCCATCAGAAATGACCAATACATGGTCCTTCTACCTTGACGGCTTGAGCCCTTTAGTGCTGCTGGCGATACTGTACTGAAGCACTGTAGGGAACTGATAACTCTGGCTATGATTTATCCAGGTGTCCAACGCAATGGGGGAGGAGATCTGCCGTCTCCACGTAATCGTCGATGAGTTCCAAGCTGACTTCCACCCCTCACCTCATGTCCTCAAGATCTACAAGTCTGTGAGTAGAGGCACAGATTCATTCTTCATGATCACACCTTTCTTGGGCAATGGTGCACTGGATTACTACGCAACTGTGCCAGTTCAGTGGTCTTAAACCAGAAGACAGTGTGACAACTGGTCTGTTTTTTTTTTTTTTTCATTGACTGATTTCCATGTGACCTCCAACTGCTGTTGATGGTGTTGGTAGGAGCTGCTATCTCACGTGGAGGAGGGAATGGGCAAGAACCTGGCCTTCCGCTGCTCTGACGCCGTGAACGCTTCTGTCCAGTCCTCGCAGAGTTACATGATAGGTAATCTAACTGCAATATGTACAAAATCAGTAGGCCAGTAACTTTTATTTATTTTACTTCATATTGTCAGTGTTTTAGTTTTCTCTTTTTTCAAACTCATGCTTGTATCTTGGCCTGTAGCCTTTAGTCTCAGCCATTCTGTATGTCTTCAGCAGTGAATATCGTTGCTGAACCGACAGTTGGGCTGAAGCTGACACAAAAATTTGGTTGGGGCCCGTGGACAAAAATAATGATAATTATATCAATGATTATGATAAAATAAAAAGTTGTAGTATAAAATTATCCCACAGCTATTGGTGAATGAGCTGGTCGAGGGGCAGCGCTCTGCAGTGGTGTTGGAAAAATCAGTTTCTTGTTTGCACTCGGTCATTCACTTCCTCATGATCAAAGTGAATTTAATGGACACCATCACTGACGGATAGTAGCTTTCTCCTGGTTATAACTCAAATACCAGATCAGAAATGTATTGGAGAATACAAAAGCCTGAATGATACGATTAATTGCTTGTAATCAGAAATGTTAGTTTCCTCAAAACCTTTCCTTGCATAACATGGATCATATTTTCATACAAAATGACCTCAGCTCAGATTTTCCAGTCCACCATTGTTTTGTTTTTTTTTCACTCAATCGCTCTGGTACTAAACTTAGTCAAAACCTTTTGGACACTCAGGCTATGATCTGTAACACCCAGCTCACTGCTATATTTACCCTCCTCACTGGATGCCATCATCCCAGGCCCCATTATGCTATAAATGCGTCACTGTGTCGGGCACGCATGCAAGCTGTGCTCAGTGGCAGTGATGTTGAAAAGGTGTTAATGTGCCCCGTGATGAAAAGGCTTCAGGTGCTGTTACATAACTGTGGTGTGAATTTTTTTTTTTTTTTTTTTTGTAATCCCTTATGGACAGATTAAGAGAAGCAGGGATATTCAAATCAGATGTGGCTTCTTTGCTTTATAGACCACAATGATAATGTGGTAATATTGTTTGTCACCGTGTGTTGTTACTTTCTGCCCCCTACTGCCCAGAAAAAGATCTGTAAAATGTACCAAAAGTGAAAGGTACTAATTTTGAAGAATAGTTCCTTAAACTGTTCATCTTTTCCCCTTGTGCATCACTGCATGTTTAAAATACAAATACAAACTAAGCAATGAATGTTCCCATGACTCCTGTTTGTTCCTTATGTAATTCTCATTCTCCATGTTTCCTCTCTCCAGAGAGCATGCTCCCTCTGCTTCCCTCTACGGTCAAGAGCCAAGTCAACATGCTGGTACCCAGCAGGAAGTTTGACTTGAGTTACGACCTAAACTGCGCCACACTCTGCAATGACTTCCAGGAGAACATTGAGTTTCAGTTTTCGTTGGGCTGGACATCGTTGGTCCACCGTTTCCTGGGATCTGACAATGCACAGAGAGCGCTCAGACTGATGGACCAGAACTTCCAGGTACGGACTGTGGGATAGAGTTGGTTAGATAGATAAATACGTACTTTATTTATCCCCTAGGGGAATTCTAGGACCAACCTTACTTCATAATGTGATAGTTAATGTCAAGAATTATTCTTACCAGTGATTGATGTGGCCAATTTCATTCAAGACATACAGTGAAGAAGTCGGATTTTTTGATAAACTCACCTTGTCAATTCTCAGGCCTCTCGACCAGCACTGCCCCTGGCCCACACACCCTCCTCAGGACCCCCCTCCACCATATCTCAACCCAACCACGAGACAGCCCTCATGACCCAGGAGGACCTTATGGTAGCTATGGCAACCAATGTGGCTTCCCTCACCTCTCGCACTTCAATGAGTGTTATCATCGTCGGAGGAGTGGTATGATGTTTCCTTAATTGTTTGTTAACCGAACTGAACCGTGTTTTAACTTGTCCGTGCTAACCCGGCCTCTGTCTATCTGTTTTGTTTTTTAAGGTGTGGAGAACTGTCGGCTGGAGGCTGATTGCCCTGTCGGCCTCGCTGTACGGCTTGTTGTACCTGTATGAGCGACTAACCTGGACCACAAAAGCAAAGGAGCGAGCTCTGAAGCGGCAATTTGTTGACTACGCAACCGAGAAGCTGCAGCTCATCGTCAGCTTCACTAGTAGTAACTGCAGCCACCAGGTCCAACAGTAAGTCCTGATCAGTACCATTTATGCCATTTGATATTCGAACAAACTAGACATCAAAAGTGTTGTGTACTGGATACACAGTATGTGACAATTACAGTAAGTAAGATGATAACTGTTATTCAATATAAGATGATTTTCTGGCATTTCTTTCAGTCTGTATTAATCCTTTAACATGCAGCACAATCATAATGTTTAATGTTGACATCGAATGCTAATTTCTCTGCACCCTTCCTCAATTTCCCTCAGTGTTATTTAAGCTACTGACAAAACCCGACACCCCATAACGTTCCTAATTTACACACAAACACACACACTGAGCCCTGCCCCACCCTCCTGGGTGCCCCACCCAGCCTTCCCCCTCTGTAGAAGGGCTAAATAAATAAGCAGTGCGACGCTGTGCCCTCTGTGTTGCCAGGGAGATGGCTACGACCTTTGCTCGGCTCTGTCAGCAGGTGGACCAGACGCAGAAAGAGCTGGAGGCAGAAATCAGCCAACTGACAGCCAAGATAGATCAGCTGGAGACCGTCCAGAGCTGCTCCAAGAGCCTGCGGTTTGTCCAGCTCCTTCTCTTATTAGGGGCAACACTGAAGGGTGGAGAAGTGGGGGGAGGGAGTAGATGACTGTCTGGGAATCTGGAAAGATGTAGTCTAGAGAAAATTAATATACTAGATGATAAGAATGATGCTACAGGAATGGCAAAAAATGTCAAGACCAGGAAATGATCAAATTCTACATCCATTCTTGGTCAGATTTACCAGACCTGCCTTAGAACTTAGTGTTTTTTCCAACTTAAGCTCGCTACACAGCACGACTGTCAGTCAACAGATTGACGAAGCAATTTCCAAATTCATCTGTACATATATATAATTGTGCCTGTGTACAGTATTGCACTTGTTATATAAGATACTATCACTAACTGAGCAACTTTTCTTGTGTGTATTAATAAGTCTATTTGTACCTGATATGGCCAAACAACTTATACTGTTATTATTAGTAAATAATGTGACATCACATACTTCCCAGCATAACTCCAACCAACTTTAACCTGACTAGGTGTCTCATCAGGCAGGGTAACTGTAGGGCATAAAACAGATCAATTCTGGAAATGTGACTTTAACAGTTAGGAACAGGTTAAATTATGAACAGGAAGCTTTACTTGACATGTGCTTTGGATGAAGTTGGTCCAAATTTCACGTGTTTGTTTCCTCTGCAGACATAAAGCCACTGACCTGGAGAAGCAGTTGGAGGCATTCACAAACCAGTACCTGCAGCCTCAGCAGTGATGATGCTCCTCTTCAACACTCCACACTTTGTTTCACGTAGAGCCAGTCATTCCTCAGTTTGGCACCACATCATCACCCACAGTACACCACAGTTTCTGTGTGGGCAGTAGTGCTGAAAAGATTATTGGATTAGTCGATTAAATCCAATAAATTTATTTTCTTTCTTTTTTTTTGTCACATCAAATATTCTATTTGAAAACAGTTTCTGGTAACTTTTAAAGGCCATTTGTTTTTTTAAGTTTGTTTTATTTTTTTAAGCTTGGTCAAAAATTGATTTATCAATACTGAAAACAATCTGTAGTTTCACTCTTAGTGGACAGAGAAGAGTGAAGGCCCAGACACGACTGTATTTTCCCCTCCTCCCCTCCTCTCTTCAGGTGCTTGAATAACAGCAGTGAACAAACTGTAAAACAAAACTGCCTGTAAAAAAACACTTTGGACTCACGGGGCGCGTAGACGCTCCACAAAGAGGCGATAGGATCTCGGTCGGCGTGAGGGCTGCATACCGGTCGGGTGCTATATTTTGACACTAACGTGAACTGTGAAGATGCCTTTTTTGACTAACTTTTGTGGAGCAAATGAAGTTTGTGTCTGTAAAATTGTACATTGTATCTGTTCAGGCACATGATCTACTGTATTGTAGCAACAAAAAATAAATATATTTAATAATGAAAGAAAACAGAATTGTTTTTCTGCATTAGAAGGATATAGTAAAGTGAATTAACAGAGGGAAATTGTTTGCAAGGCGTGTCTTGCTGTAGGTTCATGTTCTATTTTCTAACAACCCAAACTGTATAGACAAGGCTTTGGATAAACCTCATATATTTTATAATATCCTATTTTATTTATACCCATTAGACTTATAATGCCAATTACACAAGTCTGCACTTTGTAAAGTTGTCCTCTTTTTTTCTTGAATGTGTGTTGAAATACCTCCAGATTTGCCTGACTGTATTAAATCTGCCACAATCTAAAACAGAGCTTTTGTGTGTTTATTTGAAAAACTTTCCCTTCAGAACTGCGTTAAAGGTGCACAGTGGAGTTTTTGACCACTAGTGGCGCTTTGGAGCAAAGCTTTTACAAATGGGGACCACTGATCTGCAGTTGGTGTCTGTAATGTATCAACAAAGCCAAGGAAGAAGATGTATAATGGCAAGTAAACATGGATGCAAACAATGTAGGATTTAAGATATTTAAAAAATCAGATTTGCAAAACATGGGAAACGCATCCAACATGTTTAAACCTCAAGGATACACATGGTTTTGGTAGGAAACGCTGAATGTAAACAACTTTTGTTTATTATTTACAGGAAAACTCCACAAGGCACCTTTAACTTCTAAAGCTAATTGAAAAACAATGTTAAGTGTGTTAAGTGTTACATTTTCGTGAGTTCCTCAGGAAATAAAGTGTGGATCTTGAAGTAAAAGATCAGACATATTTAAGGTGTTGAGAGCTAAGAACTTGAGTTTGTACAATTTGGTGCAGATTCAAATAATCTTCCACTAGATTCAGAAGAAGAGTTGTGATCATAGTGCATCACACCCTCGGCATTTAGGAATGCATACACCAGTATTTCACTCAACATTTAAGTTTGTTTTTGATTTTTTTTCTTTTTAATTTATGTCTCTAAACGTCTATGACAAACAAACTTCACCATCAACGATAAGCTTGTGTTAACAGTAAAAACAGTAACTTATCCAGAGTTAACTATTCTGCCAAGAAGCAGAAGCAGAAATTAGTTAGTTAGTTATCATGATTGTTAGTTTAAATATTCAGTGCCAAAAGCAGAACTAATTCAAACACAGCCAGTTTTATTTTTCGTGGGATTCTCTGTCCAAAGTACCGATGTATGTCCATTTTCTCCTCAAATGGTTCTTGTTTTTGAATGAAACTTCTCTAGTTTCCCCTAACGCACAACAAAAACTAACTGCTTGTTTAAACATTTAATTGAAAGGATAAATACTATATTCTCTACACATACAAATCCAGCCAGGATCTATATTCTTGGTTAAAAGCTTTTTTTTATTGGTTACAATAACTCATGGCAACATATCAGTATCACCAAGCCACTGTACAAATACAAAAAAAAGGTCTGGTGTGAAAAAGACTATAAAAATTATTCCATAACAAGTGATTATAATTTCACACAATAGCACTGTAAGAGAATTATCATGGCACCAAGTCCCTGGTCTTTACTGGCTTAAAACATAAAACAATAAATAAAACAAAATAAAAAAAATGTCAGAACAGTAGGTTGTAGAGTCAAGGGGCAGTGCATTATTTTGTGAGGGTGCTGTGGTTATGTGATGCAACCAATTCAAGTGGTGCGGTGTCGGAAGATTTCTTTCCTCCTATGGTGACTGTTTATCAGAAAAACAACTCTTTTATTCAAATGTTACATTTTAGTTTCATGCAAATACAGTCTTCAAAAATACTGCCAGAACATGTGTCACATCTGCTCTTGAAGTTAGGTGTTGGCACTGTGGGTGACAATGGCCAAAATTGCCTATAATACTAATCCCAAACATGCTTGCTCCAGGGATTAAAATATGTCACAGATTTAGGTTCTGGTACTTCAGACCCTGAATGCATCAAGTTTTGTTTTTTTGTAACACCAGAGAATCTGATCCAACAGCTCCATAACAGTTGAGTAGTTATGGGATTGAACTGGGAGAGGCTGCAGGTAAATTCAACAGTAATGAGAAAATAAATGAAGTCAAGCACCTTTTTTGATTAATGAGTCTACTGCACTACGTAGATGAATGAACTGCACAGGCACGTAGAAGTGTTAATTTACTATTCCAGGTTCCAGCTGCTAATTCTGCTGAATAACACACACAGTGAGGAAATGGCTGCCTGCTGAATATCACTGTCAGTAATACAGACGACCCTTTTTTCACCTGGTAAAGGCTATGGTGTTTTTTTTTTTTTTTTTAAAATTTCACACAGTTGATGATGGCGTATGAAAGTGAGAACAAGGTCTGTTTAGAGGAATAGTTAAACATAATGGGAAATAGCTTATTCCTTTTCCAGCGGAGATGAGAAATGAGATGAATCATTTCTGTCTGCTAAACATACCGCTGGCTAGCTTAGCACAAAGACTGGAAACTGGAGCTAGCATGACCCTTTCAAGCACCGAAATTATCTGCATACAAGATCTAGAACTCATTGATTAGATATTAATGACACATTAAGCTATGTCTGATTGTTTAATATATACAAAAACTTAAGTGTAAAAAAGGTAATTTGCCTTTTAATGGGCGGAGGACCAGTTATGTGCTGGACCAGTTGCCAGGCAACCAATGGAGACTCCTGCTCAAGGCTGCTGCTTGTACTTAGTATTTCCATAATGGGCTAGTTTTTATTTAATGGGTTTGTAAAAATGAATTTAATCTATTTGGCAGGTTGTTTTGATTTGGGCTGTTTCCACCTACAAAAAGTCATTTCAGACGTTCTCTTGGTGGGCAGGAGCGGCAGTGATGCGCGGCACATGGAGTCTATTAAGGTGAGCTACCATACTTTAAACTTGTAATGTTTAATGCAACATTTGCCTCTGTAGCCTAATATTTAACAGACAAATATGAGAGTTGTATGAATCTTCTAATCCAACTGCCTGAAAGTGGAAATTTCCCAAAATGTCAAACTCTTCCTTTAAATACAAACCATCAGTCCATCATTTTGTCACATTTATCTGGGGACACATGAACATCTGATGTCCACTGTCTGAAATAGAAACTTGAGTCTTATAAGCACAGTCAACTTAATAACATTTTGAGATACAAAAACCCAGCTTCAGATATAAGCAATCCACCTGTTTGTACAGACAACAGACTGGGTATAAAATCAAACTCTGATGTGACCTTAATCAAAGGAGATGGACAAGGCTGGCACTTGAGTAAAGTGAGCTAACATGTTTTGTGTGTTTTTTTTTTTTTTGTTTGGTTTTTTTTTGTTTTTTTGTCACATCGACTAATTTTCAGTTCACAGCTCAGGGTCTGTGGATAACATTGGCACAAATAAGGAAGTAACACTTAGATCTATATGTTATCCACATACATTACCAAATCAACCCCCTCCCTTCCCTCCCGTCCCCCCACACACACCTCAACACTGATATGCAATACATATCACATCCTACACACCTCAAAGATATTCTCAGGCTAAAAACTATAACTGTTATTTTTAACATTCTCTCAAAATGGATTCATTAATGCAAAGCCAGGTAGAAGCAGCTAAAACATTAAAAAAAGAAAAAATATATATCACTAGAATCACGGTATGCCAAAGAGGGGTTTCATTGATAGCTGATTGAACCTTAATAAATACTACAAACTGTACGGTAGTAGTAGAAAGCAGAATTGTATAAAAAAGTGATGTAAAACACTTGCTTTAAGAAGAGTATGGAGCTGCATGTGGTCATGGTGGTTTACTGTAAGCATGCTATTTAGTGTTCACTAGTATCAGAATGTGCTTCTATTGGGAAAAGAAAAGAATAGCAATATTTCTTATTGATCAGTGTTTAAAAAGGAATAGTAAGAGGAAAACATTACTGTTGTCGATGCTAGTATTACCTTCTATTATGAATGGTATCGTAAGGCAGAATGGAGACACAAAAGTGCCACATCTCACAGGAGCAGAAACCCTCCTTTATTCGGCCCGCGTGGGTCAAATGTTTATATTTAGAGATAGGCACCTTAGACAGCTGATGGATAGGTCCAACTCACACACATTATGTGTTTTAAGTTTTAGAAATGAAGCCTTTTTGAGGAACCAAAATAATGGAAGATGTGTGATGAGAAAATACTCAAAATCAGAAATACTACCTCTATGGGTAAATAAGTCACGTGCTCCATGGTTTACATTTGTACTACAGTTTGTGAGTGCATTTCTAGCTCTCTACTAAATGTACATTTCTGTCTACCAAGTGTACTTTCTTCACTAGCAATATCTAACATTTCATAACATGTTTTTGGTGAGGAAAAAAAAAATATCGCTGAGAGTGTTAAACCCTTTAAAAAATCTTTTTCATTTGTTTTTTTCCTTTTTTTTTTTTTTTTTTTTTTTTTTTTTTTTACAGGCTTGTGGTGGCACTGATGTGATTTTGGAGTGGCTAACATGATATCAGTCCCATGCAGTCACTCAGTTCACACCTTGCAGATGACAAAAAAAAGGACTCATTGATCCTTCATTTAGAAAAAAAAGAAGAGAAAAAGAAAAATGACATGACAGACATCTTTCTCTCTCTTCATCTTTTCTCTAGTCCTCAGAGGCTGCTGACAGAGTCGCTGCTGTCCTTTATGGTCCTTTAATATCCTCACATAATGACTGAGCACTCTCCCATTTGTCCATACAGGCCTCATTGCCGTAACAGGCTCACAGGCAGAGAGCAGCTTCTGCTCGGGGAGAATACGTCTCTCTTCACAATGCCCTTCTCTCCATCAGTGTCATTTGTATGGGCAACTTGAGATGCTCATTTCAACTTTAAGGAAAAGTGTAGATTCTATAGGCCACAGGAGACAGGACTATCCAGATGCAAAACCTCTGTTTAGGACCATTATTGGGTTAATAATCATTTCACACAGCTGTTGACTTGCATGTGATGGCTGTGGTCTTCAGATATTCAACATCCGATGATTTGAAATCACAATCCACTTGAGTGGAGGCCAAAGCGGGGCCTCCAATAAAATAAAAGTTCTCTATCTTAGCCTAAAATTCACTGGTCGCTACTTTGGAGCTAAAGCTGAATTCATACTAAAAAAGACACGGCTTGTTGGTTTTAAGCTCTTTCTCTAATCACAATCACAGCAGTGTGACAGTTTTCTTCCAAAACAAAAGACTGTGGTGAGGAATGCTAGGGTTCATGTTGTTAAAAAACAAACAAACAAAAAAGAAAAAAACCATCACAGGCATCATTCACATGAACGCAACATTTAGAAGTGCAGGATGCATGAGTTATGCACACTGCCTGTAACCATAATACACACATATAAATGAGGAAAGCGAGTTTAGCCAATTTGTATTTTTAAATAATTGCTTTGTTTGCTTTACTTACTGATATCCTCTTTTTGTTGCCAGGTGATTAAGCTTGACTGAGTCAGCAAATACCAGAAATTTTAAAAGAAAAAATTAAAAAGGAGACTTTTAAGCTAAATTATGATACTTTGCTGTGTCTAAATTGTTTGACACTCACACAGGATAAAATAAATGTTTCTGGCATGTGAAGTAATGTCAATATGTACATTTGAAATAAAACATAAAAACCCCAAAATTATATTAAAAAAAAAAGGTGGGAAATAAACTACAAAAATATATACATACACATTATATATGCATATATGATGCATATATACACACATAATGCTATACATATATACGGTCTTTATATATACATTTACATATTACACACCAACGGTCATCTCATTTGTTGTTAGTCATGGTAACAGATGCTCTTTATCGCCCCCCTAGAGGGGTGAAATCTTGTATTTTTTTTCCTTCAGTTTTTCATAACTCTTATATTATTTTTGATTGGACAACTCTACTGAAAGGTTCTTATTTGTGTTGCTGTGTATAGCTGGGTGAGAAAAACGTCACTTGGAAAGGTAGAAAGAGTCGGTACTATCTCACAGGTGGGCAGGTCGCCAGCGGACAGAGGAGGGGTGAATTAAGAGGATTTAGGCTGACACAGTGTGCACCCCTCAGGTCGAGCCCAGCAGATGAGTTGGGATATGGTGGACGGGGGTTGTGGGGAGGAAGTTGGCGGGCAGTGATTGAGTATGGCAGGGAAGAGGCTTGTTTTAGTTCCAGATCCGGAGAAAACTGTCCCAGGAGCCGGTGGCCACCGCCATGCCATCTTCTGTCACTCCTAAACAGCTCACTCTGTTGTCATGGCCCGCTAGCACACCTGGAGGTCGAGGAAAAAAACACATTTCTAGGATGAAACTTATGCTTCATATTAGAGTTGAATGATTAGTTGAGTCAATTAATCAACTGACAGGAAATAACTGCTAACTACTGTAAGCCTTAATCAATCAATCAATCAATCAATTAATCAATCAATCAATCAATCAATCAATCATTTAAGAAATTTTTCAAGCACAAATGCCAAACATTCCCTAGTTTTAGTTGCTCAAATATGAGAATTTACAGATTGTCTTTGTTTTATGTGACAATCCTCAGGATTTCAGATAGTGTGATGCCTATCTTCATAATTTTCTGATATTTTAAAGACCTATAATCAACTTGTTAAGAAAGAAAATAGTCATCAGATTAATCAGTAATCAAAGTAGGTTTGTTGCAGCCAACTGAATAAACATTTCTCATCCCTGTTTTAGCCAGTTGCTTCCAATGAATTTAAAAAAAATGACATGAGACACAGTTATTAACACAAGCTAAATTCTTCTTTAAGCCAAGAGAGTCTCCTCATAGCCGTCACCTAAAAATCTGAAAAACCCATACCAGACTTCAGACATCACTTACCTGCACGTTCGCCTTTCAGAGTGTCCCACACGTTGCAGTTAAAGTCATCGTAGCCAGCCAGGAGCAGGCGGCCGCTCTTGGAGAAAGCCACAGAAGTGATGCCGCAGATGATGTTGTCATGGCTGTACATCATCAGCTCCTGATCGGCACGCAGGTCAAACAGCCTGCAGGTGGCGTCATCTGAGCCTGTGCCAAAGGCATTCCCATTGGGGAAAAACTGCAGGAGGAAAATTTAAATCAAGCAGAGGGAAAGTGTTGTTAAACCATTATATTGTGTTTTTGAGGCACAGGGGTGATTCCTCTGGGGAGACGTTTTCTTTAAAGAGGCTACTTGTTTTTCCTAGAACCTTACAGTCCATCCAAAGGCCACAAAAGTGTCGTGACTTAGATGGTGACCTGCTTTAAAGGACCGCTATGACATATAGAGTAATATTTCCACTAGCGGAATGACAAAGACAATTATATAGCTAAATGAAATACATTAAATGCTGCCACACATCTCCTGATTTAGATGAGTAATATTAGCACACTAAGCAAACAAAACAACCCTATCGATGAGCCTTCTCACATCAGCTGACATCTAAGCACCTAATCCGTCAGAATTCATAAAGTCTTCAACATAAAGTGCAAGTCTTTGAAATTAAAGGTTTCCAGAATATTACCACTGTCAGATGAAAACCTCTAACCCCCTCAACAATATTTTTCAGTTTAGAAAAAAACTACCTGCTTTTTTAAATTATGTCATTCATTTAGAAATGGTAATGCTTTGGGATTTATTCTCTGCAATTTAATTTGTGTTAAATATTTTTGTTATTCTTTATAACTTATTAATGAAATACAATTAAAAATTACACTATACCATGTTTCTTTTAGTTTTTTTCATTAAAAGCAGAGGAATTATCCATTTTATTTGCAGGCCTGAGTGACCGGTATAGAAATAAATACAGGACGAACTGAGAAGTAGTTAGCATGAGTAATGATTGTCTTAGAAGTCTGGGACCCAGAAATGAAAACCCAGTACAAACGGATATAGAAAAAAAAACAAAATCAGTCCTTCACCCTCCACCTTTCTGTAGTATGTTTGTGATTTAAAGTCCAGCACTCACGGTGACAGCGTTGATGTCGGACACGTGGCCGGTGAAGGATTGCCTGCACATGCCATCACGGATGTCCCACAGCTTGGAGGTGGCATCACAGGCTCCTGACACGAAGGTCTTGAAGTCAGGGCTCAGAGACAAACTCATCACATCGCCTGTGTGGCCAGTGAAGGAGGTGGCCTGCTGGCCTGTCTCTATGTCCCACAATGCACTGCAAGGAAGCAAGTTTTGGTTTGGAATGAGTAATGAAAGTGTAACCTGACTTATTATGAAGGCACAGCTGGGAAGTATACAGCACAGGAAGATTTTGTGTATGAAAGACAATAAGTGCTTTTACACAAGCTGCCACACTGACCTAGTATTAACACAAATGAGAGAAAACCCTCACATATTAGCTTGTTAGTTGCCATGTGCCTTTACTCCCACATACTAGAAATATGGAGAATGAGGAGTAAGAGGATGGATATTGAAGAGAAACTCCTGACTTTTGTACATAATGTGGAGGAACATCTTCAGTTTACTGTGTAGCATGGAAACAAGAATATCAATGGAATATTTTCTACCATGTAAACAGCCTAGGTCTTTAAGTCAAGAGAGCACAGAGTTGTTTGCTCACCAAGTGGTGTCTCCAGAGCTGGTCAGTATCTGGTTGTCATCCAAGAAACGACAGCAGGACAAATAACCTGCAGATAAACAGAGGTTCCATATCAGATAAGGAGAGCTCCCTTCTGCTTTGTCAGTTTCCCTTAGGCACTTACCACGTAACCGAGGCCTGTAGTGACTGAATTTCTACGGCTGTGCCAGCAGTGGGTGTGGTAAGTGGTTAAGTAGTTATGTCCACCCAAATAAAGATGAGTTGGGCTTGTATTTTCAAAACATTGGTTCCAATAGATATGTTCACCCAGCATTGTAGCTGCCCAAAAAAAAGCCACACTGGGGTAGAAAAATTCCCTCCACCTACAAGGATGTGCAGGCTCTAGAGTTGCATTAGCATAGTGGTATAGCTATAGTGAAGGATACAATTTGTAGTTTCTCCACAGGCTGGCAAAGTAGGAAAATTCTACCTTCCATTTCTGAAATGGAATTTCTATATTTCATGCTAACACAAAAAAAATTAACTATTCATGCAGATGTTTACACAAGGATACATACTGTAAATAAGCTGATGCACAGGTATGAGATCCAGTGGAAACTAACAACAGTTTGTCTTTAGTTTTCCATTGTCTCACTTGTTGATTTAATCAGCCAACTTATACATGACATCACCAATCTAAAAAGCCAGTAAGGAATATGTGTGTCAAAGGTACAGTATTTGATAAATCAGGCATGATGGAGGGCTGTCCTCAGGTCGTGCTATGATAAAAATGTACAGTCCCTTTAGTTAATTATCAGAGCATTTGTCTCTGTTTACATGGAGCAACAAATTGACATGCTTATCATTCTTTAACGTGTATTACAGAGTGTCTGCATACACGGACTCTATGGAAACAAAGTAGACAAACATAAAAATATAAAAATATAAATAAGCAACGTGTCTAGGTTAAGGGTTCTCTTAAGTCTTCTTTTATTTTTCTTATTCTGTGGCCGGCCCTGCACCTACCTGTGTGTCCAGGTAGCTCTCGGGTGACGCGCACATTGCCTTCGCGGGTCTTCAGGCTGTATATGGAGCAGATGTTGTCCAGGCCTCCGCAGGCCACATAGTTCCCAGAGGGGGCGTAGGCGCACGTCATCACCCAGGAAGAGCGCAGTGGAATGGCATGCATCTGAGGTCAAGGAGAATCAGAGACAGCTTTTCATTAAATACATTAATGGAAATAATGTTGAGCTTTAAGGCTAATTAAGATTAAAGGTTATCAGGTTGAGGTCAATTAGTGGGTTTCAATTCAAAATGCTGTGTGGAACTTTTTAAGTCATCAGCTGACAAAATTCTGCCACTTCCTCTGTACATAAAAAAATAAAGGATGCATTATTTCATTTGTCTGGGTGGAATTGTTGCAAAATATGTCAATAACCAATGTGTCACAGATGATGCACAACTTAACATTAACAAGACAGTCTGGGGAGGTCTGTTTCTCCACTTTAGATGTCAAAGCATTGGTATGAGCAGAATCTCCAATTCTCCCTTTAGTTTAGTTATAGAGGTTCAGATGGTGTAGTTGCTAAATAAAAAAGATAAGGCTAGAGAGAACTGTAGGAACTGATTTTGTAATCAGCAGCTACATATTTTCTTTTTAAATAATTATCTCATTATTTCTGGGTGATAAGAAAAATCTGAATTTGCCTAGCAATAAGGCTGAGTGATATTCTTAGTGTTTTGGAACCCATGCATTAAACAGACTATTCTCTACATACAGCCAGTAACTTTAGCTATTTTAATTCTTTATTAGATAAAGAACATGGTTTTAATATAGCTGTAACTGTACATATTATATATTCTGCTGTTGATTGTCAGTGATCTCACCTTATTTGTTGTGTAGCTGTCCCAAATGATTAGCTTTCCATCTTGTGAGGCACTGACAAGTAACCTGGAAACAAGTTAAGAAAAGCAGCATGAAAGTAGGCTCACACGTTGAAAAAACCCACATAATCTAAGGGACATGCACCTGGTTCATTAAAAGCAATGAGAGCCAGCCACCTTACAGACTACTGTGCTACACTGTCTGAATGACCACAAGGTGCTCTGTCAAAAAGCATTCAGCTCTTCAGTGAGCTCCCTACTCCTCTCTCCCAGGGCTCATTTCCCTCCATCTTCCCTCTTTCTCCCTCTCCTGGTGAAAGTTTCCTCGTCCAGGGAAGCCACTTTTAATGTCCCACTCCATGTAATATTCATTATGGCGGTTATATAAAAGTCCCTGCCGTCGGGTGGGAGGTGGAAGCCTGAGGGGTTGGGAAAGCACTAGAAACAAGCTGAGCAAGAAGGGACAGCAAGGAAAGAGAAGACAGAAGAAGATGAATTCGGAACAGGGAGAACAGAGTGAGAGTTGAAGGTGGTACAGATGCAGAAACAGCTGGAACCCTTGCTCCCATCCTGACTGCGTGTTTTTACCTCTCCAGGGACAGGAAGTAGGTTGATGGTGCTACACTACAATCAAGAGGAGGGTCATCAAGCTCAAATGTCAGTTACTGTATACAAAATAAACACTGGTGTCCTGCAGGGTCACCCAGAGGGTGCTAGGCACACACATGAGCACATTCACACCAACACGCACACACCTAACAGGGTGATCTGGATTGAACAGTATATGAATAATCAGCTACAAGAAACATAACTTAGACAAAAACACAGGTTTTAGTGGTGAAAACTAATTTGCCTAGAAAGGACAGAAGTGTGTGATCTATGTCCTCTAAAAATCCTATCTGCAAAAACCTCCATAGCTACATCATCTTCAAATTTCCTCTTTTTCCTAAAGGATTAGTGCACTGCATGCATACTAAGGGGAAAATACAATATTGACTAATAACTCAGTGCTCATACTTGAAGCAAACCGTTAAAAAGGCAGTTTGTAAGTTTAAATTTAGTGACAACTCATTGTGTGCAGCCACAGATGCTTGCCATGTGGACACGGAGGACTTTTACTCATTAATTTAATTTGAATCATCATAACACTTGGGAAACTGTAAAAGTTTTAGCTCTTACAAACTGCATCTTTAAGAAAATATTACATAAGCTGTGGTGGCTGCCCGTCTCTGTGCCTTGTGAATATCATTACTGTGCTCATAGTGAGGGCGTAATTAGTGATAGCACTTAGACGGATGCACAGTAGTAGTGGAGGTGGCAGTAGTGACAATCATTTATGGTGGTATTAGTCATATTAGTAGAATAATAGTAGTAGTAGTAGTAGTAGTAATAGTAGTAGTGGTGGTAGCAGTAGAAGTGGTACTAGTAGTAGTATAGCCCCACACCTGGGACTGCCGTCACTGCCCCAGTGCATTGCATTGAGAGACAGATGAACAGAGAGAAAGATCAAGAGTGGCACACACATATTAAACAGAGAGAAAGAAAACACCAATGATACAACACCAGTTGTGAACCCCTAAATCATAATTTGTTATTCCAGTCTATATTAGCACTAATAGCTGCCGTAACTGCAGTGGTGCTTTACTGCGCAGCCCAGATATTGATAGTCAATTTGTAGTGGTATTACTTAGTATTGGTTCTTGTATATAATAATGTAATTATTAATAATCTAATTAAGGCAAAGACAGAGATTGACCTAATACCAGACTGTCAAATTTTCACTGTTAAATTCCTGTACTCGGGCTGAGGGTGTGTCCATGTTTAGCTGGAATGAAAACCTGCAGACTGTCCTTGGTGGCACTTTATTGCCCTGGCATACATCTTGACAGTTATAGTTGTAGTGTTAACAGTCGTCATACTGTCGCTGGCAGTCTAGAAATTCAACAGTCTGCTAGTCATGCCAGAAATTAAAACTGGATCAGGGGAAAAATGACCATCATACAATTCTCATACAATTCTTATGAAATCTGAAAAGAAATTGGGCAAATTGTGATGATGATGATGATTATTATTATTGTACATCTTAATCTATTAGCATTTTTGTGACTCTTGTCCACTGCAGGCCACAGTAGATAATTTATGAGAGCTACAATGCAGATATAATTTTGCAGCAGAAAACGCCACGTAGCCAGCAGGTGAAAACAGCAAACCTATCCTAACTACTGATTTAAAAACAAGAAAATAATGAAGAAATAATTAATGATAATAAAACGAAGAAAACAGAGTCAGAGTGTGTAAAACTACAGCAGTCACTTCTTTAAGGACTCCCAAAAATGAGAAAGTTCAATGTTATCTCAAAGTGCAACCCATCTATTATTCAACTAACTTGTTAAATTGCAGAAATAATTCTGAAATTACAACAAAATAAAATAACAAATAAAAACTTTTATATCCTGCTCGAAGCTAATAATTTTGTTGTTTGTAGAATAACTACACTACCTTGAGTCACTTCCCCAGTGCATTGCATAGATCTTGGCCAGGTGGCCCCTGAGAGTGCGTCGTGTCCGCATCTGTATCCGGCCCACTGAGTCCAGACCAGCTGTGATCTGCCAAAACACAAGAAGAAGCATCAGCGGCGACACTCGAGGCCCATACACACTTATCACTGGGCACTAGCTGAGACTGCAATAACAGGCCACTCAGAAATGAACAGTGATGAATAATAGTCGAAGTTATACTACTGTATAATGGCTGTAGAATACTAGACATTAGAAATATTTCTAATGTCCATTTTGACCATAGAACTTAACAGACTATAACATAAGTTTACAGGTCAAAGCTTAACTCTGTATAGTGTCTTGCCTTGTGAATATCTGCAACTTCATGTGTCACTTCACTTATGTTATATAGAACTCTCTTTCTTTCCCATGGTTTAGGCCATTTACAGCAACTTTTAAGGTCTTCAGCACTCCCTGTGTTGCTGTCATGCAAACTTGTACAAGGCACAGGAAATAAAACTTTTAATGATTTACTAAGTGATATGAATGTGAAGAGGAAGTCTCTTACCTGTGACAGAGTGGAGTCACTGCAGGCTTTCCTGGCATCCTGCAACAAAACGAAAACCTTAATGATCATGTTGACCAGGGACAAATTTCAGATTATTCATTTAGTGGATAGCTTAACGTCCCACATGATTACTACACAAACATACAAAATGAAGGAAAAATACTTACTTAAAAAAAGAAATGACAAAAACTGCTTTTAAAAAGTGTTGTAACATGTGCAATAAGTTATTCCCAGTCACAGAAACTGAGTATCTCAGTGATCACAGAATAATCACACAGCAGCGGCTGACATTTATAGATCAATTCCTAGAATCCAATTTCTGCACGAGAATGGAGGTGGCTGATTGACAAGTTATATGCCAAGTGCGTCACTGTCTCATCTGAAACTGTGTGAGTCACAGCCTGCAGTGAACAGACAGTGGCACACGTGTGATGTACACACTCATGTACAACACACACAAACAGACACATGTTAACGTAAACAAACTCAATGCACACAATGTTGCCGTACCCGGATCTGATTGCGTAGTTGCTCGGCTTCCTGCCGCAACTGTTCCAGCTCGCTCATTGTCCCTCTGTGATGTGTTCAGGCCACACTCTGCTCCAAATACTGACTGGGCTGGGAAAACACACGTGCCTACACGCGTGCACACGCACACACACAAACAGACACACACAGACACACAGACACACACACACACACACCCACACACACACTCACTCACTCTCACACACTCACTCACACACTCACTCACTCACACACCCACACGTGCTTTACCAGCTGACACCTGCAAGACAGAGAGACAGAAATACTATAAGTTCAGGAGGCGGACGGAGAATGAAGGATGGGAACACTTCCATCAGACAAACATAGGTATCCTGTTTGGGTTCAAACCAAAGAAGAGGGTGCTGCAAAGAGTGGGGAAGGGTGGGGCTGGGTGGGGGCCTGGAGGGTGGCCTGGCTCTTCAAACACCCCCAGTCTGGTTCAAAAGGCCATCTGAGCTAGGCTCTGACCTTTCCTGACTCAATCAGCCTTTTGTGTTGTTGTACTGCTCTGTTTGCTCGAACCAGCCCAAAGAGCCCTGAACATATGTGTGTGTTTGTGGGTTGTGTACTGCTGGCAGAGTGGTTTATTAGACTATATGTCCGTGTGAGAAAGAGATAATATGTGCATGTATTTATCTATGAGTGTATAAATTATAAGAGCATTTATTTGAATGCATGTCTGGGCTAAGTGTGTCAGATTCAGCATCTGTTTGTATATGTATGTATGTATATGTATGTATGTGTGTGTGTGTGTGTGTGTGTGTGTGTGGTGTGTGTGTGTGTGTGTGTGTGTGTGTGTGTGTGTGTGTGCGTGCGTGCGTGCGTGCGTGCGTGCGTGCGTGCGTGCGTGCGTGCGTGCGTGCGTGCGTGCGTAAGTTGCCACTACCTTTACCTTAGGGAGGCTGAATGTGGGTCACAAAGCACTTAGACACTCCTCAGAAATGTTTGGACCGCACCCCCCTCCCATTTTCCAGGCTGTTTTACAGTCTGCTGTCCAGAAGTCTAACCCTCCGAGATTAAATTTTCAGTTCCATTTTCTATAATTCAACAATTAGGCCGAGTCCAGCCCTTCCTCTCCACAGGAAATCATGTTAATGTAAAGAGGAGGATGCTTGTGCTTTATCTTCATTTTTGCAGAGGCTTTAAAACCACTGGGGCCCAGTTACTTATTCACCACGAAGGAAAATCCTGTCATTTTACAAATAGCAAATAATTAACTAAGACAGTAATGTGATGTTCATGCTGCTAAGATTGCCTCTTAACATACTACGCATTTGTCTGTGTAAAAGGCTGCTCTTTTAGATTCCCGGTTCCCTTGGTTTTGGCCATTGTGCCTCTGCTCCTCAGACACAAGAGAGGATGTATTGAACTGCTCATTGTGGACTCTTGTCTCAGGAGGTCTTCGACAGTAACGAGACATCAGGGACAGCAAGCGTTGCAATGCTTTCAGCTGCCCAGGAGTGACGTCACCCTCTCCTCCGGTTGACGCAACCCCCCTGAAGAGAGGCTCTCAGCATCAGCTCGCCTATGATGTGGTACTGCTCTTTGACAGCCATGGATCCATTGCACTGTACGCCTCTGAAATCTGCCACGTCACAAAGAGCGCCTTGTGGACTACCAAAACACTTGAAATGACCTTCTATACTCAGCTAAATATTTTCGATCGATTTTTTCAGCCCCAGGCTTACGTCGTGAAATGCAACGGCGCACACAAGAGACATGAGGTGGAAAATAACGCAGGTATGATGGAGGATGATGCTGAAAAACTAGATGCATAAGGGGCTTTCCCCATCAGTGTGGATAAAACTGACAGCCCTGATTTTAGGGTGAGACATGACTGCCACATGGATTGTCCTGCTCACATTTGGATACTAAAAATTAGTCACTTAGAAACCAAAATAGGCCGCTCAAAACTGCTATTGTAATGAACTACAAAGCAACCCTATCCAAAAGAAACTAATACGGATAAATGGTCCCTGCTAAGATTGTCTTTAACAATTCATAGTCATAAACCTCAGTGCCTGTGTGTGTGTGTGTGTGTGTGTATGTCTTTTCTCCAGCTGTGTGACTTGAGTCATGCAGCCAGACAGCCAGCCAGGCCAACGCAGGCCCAGAGCAAGGCACAGCATTGGGGGCGACAAAGGCGGAGCTGTGTGCTGGAGCTGCCCATTGTTTAGTATGTGGCTGCCAGCTACAGTATAGTGCTGCTTGGCACCACCACAGTTGTGTCTCTGAGACTGGCCACTGGAGACTACAACTGCTCCTGCTCTGCCCTACTGACGCAAACCAACCAACCAACCAACCAACCAACCAACCAACCAACCAATTAACCCTGATGCCGCCAGCAAGAGACCAATGAGTCTGAAATTGGACCAAACAGCTGTCACCTGCATCAAACTACTGTGTACACATAATTCTCAAACAGACATAGATAGGATCTTAATCACCTGTTTGTATAAGAACATCTGTCTACTCCAGTTTCACTTCATGTCTGTATTGCGTTGGCAAAGTCCGACATGCCAGAGAAGCTTATACATGACCCATTACACATAGCTGTGGTTATCTGAAGTACCCATACTGTCCTTAGTTCAATAATTCATCACTCATATGTGAGGAGTTATAGCACCATCCTCAAACTTAAAATATAATCAGTGATGACTATGTTATAGCACTCATCAAAACAGTTTACAAAGTGCTTCATGTTAGACAATAACATTTAACTATGACACAACAGAAGATATTTTTTAAAATTTGCCAGAATAATCATCTTATTGAGCACACATATAAATTTGAAAGGTTTGAAATGTGTATTTGACTGGCAGTTGATTAATTGATTAGTTAATAATAGCAAAGAAAAAATCTAAACAAAAATTCAAAGCTTCCAGCATCCAAACATGTCAATATCAGTGGGTTTTTCCAACTTTATGTTATTGTAAACTGAGTGCTGCTCGACAATTTGAAGATGTCACCTCAGGCTCTGGGAAATAGCAATGGACACATCAAGTTGTAACACTTCATCTCTAACATATTATAGACCAATCAATTAATGGAATAATAATGGTTAATTGTAACCCTTATCTTCTTTTTGTTTTTGTTTTTTTTTTTTAAACAATTTTTATGTAATAAGTTTACACACTGTTTTTACATCTGGTTCAGCTGTCAACATGATATTAGCTGCTGTTGCACATCTACATTATCAAGTTTTAATCCAGGCTAGCGATGACCATAAAACTAATTGTTTATCTTGTGTGAGACATTGGCATGCAAACTTTCACTTTCAGTTTTATACCCACACACAAACAGAGAGAAAGAGAGACATGCAGAGAGATCTCCTTATTCTTCACCTTCTCCACAGTAAAGTCATTGTCAATCTTAATTCACTATGGTCTCAGGTTCACATAATAGAGCTTGGTCATTATATATTTGTGACAGGAGACACTGTCTATTCAGTGTTTGTTCCCACTGATTCAGTTCGTGTTGAGCAGGAAATATACAGTTACATGGCAGTAAGCGCTGCAAGAGAACTTCTTAGGTCCAGGAGCCAATTATAATGTTTCAATTTGTCAAAACTGGAGGTGGTTCACATCCCAATAAAACATGAATGGAATTATATAACAAATACTCACATATATATTGTACTTTGTTTGATCAGTGAGACCTTCTGCTCCCTCTGGGTAACATACAGTAGAAAGTCAGGCACATCTGCCTCAATCATGAACAAATACTGGTGAACACAGCAGCAGGAGGTGCAGGCAGTGCAGCTGCACCCAGAGCCACAGGGGCCCAACAACATCAAATGGTCAGGAAGTTAAGGAATTAACATTATGAAATGCCAGGTCTGAACAAATTCTTGCAACATGGCCCACTGTGAGTGCTTTATATCATTGTTATGCAGATTTACAGTAAGATTTTAAGATTTATCATCATTATCAAAATCATAGTCTATAAGTTGGACATAAGTGTATTTGCTATAAATTTCATTCATACAATGCATATATACATACATTTTGCTCCCTTGTAATATATTTTGATGACTTGACCATTTGCCTGATTTAGACCAACTCTGTGCTCAAACAGCACAAGGTGGTGAATTTCCAATATATATATACAATCTAAAGGCACAGGTCCTATCAGCATTGATTTCTTTACGTTTTTACTTTACTTCCTCATTAACTGTATGCAATTTTAAGTTATGATAACCACTGGTGCAAGATGCAAAAGCTGCTTAGTTATTCATGAGATTATCAAGTTTGAAATTTGTTTAATATGTTTTAAAACAAAAACTATATATATATATAACAATACACCTGATGCTCCTTTTGCAGTTTCTATTTAAGAGCTTATTTCAAGCACTCATGCACAGAAAACGAGTAGGAAACTCACAACAGTATTTTGATGTGTTAAAGTGAAAACTGGATGTAGAAAGAGCAGCTCAACCTGGTGTAAACTTGCTCAGGTGACCCAATGACTATTCCAAACATCCAGAGAATGGAGGAAATACCTGGTGAGATTCCAGTAAGGTGAAAGTGTACATATCGTCCTTGTGTTTGGCTGACACGTGTACAAATCATATCCTTTTTGTGTCATGAATTGCAACAGCAAATTATTAACTGAAAAAAGGGTTGAATCATTATTACACTCATTAAACTGACAGGATCACAGCGAATGAATGTGTGATGACTGTATGACCTACTCTTGTCACAGGTTCTACCCCACCTGCACCAGACACTTACAGAATTACACATAATGTAGTCACACATAATTTCTCATCAAAACTACAAGAACCTAATTAGACTGGGCCTGTTTGGACGAAACTGGATCTAAGTGATATCCATAATCTGATGCCAGATGATCCCCTTACGTGAATGTTCGAGATTTCCTGCTAGTATCTAATAGTTGTTGTGTTGTTGTTACCAAAGGTTATTTCAACTGAGGTGTGGTAGGTCTGCTAATGTACAGCTGTACAACTAGGATCTTGAAAATGTAGACCAGGGAGATGCAGTACAGTGTGGTGTTGGGCTATACAGATGAAATCAGCATCATGCTATTAAAAAGAATATCTATTCTATAAATCAATACATACACTGTCGCATTACATTGATAGGTGTTTATATTATTTTGTCCACCCCATTTATATCAGTGGTCGGTATGCTGAATAACAGAAACATCTATTTGTGTAATGTAACACAGTTCAACATAAACTACAGTTGAATCAACACATCTCTTTGACAACAAAAACTGAACAGTATAATTTCCATGAAGGTAAGATTTATTGCAATAAATTGTGGGTTGTAGGTGTACCTAATAATCTGCCCACTGAGGGTATATCACAATATGGCAAATGTATGTAAAATCACCTGAAAAGATTCCACTTGATATTTAATGCAGTTAACTGCACTTCGGCTCTCAGTGTTGTAGCATAGTTCAAAATAACACAATTTTGCAATATGGTCCATGATATGATCCTATCATCACATTACGATTGAGTTGAAAGTCAATAAATTCTAATATTAATACAGTGACGATATTATCTCACAAGTCTTACAGCACGAAAATATTATAATAAAGGTTTATATTTTTTTAGACATCAGCTTATTGTGAAATATTTTAAATGTTGTCTTGTGTAAATGTTGTTTTCAATTATCAAAATCGCTGCCAATTAATTTTCTTTCAATCAACTAATCGATTAATCGACTAGTCAGTTGAGCTTTACAGGCTGTATCATAGCTAAGTGATAAAACCGTATTTGACTATTCTAAATGAGCAGTGCATTTTATCTGCTTACTCATCCTGATAGGACTGGCACTAACGATTATTTTCATTATTGATTAATTTTTTTAATAGTCGTTTATTCTATGAAACCAACATCAAAAAATTTTTCAAAATCTTTGCTGAGCTGAAGGTGATGTCTTCAAGTGTTTTGTTTTGTCCAAAAATCCCAAAATACTCATTTTACAATGAATGTTTTGAGAAGCATATTGAAAAAAGACAATTAGTCTACTGTGAAAACTGTTGCACATTACATTTCTGTTGTTTGACTACTCAATAAATCGACTAATGTTTTGGCTCTACATCAAACCCACTTTATTAATATAGATTGTTTTAATCAAATTAAAGGGTGGATGATTCCCCCTTTAATTACATACGTTAACATACGTGATTAACTTTTATAAAATGTAACTACATACTATATATTCTGTACCAACATCAACCTACTGTCCTGACTTATTTACTGACTGTCAACAACAGCCAAGACAGGAAGCAATCTGCTCCATCAGTATGGAGACACACACACTCTGTATGCAATTAACATGTCATAAAAGTCTTTATGAACTGATGTGAGTCGACAGAAATTTCTCATACAAGCAACAAATTGCATGAGCCGCCGTCACGCAACCAGTTGCCGCTCGAATGAAGGCGGACTGTCCATGTATATTTAATGGAAAAGAAAAAACGGCTATGCGGGGTATCGTGCAACCACAAATGAGAAAACTGGTGTATGAAATGGGACGAGATGAATATGTGTCTACTAGTAAAAAGGTTTTGCCCCTATAGTTCCGCCTGAGAGTCATTTGACAGCCAGTAAAAGGCCGCGTTTGGACGGCAGCAGTGAATTTTCACCAGCTTGGCTTAGAGGAAAAAAACAGCACTGAGGCAATAGTAGATTGTGAACAGTTATGTCAAGAGCTACACTGCTGCTCAGAGCACCGGTAATATTTCAAACTCACTGACATTTCTACATCTCACTCTCGGTGACATAAAACAAAACAATCTCGCTGTGAGCCAAGTAGGAAACAAGTCTAAAAGTCACCAAAAAATATCAAGACAAGACTACACGTCCTTACCTGAAACAGGCTTTTTGGCTCTTTTCGTCCTTCCAATACGAGTCACACCGATCCGTTTTCACACGACAACCATGGTCCCAGCTGTGAGAGAAATCCCAAAAGGCTCTGTGTTAATTTTGAGACAATTTAATCGGTTTAAAGGGTCAGAAACGAACGCAACTCGGGTCAGATTTGACTAAAATTTTCACCAAGCAAGCTAATCACCACACCCATGAAAGTGGGAACATGGCAACAGCCTACGCTGAGGGGTGCACGGTGGTGAGTAGGTTGATATTCTCTATTTAATAACCAACAAAGCAGTTATAAAAATATAAAATTCTTGCTAAATCAGTTTTTTTATTTAAGTCGGCAGTCTAAAGCACTCGGTAGTAGCATTTCTTTCAGCTTGGGAAAATGTATTAAACTGGTTGTTTAACCTACGGGCAGAATGGTATCGTCTGTCAGCCCCCTCAACAAAAAGGAACCGAATGGGATACAGGAAACAAACGCTAGACCTGTACAGTCTGTAGTGGTTGTAGTGATTCAAATGGACCTCACCTCTGTTTGCAAAACCAGATTTAGGTCAAAACTCCACTCTTTCATTTGTTCAAATACCAATACAGTGAATTAACTAGAAGAGCCGTGAAACTACAGTGTTAGTATTATTAAGCTGGAGGTGAGGAAAGTGCAGTATTTCTTTGTTTGCTCTATGAATGTAATCTGTTGGCAATTGTGACTTTAGTTTGTGACTTTATGACCTCATCTGAGGTGTGGTACAGGTTTGTTAACATAAAGCGATACACTTTTCAGTTACATTTGATTTAGATTCATAGATTTTGAGGACTACAGTCCAAAGCGACAGTCCAAAACCCAAATTTACAAGGATATAAAAGAGAAAAGCAGCAAATCCTCACACTGGAGAATCTGACACTATTCACTTAAACAATTTATCAAAATTGTTGCTGATTAATTTTCTTTTGATCAACTAGCCTAATCGATGAATCAATTTTGTATTAGCAATTGTGACTTTCCTCTAAAATCTGAGGATTTCTCTGCTATTCTTTGTTTTATATCAGTGTAAATTCAGTAGCTGTGGGTTTTGGACTGTTGACAAGTAATTTAAAGACGCCACCTTGGGCACCGTGATGGGAATTTTTCACTATTTTATGAGATTTTATAGACTAAATGATTATTCTGTAAATTGATCAAATAATCAGAAGATTAATAAATTAAGAAATTGCTCACTAGTTAGCAGGCATAATACTTATAATAAATTACCTTAATGTGCCAAGTGACATGAAGACAATGGAAATTACCACAGAAATATTTTTGTTGCTGTTGCAACACTCAGGTTACCGTAAATCATATCAGTGACTAGAATACAGAACAGGAAAGATAAATGCGTAACTACTTAAAAACTACCCAAAATCCAAATTAAAAGGTCTGAAGAGTTTAGATTGTGCCAGGAGACAGCTGTGCCAAGTCTCACCCCGGCACACCACGGTTGGCTCATTGATAAGGATCTCTCTCCATTAGGACAGGATGAATTTTTAATGGGGCCAATGAAAGGGAGCAATGGGATAGGCTTTTCCATATCTCTGCACGAGCCATAATCAATGGAGGGTAGATGAAAGTTGCTGGGCCCTTGGTTTCCTTTCGGAGTGGCATGGGGTCAGATTAAGTCTAACTGAATTCAGACACACAGCAGTAGTTTAGGTGTGTCAGACCAATTTCCCCCTAAACAAATTATGAGGATTAGCATTAACATGATAGCAGAGACATACAGTGTGTTGTGATTGGTTTGTCATTAGTGCAGGGATTAATTTTTTTTTTTTTTGTCTTTTAGGAAGATCATTATTGCAGCCTGGAAGTAGGCTATTATTAAAAAATAATACATCATTCATACAATATGTGTTATTCATATTTTCATTGACGGTTTTTCCAAAATGAGAAATAGTCATATTTCTACTGTAATACAATTCACTGGAATTGTTATCATGACAGAATACACTGCACACGACTGAATATTCTCACAATTTAGAGAAATTGGATGACACATGCCAAATCACAATTTCAAATCTGCCCCTGTATCAGAGACAAATAGTCATTACATCCTCACAGTAATCATGACATCTGAAAGGTTTACTGTTATTTTTAAATGTGTATGAACAATAATACATTGACAGGTTTTTGCCATAGCTTGTTTTAAAGATGACATAATCCTGAGGCAGCCAAAGCTTTTTGTCATGTCATGTCCGAAGCTGCTCAACAGATTTATCTTTGCTCAAGGTATCATTAAACTGCAATGTAACTACAGTTCAACTCATACACCGTGTTTTAGTAAAGTCAGTTCATTACTGTAATATTTTTAGCTTTTTGTGGACCTGAGATTGATTGTACAGGGAAATTTACAAAAGAACTACATAAGAAGGAGTTTGCTCTCTGCCTCTGGTGAACAAAATTACTGAATTCATTAGCCAGCTGAGAGAGTCAGGGTGTCCAAAAGCACATCCTTGGCCAATCAGGTCCCTTGGCCCATTGCTTGGCAACCAAAAGGGAGGGAGGGAGAAAATTGACACTGTAAAAATAGCACATCAATAGGCTGGTGTCTGAAAAAAAAGAAAGACACACATGTTGGTGAGGCTATAAATAGCCCCATGGAGCATGGAACAGGTATCATGTACAGTATTTCAACTGAATTGTTGCCCACAAATGAGACATATTATTTGCATGGATGCAAATTCAGCATGGGCAGTGCACAAGTAATGGAACTCAAAGCGCAGTAACAGTCATGCAGCTGAAAGAAATCATTTGAATGTGAGGGTGGTTTAGGGCCAACGAGGAATAACACAGTAAAAATCATCCCGTAACTAACAACAGGTTTGCACAAGTTTTCCTCATCCTACTGTTTGCCATCTAACGTTTTGCATGTATTCAAAATTACTACAAGGCTCTGCTTCACTAGTACATTTGAATGTACTACAATAATCAGTAATGTACACGGAGGAGGTTTGCATGCCAGAGGGAATTTAGGGTTTAATGGCATACATGAATAACTTGGAAGATATTTGATCTTTTCATTTTATCACATAATTATATCTGCATTTTGTTTAGAGGCATTACGATGAGCTGCATGTCCTCATTATCTCATCGCTACAATGTGACATTGTTAAAATGGGTGGCACTCGTGTTTCTTTTGTGTAACAGAGGAGTAGAGCAAAAACGTGGCCAAAAATAGACCTATCATGTCCAATTCAGTTTCACAGGACTGCTCAAAAATGAGCTCAATACGTGGGTGATCAAATCAAGTGGAGATAATGGGACATCAATCTGAAGCAGCTTTTCAATGCCTATTTATATCCGCACGTTCCCATTTTTTTGCCCACATGTGGCGACGCGCCCTGACGACCTCCATGTAATACTTCCACTGTATCAAAGGCAATTAAAAGGTGTAGCAACAGTAGAACCTTAAAAGGCTTTATCAGGGCCGTCTTATCCACCAGACATCTCCCGGGGAGGCTGGCCGTTGCCAGGGTAACCCTCACAAATGGCAACTGACGTCAAGAAGGTAGGAGAAATACCAGGGAGAGCCAGAGCTGCTATGCATAATGGATTATTGAAAAAAGGGCCCTCTTGAAGAGTGCAAAGTGACTTAAAATATGCGTGCCTTGCTGGGCTTGCTACCACTTCTCTCTCTCTCTCTCTTTCTCTCTCTGTGTGTGATGAGGAAAATAGATGTTGACAGTTTCAGGGTTTTACTTGCTGACTGGCACAGCTTGGGCTTGGCCGGCCCAACTGAAATTATCCATCTTGAGTCAAACACTGCTGATGAACTATCTCTCCCTTGGATGCATTTTACCAGATCGGGAAATTCTGCATCATTTTTATGCTGCTTACAACAGAAGTCCCTTTTTTTCTAAGGTGGAATATGTGCTCTCGTGTATGGATGTGAACACATTGCAGATACAGTATTCTGTGTATGTGTCCCAAAAGAAAATCTAATGCTAAAATCAGAAAGTGTGGCTGCCTGCACTGTATGTTACCCGATCGAAACCAAAGAAAAAAGATCCCCATCCAGAGCAGATCCTTTATCGGTCACATAACAAGGATCCGCAGTGACATTCATGCATATAGTTCTAAGAAGCGATCACTTCAGGTCATGGTTAAGTCCAGAGCCTAACTACCAGCAGTTTACTCTGTCCCTGTGTCAGGTTCTTGTCTAATCTCAGAGCTATTGTTGGCCCATAAGAGACTGTCACAGCGGCAGCTTGCTGAAGAGCCCTCATCGTTTCTGTGATAATGCCTCTCATGCTGTGTTGGAGTCACACTATCGACAAGCGGGACACCAAGTGTGGAATCAGGTTTGCTGATGGCAAAGGCCAAGTACTGTTGCTTCCCAAATTAATACAGCAGGACAGAACAGTACACGCAATAGAGAATTGACATGGTGTCCATCTTGAGTCAGAGGTGGGACATATGGACAAAAATAATTTCATGATAATTATCACAGCCCATATCTTAATATGAAGATACTACCACATCATTTATTAGACTTGTTTCTTTAAAATCTCAAATTTGTGGTCACATTTTCCAACAGAGTAAAATTGAATAGAACACTTCAGCACAAAAACATATAACAGAGCAAAAACTAGTGATAACATTGAAGCAGAGGTCCAAATGTTTTGTGTGAGCAGTAAATGACATGTATATTAAAAATTGTCATATCAAAAAATACACATATGTGTATATAGTGAGGGCAGCCTTTAATATCAAAAAGACTAGTCTTTTAAGGCAACGTGTTTGTAAAACACAAAATCAAGACATTTCCTGTCAAAACGTGTATTAAAAGCTGCTCTAAATAAAAACACCTGTGACCTGTAAAATGCAAACAGTGTAATTAACACCAGAATGAGTTGGCCTAAAGCTTAAGTTGTGTTTCAGGGAGAAGCTGCAGAGGAAATGTGCAAAGAGAAGAAGTGAGAGTGTTTCAGTCCAGGGGAATCCCAGACACTTCTGTAAATCAGGGGTGCAACAAGCAGCACAAAGCATGAACTAACATGCTCTGAGTTTCCCAAGAAGTGAATCACACAAGTCATGTATGGGAAAAAAAAAAAAATTAAAGGAAGTGAGGAACAGCCCTGATGTGCTAATGCCACCCTTTTCAAATGTCTCCCATCACAGCTGCAACACTATGATACCAGATGATCATTAATTTATTACCACAAGCCCACAATTATTTTTGACTTGACATTTTGGTGCACCACAGGTTCAGAACATATGATAAGGCAGAGGTGTTACCTACTCGTTGCATGAAAACCAAACACGACCCTTGATGCCAGGTTTACGGATTTGTTTGACGGGCTCACCCTAATACCACATTCACCAGTGTTTCCTCTCTTAAATCTGCAAGTGTAACTGAAATGATGATTTTGGCTCCACACCCATCTCCGTTTCGATTCAAGTTATTATTCTAGTACAGATCTCAGAGCAGGAAACACAATTCTTCTTTTGCTTTGATGAAATATGAATATTCCAAACAGCAGGAATGTGCGTCTGTGTGCTTTTACTAAAATCTACAGTTGTTTAATTTCACATTTAGTGATCTTGCTGTGGCAGTACATCACAGGTTAATGAATCTAGAGGAAACACTGAACAACGTGCAAACCAGTTCAGACCAAAAGCTCTACATTTAGAAAAATAATTTACATGTTTCTACCTTTTACCAGTGCAGATGAGTAGCAGAAGAAGTGGGCGTTTTCTGCATACGTCCTAAATGGCATTGGATTATGAGTCGTGCAGAGCGCTCTGGTTTCAGTTCTTCCTTTCAGCTGTGAGTGTAGATGCTGCTTGGAGGAGCAGTAAATGGAGAGAGAGAGAGAGAGGCAGAGCTGGAGTATGAGGTAGAGAGCTGCTGAGTGGGAGGGTGAGCATATGGGGGGCATGGAGGATGGGAGGATGGAGTAGTATTTCTATTAAAGAGACAGAGTTTATTTCTTCAACACTGTATTTAAAGATATAACATCAAAAGTGACAGATGTGATCTGTATATGACAAGCATATGTTCCAGGGGGGTTGTATGGTAGAGCGCTACTCCAGTACATGGTTACCTTAAACAAAAGGCGGGCACAGCTCTGTAGTCATGAATAATTTGTTTTTCTAACAGGGTTTTCAGGGTCAAGGGGGACAGGGTCCCAGCATGCAATGGGTGGAGACCCTTACCTCTATTTAATAGCTCAAAACTCAACACTGTTTTATCACCTGCTTCATGACCTTTTTCTAATTTTATGAGAATTACTTATAAACGTGATTTTGAACTGATGACACGTTTCAGAGGTTGGCTACATAAAATTATTTATTCAAAATGGATTTTTCTCTTCTTTATGTGTGACAGGGGCAGGTAGGAAAACTGGCAGTAGATTTCGTTGTCTGTGAACTAACAAAAGAAATGTATATATTTGTTCATGCAAATATAACAAAAAAACAAATAATTCTGCTTTCAGTTGAATAACAATTGTGATTTTCATCTATATTTTGTATATTTTTTTTTGTTTTGTTTGTGGCAAAAGGAAGGGTTACCACTTTAAAACCTTACTACACATTGGGTTTTAATGAGGCCACAAGAAAAGAAAATATTTAAAGGGAAAAAAATTGTTGGTTTTGCAATTATTAGTTTCACTTTTGATAATGTCGAACTCACTCTTTACATCTGAAACAGTATAAATATTAGGAATTGTGCCAGTCTGCCGAGTGAAATTACTGTACAAAGGACATCTTTAAACACCAATTGTACTGCCAGCTTTATTTTGGAATTATTTTAGTTCCAGGGAAGTGTTGTGAAAATTGTTCCAGGAACATGTGGTGAGTAACACCATAAACAGTTTCACACTTATACTGGAGTCCATTGACTGAAATACTTTAGATTTGCTGTGTATATTTATCATTTTTTACCTCTTTCGCTGATGGTCTGTGTAGATTTATCGTTTTTGTGTCTTTTGAACTCTTCGGAAAAGTTATGTCGACAACACAATGTTCATGGTTAGGTGTACAGCCCTCATAATAAATAAATATCTCACACATTTAATCAGACATTAATTTTAAGGACCAAGGACTAATAATGATTAATTCTAAGGCATATTTTACCTTTTGTTTTCCTAAATCAGCAGCGTGTGTTATTTGAGTGAGGCTTGAGAAAACAGGATCAGCAGATATGATGTTCATGACTGATGATAGTTTTAGAAACAACTGCTGCTTCTTTTGATTGTAACTATAAAGATGGGAAAGAAAAGGCCGACCAAGTACACGTATCAACAAGAAGCTTTTATTTGTGGTTAGTCTGAAAAGCACATTGTGACCATTTCTTAAAGGGCGCTTTAGATGCAAAGCACAGTATATTAATGCTGTAGTAAAGATGCAAACAACAGTGTTTTAACACTTAACTCCTTTTCAAGCAGTCTGTGATGAAATGCTATTTACCATGTCAGAAATACTGTATCTCGCATTCTCAAGTGTCTTTCTGTTTATATAAAATCAACCATCAAAACAATGCAAATCTGCACCTTTATTGACCGTCATATTCTAATTTGACATGTTGATAATGTCAACATCACTTTTTTAATTTTTTATACCGTATAAAGTATCTGCTACAGTCATCTAGCTCTCAAACCCAGTTTCTAAGTGCTTGTAGAAAAGTGCACCCCAACCTTTGAGGAAACAGTATTTGACCTTAAACATAAAACTATTTGCAAACTTCAAATCCAGGATTAGTATCTAAAGCCACAACCACATACATAGATTTGATGCATGACTAATGAGACCCATCCAAAAGTATTTCAAATTCTGTCCAAATTAAACTGACCTTTCTGAATTCAAAAATGCAAAAACAAATGTCTTGCATTATTAAGCAACACTTGAAAACATGTAGTGTTGTCCTTTTGGGCTCATCGAAGCTTAATTAAACTACTTCAAGGCTTCACTCGAACTTGATTCCCTGGGCAAGAGGAAGATCCTTGCTGTAGTTTATTGTGCACGTTGAACGCCTCATATACTGCTTCCACGAGTCACTGCCAGACTCTCTTCCACCTCCAGTGTGTTTCTCCCCACCAAAGGCTCCTCCGATCTCAGCTCCGCTGGTAGGAATGTTGACATTCACGATGCCGCAGTCGGATCCTTTGGGTCCCAGCCAGCGGAAAACCCGGCCCATATCTTTGGTGAAGATGCTGCTGGACAGACCCTGCTTGACCTCGTTGTTCCACGCAAATGCCTCCTCTTCTGTCTTGAACTTGAGGACATAGAGGATGGGGACGAAGGTTTCTGTATGGACGATGGGAGCGTCGTGAGCCAGCCCTGTGATGATGGTGGGCTCCACGTAGTTTCCAGGACGGTCCATCACCTTTCCTCCACAGACCAGAGTGCCGCCCTGTTTCTTGGCCTGCTCAATAGCTGCCAGGTACTGATCCACCGCTTGTTTGGTGTGCAGAGGCCCATACAGGGTGCTGGGATCCCAGGGGTCTCCGATGCGGACTTGTTTGTAGGCTTTGGTGATCCTCTCGACCACTGTGTCGTGAACGCTCTCATGCAGCATCAGCCTCCTGGTTGTGGTGCAGCGCTGGCCAGCGGTTCCCACGGATGCGAAGACAGCAGAGGGCACCACAAGATTTAGGTCAGCGTCCTCAAACACAATGATAGCATTGTTTCCGCCGAGCTCCAGCAGTTTGCGACCGAACCTTTCCTGCACCATCATGGCCACCATCTTGCCAACATGGGTGCTGCCAGTGAACGACAGCAGATCCACACGCTCATCCTTCGCCATAGCGGTGCCGATATCAGCGCCTCCGCAGGTCATGGCGCAGATTGCGCCGGGCAGGTTGTTCTGCTCCAGCACCTCAGCCACAATCTTGGTAACTGCAACACTCGTGAGAGGTGTGGTTGGAGCTCCTTTCCAGAGGCAGACGTTGCCACAGGTCAGAGCGATGGCATTGTTCCAGCCGTACACAGCCACAGGGAAGTTAAAGGCAGTGATGATGCCGACCAGACCGACTGGGTTCCACTGTTCGATCAGAGCATGGCCTGGTCTTTCTGAAGGCAAGATGGGTCCGCCGATCATTCTCGACAGACCAACAGCATAATCACAGACATCAACGTATTCCTGAACCTCGCCCACTCCCTCAACATAGATCTTGCCCATTTCTAGGGACACCAGGCTCCCGAGGACTTTGATCTTCTTTCTTAGTGCATCACCTATCTGCCTCACAATCTCCCCTCTTTTTGGAGCTGGAATATCTGCCCACATCTTCCAAGCCTCCCTCGTCTTCTGGACAGTTTCTTCATACTCTGCCATAGTTGCCTGGGTAACTCTGGCGATCGGCTCATTGTTGGCGGGGCAGTAAGACGTGATGACCTCCCCGCTGCCTCCCCAGCTCCCGTTGTAAACACCAGGGTTGTCCTCAGACAGGCCAAGCTCTTTCAGCCAGGAGTATTTCGGCTGGTTGATGAGGAGACCTGACATGGCTGCTGACTGCTGGCAGTGGACAGATGCAAATTTATTTCTCAAGACGAGCCTGCTGTGCCGTGCAAGAGTCAGAGTGAGGCAGCGCTGCATGGCTGCTGGAAGTAAACAAAGTTAAAAATTAAAAAAAGTTAAAAATGAATTTAAGTTTAAAAGGTGTAGAGAACATTTATAAATAACTGTTGACAGAACAATCTCTGCACAAGGTTCAGACGAGATTGTTTTGTCTCAGGCTGCATCTGACAATTATTTTCATATTGGAAAACAGCAAATTATCACATTTGAATCAGAAAATGATTAAAATGTAATCAAAATGATATCCTATCAATATATTATATTATATTATGTATTATATATATTATGTCAATCAACTATTACACAACTAATCATTTCCACTCTAGTATCAACAGCTGTTTCCAAGGTCAAAAATGACCTTTCAATTTCAAAATTAATAAATAACTTTAACGTTGCGTCAGCTGTGTAAAACTCCGCTGCGGGAGAGAGAGCACATGCGCTAAAAGGAATGAGAGCAGTCGACAGGTGTTGGCCAGAGACAGCTAGTATAAAAATAGTTAGTGTTTTGTTATAACATCTTCTCTCAGAATGCGTGCACTTGCAACATGCGTTTTAAGACATTCTCTATAAAACTGAAACTATTAGTCAATTAATCAATTAGTTCATTGACCCAAGTTTAATCTGCAACTATTTTGATGATCATTTAATCACAATTTATTAAGACAAAAAAATTAAAAAATAAAAAATAAATCACTCAATGCGTGAGAATATTTGATGTTTTTCTTGGTTTTCCTACATTAAGAAACTGAGTTTTGGATTGGTCAAACAAACAAAAACAAAAAAAGCAGTTTGAAGAGGTCACCTTGGGCATTGAGAAATGTAGTTTCCCCTAAACTCTGACATTTAACAGACCAATTGTGAAAATTCTGATTAACTGATAAAGAAATGGTCTGTACTGGTTATAGTCCAATGCTGGATGTAGTAAACAAGTTACAGGAAATAAAAACATTCAATGTATACCGAAAAGGTAATAAGATAATAAAAAAAAAAGCTTTATGTAATGCCTTCTCAATGAATTAACATACGAATTTGAGAATAAGATTCTCATATTAATGTTATATAAAATCTACAGCCGTTTGCATAGGTTTTAGTTCCAAATTCATTCTTCAGCATAACAATGACACCAAACACACAGCCAGAGCCATAAAGAACTATCTTCAGAGACTAGAAGAACATGGAGTCCTGCAACAGATGGTCTGGCCCCCACAGAGACCTGATCTCAACATCATGGAGTCAGCCTGGGATTACATGAAGAGACAGAAGACACTGAGACAGCTTGAATCCACTGAAGAACTGTGGCAAGTTCTCCAAGATGCTTGAAACAACCCTCCTAATGAATACCTTGAAAAACTGTGTAAGTGTACATGTTTACTGCAATATTTTTGCAAGCATCTTCACTTTTGGTGAATAAAACTTTTGCACAGTACTGTAAACATAGCAGACACCCAATAAAACAGACGCCACTAGTTAAACACTATGTATTACAGATCGTAAACTGGCTCTAACTCAATTTTGGAATTGCTAGCATTTTATTTCAATTTTATTTTCATTTCAAAGGTTATATAACCATGGTCCATTTTTTAACTATTTGGCCTACAGGTTACTCGACCATATGCGCTTGCGCATGAATCAAACTTTGGACCACCACGAGGCTGTAGAACATTACATCTGACAGACAAGTAGTACAATTAACACCAACAATGTCAGTGAATATATACCTTTAGACTAATTCTGAACTTGCATTTGTTAAATCCCACATCTGTATGTCATTGTGTGAATGCAACAACTTTTGCAACATGAAGTGACATGGTCGCCGAGATCAGCTTCTAAACGACCGTGACTCAAGGTCCTGCAGTTTACACCCACTAACATCAGCGTGCAGTTGTGAAACTTGCACTTACACTACTTGCTTGTCTGCTTTTAAATGATCTAAATTGGCTTTCTGTCTCTTGTGAGCAGTTTTTAACTCACGTTGATGTCAATTCCACTGGGCCACGTCCGCTCCTCAGCATGGAAGAACTCGATGTGTACTCACAGCTCAAACGGAAGTACTACCTCTGTGCTGCGCCTTGATTGGACAGCGGCCTCGACGCAGTGTGGCGCCTGCTTTGCTAAACTGATCCATGCTAACTGAGCGCCTTTGTTGTGATTAACCGTTCAGCGGCTGTTTTTCTGCTGTAATCACTCATACAGACAAAGTTGCTGCTGTGATAATTTAGAGGATGAGTGGCGGAGTGTATGGAGGCGGTGAGTGAGATCTTATCATTAAAATAAACCCAAACTCTTGTCCACGTTGTCCCGTTCTGTAGCTTTAGCCAGCTTTGTGGTTAGCTAGCTACGCTAGCTGTACCAACGTTTAGCTCCACAGTAAACTATTTAAAATTGCATTGTGTGCATCACCACTATGCGTTTCGGAATATGTGAATTTATTGTCGCTTTAAGTGCGTTGTCTTGTGGCTTGAGCTTGGTTAGTTTGTGTAAACTTATGTTAATCAACCTCCGTGCCGCTAGCTAGCTAAGTTAGCAAGGAAATGAATGAAAGTGGGCTTGCCGATACAGCTTTCTTAGAAGTTGAGATACAGTAATTTACCTTTTAAAGATGGATCGTCATATTTAACGATACGTTTGCTACATCTTTACCTTCTCTTAACTTTAACTTCCCCAAGAGAGGACTATTAAGTAGATGTGCGGCAATTAAATACATACAATTCACTCTGTTGTAAATGGCCGTGATAACTACTCTAGCATTAAAATTCACATTAATGTCATAAATTTAGCAGTGGCACACCAGGTGAATTATATTGTAACATACAGTACTCAGGTTGTGGTGCTTTAGAGGATACTGAAAGTCTGATCTGACAGAGCGACCCGTGTGGTGAACTGGTCTCTCCAGTAAACATTTAGTTCATACAGCATCTTTCTTGAAATGTTAGGCTATCTGGTTGTTGGTGGCAGCTTTTCACCACATACTTATCTACTGCAGATGCTCAAGGAATATGTTAGTTACATAAAAGGAATTTAAAGTAGTAATCTGTAGCCCCAGAATATTCCCAATGCTTAACAATATGTTTTTTTTACTGTGTCAATATATTCATTATATTTTGATCAACTGATATGTTAATTTAATATATTAATTTCTCTGGAACAGTGTTTTCATGCTCAGTGAATCCACTTTGTATAACCAACTTAGAAAAGTACTCTCAACAACCAGATGCTGCCACAATACTGGCACAATAACAGTATAGTTCTCTATAACTAGTATCTGCTAATAAATTTACATGATGAAGATTTTTAGTGTTGTTTAGATGTAAATGTATCAGGTTTATGGTCTGTGTGTTGGTGTTAATGGTGGGAATGCAAATATTTTTAGGTGGTTGGGGGAAAGTTTGAGAAAAAAAAGGATTGGTTGAGCACCAACTCTTTATGGAACTTATGGAAAGTATACAGCAAGAAATAAATTAGTCGTTTTAGAGACCTAACTTTAACTCTTTAAAAATATGCATTTATTGAGAAAGCAAACTACTGAGCTTTCTCGAGGGGGTATTGGTTGATATGGGACGCATATGAGCCAACACACTAAATGCAGATATAACTGATGTAACTGAAGAACTGTTAACAATAATATGCTGATATACTGTAGATCATTGCACAGTTTAAATCATATTCATTGCACTTCTCTCATTTCTGCAGATGAGGTGGGAGCTTTGGTGTTCGACATCGGCTCTTATTCTGTGAGAGCTGGCTACGCAGGAGAAGACTGTCCCAAGGTAAGTGGATCACTCAAATGGCCTGATTAACTATGTGTCTTTTCTTCCTCTGAGCATCTTCATCTTCTTCTCTGGGGGTACGGCAATGTCAAGAAATGAGGGCTGTCACCCTGGAGACAGACGGCATAAATTGAGTTCAAATCATTCTAGAGTACATGCTTGGTTTTGGTGTATCTGTGCTTTAGGTGGAGATCTTGCATGTGTAAATATCTGTATCGTTTGTAATTGATGAGACAAGTGTCAGAGATGGATGCTCATTGGCCCTCTGTAGACTACTCTCATTGCCTATGTAATGATTATTTTAGGCAAATGCCACAGTATTAAAAATGAATTAATCTGCTGCTTTGTATGACAGTGCCCAGTTTTGTGCACACAGAAGCTATAAGACCATGTCATGGTAATCATGTTATTTCAGGTGTGGCAGTTGAAATCAATATCACAATATTAATAAAAGTATTTTTCAGTATCGATGTGGCAAGTTTGCAACACAATAATTGTCATGTCGATGTTTAATCCCATGCATATTGGTATTAAACATCCCTTGACCTCAGGGCTTGGTGTTTGCTTTGATTTGCATTGTCCGCTGTGAGACCTAATATAGATGGTTGTGTGTCTTTCCAAATCATGTCCAGTCAGCTGAATTGACCATAGGTGGGCTCCAATCAAGGTGTAGATAGATCTCAAAGATGATCAAGAGACACTTTCTGAATGTTCTTTGTTATTTTGTTGCTTTATTTATCGGTTGTAGTCAGACAATGCACCTTGTTTGTAGTATGGTTGTATGTGGGGTACTGTATTAGCTCACCATCTTTCCTCACCTCACCTCCTTCCATCCAGCTGATCTGAACATGTAATCGTCGTGGTATGATTCCTCCAAAAGCTGATACACAATTCAACCACATAATGTTATACTTTTCTCTGATAAAATGTCGGACTGTGATTGTTAATGTTTCCCTCTGTTTTTTTTAAAAATAGAAATCAGGTACTTTTTAGTATTTCCAAACAGTTGCATTCTTTGTCCTCATAAGTCAGAGGAGCATTGCTTCACATTTCTACACCTTTCACAAAAGTGGGAATTTATTTATTCACAGTTTGGGATGTGGGTGAACTTGTAATAGGTTTTGTCCAATTTGTGCTCATACATCAATATCAGGAATCTGATATTGGTAAAACAGGGCATGAGAGAATGTATCTGACTTGCATTGTGTGCTGGCTCGGCTCAGGCGGACTTCCCCACGGTGATAGGTGTGACCCTCGACCGAGAAGATGGCAGCACGCCCATGGAGACGGATGGTGACAAGGGCAAGCAGAGTGGCACCACCTACTACATTGATACCAACCAGCTGAGGGTACCCAGAGAGAACATGGAGGTCATGTCTCCACTCAAGAATGGCATGAGTGAGTGTTCAGTGATGTGCATTTTTATCACTAATTGAAATCCAAAGACAATTTCTTTGCTGCCATGTCCTCGGTTGTGTTAAATAATGAGTGGACAGAAATATCACATACAGACAGAACTTGTTTTTTCTCAAATACAATAGACTGACTGGGATGTTTCTATTTTTTTCTATTTATATGCAGTGCTGAGAAAGGGTTCATATTTTTTGGATTTTATTAATGAATATGAACATACATGGCTTGTTAGTAAGTGTATGACCCTGCTTCTTGTCATGGTCTGTGACGTAAACTCAGCTATGAATATTTATAATCTTTTCTGCTTGATCCATATCCATAATTAGACTGTTTAGGTCTCACAACCGATTTTGTAGATGAACTCATCACAACCCTGACTGACACTTAATTGACTGCTGCTCATCATGAATATTAATGAGATTATTTGAAGACCAAGGCAACTCATTATCATGAGCTCTCCCATCTAGTGGCCTCTTGATAGAAAGCAAGCCCCTTTCCATCTTGGGTTTAGTGCCATGTCTGGCTGCCAGTGTGAGTGTTCATATTCCCCTTTCCTAATTTGTACTTGTCTAAACCGTGGATGTGTTGCCAGATGTGGGTCACATGTTCAGAGCTGTCCTTGGTACTGAAGAGTTGGACTCTCTCTTAGCAGAGCTGTCATCCTAAAAAAAAAAAAAACAGTTACTCTATTCTAGTCTGAAGTTAATTTATTTTGAACAAGCTCATTTATTCATTGCAGTCTGAAATTTCCTGATTTGTTTTTCATTTTCTTGTCTTTTTTCTCAGCTAAATCAGTCTGTGTTTCTCTTTGACAATACTAGGGCTGCGGTTATTTACATTACTGATGACATCTTTTCTTCCCATTAATCAATTATTAATTTTGGGTAAAAAAAAAAAAAAAATGTGAAGAATGTCCGTAACGGTTTGTCCAACAGTCCACAATTCAAATAATTTCCGTGATTTACAAATCCTCACATTAGTGAAACTGGCACTGGTGAATGTTTGGCATTTTTGTTTGATAAATTACATTAATCAGTCTTCGAAGTTGTTGTGTAGAGTTGAAATGATCAATTAATTAATCAAGTAATGGATCAACGGGAAATTATTCTGCACCTATTTTTGATAATAATTCTTTCTTTCAAAAAAAAAAAAAATCTGAATATTCACTAGTTTGTGCTCATCCACAGGGATGATTTGCAACAGCGACAAATGTTACATTTTGCAGGTGTGTTTAATTTCTGTCACCTCAGAACTATCAGCGACAGCAGATGTGCAACAAGCGCTCCGGTGCCCTGACCTAGCTGATGATGCTCATCAGAATCTGGTCCAGTGGAGTTTGGTTGTGAGGCTATTTAGAGATTAATGTGACACCAATCTGAATTGCAGCAGAACAGCACCATGGGACCACAGGCTCCCTTAGAGTCTGACCTGGAACACTGGTGCCTGGTGCACAAATTATTATCTGTAAAAGCTCATCATCGCTCTATTTTCTCCACCATCTGACCCAGTGAAGATGATGATGAAAGATACGCGTTTTTTGTGACGCTGAGTTTTTTGTAGCCCTTTAACTACGAATAAAGTAAATAGATATGTATGTAGCTGCTATGTGCTCAAGGTTCAGTGTGTCTTTTAACTTATTTGTGCACAGGAATTATAGCAACTTTCCACATGTGAAGAAAATAGAACTGCATTGATCATTTAGTCACAGAAAATCAATGGGCAGTTATTTTTGATAATTGATCTTATTTTTCTAGCAAAAATGACAAATATTCACTGATTCCATCTTCTTGCTGCTTTAAAACAAGCCATTTGAATATGTCTCCATGAACTATATGAAATTATAATAAACGTTTTTCACTATTTTCTGACATGTTATAGAAGAAATGATTAATGATCGTCAGAATCATTAATTATTAGCAGATTAATCAATAATAAAGATAATCTGTGGCTGCAGCCCTGGAAGAATATTTTATGTAGGTGTTATCGCCGGTTACCAAAACTACACGTGGAATCTGACGAACTCTGGGTATCTCATGTTTGTTCTCTCCTCTGTTTTGGTCATTAAAAAAACAACTGAGCAGTAATTTCACAGTTGTTTCTGCTCTGTTTATAGTTGAAGACTGGGACAGTTTCCAGGCCATTTTGGATCACACCTACAAGATGCACTTCAAGTCTGAACCCAGTCTGCATCCAGTGCTCATGTCAGAAGCATCAGTGAGTTAGCTATTGTTCATTGTACAAAGGTTTTAATTTGAATATCAGATTGTCTAAAGGTTAGTATTTAAAGTCTGATTCTCTTTTAGTTAAATACTAACAGTAGCTGGTGATCTTTGTGTGGCGAGAGGAGGATTAGAAAGTCCACTCGCCCCATTTCCCCCATTTCGAGAAATGTATTCATTTATGTTGTGCTGACAGTGATATTTTGTGAGTGGCTTAACTTCTGTTCTGTGTCTGCAGTGGAACACAAGAGCGAAACGAGAGAAATTAACAGAGCTGATGTTTGAGCATTACAACATTCCTGCCTTCTTCCTCTGCAAATCAGCTGTGCTGTCTGCGTATCCTTCACTGTCTCACGTCATCCAGAAAACAATGATATGAGTTTGTTGAACTAATACTGGATCTGTTGCATGTTGAACCATATTACATTTCCTTTACTCTGAGTTTCGCAGCTTTGCAAATGGGCGGTCTACAGGCTTGGTCCTGGACAGCGGAGCCACACACACCACAGCCATTCCAGTACATGATGGCTACGTCCTGCAGCAAGGTAAAACATGAAGATAAATCATGCGTTGGTGAATAAGTTCTGGTCTACTTACAGGTTTTAATATAATATACGTAAATAAGGGAGGGAATACAACACTTAAAGAGGATGAATAGTCTTGCATCCTCCATTGATGCAGGTGCCTCTTACCTAGTGTTTATGTTGCCCCCTGCTGGTTTGAGTGAGCATTATCAAGCCAGCTATGACTAGAAATCTTCAGTTTTTACAAGCTCCTATTACCATTATTGGACAAGTGGGCTTTTTGTAAAGCGGCCAGGATGTAGAGCAGCAGTATAATGCTTTCTTATACAAAGCTCTGTGAGTTAGAGCTGCAACGAAACAAAAAGAGGGGAGTGATTTAGGAGTTTGCTAATCTGAAGAACTGCGAGTCATTAAAGGCATTATTATGGTCATTGTGATGCATCAAGCTTAGCAAGTTCAAACAGGGTGTCAAGTTACTGTATTATAAGTAAACATGATAGAGATTTACTGTGTTCCTTTGAGTCTGAGTCATGATGTTATTCATTCTCTCTGACAGGCATCGTCAAGTCGCCCCTGGCCGGAGACTTCATGAGCATGCAGTGTAGGGAGCTGTTCCAAGAGTTAAATGTTGAAATAATCCCTCCTTATATGATTGCATCGAAGGTGAGATCTGCTGAAATCCCCATTTCAGTGTATAGAGGTGGAATTATATATTTTTTTTGGTGGGAAGCTGATAATTAGTAATATTTGCCACATCACACTCAATTTTAAAAGTAATTATGTCAATTATTTGCAGACCTTTGACAAACAATAGCTGCAAATAAATGTTAGTGTTAATTTCAACGTATTTCGTATGCAGGACAGGTGTAGATGGTGTCAGGCAACTTTTCGTTGCATTCCCTGTTTTTATTTTATTGCCAGAAAATTAGATATCTGGCTGATGAAATAAATACAATTAGAGAATCATACAGCAAATAAAATCTGAAATAAAAGTATCTACACAATCTGCATCAGGCTTTAATGTCATTATCCTTCAGAACAGCCGGTGTCAACCACAGTGTGTTTTACCATTACAGGACGGAGTGCGGGAGGGAGCCCAAGCCAGCTGGAAGAAAAAGGAGAAACTACCTCAAGTCACCCGCTCATGGCACAACTACATGTGTAATGTAAGCACTGAACTCTTCTATGACTGCATTCCATATCATCAACTGATTAGTGTTAAGCTTGCGGTAGCAAGTGAGTTCTTTTTGTTGGTACATATTTTATTTTGATGAATGTGTGTCAACTAGTTTGTCGTACCATTTGCAGTGTGTGATCCAGGACTTCCAGGCATCTGTGCTGCAGGTGTCAGACTCTCCATATGATGAACAGTAAGAGAGTTATTTGCAATTTAATAGGAATGTTTCCATTACATAGATGTTTCTACCTTTGTTTGATAGTTGCCCGGTAAGTCTAGCCTTTTTCGGCACAATGAAAGAACTGGTGCAGTTTGCAGTCCCAAAATGTGAAGGTATTGGAGCCATAGTTTCCCACACAACAATACTTGTTCACATGGTTGTCAGCCTGTGCAGAAGATAAGGGAGCATGAAGTTCATTTAAACATAAACGTGTGGGTGTTTTATCAGAGTCATGGTTTGTTTTGCAGGAATGCCCAGCTTCATGTACAATACCACTCTCAACTTCTGTAGCTTTCATGCTAAAAAGCAATAATCTTATGAAACGTTTAAAGGTTAGGTTAACCCTAAAAGAACTGACTCACAGGTAACCTTCCCTCTCTTGTAACAGGGTGGCTGCACAGATGCCCACAGTGCACTATGAGCTGCCCAACGGCTACAACTGTGACTTTGGGGCAGAGAGACTGAAGATCCCTGAGGGGTTATTTGACCCCTCCAATGCCAAGGTATGTACTCGCCCACCCCGCTCCATTAGCCCGAGTTTGTTTAATAGTGGAGCTAACAGAGCAGCCACAACCATAATGTCTAACCATCACTGAATATCGCTCCAAATGAATACGGTGTTATGAAAAGTTGATGAATGTGTGGTTTTCTAATGGTTTATGAATCAGTTGTTTATAGGGTTTACTTTATTTTTTCTGTTTGTTCTCATCACTTCAGGGCCTGTCTGGAAACACCATGTTAGGAGTTGGCCATGTGGTGACGACCAGCGTGGGAATGTGTGACATCGACATTCGGCCGGTGAATATTAAGATGTTTTCATTTTTATGGTGGCTAAAATGTGTTTATTGTTCTTTTAGATTTTCATCTCTTTGTTTTAGCTAGTAGCTGAATGTAACATGCCTTCTTTGGGGAGTGTTGACAACAAATCACTATATAAGGTGTTTGTACACAGGGCTTATAGAGGCAAAGTGGGTAACCCCAAAATGTAAAATGTCAACTTTTGGTAATCTTATGACTCCAGGAGTGCATGCATTTGTCAGTTTGACGATGTTAGGATATCAGAGGGTGTTTCATAGCCTGAAGAGAGCCAGTCAATGTGTCAGTGTGTTGCGCTTCATATTTACTTTTCAATTTGGAAATTTCAGCACTGATTTAAAAACAAACTCTCATTTGCTGTGTTTTAGGGTTTGTATGGCAGTGTGGTGGTGACTGGAGGAAACACGCTCATTCAGGGCTTCACCGACCGACTGAACAGAGAACTCTCCCAGAAAACCCCTCCGGTGAGTTAATACCACTACTTCTCAATATATTCTGATTAATATTATTATCTTAATTTTTAATTAATATAATTCAAAATAATTTAAAATGCTGCTGGAAATTCATTTATGAGTAATTATGTAATCTGACCATCAAAGATGTCAGTGAACATTATGTCCTGCCAGAGTTGAAGGTGTTTGTCTGTGGATTGCAGAGCATGAGGCTGAAGCTGATAGCGAACAACACTACAGTGGAGCGCCGGTTCAGCGCCTGGATAGGAGGCTCCATCCTGGCGTCACTCGTAAGGACACATAGCACTTTAAACCGTATTATAAGAATGTATCAACATTTAAATTTTTTATGACAGTAGCTGTTGAAAGAAAGGAAACTTTTTCTCACACACTGATGGGATTTAACTCCAGAGCTGGTGACTTGGCTCTTAGACCATCAGGCTACCACTGGCTAATATTTCTAACATGGGAAAAGGTGCCTGGACAGGAGCGTCTGGCATTCATACCCCAAGATTTAATGGGAAATTTTCTATTTTATCTTTGTAGAAAATGACTTGATTCCTGTTTTCAGTGAGAAAAAAAATGCTTTTTTGTAGACTTAAAGAAAAGTTGTGATTTTCTTCTGATGTTATATGTTTAGTTACATTTAAAACACTTTGTTTTACACTTGGCCTCAGTTAAATGTAATTCGATAAAAGTGGTGGCAAAATGTGTGAGAGCTGTGTCACTTTTCTTGACAGCTTTGTCTTTAGTTATGTACATGATTTACAAACTAATTATATTCCTGCCTCTGTAATTTTCGTTCTGAAAGCAATTTTATTGTAATGAAGATTTGTTTAAACAAAACCATATTTTGTCGGTCTGCTAGGGAACCTTCCAGCAGATGTGGATCTCCAAACAGGAGTACGAGGAGGGAGGAAAGCAGTGTGTGGACAGGAAGTGCCCTTGATTTGATACCAAACCTTTCTCCCCAGTCACTGTCTTCACCTCAAGCTTCACCTCAAACCTTCACCTCTGACCCCAGACTCAGGAACACTTATGGAAGATCGCTTGTTTTGTATTTGTTTTTAATACCGAGTTTGTCCATATGCCTGTCTGGGATTTATTATAGAAATCAGACATAAACTTCTACAACATAAACTGTGTCCCTATGAAGAAATCGATTTAAGCTTTGTTTATGTCATAACAGTTGGTCTGTTACCTTATGTTTAGATAGTTTTGTGGAAACCTTGCAACTTCAGAAAGTCCGTTTTTTTTAATTAGCATGTACTGTAGGTCCTGAGGTCAAATCACACTGGGGAAAACACAACATAATAAACACAAAATTTTTTGTGCAAGGTTTCTACAGAACACTGACATGGTAAACATTGTGCTTTTAGAGGAACATAATTACAGTTTGAGGTGAATAATGTCTTTTGTTAATAAGCCTTTTTTTTCTGTGTAGTAAACTCATCATAGGCCAGTCAGTTTGTGCCTGTGCTTATCAGTGTGAGTGTCAACTCAAATAAATCTGTATTTAATTTTCACTTTTGCTCATCATTGGCTACATACGGTCTTTTAAAAAAATAAAGTCCTTTTTTGTTAAATGATTTCTTAAGTGAGTTTGTGATAAAATTGTAAAAGCTTACTTTTACAGTACTGTGTGTATATTTGTACAGAAGCAGGGTGTATGGTTGATATTGGTTGTTTTAAAGGTTATTCGGGGTCACATGATTCCCAAACCTTTACTATTGACACAAAATATTGTGAAAAAAAAAATTCAATATTAGAGGTATGTTTTAATAACAAGTATGAATACAGTGACAACAACATCAGGGTAAAGTAGCATAATTTATCTTGTAGGATCAAAAAACAGCTGGACCAATAAATCTTTACTCTGCACAGAGAACAGTTTCAGAGAACCTGCAGTTATTTTAATTGACCTGTATTAACTTGTCAACTAATGTGGAGAGTGGACAGATGTGAGGATCACAGCTGTCAAAAATTCAATATCTGCACAATGGGAGACCGAAATTTCATGATGAGGAAACTTTCATTCGAGGAAACTTGTCCATTAGTTTGGCCTGTGTGTTCTCCTTTAAGTTTGCTTTCCTGGCCTTATCTCGAAGGTGCTTCTCTATACGCAGCCTGCAAGACAAAAAAACAAAAATATTATATATCATGAAATTGTATGTGACATAACTCAGGGATTCTCCATACACTACAACTCGTATTTAAATGTGAATCTGTGCCGTACTGTATCTTACCTTATGTGTGGTTGGACAAACTTGGGTGTGAAGAACCTCTTTCGTTTGTATCTTTTATTCATGTACCAAGGAATTGCATACTCTTTGAATCGATACCTGGGGTAAAAAAAAAGAAAAAGAAGTCTTATGTGAATGATTCCACTAGCCACATTTCATTTTTTGAAGTTTTGCCATTTAAAAAGATACTACATTTAGATTATAAACCACCTGCTGAAGGTCTTAAAATCAGATTGGCCTACGCTGATGTAGTTCTGCCAAAATCCAAACGAGGTTTGAATGATAGTGGTTTTTGTGAATATGAATCAGACCTCGATTCATACATTTGCAAACAGTATTTTTCCAATATAATTCTCAGACTCAAAAAAAAAAAAAAAAAAGTCTGGGCCAAAGTATGTTTTCTTATCTGAATTCACAAGATGTACAAACGTCAAGGTCCACTCAGACCTTGATTGACCGATTGAATTAAAAGGTTAATTAAGAGTCTGACATTTCTCTCCATGTATGTGTGACATGATATGTACAGAGACTCAGAGAGACCCTCACCAGTAGACGTGTCCAAATATGTTCCTCCTCCAGGCTCCTGGTCTGCCTTTTTCCTGTCCTGTCTGCAGCAGACGCAGCGCCGTCTCTCTCTCATTCACCACCGTCTCCAGCCTGAACATGGACCGCTCAATCTGAGAAGAGGAAGACGGAGAGATTTACCTTAGCTGAGGCTCGTACTTCACCACCACTAGAACACACAATACTGCAAGGACAAACTCTGTGTCCCACTTAATTCTGTCAAAGGCTGAACCACAGTTGACGCATCAAATGTAATTCACTATTTCAACAGTGACGGTGGAGATCAGTTGAGGGTCATACCAACCTTCCTAATTCTTTCTGGACTCGGCATCTGAACCCTTTGCCTTTTTGCTTCCTGCTGAAGTGTCAGCAGCATGTTCTTTTCTTTCAACAGCACATACCTGAGATGTAAGGAGTCAGACAGCAGATAAATATTCATACAGTCTGAAGCAGTTGCTTGATTTCCACAGTCCTTACCACAGTTTGTGTAAATCCTCGTTGCTCTTTGTTCTCAGTTGTTTGGCTGTCCACGGTGCTCCTATAAAGGTTAAGACAAAAGGAAACAGTATGAAAAGCCATCATCATGACTATACTGCAACTATAACTGTGCTACAGCAAAAGATTTCTCAAAAAATTGGCACAATTGTTTCTCTCTGTCTATTTTGAAATTGATCCACATCCAGATGCAGATATACATTTTCAAACAGTGTTCAATCATTAAACCCACGACCCACAGTAGAGACATGAGCTCTCTGAATGCTACAATACTTGAATGTTTTACCAGACTTCACGTTGGTCTCTCCCCAGTTCTCAGGGAAGTCAAAGAACTCTTCCAGTCCTCTTCTGCTGATGGTTGTGTGCAGAGCTCGACACTGACCCACAGAGCTGATGGGACTGCACTGAGGCAGGGCAACGAGAGGAGACAATCCCCTGGAGATAAATCAAAAACATTCAAAGTCTTCTTTTATATTCAATCTAATTCAATACAACTTTATTCATCCCTGCAAGGGCAGGTGTATGCACCAGCTCCCCTCCCAAATCAATAGATAAACACACAGAGTAGGTAGGAAAATGGGAAGATCCAGTTGATCACAAAACTAAAAACAATCAAAGGTTATCAGCTTAAAATATATGTGGAATGGGCAATAAATACATTGATAAATCATTATAAATATAATAGCAATAACTGACACTAACAACAATCTGGAGGGATACTACAACTACACTACTACAACTACTACCACTACTACTACTAATAATAATAATTATTATTATTATTATGATAATGATAATAATACAATTAGAATGATTATAATACACTTAAACACAAAAAAACAAACTATCCCGCAAGTATTTAAAAACAATATATTGTTGGGCTTTCAGATTCAAGCTGTTCCTTCCTGTTTAGTCACATTCAGTAAATAATTGTACAGCTATTCTATTGTATATCCACTCTGTGACTGGAAACAGTAAATAAGCTAAGTCTGTGACACGATGTCAGTGGACAAACCCCACACGTCAGGAGATGAAATGGCCTCATTAAACAAACTCAGCTTCCTCTGATTTCTACTTTAAATGAGAGGGACTGCTGTAGGCTGAAGGACTTTAATGTTCACAATACCTGGAACAGATACGTGAGGAGAAGAGGAGTCCTGCGTGTTTCATTAATTTTATAATGAAGCCTGTCAGCGCGTTGACTTTACCGTCACTTCATTAACACACAACAACGTCCTGTTTTAAATCACTGCAACAGCCTCTTACCCGTAAACATGATTCTGGCCTTTGGTCACATTAACCGCACAGTGTTGCACAGTTATCGTTGAGGATATCCTACAGACATTTTGAAACTGTCTGCAAAGAGTCAAAACGCGTCCTGCCGCCGAGGACGCCGCCATCTTTGCCGTGAGCCTTCCCACAATACCCAAGATGCATTTCTCTTAAATATATTTATATATTTATTCCGAACAAATACAGATATTTATGTTTAATTTTACGTGATTAATAATTAGCCCATTTGTATTATTATATATCATATCATTACCGTTATCATACAATTAATCTAGAATAAAAAAAGTAACATCTGACGACACTGAAGTTAGCTTCCGATTCGGAGGTTAAGGAAGTTATGGAAAGGATAATTTGAGAATTTTGAGATCCTCTTATTGTTGTGAAAGGGTCTTAGCAGTTAAATTACCTTTTTTTGTTATCTCAAATGGCAGACACACTGTGGTCTCACATATTTAAACCTGTGTTTATAAAGGCTTCAGTTTTTCTAAGTCCAGATTCATTCGACAGATCTACATAAAGTGGTTTTTGATCGAGACCTTTTACGCCTCGAATCTGAAGCTAACTTCAGCGTCTTCCTCCTCTGCCCTCATTAAAGATGGCTGTTTCGGCTTCACTTCGTCATTGACAGATCACAGTCCGTGTGTTTGCACTGTTCTCCCACAGTAACGATGGTGGGTATGAGTGTACTCAGGTCTGCTGCTGCATTTGCAGCCAGACTGAGTCCTCTTAAATCTGGAAATACTGCGGCAAATTTACTCACTCGAGCAATCCCACGGACAGATAAAGGTAAGAGACACTATGGTTGTTTAAAAAGTGACCAGTTTGACCCCAAACGTGTCCGTCTCTTCTTATGACCTTGCGCCGGGGTTTGTTAGCTTGCTAACATGAGCTAGCTGGTAACATTTGCTCTGCTGTCAACAAAAAGTCAAAAACAATAACTTAATAGTTACAGATAGCTGTTCAGTCTTCATATCATTGGTATTAAACTGACACGTTTGTTGATTTTTTCAGCGTTTGAATGATTAATTGTCATCTCAGTAATATTACTATGTTAAAGTTTTTACTCAAAACACTGTTTTTTCTGTTCAAATGAATATATTTAATATCTACCAACTTCTGTAGCAAGTCGAAAACTAAAATACGTGAGGAAAGATGTATATGTGTTGTAGGATTTTACTTCAGGTAAACGTTAAAAGAAAAATTGACTCAATAGGATGCACATTAAACATCTTACCACATGATTCCCCAAAAATTTGTAAATATTGCAACATACTGATATCAAGATAAAGTTGCAATAATGATTCTAATAATAATTTTGCCCATCCCTGATTCATTAACAAGAAGAATCTGACGGATGATCAACAGTATTGTGAATATGAGGCATTGATACTACAGCCATATAAGTTCAGAACACTGACATTAACCTCTGAAATCAGGGAACATTCAATCTGAATGACATTACATCAACAACCAGAGCCCCATGTTGCCTAGTCTCATGTTATATCAGCATGTCAGTGTATCACCAAAATTTGCATGATAAGTACCTGGTCATCACAGCATCCCCTGTCTTTTTTTTCAGCTGTCGTCCGTTGGGGTCATGGAAAGAAAATGTTTATCATCAAACCCTCTGACTACTATGACAGGAGGTTTCTGCGCTTATTGGTGAGTGGTGGAACACCATCTAATTTATTAGTCATGATCATTGCAAATTAAGGGGTTGCATTGCAGGAGTTGCATTGAGCTCAGCAATAGAACAAGTTTACACATTTTGACTATGTACATTACATGTAGAAAGAAACAATAGCATCAAGCAACAGTTATTCCTGATAAGTTGGTTTGGTTAGACCTTCATACTTAGACATCGCAAAACAATTGCAGAGTTTAACATTTAATATTTTTCTTATTTTTTCTCAGCAATATTACATCCTGCTGACTGGCATTCCTGTGGCTGTCATTGTCACAACTGTGAATGTCTTCATCGGTAAGTAAGCATATTTCTTAAAAGTACATTTTTGTTTTTTAGTACTTTATTTGGATGAGTTGAAATATTATCAATATTTGGCGTTGAACTTGAGTATGATTGTGTTGTGAAGGTGAGGCAGAGCTGGCTGAAATTCCTGAGGGCTACGAACCTGAGCACTGGGAGCACTACAAGGTGTGTGTCTTTTTCTGTCATTCTCTTTCAGAGGGTTTTCTGAGTCACTGCTCTGTACCCTGTTTCAGGGAAGAATAGCTAGCTCACACCATAATTATCCTTACCATCAGAATGCCTTTGCAATACCAGCCTTAAAAACAGCAGTGATATTTTATGTGACTGCTGTCTGCAATTATTAGACCCCATATATTTAAAGTGTTATATTGTGCCTACCCAGTCTGCTGTTATTCATTTTATTTTTATTTTTTAAAATATAGATATAGTCATAGAAAAGGATCTCTTAAAACTTAGCAGTATGGTTGTGAGTATATCATGGTCTCAAAGATGTAACCGTGATTATAAGAATTAAGTAGTTATGACTGATCATTTATGATTAAAAAAAAAAAATACCCTTAAAACTACTAATGGCCTTAGTCAGCCCTGTAATCACAATAATATTGCACTGAAATACTGAAATTGTTGATAATCCTGTACTTTGTTTGCATCAAATACCTTTGCAGTTATTACAAATACTTTTGTCTTTTATGTTGTTTTCCCTGTGATTGCAGCATCCCATCACCAGATGGATTGCACGAAACTTCTACGATTCCCCAGTGAAGGACTATGAAAAGATGATGGCAGCAATCCAAATAGAGAAAGAGAAGGCAGACATGAGGTGAGTGTTATTACCGGGGTGGCATGTTGTCATCCTGCCATGTGTGAAGCCCAGAGGGCAGTTGCGCTGCAGTGACAAAAAGACATTTCTAACTCTTATGAAACTTCAGTAGTGACACACACACACACACACACACACACACACACACACACATACATATGTATCAAATTTATTTTGAGCAACAAGAGAACACATATTTCCTCAGTGAGGAAAAAATAAAATAACACAACAACCAATTATGTAACAGAGTTACATAATGCAGCATTACTGCACCATTGTATTATTATACTGTCCAGACATCTATTCAACAGGTTTTATGTTAACAAATGTTAGCAGATATCTCACAAAGTTTTATCTGGTTGAATGGCTGCAGTAGCCATTTGTCCAGTCATAAGGCTGTGATTCTTTGCTTCTCGTTATAAATCATAAGATATTTGTGTTATGATGCATTACTGTTAACAAATGACATGTTACACATCAAACATATTACATACATATATATTTATGAATAAAAAGAGTAGTTGGTCGGCTCTTTCTGTGGTATTTCACCGCAATGGCAACAGGGGCTACATTGAGTGTAGAGCTGCAGATTGAAAAATGATTCAGCGATCTGTAACTTCCAACATGATAAAATAAAATCACACAATAATCAGCAACTAGATTCTGTTCCTTTTCATTCAACCAGCTCTGGATGGACGTGTTCATCATGTAAGTGTGGCACCATCTTTGATGTTTTCGTTGGTCCAAAGGTGGGACTGTAACTCTGTGAAACATGCACTAAGCATAATGGTTAAAGGAAATGCTCAAATCCTGTCTATAAACACCTGAACACAAAGCGGGATTGACATAAAGGCACTAAGTCAAGTTTAATCACACAAGGATGTTAATGAGATTCAGCTTGCAAACAAAAAGGAAGCTTTGATTTTTCTCCTGGCTTTGTGAAAAGTGAGTGAAGGTGTTGAAGCACTGCTCTGGGATCCACAACACATGGCTTCATGGATTCACTGACTGTTTTTTGTTGTCCACAGAATGACACAGCTGGAGGTGCGTCGACACATGAGAAACAAGGGAGATGGCCCCTGGTTCCAGGTTGAGACGCTCAACAAGGAGCTAATTGACAACAGCCCCAAGTCAACACCTGACAACTAATCCAGATGTGGCTGCCATCAGTACATCATGCCGATGAATCTCACCGTTTGTACATTTTCCCCCCTTGCGTAAATAAAGTATCTGTATGTACTCTGATATTTGGTCTTACAATGTCTTTACTGGGTCCAAGCTGAAAAAATGCGTTCACTCTGTGTCGATACAGTTATTTAAGTTTTATTTAGCTTACGTCACATTGGGGAGCGGCACAGTGGCTCAGCATTCAGCATGTTGCCTTACACCAAGAAGGTCTTGGGCCCCTTCTGTGTGGAGTCTGCATATTTTCCCTGGGTAAGTTCTTGGTTGCTCCTAAAGGAGTTTTTTAAATCGAAAACAACTGGACTAGGTATATTAAAAAACTCCTTTAGGATACTATGACCTGGACAAATGAGAATATACACAGGCTTCTTGGTTGCTCCTGTTTCCACCTGTAGCACAAAGCCATGTAAAGTAAACAGCATAAATGAGTACACCCTCTATGATACCTAATCAATTAAATGATTTCTCTTAACAAAAAAGATATATTTCATATGGTGTAATGTTCCTGCAATTCTTTATTTATCAGTTACTGATGATACATGTGATTACTTACAGGAAAATACAGGAAAATATTATTTTCTCATCAAAATGGTAAAAGGCCATCTTGCAGAAATTAGAATATCCCCCTGAAATTTACAAAATAACACTCAATGGGTTTTTTTGGTGCTGGTTAAGGATAATTGATCACTGGAGGAGTCCCACTCAAACAGGTGTAATTATTTGACAATTAAAGTGGTACTTAGCCCATTGAATCACTCTGAGACTTAATGTGGGCAACAATGGCACCACATGGGGGTGAATTGTCTGGAGAAAAAAAAAAAACATTATTTCATTGCAAAGAAAAGTAAGTAAGACGCACCTGCAGAGAGGTGGATTACACAGTTGTCATCCATGGAGGAAGCCACTGCTGAAAACAAAGCAGAACAAAGTCCATGGACTTTGAAAATCTGTCAACCAACAGTTATTTACATGATCAAAATTGATTATTTTCACAAAATGTAATCATTTACAGTTATATACAACTAAAAAACAAGATTAATTAGATTAAACTAAGTGATTGGCAATTCAAAAGACGGTAGAGGCTCTGGATACTTGCAATATGATATTCACAAATAATTTAGATATAAATAATTTAATTATATAATATAATCAACCTTTGTAAACCTTTAAAATAAAACTTCATGGGAAATTCAAGTTTGTGCATGTGAAACAATTTTTGCATGTGTAGAAGAGATTTTCATTTGTTTAAAAAAAAAAAAAAAAGTTCCCACACTGACACTGAAGTTAGAGGCTGTTTTCACACCTGAATCTCATTGGACAGTGACAGTCCAATCACAGAGCAGAATCCAGCGAGAGGGAAGGTGGTTCTGTTGTTGAGAGTGTGTGTGGGAGTGTTTGTCAGACCGTGGGGGAGCTTAAAGGCTATGGGCACTGTGTCTCTGTGCGTGTGTGTGCGTGTGTGTGTGTGTGTGTGTGTGTGTGTGTGTGTGTGTGTGTGTGTGTGTGTGTGTGTGTGTGTGAGAGAGAGACAGACAGATTCTTGGGAAACACTGGTTGATGGGAATCTCCTCACACTGTCCCTAGCTTTGACAATTACGCACATACAGTCATGAAAGGCTGATGTCTCTTGATCACAGATGATGAATGCAGTTAAGGAGCGCGTCCACCTGGTGGCAGAGCTGTGCAGACAAGATGATTGCTGCCTGATGGACGAAGACCCTTTTGGCAGATGGGAGAGATGGGGGGTTATTAAATGTGGCTACTCGCTGTGTCTTTTTTTCTGCGACTTCCACCAGTTAATATAAACGCAATATCCTACTCAAATGTAAAATTAAATACACAATGACCCCCATCCCTTTTTTTTTTTTTTGACTGTTTACCACATAACACAAGCTGCTGCAGATTAACACAGAATAATGCAATCTTTTGATGTATGTAAGATACTGCATCCAGGAGTTATTAAATATCATAAACACGCTTTCCCTGAATCCTGGGGGGGCTTGTTGTAGTATGTGTGGGTGGCTTTATGAATCATCCTCTGAGGTGGGAGGGGCCCTTCTGGTAAAATATCCCTGTGTTCAGAGCGGCGTCACCACAGAAGCAATGTAATATCTGCGCAGGTCAAAGCTTTTTTTTTTTTTTTACAAGAAAAGAAACAACAACAACAAAAGAACGATGTTAGCCTTCGTGCCCTTAGCTCCACCGCCTGTGTAGCAGCTAGCCTCCACCCCTCTGTCATTTTATTTATATGTTTTTCAGCGTCACATCCCCCTGGCCGGAGGAATGTAGAGACGGGGTGCTTTAAAAATAGCATCCTCTCCTCTGACAGCGCTGCTCCGGTGGCTCCGCGGCACTGTGGTGCGAGAAGCAGGAATGCGAAGATGGCTGCAGACCTAGGAGAGCTGCTGGTCCCGTACATGCCCACCATCAGAGTCCCCAGGACAGGAGACAGGGTTTTCAAGAGCGAGTGTGCCTTTTCCTTCGACTCTCCCGTAAGTGTGCCTGTCCCCACACCACACCTCCTCCCACACAAACACACTAACACACACACACACACAAAAACACACACCGAGACATGAGCGGATTGTTGGGGAGGGAAATGTGCGTCGCAGGCGGACTGACAGCCTTCCTTGGCTTGCCTTAACAACACACGTGAATCTGCTGTAATGTCTGTGTGTGTGTGTGTGTGTGTGTGTGTGTGTGTGTGTGTGTGTGTGTTTGTGTGTGTGTGTCTCCATGGCCACCTTCCCCGTGAATTTGAAAGGAAATAAATAATTAAATGTTGTTTACATCTCCCCGAGAGAGGGTTGGAGGGGTTTCCCTTTGTGCGGGGAGACCAGTTCAGGCCACATTACCGCTTCAACCAAGCCAATTAAACAGGCAAGCTAACACACCTGCTCGAGGTTTGCATTTATTTAAAATGCTTTAGTTTACAACATCTGTGTGTGTGTGTGTGTGTGTGTGTGTGTGTGTGTGTGTGTGTGTCTGTGTCTGTGTGTGTGTGCGTGTGTGTTTCGTGAGTTTCCATCTTCGATATGGTCTCTTAAAAAGACACTTGCTGTGTGAGTGGTACTTGGCTGGATGTGTGTAATATTAGTTAAAACATTTCCATCATTATATGCTCCTAACAGTGAATTTATTGTCATGTTTTCCATATTAATGGTGTCGTTTAGCCTATGACGATCAATGGCGTGATGTACGGTTGGAAGTCAAAAATGTGTTCAGCAGAGTTAATAGTGACCTATCAAAAATGTATGCTCTCTATGTAATGTATTGCAATGGTAATATATTGACTTAAAATACGTTTTTATGCTCAGTATTGACTCTGTATTGAACTTTATAGTATGCTTTTATTTTGTTGTGTCACTCAGGGTTTGGATTATAGATATCATCATCAAGACCCAATCTTTTGACCCTTTTTTCCATTTATTTTGTCATTCTATCTTTTTCTGTGATTGAGACAACTGAGATAGTCGCAAAACATTTAGTGTTTTGATTTATATTGAATCTTAAAAACTTTTAAATGTCAGAATATACAGATTTGGTGCAGAGGTTACCCTTTCCTGCACTTATAAAGACTCGTGACAGTTATTTCATTGATTTATCTTTTGTTCTTTTTGTCTTAATGCTTTCGTACAATGAAAACCTACTTTCTCAACTGAAACCGTTTTTAAAGGTGACTCAGCTGTCTGGAGTTCATCATGTTGGCCCGAGGACTGGTTTATTTTTATCCTTGCTCTCTTGAAGCTCATATGTCACTCTGGGCCACTTAAAGGTTTATCACAGGGGTTTATAAGGCCTACACTGATTGCAGATGTCGGTTATTTTTGCGGGGGTATTCTTGATGTATTTTGTCTCTGAGAATCCACGTGTGAAAGTGCAGGAGGGCATTTCTCCCAGAAAAATTAAAAGTTTTTTAAATGTGATTTTGTAAATGATCAAACCTTGGTATCCTGTGACATGAGTGGGCCTCAGTCCACAGACACTCACCAGCAGTTTTATGAGAAATAAGGTGTGTTTTTTTTTTTTTTTATCTGGAGCAAAACCTACAGGTGCTCAGTGACCCAAAAAGCGAAAGAGAGAACCCACTTTATTGAGCTATGCTCTGGCTTGAATAATGTGTAGAGGGAACTATGATTTACAGTAAAAAATCTGGATCTTCAGTAGCAGGCATGCTCTCAATCACAGTGAGATTTTCTTCTCTGCAACAGTGCTGAAATACATTTTTGGCTCTTTGACAAGGTGCAAAAAAGACAGTTTGTTTGAGCAAGACAGCATTTTGGAATTGTGCTTGCAGAATCACTGGCACATCTCTCTTATAATTTAGTGTTACATTTTTACTCAGATGTTACATGCTTATTGTGATGACAATGCAGTGACTATTTTCACTGTAGCTACTCTCAATATAACTCAAATGTAGTATTTTCTCCATGTGTCAGATTAAAAAAATCATTGTAAAAATGTGTGTGTGTATGTGTGTGTGTGTGTGGATATATACACTGTAGTATAATTCTGCCGCCCAGCTGCTGTTGAATTTGCATAATTAGGCAGAACAGGATAGAAGATGATGATTCTAAAACACTGAACACAGTAAATTGTATCTATAATGTGCAATTTTCAAGGTTTTCAACATATTACATTTGCTGCTGTGTTAGTTTTTCTTCACCTCGTACTGCTGTTCATTGTAACTGTTTGTTTGTTTTGGTTTGCAGGAGTCTGAGGGTGGCCTGTATGTGTGTATGAACACATTCCTTGGCTTTGGACGAGAACATGTGGAGAGACACTACCGCAAAACAGGACAGAGTGTTTACATGCACCTCAAGCGACATGTCAAAGAGGTACGTTTTCCACTGTGGGCTGTATTTGTATTGGGTACTGATTTTTAACAGGACTTAGCAGTAGCAGTGGAATTGGAGGCAGTAGTAATAAGAGTGAGAATGATAATATTTGTTTACATAGTGATTGTCAAATCACATTTATACAGGCATTAGAGAGACATTAATATGATAGATATTAATCAAGAATAAAACAGAAAAGTCAATATAAATCTCACTTGCATCCAAACAGTATGAGAAAATGATCTATTTTAGCATGTAAAAACTGATTTAATTCATACTTTATATAGTTACGCACAAAACATTATCACATTATAAGGCTATCACAACATATAATGTGGAAAAGTAGCAAGCTGGAGTTGAGAACTAGGAAAGACTTTCCTTTAATCCCCTATTAAGCATTTATAAGCACTATATAAATGTGTAATTAATGGTTTATAACATACTATAACATAACTGTAAGCAGACATGAGTGTTTATTAGCTTATTAACACCACCTGTGGACAACCTCCATAAGTGGAGGCTGTTGTATAAACAAGTAATGAAAGATAATATCAGTAAAATACAGCTCTAATAATAAGCACTCAAATATGTCCTAATGTCTGCTTAAAACTATATTACAGGATTTTAGATAAAGAGTTACTAAGAGATCAGAATTGCTGACATCATGATTTTTATTGATTATTTTGAACGTTAGTGATTGAATTACATTGTATGGCCTGCAAATTGATGCACCAAGAATGCTTCGTCATCTCATATTTTATGTGAAATAGAGGTAAATATTTAATTTGTTTCAGCCTTTTCACCAGACCTGACCTTCATCCAGACTGAGGCCTGTCTGAGTGTTTGTGGCTAACACTTGATATGTTTTCAGCTCTGTATCGTAACTCTAACCTTTCACACTGTTCTGCTTGTAGCCATAGTGTAAAGGTAACGTTTAAAGTTTTCTGGAAAGACCCTGGTAATTTGGTACTAATTTTGTGCTAAATATAAACAGCGTTCAGTTGTTACACTTCTAATTCCTTAAGCATTGTGCTTTCCCAGAAACCTTGGAAATTATCACCAAATACTTCGATATTGCATGTCCCTAAAAATAAAATGTTATAATTACTTTTGATACCTTTATAAATAATAACTTTCCAAATCCTTTCAACTCCATTTTAATTATACTGAATAAAATGAACAACATAAGATTTAAAGTAACAGAGTCTGCTTATATTAGTACATGGAGTAGACAAAATGACAGGGACGTCTTATGATATATTGCAATCAACAATACATACACATACATATTCTTTGTGATGTTACATTTTGTTGAGGCTGAGCCAGAGAGCTATTAATTCACTTTTGAAGTTTGTGGTGGTGTTGCATTGGATTGCATTACATGGTGTTTCTGGTGTTTTTATCCGTTCTTGTATGTATGAAATAATGAACTCAACAGGGCATTCTTGCTTTTATGTCAACAAAAAACACATGTACCCGAACAAGCTTCTCTTTAAAAAAAAAAAAAAATTGATTGTGAACAACATAGGCCGTGGCTGCTGCCGCTGTGTTTTCTCACTGGCTCTAATTGCCCCCAGATAAGCTCTGCTTTGTAAAGAGCTGCTATTTCCATGCCTGAATCTGGCCAGAAACAGCTGCTCACATTCTGCAGGCTCCTGTGTCTGCTGTTTTTTCCCATGGGTCCACTTGGTCTCCAGTGTGTCAGCATTCTCTCTCTCTCTCTCTCTCTCTCTGTCTGTCTGCCCGCCCACTGTGTCCTCCTCCCCGCCGAGTTAACAGGAAGCAGTCACCTGAACTTGATCAGACTGGACGGACACTAGTCGGTGGTACTGGGTTGTTTTGCCGCCTGTCAGTTTTTGGAGACATGACTTATGTGAAGTCACTGACAAAGTGTTGAGTCTGTTAAAGATTGATTGTTGGGGTTTTACCACCCTGGAAAGTATGTAGTGAAGATAAAAGAGAAATATATTAAGGGCATAGAAAGACGATGACACGCACTAGAGGCAAAGACAGACCCAAACACGTGATATTAGATGTACTGTAAATGGTATCTGTCCAAGTCTACAAATCAAACTGTGCAACTCAAGCACTTCTAATTTATCATTCTTTAATTTTGACCCTGTCATGGTAGGGGTTTTCCCCTTGACTTGTAACCTGATCAGGCAACTGGAACATTCAGCATCTATTTCTAACAAAATGACAACCACCTGGATCTTCTGTCGAAGCAAAGCTTAAACGGTTTTCTCAGCATTTTACTATAATAGACTCATCAAAGGTGTTGGGGGTTTTTTAATGTGATGAAGGCTCTTTCATCCAATTTGATCCCTCTTCCTTCCTGTTTCCTACAGAAAGCCACAGGAGCCGCAGGAGGCGCCATCCCCAGACGAAGAAACGGAAAAGTGTTTCTAGGTAAGTGAGGCAGTTTGAGGCAGTGCTGAAACAAGTATTCACATGTTTTACTTAAAAGTACCAATAACACCAAGAATACTCCATCACAAGTAAAAGTCCTGCATTAAAGATGTTAGTTATATTGTCCAGAAAAACTACAGAAGAGTTATCAGCTCCAGGTTCTTAAGGTATCAAAAGTAGAAGTACAAATCTTTCAGAAAGATGGGCCCTGTGACTGACATGTTATCATGTACTCCAGTATTAGTTTGTTAATAGTGATGTATCGATGCAGAAGCAGCATTGAATGTTGTGGCTGGTTTTAACTACCAAACTAATATACAGTTAGGTAGATTAGTGTTCAGTGTAGTTAGTCCAGTGGCTCCCAACCAGAGGTCAGGCCTCTCTAGACAGAAATCTGAGGATTTGTGAGATGATTAATGGAGCACAAAAGAAGAAAAAAGTTCTACTATAGAAATATGCATTCATTTTTTTGACTTCTTTCTCTTATTTTTTCCTTTTTGAGGAAAACATTAACCATCAAACAGTAATATCAATGAAACTGATTGAGAAGTTTAGATGAGCAGTGTCTCTTTGATGAAACTGCTAACAACTCAAAGAAATGACACGGGGCCCCAACTAGACACTTATTTTGTAAAGGGAAGAGACTGGGAACCACTGGTTTAATCTTTAACAGTGCAATGTATTTAATATCTTGTGATAAGATTTTTATGTAAAATCTTGGAGAAGTAACTGTAGCTGTGAGATAAATGTATAATGGAAGAGAAAGGACAACATTTCATTCTGAAATGTAGTGGAGTACAAGTATAAAGTATACATCCACGCATTAGCTATACTGCTTATCCTTTGAGGGTTGCGGAGCGGCTGGAGCCAATTGTAGCTGACATTGGGTGAGAGGCAAAGTACGTATACATGTACACATACATAGAGAGACATACAACAATTCATGTGCACATTCACACCTATGGGCAATTTAGAGTTGCCAATTAACCTTCAAGTCTTTGGACTATGGGAGGAAGCTGGAGTACCTGGAGGAAACCCACGCAGGCATGAGGAGAACATGAAAACTCCTCATAGAATGGCCTCAGCCGAACCATGTTTTGAACCTTCTAGCTGTGAGGGTACAGTGCTAACCACGGCACCGCTGTGCCGCCTATAACGTATCTGTATACCTAAAAAAATAGAACTTACTCTCTACCACTGGTTAGACTGGTAGAATTAAATCCCTTGTTGCTAAACTATACCTATTAGCCACTGGTATTCTCATCATAGGCAAAAACAAAATGTAGCCTACTGATGACAGAAAAAAAGGTGCAGCTTACTTTCTTGCACTGAGTTAGTGTTTTAATATTAAACTAAATGTGTTGTGTGTGGTCAGAAACGCCCCTCTCTCCTAAGAGAACGACCTCCATTGCGAGCTAGTGTTATTGTTTGTTACACTGTGGTGACCTGCCAGCTGCCCTGCAGCCAGCCTCTACCCAAAAGCGTCAGATATTTCTCATGTTGAGACCTCTCCTCCTCCTCCCCACTCCTGTGCTCTAAATATAGGCCATTTATTTGTATATGTGGTTGGTAACTGCTCTAAATCAAAGCCTGGCCTACTCCCCTCCTCCTACTCCTCCTTGGTTTACAGTGGGGCCGCCTCCTGTCAGTCGCCGGCCTCTCAGCTGCCACCAACTGTCAACCTCCCGTCTAGGCTGACACACTTCCACTGCAGCTCTGACGCTGCTGGGAGAGGACCAGGTGTCTCTCTCCCTCCCTCTCACCCTCCGTCCCTCACTGCTGGAGGAATTCCTTCCACTCAAGCTCTTTGTAATTGACGTTCCTGTTTTCATTCAGAGTTTGATTGACTTTACTATCCGTTCCCTTTGATTTGACTGCTGTACATTAGGTCAACCCTTTCTAGCCAATGTCTGACTCTCTGACTGTCTGTCTGATATAAGTTTGTGAGAGTCTTTCTTAAGACGTCTTTCTCTGGACTGGATGACGATTCTTGTCGTCCATTTTGGACAGCGGGCATTAATGTATCTGCCGTCATCCCCATACCAGTCGAGTGATCTAATCAAGCTGCTACCTGCTAACGTCAGACCATGGTTACCATGAAACCAGTGGGCACAATCACAATGTCAGGGATAACCTATGATCCTGTTTGTAATGAGTCATTCCACGACTTTAGGCTGGGGTGGAGAACAGACAGCTCTATATAGAGAGATATTTAAGAGAGGAAGCTCTCTGAAGCTGTCCCTCCAGTTTGCAGGGTTAAGTTTGATATGATTTTGGTAAGAGCGGAAATGTAGAGGCAATTAATTAATTAGGTGAATGACAGAAAAATTATCGACATAATTTTCCCAGCAAAAAGTTGTTTGGTTTCCAGCTTCTTTCTTGTATAGATTTAATGCTTCTCTTTGTTTTACTAGACAGTAAAGTTGCTTTGAAACATAATAATTATCAATCCTTATAGATTAATCTGTCAATTATTTTCCAGATTAATCAATCCGTTATTTGGTCTAAAAATCAAAAAGATATAATGAAAAAATAATATGCTTTGTTTTGTACAACAAACAGCGCAAAAGTTTTTTTTTTCAAAGCAGATTAATGCAATTAATGGCTTATCAAAATAGATTTGATCTCTGTTAATCAACCCACTGATTAATTGGCATTGGATTAGTTTCAGCTCTATAGTTTAATGTTTTTGGTTTTGGACTGTTGGTCATACAAAACAAGATGTCACCTTGGGTTTTAGGAAAGTGTGATGGACACGTTCACTGTTTTCTGACATTTTATTGACCAAATGATTAATTGTGAAAATATCCAGCACTTCAGTCAATAAGGAAAATAATTTTTATTTGCTGGCCTAATTTTGATAATTTAGTTTTATTATGTGATCAACAATGAAATGAATGTTCCATAGCTGCACTAACAAACGTCACAGCCATGCTAAAATCCTAAATATAGCTCAAGATGAATTTTGTCTGAGTAAAAGAGACATCAGCCTTGTGTGAAGTCATCCTGTCACTGTTGTAAAAAAAGATGTCATTGATGGTTTTGTCGTTCTGTTTGATCTCTCTGCAACCTTAGACTATTATGGTATTGACTAAAGGAACAAATCAAAAACATAAAAACAGAACAGACCTCACACTCAAGAGCAGAAAAGAACAGAGCATAAAATAAAAATAACCACGAGCAAACTCCATCATGGCTTAATAATGAGCTAACGTCAGTCTGCAGTGACTGAAGCAGCAGTCACATTCTAACTGCAGCTGTTTGCTTCCTCCCTTTAAGATTTAGAGCTAAACCGTGATTTTAACGGAGAGGACTATGAATACGAAGACGAGGCCAAGCTCGTCATTTTTCCAGACCACTTCGAGATCCCCTTACCAAATATTGAGGAGTTGCCCGCTCTGGTTAGTGAGTTGGTGCTGCATGGGCTCTGTGTGTTTCCATGCATGTCGAGGTGGAGGGTGCATTCAGTGGTTCCCTTAACACTGGACCTGAATCTTCAGATTCATTTGAGACTTCCTTAATGTTTTACATTCAAGAATATAATATAATATCCCATTGAAAGAACAATGAGATTCTGTGATGCGTCACCTAACCTCTAGCTGTTACCCCTTCTAAAGGTTTTTCATTTGGATCGGTTTTGATCGGTTTCACAAGCTTTTTCTCTCTGCAAAAAAAGAAAAGGGGAAAAAACATCTGGGGGAACCACTAGGTGCACATGTGCCTTTTTAAGTTTGTGTTTTATTGCTTGCATAGAGAAAAAAAAGGAGAGATTTTACTCCTATCTTCAATGTATTTATTTATTTGCTTGGTTTTTAGAGCTTGGCTTTGACATGGTTGTAGGTTTCCAACCTGTGGATGTAGAAATTGTGGTGCTGCATATATTTTTGATTATTGGTGAACACCTTATTTTTAAGAGCTTTGCATGGTTTATTTTGGGCTGCCACCCTCTCCTCTTATGCTGCTCTAGTCACTTTTTTTGCATAAATCTTGCATGTCCACTTTTTTCCTATTCATGCACAGTTAATGCACGTTTTAAATGCTCCTACAGTTGTTAAAAGAAATTTGTAATCCTTGAATTTGTTTGTTTAGGTGATATAGTTTTGACACTGACCTCACCCACACCCATTTTTGCACTTGACAATGTCTTTGCTGTCTCACCTGATGTGAAGGTGACCATCGCCTGTGACGCAGTGCTCAATGCACCATCAGCTTACAAGAAGCAAGAGCCTGAATCCTGGGAGGAGGAGATCCAGGTATCCCGACATGCCAGGAGCCTCAGACAGCTGGATAATGGGGTCAGAATCCCACCCAGGTAAGACGGATATTATAAGTAGATATTTAAGAGTCTAAATGTTTTGGAAGCATTATATCCTCAGAAATGGTCTAACTAATGGTCAATACTGGGTCTAACTGCAGTAATCTTCTGGTGGCAGCATTACATTATTGTCATGATTGACATAAACAAGCAATATGTGTATCTTATATACATTTGTGCACAACTCCCTCTCCACCGTACCCTCATGATGGTAACAGTAACAGGTGTATTTTTGAGTCACTGGACAACTACTGACACTGTGACTATGTGTAGTCATTAATATGGCTAAATCTTAACCTACAGCCCTTAGATGCTGTCTCTAGTGCCGCAGACTCTCAGTGGGAATCCTTCTTATAGGATGATCCCACTCATCTGAGATGGATCCTGAAGAGGGTTTCTGGTTTTGTTTCAGCCTCATGTCCCAGTCTGCCTCAGCTCAGCAGACCGCCTGCCATACTCATGTGCCCTGCACTATGCAGCAATAGTTCAGAGCCAGTTAGGGCTTACAGATGATCCTGCAGACAGAAAACAAGCTCAGCACACCAAGCATTTCATTGTTTCATTGATCATTGCCGCTGTACATGTGTGGTCCCTAAATCTATCCCAGAGAACAAAGAAAGGGAGGTGGAGTAACATGTCTTCTACTAGCAGCAGCTACTACAGAGCAGCTTTCCAGATGGATAACTGAAGGTCTGGCAGTTCATCTAAATTCTGTTTTACTGATTACTCTACAGAGGATGAGCTGAAAAGTTATTTCAAACTATAGAATTGGCATCAGTGCTTAATTTCACACAGAACAAGTGTTACATTTAAATAAATATTGAAATCCAAAGATGTATTTTGCAAATTTAGTCAGGGTGTCTCAGACACCTGATATTGACCATATTTAAAAAAAAAAAATCTGTTTCTTATGCCTCTACTTTCTCTATATATTATTTAATCAATAAATTGATCATGTATTATTTGAATCCGGCATAAAAACAACACAACATTAACATAAGTCTCTGTGTCTCTGTTGTCAGTGGCTGGAAGTGTCAGAAGTGCGAGATGAGAGAAAACCTGTGGCTGAACCTGACGGATGGAGCAGTGCTCTGTGGGAAGTGGTTCTTTGACGGAAGCGGAGGTAACGGCCATGCTCTGGACCACTACAGAGAGACCAACTACCCACTGGCTGTCAAACTGGACACCATCACCCCAGATGGAGCAGGTCTGAGACACATGAGACTTTAACCTGAACTGTTAAATAGTTTTAAAACTACTCTGTTCCTAATATTGGAGGATGTTTAGTTCATAATAAACAGAACAGTATGTTAATACCCCAATGCAACAGCCTTGCAATTAAATCTTATCCTTGTGATAAAACAATGCTCAGTTTTTGTTGACATTGTGTCAGTGAGGCATTTTCCGGGATGACCAACGTTAGTTGTGTTGTTCCTTTGGATTACATTATATTGAAATGGGTTTCTGATATCCTGCTGCCCTCATGTAAATACAACACCACCACTGGATTGTATTGCATTGTACTGATGTATCTGATAAAATAGTGACTTAGTGTAAATGGAATACTCGAAGGGCTTTAATGGTAATGTGCAAATGGTTAATTTGACTTCAAATTCGATTTTGGAGCATGGTATGGAGAACCATGCCATAATATCTTCAGCTTGACTGACTGGTCTTTTGGTTTCAGATGTCTATTCGTTTGAAGAAGAAGAAGCCGTGTTGGACCCCCACATATCAGAACACTTGTCACACTTTGGAATAGACATGCTTCAGATGCAGAAAAGAGTGAGTTATCTTGACTGTGCAGAACAATGAAGCTTGTTTTACTATTAACACCACCTTCCCCAAAAGATCTGAAACCCTGCAACAAAATATCCACATATACCAAACTAAAATTAAAGCCAGCTCTCCTCTTCTCTCCTTCAGACAGAGAATGGGCACCACACAGACAACAACGCACGGCCGCGGGTCAGTGAATGGGAGGTGATCCAGGAGTCGGGCATGAAGCTGAAGGCGGTCTACGGTTCTGGTTACACAGGCATCAAAAACCTGGGCAACAGCTGCTACCTCGGCACAGTAATGCAGGTCCTCTTCAGCATCCCAGACTTCCAGAGGATGTGAGTACTGTACGCTGTGATGTGGATTTACTAGAAAGAAAACACAACATTGATTTTTTTTGTTTTGTTTGTTTGTTTTTAGTGTATGTTTCTAGGTCTTATCTGAATATAGTGATTGTGACATTGCAGGGAATTTTAAGGAGCCATAGTCTCTACAAGTGTAAAAATAATCAAATTGTTTTATTTCAGCAGTATACTGTGTCTCTGACTCTCAGTATGGTAACAACAATAGACAAAATACTGTAAACACATCATGGAAAAAGACTTAAACTTTAACGATGAAACAATTGTTTACAAAGTTTGATTAATCAATAGCAATCAGCACTGTGATTTATGAGTTTCTACACAACATTAAAAATAACATTTTTACTGTTAAATTGTGACCAACTCATGTGTACAGTATATGATATACATCCTACGCAGTGTTTTTAACAGAGGCTTAATGGTTACTTTATGATGAGACTCAATTTTCATGATGTATTTGGAACTCTGTATCTAGTCGCATGTAATTATTGATCGATTGTTGCTGTGGATTAGGTGTAGAGAAAAATACAGAATAACACAACATTAATACTTAAAGAGAAAACCCATAGTGCATTGAAGCATGATCTCCTGTAGAAGCAGTGTTGGTGTCTTCTCAGTACCAGCCCGTGTATTTCCTTGTGTCTGTGTGTCGCGTCCCATGTGCTCCATCTGAGGTGAGCTTGTGACATGTATTTTGATCTTTAGGTATGTGGGTAATCTTCAGAGGATATATGACTATTCACCCCTTGACCCCACCCAAGACTTTGCCACACAAATGTAAGTGACCTGTTACATAATGCAGTGTTATAATACACAAACAAGGGGTTTTCCAGCTGCTGCTGCTGTAGCTACTTCCAGTTCATATTGTTGTTATTAAAATGCTTGAAATAACAATATAATGAGTTTTGAGTTTTATAGTTTGACCAAGTCTGGTCTATAAATCCTAGTAAAGCCAATAAATGAAACATACAGTAATTTGTTGGGTAAAAGCTTGTTTTCTGACATTTTCTGGTAAATATTTTGTTTTGTAAGACGGTGTGTTGCAAGAGGTCAATCACATGCTGATGAAATGTAAGTGGAGTCATAGCAAGGCAGGTGATGAGTATCAGTTATGTTTGTTATTCATTCAGTTATGTTCATACTCTGAGGCACATTGACAGATAAACATGTTTAGACCTGTCACTATCCGTATTTGATAAATTCACAATGCAGGAATATCCTAAATTATATTATTACCTTGTATCCAATTAGGATGATGCCACAGTTTATAAATAAGGGATAAAGTGTAAAGTGGAAATAAAATCAAGATTTAGACTTACAATACTACAGTTATCTGTAAAGAGTGCTGGGCTGATGTGACTAAATGACAGCAGAGCTGTTTGACAATGGAAATGAATCATAATTGCAATAATTAATGAAATACCCAATGATGAAATTTTAGGTCAAAGATTGCAAACATTCCTTTGTCTTCCGAGAGGATATTTCAGCTTCAGTCAACTGAATTAAATATCAGTTAGTGTGAAATGAGATGAATCATACTTGATGGTTAAAAAAACAAAACAACGAAAGGCTTAAATTAATATAAAATTAATGTAAGGTTTTGAAGACGGTGATACTGATGAAACAGATTTTACTGACACGGGTTGAGTCACTGCCCTCTGCAGTTACTGTGTGGTATAGTATTTTTTTTTATAGACAGGCTGTTTGGAGGCTCCTGGAGTATATTGTATTATATAAAGGATGTAATTCACTAATAAATTCTTTACCACCAAAGATAAGTGATACCCCTTTGTTAGAGTGATCAATAAAAGAATGAGCTAATTATAAGAAAAGTATATTTCTGACTGTTGTGATTATTCTTATTTATTTCATAGTAAGGCTGAAAAAAATACCTGCAGATATTGTCTGTGGTGTTGGTAACCATGGCAACTGAGCTGAGTTTGAACTCGAGCCAGATTTGTGAGACTGAAAATCCAGGGGTTAACAAGTTAGCTGCTTTGTGAAACAGGCCCCAGGTGTCTCGTCTGAAGGTTTTCTTTTTTCTGACGAGTAAAGACACGTGCACTTCACCTTCAGGCTGTGTCATCCAACAAATAACCCCAACAAGACTAGAGCAAAAGTATAAGAGTAACTAAGAGTTGTAATGTTGACACTGTTGTTTTTGTCCAACAGGGCTAAACTGGGACACGGACTGCTCTCAGGCCAGTACTCCAAACCACCCATGAAATCTGAGCTCATTGAACAGGTGATGAAAGAAGAATACAAGGTATTAAACTGGGTATGTCCAGCTCCCAAACTGGGTCCATAACCAACAGAAGCATGTTGATACTGACTGATAGCAAAATTATTTTATTATGGTTGTCAATACAGTATAGTTTCATCCTGTCAGATTGCTATTTTCCCGATATAAACGTAAAGTTTTTACATAATGCAGCTCTTCTGTGTTCTTAATATACTTGAGCTTTTTTTGAGCTTTTCAGAGGAGTTGATAGAAACAAAAGGAAGACGTGATTTTCTGACATATTGTCAAATTTCTTCATGCTCTGACCTTTTTCCTTTGGTCTGAAACTAACTGGTGGCTGCAGTCACAAATTTTGCAACTCAAATAGTTTTTGAACACAGCAGCTCCAGGCATGATATGACATGAAATCATTGCCTTTTTATCCACATACTGTAGTACACAGCTGCCAGGAAATTAGAAGAGGAAAGCCATTAAAGCATGATGGGACCTAGTGCTAGGTCTGTAAGCTCCAGGTTTCTTTTCAGCCTCCCCAGCCGCAGTAATTGATAGGGCAGAGCCGTGATCCTGCACTTCCTACACATGTGATTGTGGAGTCAGGTTTGGACACATATTGACAGCTGGGAAGATATAGGGGGAGGGTTTGTGTTGGCACACTGTGCTCAGTTTGTACCCATTACAATTACATATGCTAATTAAAATGGCTTTTTAAATGTGTTCCTTGGGATACATGGTGTCCTGCTGGAGGTTGGCCTACACATTGTTTGTTTAGTGGTGTGGCAGGATGATGTAGAGACCCTTACACCGGATGACATATATTATAAAATATTTACTGACTTTGGTGAAAATAGTCAATTTAAAAGAATAGTTTGACATTATAGGAAGTAGGGCTATGCTAATTTACTCTCTGGCGAAGTGAAAAGATCAATACAGTACCCCATTACCTTTTATGTTAAACTGGTGTTAACATCTCTCTCCCCTGGTAGCCTGGCAACTGCTCCCAGTCAAGAAATAGTCTGGTGTACAATTCCTGGCAAAATAGCTAATGGATGTGTTGATGAGGATTGTTTGTGAAGAGTAACTTAATTTTATTGTCTCATTAATAGGCTTCTCCCCTCTTGGAAATTTTGAATAACTGGCACAGTAAAAACTGAAGGTTCTGTGTCCTTTTTATTGAGAAATACAGAAACTAGGAAGGATTTTGCAGTTTTTATGGTAGCATCTATATTCACTTAGGAATTCTAAATAGCCATTTTTATTGAGGATGCTGCACATGTTTACATAGTAAAATAGTTACAGCAATGCCATTCAGACTTATTAATGTTGCTTAGCAGCATGGACCAAACAAAAAAATATAATGTTAAACATTCTTTTTATGAAGAAGAATCTCAGTGTGTACAGAGCAGTGTGACGCATCTGTCTATAATAACACTCTGGTACCAGCTAGTCACTCGAAGCTAATGCTACCTTAATATTAACAGCTGTTCTGTTGTCTTACCTTGTAGTTCCCTCTGAGACAGGTGAGTGATCATGCACAGTCAGTGTGTGTGACGCCCAAATGTTTTCATTCCAGCACCAGCAGAAGGGCGTCTCCCCCCGGATGTTGAAGGCCCTGGTCAGCAGGGGACACCCAGAGTTTTCCTCAAACAGACAACAAGATGCCCAGGACCTCCTCCTGCACATCATCAACCTAGTGGAGGTGAGTGAAGCTAAACCTCTGTTAAAGTCAGACAATTTTAAATGGTGTATATATATATGGCCTACATTTCTTACCTTTGACAAGACATTTAAAAAATATTAGTATGTCGCCTTAATGTATAGTTCAGCAAAATATTCTAAATACAATGTCCACTTACTAACCTTTTCCTAGTGGTTTAAACACCATCTTATGGTCCTTATTATTGAATGGAGTTTGCTCAGTTGTCATGGCAATAAATCAATTGAAATCGGTTGTTATTATAATGTATTCACTTGCAGTATTTTTTGTATATTCTAGAAATGTGATTAACCATAACTCTGAAGAGAGCATTCACTATGACTTGTGTTATTAATATCAATTAACATCATTTTCATAAGGTTGATCTGTCAGGTTTAGAAATTGAATAGGTTTTTATACTACTGTATATGAGACACATCACCTTAAATGATGTCCACTGGCAGAAGGTGTCAGTCAACACTACAAACACAACAGAAAGCAACACTGCTTCTCACAAAACTCAAATGGCTGGGTTACGTCTGACCCCTGACACACATTGGGAGGTAGCTGATTGGGATGGGAGGGTCTGTTTTTGACTAAACACAGCACACTGTCTTCTTGGTTGGTACATACACATTGGGTTGCTCTTGATGTGTCTTTCTCAACCAGGATATATAAATAGCTCGGCGCTATCTGTTACACAGTGAGGCCAGATAATGCTTCCTATTCTGCCCCAGCCGCAGGAGACATGCTGTGACTCGGACTTGACTCTTCCTCCACCTCATGTGGAGGAGATCAACAAATCAAACCATCCAGATCCTCCCAGCCTCAGTTTCTCCATGTCTGCCACATTCTGTAGGTTTCCAGACATAGATTGAACCTGACTAAAGCCACCACCATCAGCAACATTTTCCACTGTCTGTGTCAGCCTGCATATTTGGCCTGAGTAAAATTATAACTTGTTTATTTCTGTAGCCTCTTAGAATAGAAGGGATGGGTTGCTAAGAAGTCGTCATCAAACTTGTGTGTTAAGTCGCGATGCCATTCCTCCATCACAGTCTTCAAATAAACACAGAGTAAACTTCACTGACCCCTGCTGTTCATCAGCAGTGAGAGGACACTGAGCCACTCGGTGATAATGATTAGTATGCCCTCAATTCTGAAAAGATGTAACACTCTGTAATGGAGGGTACACTTAATTGAGGCAGTTCCTAAATTAAAAGAGTTGCATTTACATAATGAATGACTGTATTTAGAGATCTGGGTCAAACAGCAGTTGTGTTGAAGTTGTGCCAAGAGACTGTAATGGGCCACAGCAAGAATAGCTTATAGATAGAGTTGCAGTTCAAACCATGGGCTGTTTGTGGTATGTGTGAAGCTTCTGTACAGTTCTTAAGCAGACATACAGTAGCTGTCTTTAAGATAAAATTGCTTGGGGTTTGATTGATTGATTAATACTTAAATTTTTGACTTGGAACTGCCAAAAAAAAACAACAACTGACGAGTATTCAGAAAACGCTAGAACCTCAATTTTATCTGTGTTATATCACATCACTGGTGTATATTCTATTTTTAAAAAGGACATTAGTATCAGGCTGAATATCAGTCTCAAACTGAGATATGTGCCAAATCTCATGGAGTGATTTTGCTGCTTATATTTAAACTCTTCCTCCCTATGTTTGGTGTCTGCAGAGGAACAGTGCAGGCTCAGAGAATCCAAGCGACGTCTTCCGCTTCCTGGTGGAGGAGCGAGTTCAGTGCTGCCAGACACGTCGGGTGCGATACACTCAGCGGGTGGACTACTGCATCCAACTGCCAGCCCCAATCGAGGCTGCCACCAATCGAGGTAGAGAAGCTCCCATACACACACTCACACACGTGTGTGCATCCACACACACACACACACACACACACACACACACACACACACACACACTGGGCAGCTGCAGTAGGAAGCACCAGCTGCCTCTGGTTGGTACAGCCTGTGTGATGCTGGGCTCAGGTGGAGCCAGCCACTGGGAGAATCAGCAGGTCTTGCTCAGGAAGGGCACAGAAGGTCCTCAGCTCTCAGACAGAGAAAATAAGTGACTGCTTATGGCTTTGTTATGTGTACTGTCATTACACACTCTTGGCTTGATGTAATACATTATATAACAAATCAGATGGACTAATTTAAAGAATAATTAAAGGTTGATAACACCAATATAACGTTGTCATATTAATTGTGCCGATGTTGGTATAATTACAATAAACAAATGTGACCTTGGTGAGTATGATAGTCTGTCTAATGCAATGTAGTTGCTAGTAGGGGTCTCCAGTGTTGTCAGCAGCAATCTTGAATGCTACATATACACCTTAAACAATTATCCCTATAGAAATGCATCTTATGCCACCCTTTTTCTTTTTAAAATGCTGAACATTATACATGACAATGGATGTTACCACTTATTCTGCATGGTATCAAGTCTTTGTCTTTGTTTTGATGCTACCAGAGGAGCTGCTGGCATACGAGGCCAAGCGGAAGGATGCTGAGGAGAACATGAGGGCTCCACCTCAACCTGTGAGAGCACGGATCCCCTTCACCGCCTGCCTGCAGGCCTTCACAGAGCCAGAGAACGTCCCAGACTTCTGGAGCTCAGCGCTGCAGGCCAAGTCAGCTGGAGTCAAGTAAGTAAGGCCCACATCCTCCTGGGCCTGGAATGACAACTCGACATCTCAGTTGTATCTATAAACTTTGCTTTCCTTTCTTTTGAATCCCCCTTTTCAAAATTCTAATTTTCCCTTGCAGAACTTCCCGTTTTGCCTCCTTCCCAGAGTATCTGCTCGTGCAGATCAAGAAATTCACATTTGGAGTTGATTGGGTGCCGAAGAAACTAGGTAACTTTCTGTCACACTTCACTGATTAATGGGTTTTAAATGTTTGTTATTGGCCTCCACCAATGTGGTGACTCAGTTTCAAGTATTTGTAGGGTTGCAGACGCCCAGCAGAGGGCAGCATCAAACTATGATTTACAAACCCCATCACAGGTGAAATTTCTGCCCGGGTTAGTTTTTGTTCAACTCATTCAGGCGTCACCTGCACTTTTTGGACACATGGTCACAAACCACCACATCTCTCATCCTGTCCTGTCATGTACTTGGGACACAGAGATTAAATAAATGAAAACAAGTATGTTGCTGCATCTTAAATTCCTATTGAGGTACAGTTACATGATAGGTAAATTGTGTAAATTGATATTTATAAATCACAGTCTTCAGTATGATATTTTGGGGTTTTACATGGCCGACAGTCACACTTATGTTTACACTTCGACAACCAGCTGCCAGGGTCTCAATGTTAAGTGGGAAGGATGTTAAGAATTAAAAGTCAACATATTCCTCTGAGTTTTTTTCATGTGTCTTCCTGTACAGACTTGGCCATAGATGTTCCAGACTTCCTCGATCTGAACCGGCTGCGGGCCACAGGGCTGCAGGCAAGTGAAGAGGAGCTGCCTGATCTCATGCCCCCAATCGTGCTACCTGAAGACACCAGAGGTATGAACAGATGTAGCTTATGCCAAGTTGTGGAAATGGAACCTATACATGTATGTGTGTTGGTGTGTATGCGTAAAGATATCAATATGGTTGGGACAACACGTTATTGTGCTACTTTTCACAACTAGGACAATGTAAGGAGCATTTTTTTTCCCTTTTTAATCTGACATTTTGTGTTTTATTCATTTCCACTAAATATTGGCAAATAAACATTGGTGCCAACATTTGGATCAGCTTCAGTTATATCGTGTAGTTTTCAGATCAGACAATGCTCCACTTTTCTCATCCAAAAGAATCCCCTGTTCATAGGCTTCAATAAATCACCTACTGTGACCCACAGGGACATTTGCACTCGTGTGAATTCTTGGAAAAAAAGCAAAATGGCACTCTTAACTACTGGGGGCATTTTTGGCTCCTTATTTTTAATTTCACAGTTCTGTTATTGCTTTCCCTGAGCCACCTGTGCTTTCTTATTTACCCAGTTAGCCAAAAATATCACTCTATTTATTTATATATTTATAAATAAATAAATATATATGTGAGACAGTATATATCTGATTTTACCTAACAAACAGGTAACTTATTGTTACTCTGACCACATATGTGTTCTAATGCTGCTACTCAACATCCTTTTCAGGAGATGTAGGGTATTTTTTAGACAGTCAAATGATCTATGAAATTGTCTTTAATATGATATTCTGCTCAAAGCCACCCAGTTTTTTTCTGAAGGGGATATTGAATGGAATCCCACAGGAAAGGCATGCTCAATCAATTACTGAAAAGTTGTTGTGTTCACAGTGTGGCTAAGCCTAATAAGTTCTAATGATTTTGTGAGATCCCCTTGTAATGTACTTCCCTTGGCTCTGGGAATAAGCTACTGGAAGCCATCAAGAGCATTTTAGAGCACAAGCAATATTGTTGTTACTTTTTTAGAAACTTCGTGGTGTCATTGTTTACTCAGTGATATTTCAAGTATTACATACATCCTCTCCTCCTAAAGGCCAATGCAAAACTTCTATCCTTTTGCTGCTTTGTCTCCGTCTCCTCTGTGATTGTAATTCCTTTTCCTCTGTTCCTCCTTCCGTTGTTTGCAAAGTTCGGCTACATCAAGTTAACAGTGTCCTCCTTAATATTTTAGCAGGCGTGAAGCACAAAATGTTCTGTACTGTCTCAAGCTCCAAACACAAACACAAAAAGCGGTTCAAAGAGCAGTGCAAAGACACAGTAACATCTGCGAGCAGCCTTTGCTGTGACTCACATGAGCTTCATGTCTTTACAGACCTGGGACCTTGCAAAATTGTTTCACTGGCTGCTTCAGTTTTGAACATGTTCGCCTTAATATTTCACCACTGAGCAGTCTGTGCTTTACCTGCTATCTCAGACCTCCAAACACACGGAACTGGCTTCTTGGAAGAATGCAGTATCCACTTAAAACTCTTCAAAATCTTGTGCATTGGAGCATCCATTGAGATGAAACTACCTTCGCTTAGACAACTCCTGAAGAGGCCATTGTAAAATTGATGCATTGCATGGAAATATGTATGAATGTTTTTTTTATATGTAGTGAGTTTTAGTTGGGAGAGCAATTTGAATCTCCATTTTGCACTCATCCCCTTTTGACCTCCATCAGTGCTTCCGTTTCTATAGACAGAAACATAAAGAAAAGTTCCAGGGTGTGAAACATGTGGTTTAAGCTACGAAATGAAAAGATGTCAGAGCGGTAACATGCTGTTTTCGAAACACTCGCCGATTTATTTATTTCACATTTATATGATGAGCTTTGTTGATTGCAAATTAACCACCGGTCCATTATCCCCCAGCTGGCATCAGCAGTGATTAATCATTGGTCAACCTTCTGTGTCCAAAAGGCTTCAGTGCTTCTCATTGATTACACAGAACTGCGCAAATGTGTTTTCCTGTACGCTGCTTGAACCACATAATTTCTCACTGGTCTGTGTATCACCCATTCACTCAATTATTCCAGGCCATTTAGAAAATGGATCATGGCTTTTCATGATTCCATTTTTCTGTTGTTTTAAACCACAAAACCAACACTGTATAGAAATTGATTTCTGCTTTTGGTTTCTTTGTTAATCAATTCATCCCCTTCAATATTAAAATGGAAAACCTCAGTCACATTTTATTTATCTAATACCGTGATCCAGTTTGTCATTTTATTAATTCAATGAAAATATGGAAGAGAGGGAAGAAGCACATGAGAGATTGGGTAAGTGAGACAGTGAACCTAAACTGTACCACTTCATTGCAAAAATTTAATGTGCCTGATTTGCTGAGCATTTTATCTTAAGCCATTTTTAGCAAAATATCAGTGAGACAAAAAACAGCACACTGCTGTCTTATTGCCTGTCCAAATGGTTTTCCTCAGGTGTTTGTAGTCACAATATTGTCAGGTCCATGTAGAATAAATGACGATTGACGCTTATAAAATGTATTTGTCCAAAATATCACAGCTGGGTAGGCTTTTCAAAATCTGAGCATGTTTCACATGAACAGGAGCCGCTGAAGTTGTGATTGCAGTGTTTGGGAACAGCGGGAGCCGATCAGTCTCCTCACTGTAGGAGGTGAAAAGGCCTCACCAAAGGGGTATTCTGACAATTTGACTTGAGCCTATCTCGCTGCTGACTTGAATCGTCCCTGTCTGGACAGGGATATCCTTTGTATGATTGATTGTGAGTGTCCAAATACGGCGCATATCACATTCCCACAACATGCTTGGTTTGATTCCAGCTGGGGACCTTTGTTTTATGTTATACTGTCTTTCTCATTTTGTTCCTGCTTCTATACTACAGTCTAACAAAAGGCCCGGTTTCACTGTCACTATTGGTTTGTACTAATTTGATTAATCATAGCTTTGTCTGGGAATATGGTAATATACATCACTAAATCTCAACTGATAGTGAACATACAAGAAAAATGGTACGAACAAAATCAGGTGACTATTATTTGTGTAGCACCTTGGTAGTTCACATGCTTAACATGATGAGATCATTTTAAAACAAAGTTTAAAAAACAGTCTAGCTGCATACATGCAGTTAACTGCCTAGTCATAAGCCTTAGAAAACATAGGTTTTTTTTTCTTAATCAAGTACATAAGTCAACTGAAATAGTTTTATTCTCCTCTTTCAGATAACTCAATGAGCTCCATAGACTGTGAGTATTTGAGTATTTTATTTCTCTTCTCAATAACTCTGTGCTACAGTATATGTATGCATATGTAACATTCATATAAGTTATAGCCATGGAAAATATATTTTGGGCACCAAGCAGTAGTGATGAATGCTGCAGAGCTAAACCTCTGACTATGTATACCTGAGCAGGTGCTGCAGCTGCCATCTACTTTACTTTACTCTACTCTACAAACAAACTTTACTTTTCCATGTGTCTCGGCTGATTTTAGCCAGACTCTTTTCTCTCCTTGATAAATCATCTCTCAATAAAGAAACCTCCCCAGGGCTGATTCTCCTCTGTTTTCTTTGTTTAACGAGGCCCAAAGAGAGGGCCCCGGGAAAATCTGTTTGGTTGTTTAAACTGGAGGGCTACCGGTTGTGTTGAATCAGCAACTGTATGTTTTTTTTGTATGTTCAGGTACTGATGTCGATTTTGTCGTGTCCATAGCTCCTGAAATAGACGAGGCAGCAGTAATGCAGCTGGCAGAGATGGGCTTCCCGCTGGAGGCCTGTAGGAAGGCGGTCTACTACACAGGCAACATGGGCCCCGAGATGGCATTCAACTGGATCATAGCCCACATGGAGGAGCCTGGTAAGGAGACATCACCGCGTTCATGAGAACATACTGTATGCATGACGAGATCAACAGACAGTAAATAGACAAGAAAGTAAAATATATGTGTTTGGAAAGAAAAAGAAAAAACATACATATTGTCTAATAACATTAACTATTACAACAACGATAATTATTATTTCTGTTATTATTACCATCATCAGCCCAACTGCTTTGTGAGTTATGAGATATTTTCCTCTTGGAGGAGATGGCCGGTTGCGTCCCTGTAAACAGATTTTGAAGTGTAAATTTGGCTCCTGTGGACATTTCCTGTTCAGTAAAATGAACCTACATGCCAGTAGTGTTAAAAAGGTTGTATATGGCTGTTACTCTCGTTATTTATCTATTCTCTCCTGAGATGTAAAGTATTGCACTCAGAGGATCTGATTGTATCAGCTGTCCAAAACATAGACATAGAAAAACAACACCCTGAAACCTGAAAATATGATGCTGACCTGCCTTCAAAGTACTGTGCAAGTCCAAAGGTGAAATGAGCTCTTGAAAACGTGACAAAATGAAATAGTCATGACAAGAAATAGGGGTTGGGGGTGAGTGTTGAGTGGGTGATCAAGGGTTAAAAAGGTAACTGTAAGCCAGAGAAACCAAAAATACTAGTGACAAATAATCAGAACAACAGCTGCACTTAAGGAGACACAGTTCTGAGTTCAAATGGAGAAGCTGCGCTTCAAAGCAAAAACAACCAGTTAAGTGATATTCGAGGCCTGATGCAGGCGGTTAGAGAATGAAAGGAAATTGACCATTTTTATTGAGCCGGTCAGCTCACATGTGAAGCCTGTGCTACACTTTTTTTTTTTTTTTTCGCAAATCTGCCAGAAAACATTTCTGCAGTAAACACACTACTCCCTTTACTCAAGAATGCTGACAGAATACATTACACAAAGAGGCAAGGCAAAGTTATTTGTATGGGACCTTTTCAACACAAAGGTAATTCAAAGTGAGCGACACATCACATCTCCAGTTCCTCCATTCATTGAAATCAGAGCTGTTTTTGCTAGTGTCGCACTTTGGATCCCTTTGTGTACCAGAGGTGTTTATCTGTGCATGTCTGTGTGCGAGATCATCACCAGAAACTTTGTCAGAGCTGACTTTGTCTCTTGTAGAGCCTCTCAGCAGTAGAGACGTTCCCCTGAGGCGTTAACTTGTGTCACTTTTATTTCCCTGGTCGGCTGTAAAGGGCCTCTACAGTGCAGGGAAATTATAGCAGCCCCCTGCCTGTTAGTTTTTAAATGAGCCTAATGCATCTGCAGAATGGGCTGCATTCAGGCTCAATAACATCAGTAAAACAGATTGTCCCTGCTGCACAAAGGCTACTACTTCTGCCTCCTCCACATTTGTTTGGTTTCATTACTTTCCCATTAGCATCTCTTCAGCTTATTTTTTTAACAACTAAACTTTTCACTTAATCATTTTTAGATGCAGTAGTAGTGCCTCATAACATTTCCTTTTCACTGAAGGGAACCCTGAGTGCTGCATTTACAAAATTAAACTAATGGCATCCCCTTAGAAGAGGTGCACTTCCAAAGCACTGAGCAGGCAAGGCGACTCACTTATATTTATTTATTATATTATTTCTCAGTGAATTTGATGAAAACTGAAATGAGCCATTTGAAACGGACCACAGTTCATATAAACTTCATAAATGTTTTAGTAAAGGCTGTTCTAAGGTCTAACCATAGTCAAAGTTTACATTAGAAGTTAACAGCCAGTTAAACAGTATCTAAAGGACACAAGACAAGCAGGCTGAGATAGAGACGGTAGTGGGGGATAAGTGGTACACATTTTCATTTATGGCAAGGACAGTAATGAAGGCTCTGTTAATGGCCAACAGTAGAGTAATTACCATAGGAGTGTCCTTGTTCCTGGGTTGAGGGTCACTTTGCTTTCATTTGAATCATTGAAAGTGCAGAGAGAACCACTTGAAATTAGAAAGACTTTGTTCTTACTTGTACTTCATGCAGGAGCTATAACATTTTACATGTTTCAGGTTATGGAAAGAATCTTCTACATATGAGTCGCTGTAAACCCACAGAGTCTTCCAGTCAGAAATATTGAGTTACGAACTTTCCAAAAATCAAAATAAAGCCTTTTATTCAAAATTCTTGTTTTTCTTCTTACTCAATGGACAACAAAGCCAAAGACAGAGAAGAAAATAGATGTGTTAATCATTCTGCATATGTGGTGGTGTATCCCACTATACTGATATATCTCATATATATCTGAGATGTGTGGGCTCGTAACACTAATCTTGACTTTGACATGGACATGCCACAGGGAGCTTTAGCATCAGATACTGTTTCCAGCACCAAAGAAGTATTCAGGGTGCCTCCCAGCACACACATGTTTGTATGATGTGTGTGTTTTATGCCTGTGGCTGAATTCTTAACAGAGACAGTTAGTTACAACAGTCGAGCCTCCTTCATTAAAGTGTTTCTATGTCTTTCAGATTTTTGAATACACTTAAAGTGCAACATATGTTGTTACACACTGACAGCTCTCTACCTCTTAAACATTTTGATGTCCAGGAGGCATCTGTCAGCTTTGTTCTGTCGCAATCCACAGCAAAACCGCAAATAAATATCTATGCTCAGCTAACTGTGAAAAATACATTTATTGATTTGGTTGAAAAATAAACGAGAGCCACAGCATCTCATTATTATTCTCTCTCTTTCTCTCCTCAGACTTTGCAGAACCTCTTACTCTGCCCTCCATGATAGATCCTGGTCCCTCCACCAGTGATAGCCCCATGGGTGCCACCCCACTGGCCAACTCGCCCCCTGAGGAAAGCATCGCCATCCTCACATCTATGGGCTTCCCCCGCAATCACAGTATCCAGGCACTTAAAGCCACGGTCAGTCTTCTGCCCACTCTGTTCATGTTTGTACTTTGTGTGCTAATAAATAGCTCTTTTTCTCATTAGCTGGCACCAGTACTTCATTTCCAGGCATCTTTTCTTTTAATCATTTCTGTCTGCCAGCTGATAATTCTTATTCCACAACATTTCTTATTAAGAGTAGCCTGTTTACTGCTTATCAACCTTTATGAGTTTCTACATTTGCTGCTGGGGCCAAATACACCTTTTCCTGTGTCTAAAATCCCCCACTGTACACAGGGTGTATTGTGTTAGTGGCAGTGATAACAGTGATTTGTTTTGAACAAATACAGGGAGAACTGGGCAGCCAGTGAGGACAGCGTTGGTCGCCATGTCTGAACTGATAAAGATAAAGAGTCTTCTGTAGGTGGTGTTCATGCCTTAGTCCATTTCTCATAAAAACACTTGATAGTTATATGGGGGAAAAAAAGTCAGACTTGAGCAAGAGAAAAACTGAAGGCAAAGAACCACCCACACAGGTTGATAATCGTCTATGAGAAGTGTAGCAGCACAGCAATGACTGCCGGGCACCACAAATGTTGTCAGATAAAACAAAAACAAAAAAGAAATTGCAACACAACATTGATTCATTATGGAAATAAATTACACAAGTAACAGAAGAAATACACCTCACGCCCCAAAAACCAGGAAGAAAACTGAACAGTGGAAAACGAAAGTGTCAAGAGTTCATGACAAAGCAGGTGGTGTTTGAAAAGAGGGAAAAGAAAGAGATGATGAAAACCAAGCTCTGTCAGTCATAGATGGGCTTTGGCTGGCCTACTTGTTTGCTTTCCAAACTGCAAATTTAATAGGTCCTGCGTGTCAGAGTGATTAAAGATGTCTGCTCTACATGGTGTTTACAAATAGTCCCAGCAGCATACGGACTCCTCCGCTGATGCAGCCTTTCAGGGTTAGGAACGGGATCTGCCTCAGTGACATGTCGAGCCATTTTATCATCACAGCTCGTAAATGTATGTAAAACGTTCAGCACAAGTAAATTATTGATATTTATTTATTTATTTATTTTTTGTAATGTGGACAAAAGGAATGCAGCTACAGCAAATTTGTGACCTCCCCTGTTTTAAAATGGCCCCTGATTCTCAGGTTTCATATTTCAAACTGCCCCCTCAGCAAAAATAGCTCAGCAGACTGTTAGTAAGACACGGAAATAGACACCAGGCTTCCTTGTTTATCAACCCTCACGCCACCAAACTCGCTGCCATCCACGATGCTGTTGAAGTGAATAAAAATGAACACATATTCCCCATGAGGGTGGATGGAGGTGTGAAGCAGAGAAGTCTCATGGCTGGTTTATTAATAGTCCAAAATTAGGAGGAGGAACTTTTTTTTTTTTAACCTCAGTGACCTGACAGGGAGAGACAGAAAAAGCTGACAGCGAGCCAAACCTCCTCCCTCAGCCAGATGTTCTCCAGCAATCACACCTCTACTTTGGACTAAAAGTAAACATCCTCAGGGGGGGAGTTGGCACAGATGGATGCCTGCCACCTCTTCAATAAGTGATTGCTCATTTTAACATGTTCAGCATAGGACTGTTTTTTATGAGGAGTTTGTTCAAGATACAACAGAGAGGGAGAAAACAAGATAGAAGATGAACATTTTTAATCCTCAACCCTTATTGTGTCCCCATATGCAATCTATTTGCAGACCATTTATCTTCTATGTGATAATATTTCCTGTTACTACAAGTATTTAGAGTATCTTATAGTATATTACATGTATATTTTTTGAACTGCAGCTATTATTATGCCTCAGTTACTGTGCAGCAAAGATGATGTTCTCCACTGAATGTGTTAAACATTTTAAAAATGTATGATTTATGATTCCAACAGTAAAAAAGTTGTGCATTACAATTTAAAATTGCACCACTGACAGATTTAAAAATGTTTGATAGAAAATTGTAACTTGGTGACATATTAAAGGTATTTTTGTGTGGAATGTCAGTGAACTTGTAACATTATGGGTGTTTTCAAAACCTTTCAGAACAATAACCTGGAACGAGCACTTGACTGGATCTTCACCCACCCGGAGGAGGAGGAGAGTGACGCCCTGTCAGACATGGCTGACACAGAGCCCAACGACAACACTTTCTCCAACGCCAACTCGCACAGCGACTCCACGCTGTCTCCAGACAGAGACACGTCAGGCCCACGTGTCAAAGACGGACCGGGACGTAAGTATTTACTTATTGATTACTCCATTTTATTTATAATTACTGTTAATTGCTGCTCCTCATGTGAGTACGTTAAATGTTGTTGCTTCATGCTGCTTGCATGGCTATATGTACCGAAATAGTGTCTGTTGTTGTATTATTGTCCCAATGTTTCCCTGCTTCCAGTTGCTTTGCATGTTTGTAATGATTCTCTTTGTTGTTGTTGTTGTTGTTGTTGTTGCGGTTTTCTGTGTCATCGCTGTAAATTTTATTGTGTTGATGATTCTTGAAACGTTGAAACATCTAAGGACTGCAGTTGAAAATTAGGCAGCTGGCTAACACTGGCACATTTACAGCACTGTAGATTAAAGTGCATTGTCCCTAAATAAGTAAATAAATGAAATGAGTGACTCTGCATGACTGATTTCACTGATTGTATCTGCCCCTCCTGTCTTGACCTCATTTATTACAGAACCTAATCTAAATGACCATGAAGTAATCAGGGGTTGACTTTAATTAGCCATTGTTGGTGACCAGTAGGATATAAACTGTAGTCAAGTCTTCACAGTTCAAGGTTATCTTGGTTACTCAGGACAGAGATCCAGCAGGAGCATCTAGCATATAGTGTATTATTTTCCAAGGCAGAGATCTGTATAACCAACATGGGTCAGAGTCCAAAAAAAGTGTCAGAGGGCGTTTTTTGTCCCCTAATTTGTTGTAATTTTTTACCTACATGTCATGCATGAACTTCCAAAGGCCAATTTAACCTCAGCCCCAATTAATACCTGAGGATGAAACACAGTAAACTCTGGTGCTGCCGGGCACTGACCTGCTCTGCTAGACCAGCTGAAGGCACAGTGGCATAAAGAAATAAGATTCACAAGCTTTTTAACTTAACTCCCCTCATAAAAGTGTAAACAGTGCATCTTCATGCAATAATTCATCTGCATAATGACAGACTAATGGGCTTTAGACAACTGTACTGTCCAGGTGCATTGAAACGCTAATATGAAGCTCTGGCATTTCTAACATTCTCAGTGTCTTCAGTCTCCTGTTTGTTTCCCTGGTCTTTCCATGCTGAGATAAGTTGGAGGGATAGTAACACAAAGAGGGAATTTCACACTAAAAAGACTTTGGAAGATAAACTCTTGAGTTGTCAGGCTGAAGCCTCATATAAGCTTCAGATCATCTTTGGAATATACTTGTTGCTCAGACCAAGGACTATGGATTTTGTTCGCCATAGCTTAGACTGAAATTGATTTGCGAGCTAAGTTCTTAATGGCCAGTATGAACAGGAGGAATAATAATAATAATAATAATAATACAGCAAGCAAAATCATAGAAGCCCGTTGGCAATGTAGACACACTGGCCTTTCAGCATTTTAAATTACTCAGCAAATCTGGCTGATCTTTTCTTCACCTTCAGCAGAAATGTATTCTGAGCTGTCCTTGCCAAAAGAGGGCTCTGATTCTGTTTACTATAAATCACCTGTAATAGTATCCTCTTAAAAAAAACAGTATTTTTGTGTACTTAAGAGCATTATTTGAGATGTTTCCAACAGCAAGTGCCTTTATATCTTGTTATTTTGAGGCTTGAAAGAGTGAATGCTCAAATATCTGTGGTTAAAATTTCTAATTACTGAAATAGTTGATTGTGTTTTCTCACTGTCCCTTATGTGCAGATTTAAACCACCCTCTTTGTTTCTTTGTCCTTTTTCAAGGTTATGAGCTCTTTGCCTTCATCAGCCACATGGGAGCATCCACAATGTCTGGGCATTATGTTTGTCACATCAAAAAGGAGGGAAGGTGAGTTGCACTCAGTTTCACTAAATTGTATTCATTCAATTTATTGTGGTACAAAGCTGATAGCATATTTTCAATTAAAACGAGGGACTTCCCTATTCAACAGAAAAAAATCTGTTATTAATGGACATGTTTTCTTTCATATCACTCATCCTAGGAAATGTATTTCTGCAAAATTTAATTATTATCAATAAGCTTTTACCACAGGAAGTCTGGAAATAAATTATTCAAAATCACAGTCATCTTATTTAGATTAAATGGGAAATAATAAATTGACCTATTTCCTCTTTCCTCATAGCAGTCAGTTTTTAAAAAGTAAAACTTTTCTCACAGCACTACAATAACGTGTACCTTCCTCATATGTCCCTCCTCCTGCAGGTGGGTGATCTACAACGACCACAAAGTGTGTTTGTCAGAAAGGCCTCCAAAAGACTTGGGCTACATCTACTTTTACCACCGACTGTCTAGCAGTTAAAGTTATCCCCCCTCCTCCACCTTGCAACCTTTTATAGAAGCGCAGTCTTTCACTCAGAAGACTAGCAGACAACTGTATTAACAGCCACAGTGGAAATGATGGAAATAACCTATCAGACCAGCTGCTCGCCTTACCGTGATGTCATTCAGGAGCAACCAGGAACACTGGTCAGAAAGGGAAAGCAATGTGCTCTTTGTGCATTTGTGTTACGTTATGCTTTAAATGTATATTTCAGTGTTTATGTTAAAAAACAAAAGACGTTTTCTTGACAGTGTAGGTACAGAGGGATGTGTGCAATTTCCACTTCTGGACTGCTCTGGACACAAAATAATGTGACATATCAAATCTCATTGTTCCTCCTCTATGCCTTCAGCTACTGTGCCAATATTTTTCAAAGGGGTACATTTTATAAATGTATTTTGAAATGGCGGTGCTACACTGCCAGCCCTGAAATGCTCTGAAAAGAAATTACTGTGCTGCTGGTGGCTATGCATTTTACTTTGAAAGAGAAAAGAATGTTTTTCATCCCCGGGAAATTGAAGGGACATCAAAAGTTTTAAACGTTTTGGTTGTGCACTGAGACTGAGGGAAATGACCAGCGTACTGTATGAAGGAGAGCACCAAGAAGGCAGTGAATAGGTGTTAAATGTGACTGTAGTTAAATATACAGTATTACTGGCTGAATAATGGCTCAGACCTGCCCCAGTTTTACTTGGAGATGATGTGCATGATTGTCACTTTTAATAAGAAACTTTCTGCACCATGGTTACACTGGCTGATTTATCGAGATAGAAGTATTATTTCCTTCCCTGAAAGCACTTTTTTGTGACTAAAACAAGTTCATATTTTGCACCTGATGCAGAAGTGGACTTTTTATTCAAGTGATACAAGCAATTGAATGTGATATCTTAAATTTCTACTTCAGTACAGATGAACCTGTTTATCCTTGAAGTGGCCACAAGTCAATGACGAGATTGAACATAATCGATGCCTAATATAAGAACGCTCGGCTGCAGTTGGCCCACTTTGGTTCTTTTATCACTTTGACAGATTCACTTTGACTATGACCCAAAAGTTCAAATGAATGTTTTCTTTGACCCTGTTGCCACTTTTTACAGGTCAGTTAATTCATTTATGCATCTGAACTTTTTCCGCGTCTAAAGCAATATGCACTACAACCAAATCTACTCTTGAACCTACTGAATGCTAAAGGCTGTACAGTGACATGTATCTCCTCTAAAATGTGCATTTTTGTATGGACACGGTGCAGTGCTGAATGTATAACTTCATGGTGCTCACTGCAACCAAAACCTCCTCTTCAGCTTTAACACTCCAAAAAACCACAGTGAAAATACAACTGGCCCTTTGCTGTTAAATCACCATAACCTCATGCTGGAATATCCACCAACTCTGTACTCTCCTCATTTATCTACTCAGTTCATAATCTGCAGAACAACGTATGTGCTTGTTTGTCAGACATTCATGAACCTCTGATCATCAACAACATCTCAATATTTGCAGTCATATCCTTTCTCTATTTTCTTGTATGCTACACAGAACAGTCTTGTTTGCTGCATCTCAAAAACTCAGTGTAATATTACACAAAGTACTAGTGTTTTGTCAGTGGCATGGACACAATTCCAGTTTGAAACTGTCTTTCACTCAGTAATGCACTTCAGGTGCATAATTTAATGGGGAGTTCTGCTGAGTGTTTATTCCGCTGTCTTAAAATTTCCAATTTTAACTGATTTTGGAGTCATTACCTTTTGATATTCAAGGAAAATGACAATAAACTAACATTTCTAAGAGGGTTGAAAGAAAAAAAATGGAGACATACATCTAAAACTCTAGTTAGTGGCTGGAATGTGATCCAATGTGGTCCTTAAAAATGTCTTTCAACAGTCTCAGGCAATGCTTTTCAAAGAAGTCATAGGAGTGTCTCTGCTTGAGGGACGATACAGGCAAAAGAAAATCTTTATGCAGACATTCAGATAAATAGCTACATTAGAGAATGAATCCATACCTCTGCAGTGCTCCCCTTAAACAACACTGTGCCTAGACTTCCCTAAGAGCTTCAGTTTTATTACATCCCGACCTCGTCCTCATCAGATACTACTTGATAGTCTGCTGCAGTGTTCATTGTCTATGCAGCAGCAAATTCTGAAAGGTCTTTCTATGCAAGTCTTGGGTTTCTGCCGTTCCTCCTAGAAAAAAAAAGAAAGATAAATTTTTTTTCAGAAACCAATTGTGTCCTCCTGTCAAACCCTGATCTGATCAGTAGATAGGTGATAAAGTTTCGTGCTTAGTGATGTTTGGTCATAAATGTCCTCAGATATTCTATGAAGTTCAATTTATCTCTCAGCACCTTTTGTTCTCCCGCTCATCCTCCTTATTACATTATTGTCTTTGTATTTTTGTCTTTTTGTTTCAGCTTTCCCTCCAGCTCGGTCTCTTCCATTCTTCTTCTATACGTTGTTAAAACGTAATGGTTCGGTTTGTCACAAAAAGGCTTTTTCACTGTCAGCATGTGCACTAGACGTTGACATTTAGTCATTTGGATTGTACCGTTGTACTTTTGTGAGTTTTGTTCTTTTTCATTTAACTAAGTGTCAAAAAGGTTCTTCACCTGTTTTTACTCTGTTGCCTTTTTGCAAACAAGTTTGTGCCAACGCTGTAGTTTTCATTACATAGTTTTCCTGAAGAGATTATTTTAAGTTGACTTTTGTAATGTATGCGTTTATCCAAATGTGGCTTAGGTATTTGTGAATAGAGTCATTACAGTACGGTATACACAGTGGCGCTGTTTACTTGCGATGTTTGGATAATTTAATAAACTACACCTTTGTTGAGACTTGAATTCTTTAAGGTTGAACAAGAAACTGCAGTTCAAGTGTTGACTTTTGTTTTAGAAAAATAAGACACAAGAGCATAGAATATATAACAACAGTTTATTTTAAAAGTTTACTTTCATATTGTATGTTTCAAAGGTGCTAATGCTTTCCTTGTGATTATACAGGGAGTAATATGCATTATAATAGGTATTTGAATAAATGACTTACTGTATATAAAGTATATAATTTCTAAGTTCATTCATCAAAATATCATTTTATTCATACATCTGATGCGATAAATAAACCAGAAGAAACTGTCTTTGTACACATGTTGAATTAAAGGAGTCAAAAAAGAAATGTACACAACATGTACTGATAACCTTCATGAACCCCAACCAACGAAGCCGTAATTAACATTTTATAAAGGCTTATATGTGTGTAAGAGGACTGAACACATCTGTAAATTGTCAATAGTAAAATGCAGAAAATTATACATATGGAATACCAAAGAGTTTAAATTTGAGTACATAAATACAGAGTATCTGCAGGTCTTGAAAAGTCTTAAAAAGCATTGAACTCAATCTCTGCAAATAAACAAAAAACAACTACTGCTAGTAATAAATAATTCTTGGCCATATTGTTCCTTATGATTTGCTATCATACTTTAACCAGCGTCATTTTAAAAAAGGGATTAAGTACTGTGTATAGTAAAAGTCTTAAATTTAACTTGATGAAATAAATAAGGAATAAATACAGACCAAATACATAAACATAAATAAATCAATATATTTTGAAAACTCAGCATCATTGAAATGAAAAATGTTTTTTCATTCTGCTTCTTTTCACAATAACATAACCTTTCTATTTAATTCCAGTAGTTTTATTTCAAAATATCACTTTTCCAAAAGAATAACCTGCAATAAAGTCTGTTTTTTTAAAGAAGCCAAATGAAATGATATATTATGATGAGATGAATTACAATGATCATAAGTATATAATTTTGAATGCTTTGGGTCTCCATATTTAACCATCATGAACAGGGCTGTGCAAAGTACTGAAAACATGAATTTCTTTGAATAAGTATTTGTGAATGTGAACAACATATCCTACAGTCTTTATATAAAGATGTTAAGCATGATAAAGTTTCGACACTAAAAAAACATTTGGTAAAAACAGCTTTATAGGTTGGGGTTATTGCAGTGGTTACCAGTGCGTTTATAATTTGTAGAAGTCATAATTACAAAATTTCTACAGAATATAACTATGATTAGCCAGTTGTAGCAATGTACCAGTATTTAAGCTCAAGTATGTTTGGAAGAGATTAAGTGCTTTCACCATTTCTCTCATTTCTCTGCTTGAGCCTTGCACACTCACTCGTTCTATGCAAGAAAAAGCATCTTGTGTAGAATATATACTGAATATATACATCGCTTTTTGTCAAGGTTGCAGGTTTTAAAAGTGTATTGTAGAAATATTGTAAGGAAACTTCATAATATATTTCATTTTTATACGTCAGTGGGGGGAGAAAGAAAGCACTTCCATGTATTTCATGCATACAAATGAGAACAGCATTCAAAAAAAAAAACAAAAAAACAAACAAACAAAAACATGTAGAGGATCTAGCATGCGATCAACCTCAGTCTGTTCCTCAGGAGCATGCGTTAAGCTAGGTCAGTTCACCTGAGAAGGTACAGTAGTAGGTTCTACAAAAACAAAACTGTCACCAGGCATCCTATCTCAATGCACTGCAGTATGACGTACACAGTAGAGGTTTAGAATTTAAGCCAGCAATTTAAGGTTTCTTTAAAAAAATACGTTTTTCATTTTCAACACAACTACAGTATCTTGAAATGCAAAAAAGCGAAGGCCTACAACCTCATAAGAAAACTAGGGTTGATTTGGAAATCACAATTTACCAGACATCATGATTTGAGTTTCTACAGTTCATTGTTGACACAGGAGACAGCTGGGAGGACCAGGGACAGAATATCTGTTCATATTTTTTATTTTCTATTTTTTAAATGGAACAATACTGGCCTGAAGAATAACTCCCGAAGTTTCTCAAAAATCTCTCAAGGAACCATTACAAGTAAATTGGGTTTATGATTTATGGAAAGAAAAGTTGACGGAGACTTGCTTTGGATGTGCTAAGACTCTGATCTGGTACAAATGAAGTTCCTGTGGGACAGTGTTCATCATCCGGCAGCATTAAGCACATACACCAGAAGTGACAGTGGTGGACGTCAACAGAAACACTTGGCTAAAGCAGATGTGGCTGTGCAGCTATAACATAGATACAAACAAGACTACAGTCTACTACAGCCATGCTAGTGGCTCTGTGACTCTGTACTTTGACACAGCGGTGCTAATGTAGGCATGCTAACATGCTCACCATGACAACGCTAACATGCTGATATTTAGCAGATATAATGTTTACCATTGTCACCATCTTAGTTCAGTGTGATAGTGTGCTAACAGTTGCTAATTAGCACTAAACACAAAGTACAGCTGAGGCAGGCATTTGGTTTTAACCAAAGACTGGACAGATTAAAATTTTGATGACAGTGCTGGACTAAAAGGTCAGGGACTCACCAACTGGGGGGCATGGCATGGCAATCCATTATGCCAAAATGGTGGACAGTCCACCATTGCTTTCCACGGAGCCATGCAGCTAGCACATCGGAAAATAACTTATTTAGAATTTAATGATAATGAAATATTCAACAGAATACCATTGATTGGCTACTGGATAACACCCATTTCATTTGAGTAAAAAGCTGCACTGTCAATTTCTGCTTTTATCATCATCCAATCTCTCACACAGTGAATAAACTTCCACCTCTGCTTTGGCCTCATTGCCTTTACTATTGTGCCACTGTCAGCCTCCCTCTGATGTAGATTGCCAGTGGCATGCACATATGTGCTGTGTCTCACTGGGCTCCTCCGCCTCCTTGATCTATTAAACATCATGGTTGGCCACAGAGACTCTGTGCCAACATTTTTTTTTAAGTATCTGACTACAGCAGCTACTCGTCTGTTTCAGCTTTAAATGTCATTACTGGTTATGTTTGAGTCTTAGTGGAATAACATTTTAACATAACTGGTTCAAAAACAGTTAAAAGTTTTCTAGTTGTACACATAAAAAGGAGATTTTTCTTCTCAAAGTGCATCTAAGGTGAATTTCAAAGAGAATATATGCAGTGGACAAGTGAAGTAAAACCTGTATCTGATAGCAAAGCTTGATGTATGGCAGTGGTTTCACTGGGTGCAACTGAGGTCAAAGACATATCGCTACACCACAGGGTTATAAAACATGAAGGCTACACTTTAGGTGGATGGTGTGTGTGTGCATCTCTTTTTTTTTTTCTTCCCAGAACCACTGACAATGTGTCTCTCTTGAAAAAGAACACTTGTTTTTGTTCTCCCCCAGTTTCCTAATGAAACACTTCCTCTTATACAGACCGTGACCATCAAAGTTGTACAGTTTAGTTGATGAATGGTTCTCATACTGGTCTCTGGTTCCCCCTGATAGTGTCCTTTCAAAGCACAGAATCACCACTTTCTTTTGGTCTACGGAGGCAGACGAGGACAAACTGACAATTTCCAAACGGCAACATAAAACACGACCTTTTGCATAGGATCTGAGGATAAAAACAGCTTTCTACAGCACACCCAGACTGTGGACACGCCTGTTAAACACCAAGGTGCTGAGCTATACAGTACAGCAGATTATCTATCATTTACTATATTGCACGGCGAAGAATGTGATGTTCACTTCACAGAGTGACTTTCAAACTACCAACAGTGACGAAATAGAAGCTGTCAGCTAAAAAGCATGTTTGAAGAAAAAAGCTCTGCCTCTGAGGCGGTGCAGAAGATTTATCTGGAACAGGAGAATCGCTGCATTTCATACAATCATGTTTTCTGTAGATGCATGATGATCTCATGTTTTGGATGATCAGTTTACAGGTGGTAAAATAAATAGTTTTTCAAATATGTGCGGCAGTCTGCCCAAAGATTACATAAATATTTAAATCATGCATGATGGCTGAGGCGAACTCATTTAATTAAATGTATGAGCTTCACTGCCCGTGGAGGTGCAGCAAAGATACAAAATGACTGCATTAGGAAATACCCTAAGCTGTAGTCGTGGGTCTTGGCTTGCAGCTTCACATCTTTTACCTGTAAAGTTATTATACTGTATTGAAATGAATACAGTTGGGAAAATTACAGTATGATGCTTACATCAAATGCGAGAGCTTCTAGAGTCATCCCACAAGTTAAAAGAGATATTTTCAGACCTCATATCGTTACGTTATAAAGTTTCCACACTAATGAAGGTTTTACAGATCATTGCTGCCCAGCTTTCGAGTGTATTTCTCCAACCACTCAGCATAAAGGGAACAAAGAGAAGCTCAGAGCCAAGACCAAAAAAAATAAACCTAAAAAAAATACAAACTAAAATTAATGGCTCAGAAAGCTTTCAAGTCCAGAAGACGGCAGTTATTTAAAGAAATTGAAACCAGTCTGAAAATGGCTTAGTGTTTTGTTGCCATAAAAATAGTATAAATAAATATTGTTGTTCGCATGCATTTGAGTAAGGCTTTACAACCTGGCTTGCACATTCCACTTGGGTTGAGGAGGTTATGTGTTTGTCTGAAGTGCAAAGGGACAATTTCTAAAAGTTATGTTAATTTTAAACAATAATAATCCATTCATGAAAATGCTTATTCATGCAGTATCATTATCTTCCATTGAAAGAGGATGAAAACAAGCCAGGGACAGAATTTCCAGGTCATATGTTGCAGTCTTTATCATTTGCTCACTAAATCCATCCTTCAGGAGAGTGAGACAGGTTTGAGTCGTTGAGAGTAATTGGATAGCGTCTTTTTTTTTTTTTTTCTTTCTCAAAACCTCTTTTTTTTTTCTCGGCAAACAGCATGTGAGAGTTCCTCTGTGAGATTCTCAAACTGTCTGTCTGCCCGTCTCTCCTGGCTCAGCTCTGTTCCACTGGATGAGTCAGTTTTTAATTGATGTGTTCTCTAAGGCATTGCTTGTACAATCTTTGCCTGTCCTTGTGCTCTTCAGGGAAATCACAAATTGCAGTGCAAATCCATCACAAAGAAGTCACTTCAAGCACTTGGAAGAACCTGTCTTCAGAACTGCTCCAAGGTACTTGGGCGAAAAAATATAACAACTTTGACGACTGCAGTTAATTTGGACGTGCATAAAAACCACACTATTGTCTCTAACATCAGATCCGACCTTTTCTGACGTGTGCACTTTGGGCTTTTGGCTGTTGGGTAGAAACTGAAGAGTAAGTGAAGGGGGGAGATGCTATCACCACTACCTCCCATTCCTCAAATGTCTAGGTTGAAGGCCCGCATGAGAAGATCCAGGTCGCCAATGTTTGCAGCCTGGAAGAGTTCAGGCTGGTCCATCATGGATAGAGCTATCCTCAGAGCAGCCCAGATGTTTCCGGACATCACCTCATGCGACTGTTGGCGGCTCCGGCTTTTCCTCTGAAGGCTTAAGGCGGTCAGGAAGTTACTGGCTGCCTCTCTGGGGAAGCAACAATAAGTGCAGTTTGGTTTAGAGGATGAACAGATCTATAGAGAATTATAAGAGTTTGAATAAGTCCCTTGAATAAACAGTGTAAACATGGTTCTGTGACAGAGTTAACACAACATCACCAAACTTCTAGCACGACCTATTTTGTAGGGATGCACAGATGAACTTTTCTGTACTGTGAGGGCCATTGAAGTAGTTCATGGTGGATCTTGAGGTCTGATCAGGATGATTGTCCTGTTGATGAAGCCAGCCACTTCTTACTTTCTTGACTGACTGCAGGGAATTGGCATATTTGGTGGAATCAATTATTCCTTCTATCAGTGCAATGCCTCCTGTGCCACTTGCTGCCACACAACCGCAAAGAGGAATATTTTCAACCCTCATGCTTCACAATTGGCAAAGAGGTTTAGGGAGGTCAAACGTTTGCTCATGCCACAATTAAATGTTTTAAGTTGACAAAATAAAAGTAGCAGTGAATTAACATTTGAAGAAATTCAAATCTTTTATATCTGTTTGCTGCAGGCCTTGCATTTACTTAAAAAAAATCAACAAAACATGTTAGTAATTCCTTAATAGCTAATTTCCAACACACGGTGCAGGCCATGGACACTTTGGCCTACGTACGGGAGCAGCGGGGGAACCGATCCGCCAACCCCGTGATTACCAGACCACCGGATGTCTTTTGCTAATGTTGTTGCTTCCGTGCAATTAACTCACCTCCTAATGGTCCTGTCGTGTCGATTTAGGGAAGCTTGAGAAGATGTAATCATGTTTTTGTCTCAACAGAGACACCAGTTCGTCGACTGTTAGCTTTAACCGTAACTTCAACTCGGTTTCACGGTATTTTCTTGTCCTTTCCGTCTCTATACTGGAAATAACTCTTCTAGGATGAGCTACTCTCCACTGGCATGCTGAGGTCCACCGCTTCTCGTCGACCAAGCTAAGTATTTGCTGTTTGTTGTGCTAATATGCTGAATAATACCTTCATACTATCTTCTGTTCAGTTTGTGAGCTTGGCTGCGTGATGGTTTTGTTGCTCGGGCCTGACTATGTCCTGGCTACCGGAATTACACACTATGCACTATTTGCATTGGCACCTACCACTAGTTTTACCAAATAATGTATCCACATTATATACTCAGTAAGGACACTTAAATTCAAATCTGGGACAGTCATGAGGAAGAGATACTACTGGGCTCTAAGTGAAATCTCAGTGGTCGGAATGTTGGCACATATGAATTGATTTCTTTTACTGGCCAAGCTTGTTGTTTTCTGGCAGATGCATAATGATTTTGTCATGCTGTTGACTTTGGTAGTTGTGGAATATGAATACTCATCATGAATGCTATTGGTTGAATTGGTTTTGCTTCATATTTCCTTATAGGTTTTTGCTAATAATAATTTCTATATAATATTGGCTTCCCGGGATGCTCAGCAGACTTTTGTTACATACATTAAACAGATTCACATTTTCTCTACACTTTTTTTTTTTTATATACAGTCAAGCAGTGGATTAATATTTCACTCAATATCAGCTCTGACATTACTCATTACTAAGCTTTTCTGTATGTGCTGATAGCCATCAGCTCATCACACTAGTTAACAATTACTAAGAAGAGATTGTTTGCTGCAGGTCACAGATTTTGTGATTTTTAGATTAGAGTGGAAAGAGTAGAGAGTGGAATGACAGAAAAATAATAATCAACAGTTTTATTAGTTTATGGTTTCCAAACAAATACTTGATTTTATTGAGAAAATAATAGGCAGATTTATTAATGAAAATATTTTTCTATCAGCCCTAATTTTGTATGTTTTGCTGCATAGTTGAGTTTAGATCTATGCATGCTCACTTCACTAGATTGTAAATTCTTTGGAAGTGTGTTGTTGGGAAGTAGACACATGGCAGCTGGTGCTGAGCCTGCAAAAAGAGATTCCACATTTAAGCTGATGTCTGGCTTGTACCTAATGTGGTGTTACTTTTTAATCATCTCTCCCCAGCCTGTGTTGTGCTGGGTTTGGTGTAGACTTGTGGGGCATGGCATAATCAGAGTGTATTGATTCCAAGTATCAACTCTGTACATAGTCTCACTTTATTTGTTCTTTTCACTCTCTGGGCTTTTCTTTTCAAGTGATTTTACTCCAGAGTAGAAACTTTGTCGCACTCTCCTACACCCCCAGGTCACTCACCTGTGTGCCCCCAGGTTAATACAGCTGATGCCCAGGTTGTAGCGGGACCTGATAAACCCCGGCTGCAGCTCTAGGGCTCGCGTGTAAGCCTCCACCGCCTCCTCGCTCCGGTCCCCATTTGCCAGCGTGGCTCCCAGGCGATTCCACAACAAGTAGTCCTGGATGGAGTTGGGGTGGTGGGTTGGAGGATTATGGAATGTCAGAGGGCGAGGATAAGAGATTTGTTTTTAGTGAGGTTAACTGTGATGTGTGTTGTCACATACTGTCAGCCCAAATAATGCGGCTTGTCTGTTTATTTCTGGATGTCTTTAATTAGTGAACACACTGGAGAGTTCCTAATTTAGCCTGAATTAAAACTCATCAGCAGCATCTCTTCAGTTATCTATTAGTGTTAAATGCTTCCCATGCTTCAAAGGCCTGCAGAAGTAACTGACAGTGTCTTTAACAGTCAAGTACAAGTGAAATAGAGCTGAATAATCTGAGCTGCTACACAACACTCAGCCTTGTATCTTCAGTGACAGCATGACAAAGCAGCGTTAGAGCAGAAAGCTATAATTCGCTTTGTTTTTTTTTGTTGAGGCACAGACAACAATAAAGTGTTTTAAATGCATGGCGCAGCTCCCTGCTATATAGTCACCTAACAAGGGTAATTTGAGGAGAGCTGAGTTACACCACACAGGGTGTCCTTGCCGTTGTTTCCCACCTGCAGGTAGACAGGCACATACAGAGGTCATGGTCTGCTACAGTATAGGGGTCCTTCATCTCTGGCTAAGCTTAGCAGCGGGATATAATTATCTCCCTTTGGGTTCGGAGCTATTTTTCAAGCAGGGGAGCAGATATTACCAAGTCAAATGTGGGAGGTTGGATTTAACAGTGAGTAATATTCGTGCCGACTTGGGACAGTGCTGGGAGGACAGGGACTGATTTGCATGAAGGAAAGATGAAGGATGGAAGGAAGGTTTGTGGTTGTATTTGTGTGCTTGCTTGTTTTGTTTGTTGCGTATGCGTGCACTCCAGTGTATGAAATATGTGTCTCAGTCTGTTTTTAGTTTTCTGTGTAAATGTGTGTGCATGTGTGTGGACTGGATCTTGCTCTGCTCTTGTGCTGCATCATGAGTGAGCATGTACCAGTTTAGAGTTCATGAGGCCAGATTTGGCAGCTCCTCGCTTCACATATTGGTGTGACAGTTTGATGTGCCTCAGTGCATCTGTTTGCATGAGCTCTCCCTCGGCATTTGTGGCTCCGTCGTCTCTAAGGATGTGTACTTGCTTAAGGGCTTCATGTCTGCCAAATGTGTTTGCATGGGAACATGTGGTGTGTGACAGATCATGGTTTTTATAGTATGTGTGCGCTCTATGTGGTGTTTGTATGTCTGTGTGTGAAGATGCTTTAGCAGATCATTGTATGCGTTTCTCAACATAAACAAAATGCAGCAGCAAACACCAGATAATGTGCTGACCTTCTAAGACACACATGGGATCATGGATCGGTATTCAAGGGAAAGTTACAAATTATTATACAGCTGTAACATTCATTTGAAAATATATTGACAATGCATTGTGTAGTTTCAGTATCTTACTATCATTGTTACAATAATTCACAGTTCGCATGGGCAAAAGGAAAGAAGTGAATAAGTTTGCCTCTAGAGTCACACAAAGATGAAGTTTTATTTCAGCAGTTATTGAGATAACACTATGAAATGTTCATATCTGCACATGCCTCCCTGTAAAATATAGCCGCCTATCAAGGGTCCCCAGCAATATTTAAACAACAAGCATCACTGGCTTCCTACAAGGTGACGATAAACCGGAACAATTTTGTTAAACGTATCTTCTTTGAATATCTGAATGAGCCTCTGATCAGCCACAACTACTGTTTAATGAAAGGCCCAGAGTTTATATTTTTGGCACAATGCAGTGCCAGCTGGAGTCAACCAGCTGTCAGACATGTTGTCTCTGAAAGGAAACCAGTGCATCCCATGTATTCACCAATCACAGCTTACTGCTGAACAATTAATCGAAAATATTATCGAAATGTGTAATTTCCAAAGTGCATTATCCAATTCACAGGAGCTGCTTTCGATAAAGGTAAAATGGGTCACAGCATACCATCATAAATGAAGCCCTATGGTGCTACAGAGATGCCCCGGCCTACATATCATGTTCCCCAGACATAAGGGAACATGCTTGTTTGGTACAGGCCCCAGCAAAAAATCATAGTTATATTTTATTTCAGTAAAAATGAAATGCAAAAATTACCTTTACCACTAAAATTGTGACTCATCACAATTGTAAAATCTCTCAAACTATAACAATATGATTTTTTTGAATATCGTTTGGCCTTAGCTTACAGTCAGCAGGGTAGTTGTCATTTCCATTTTGATTTAAGATGCAAGTAACTTAACTAAGTTTATTGCCTTTCATGTTTCTGGTCTTTCTTGGCTAAACCCACTGAGACTTGAGTTGACCAATAAGATTGTTTCTTCCACCAGAGCATCTATGCTCCTGACAAGCGTTTAACTACAGCTCCACTCTGTCTTATCTGCATGTTTCTGTCAAGGTGTGTGGGTGGGTGGATGGGTGTGTGTGTGTGTGTGTGTGTGGGGGTGTGTGTGTGTGTGTGTGTGTGTGTGTGTGTGTGTGTGTGTGTGTGTGTGTGTGTGTGTGTGTGTCAGTGTGTGTGTGTGTGTGTGTGGGTGGGTGGGTGTTTCTACCTCGGGCCGCACGGACAGGGCCGTATTAAAGGCCTCCACAGCTTTGTTGAACTCTCCGCTGAGGTTGTAAAGCACCCCGAGGCCCGTCTGCAAATCGGGGTCGATGATGTCTGAGTTGTGCTGAACTGCTTCCAGGAAGAGCTCCTTGGCCTCGGGTAACAGGGAGCTGTGGACACACACACACACACACACACACACACACACACACACACACACACACACACACACACACACACAGAGATAAGGATTAGTGTGACTTAAGGCTGCTGAGTGAGCGCTCTTAAGATTGCAGTGCTATGATGTGCACTGTACTGCATGTCAACTTTTACTCACAGTGTAAGAAAATGAGAGAGAGGGAGGGAGAAAGGAAGAGATTGACAAGAGTGTAAAGGAGTGATAAAGTGAGGGAAGAATAAATGGGAGAAATGAGAGTAAGGAAAAATGCAGAGAGAGTTGTGTGAAAGAAGGACCAGTGGTATTGAAGCAGTGGGTTACTGTCCCATTTACATAAATTAAGTCCTCTGAGTTGTTAGAAATAGTAGTTTAGTGTCTTGGATTATTGTAAACCATTGTACATTCAGTACAGACTTTGTATTTTATTCCTCTTTTTCATTAAGTATTTAATGACATGTATTTGTGCTTGAGTCACTTTGTTGTGTTATGGCCGTTATTTTCTTGATTTCCACTAAAGCAGTGTTTCTCAAACCTTTTTCTGTCAGGCCTCCTCAATTAATTTTTTTTCCCCCCAACTAACAACAAATAACTAACAATAAGCTGAAAATAACATTATGAACTAAATGGTTCTTGTTTATCATGAGGTTCTGATTCAGCACATACTGTAGCTGTGTTGACTGTGAGCTTGACAGGGACATACATTAGACTTCATCAGTTTTTGGTTTAGACTTGAGTGTTCGTCCGTCCGTCTTGTGCTTTACATGTTGGTCTGTTCAATCTGAATGAATGTCATTAACCTGAATGTCAGAAGCCTCGCATCAGAGTGCTCTTGCTTGTTCACTGGTCACACAGTGTTTGCATTCATCCAGCTGAAGTCCTACTAAACATTTCTCTTCACTGTCATGCCTGAGCTCCTGCGATCTCTACGTCCCTCTATAAAGGCTGAATTCTCACAGTTTGAGAACCTCTGCACAAAAGTGAAAGATTACAGACAGACTGCTACTTCTGCCTCAGTGGACATTTGGTCCTTAGCTTATGGGTAAAGATATGGATTGCCCTTTGTGTTATGTTCCCATTAGGGCGGCCACAACAGAGGGAGGGAAAGCAAATGATAAATGGAGGAGAGAAAAGTGCAGAGAAGAGTGTATAATGAGGCCAAAGAGAGAGGGATGGAGTGAGCAGTAGAAATTAAAAGATGGCTATCGCACCGATTAAATGGGAGATCACAGGTATTGGGATGTACCTTTATCCCTTCACATTGACCAGACGATTAATGATTTGATAAAGTGCTGCTTTACCTGGGGAGAGGAGTTAGGCCTTCTCAATCTGATATACCTAACAACCTCATTTTTATGGCTTAAGATATAACAGACGGTCTGCCACCTACAGCAGTAAGGGTTGTTACAAGATGGATACATGTATGCTGTCTAGCCTGTAAAATTAGACCAATACCAGCTGTGCTTGAGAGACCTTGAAATAAGTTTTTGGTCTCCCTGACAGTGTAATAGTAATTTAAGTAAAACAAATGAGTCTGCTGGTAGAGATCTTGTTTTTGAATGTGCAAGATGCAGCAAAGGATGTATCATATGCATCTTTGTCACGTAATCAGTAAGTCAGAGTTGTTAGAAAAAGCTGGAATTCAGTTTAAAATCCTCAGATGGCTCCTGCATCTAAATGTAACTGCTACAGATTATTGATCCTCTCTTTGATAGTTTTGACATTTATATCATCACCTTTTCTAGTATTAATACATGGACAACACAGATATTGTTTTAGATTTTACACTGATGACCTTAGAGTATCATTGACTCACTCTGTCAGTGCCTGAGGGTAAAGCCAGCTGTGCTACAGCTTTCAAGTAGAGGAGGTATATGAAATGTTATATCACAAAAATCAATTTCATGATATAATACCTATACACTGATTTAGATACCTGATCATAGTGGCATACTTAGTGTTTCAATAGAAATCTAATATTGCCATAGATCAGTCCCACTTATTGATTTGCAACGTTGCCCACTGGAGTTGAAAAGATTGTTTGATTAATCTTTGGTGGAATAATAATAAAAATCAGCAACTATTTTGATAATCGATTATCGTTTCAGCCATTTTTCAAGCAAAACTTGTGAAAAAAACCCAAACACTGATTTCAGCTTCTTAAATGAGAGGGTGGCTTCTGTGTTTCTATGTCTTGCATCATAGTAAACTGAGTAGTTCAGTCTAAATACCCTACCTTTCATGTCTGCCCATATTGGGAGCATGTGACATCCTGCGTTGGGAGTTTGGTGATCCCATCAGGTTGGTCTTGCCCTTCAGCAGGTGCTTGTACTTTGGATTGTGTCGCAACCAGCGGAGCAGGGCCTCACAGGCGTCATTGCGCATACCAGTGTTGGTCAGGCTCACTGCCAGAGCCATGAGGGCTGCGAGGTTGCTAGGGTGGAGCTCCAAACACCTGGATGGAGACGGGACCCGGGCATGGGAGAGGAGAGACGGTGTAAGGTGTGCACTTCAAAGGGAAATCTAGATTTGACAGGCATTAATTGGGACAGGCCAAAGCATAGGAACATCAGGCGGAGGCTAATGATTTCTGGATTAGGATGGATGAGCTGCTCATCTCCTGCTCTGCTGGACCAGGTTTGCATGTTGCCCTTAGCAGCAGGGTTCCATAATTTGCATTAGTTTCGCCTTTAGGAAAAAAATGCCCTTGGTGATTGAGTTATATCACCAGTTATATCATGTGGACGACTGCCACTAAGATCTACGCTGTCCTTTGTAATTGAAAAGGGCAGAAGAGCAGCACTGTGTTGGATGAACAACTTGGATTAGTTAAGGGAGGAGAGAGGCCAAAACAGGATTTAGCTTTCATCAAGATAATTTTCAAGACAGATTTGCTACAGCTGATGCGCCAACTTCCTTAAAACCCTTGTAATCTCAGACAAACCAAATTATTTCAGCCCCCCGCTGCAGTGTGCTGAAGGTGAAATTACATAAACACTGTTTTAGGCTACACAGATCCACTGTATGCATGCAAGGATGTGTTCTTTGTGCAAAATATTGAGAGTCAAGTAATCCATGTTTTTTTGCAGAGTGACCAGACAACCATGTTTTTCAGGGACTGTCTCAGAGTTGAGACTGTCCCTGGCTGCCAGTTTTAAAAAAACAACATAAAATAAACATAAATAACATTTTTGCTTTATATCTTCAATACTGTATAACGTTTTCTGTCAAATACTATGTGGCAAAAAAAAAAAACAGAATGCAGCAGTATTGTAACATGATGCTTGCCATCTGAAACGGTGCCAGTGAAACAACAACAACAGGACGAATGCCAGGTAAACTTCTAATATCTCACTTTCATATCCAAACACTCCCCTCACAGATGGAGCTATTACATAATAAGCAAGGTAAAATATAAATCATGCAAAGATCTGAATGGTATTTCAGAATATGCATAAATCTGTTGGTTTAAGTAAGATTCTTTCAGGGATTGAAAATAAATTATTTACATTCTTTGTAATCTCATTTATTTAGAACAGCGGTGAAATGTTTTATTTCACAAAATGGGTGGTTCATGTCACACGTAGAAAAGGAAGGATGTTTTCTCTGAATGGCTGTGTCTTGTGTTTGCAGTGTTCACACTCTTAGATAGGTGCAATTCCTGGCCTCAGCAGTGTTATGAATGAAAGTGGGCCACCTCCCATCATACCCTAGCTCTGTGCAATCACCATCCATGTGAAGTGCCTCTATTTTAGGAATAAAAATCGCAGAAGTTTTCCTTCCAATTTCTGGCTTATGAACTTTGGTAACACTGAAGGATGATGGTGGTGATGTTCTTCTCAGGGCTGTAGATATCATAAATCTTTACATCAAAATCAAGCTTTTCCTTTGTTTTTGTTCTTGCTTAATAGACTGCTGTCACAAGGCGTGAGGCAAATTTCATACACTGGGCTTCATGTTTTAACATGACATTTCCATTGAGTCCCACTTGTGCAAACATATGGTGTCCCCAAGCTGTAACAGCTGACAGCTCCTCTATGTCCGACAACGATTTTTGATTGTAAATGGGAATCTGATGCAGTTGTTTCTCCCTACCTCTGGAGGGAGACAATTGCTGCCTGCTCGTTCTCATTTTCAGCCTGGGTGGTCCCCAGCACTTGCCAAGCCTGCAGGGAAGCAAAACACAGGTAGCGGTAAACAGCGAAGTGGAAACCTAGACTCCGTACCGGGTATTCTCAAGGGGCTGAAACACAGTTACAGTGTCTCTATATCGTCTGTCAGGCGCAAAGAGTGGGATCCAACTCGGAGCCAGTGTTTCAGACAGATTGCAGCAGAGGAGCTACAGTGAATATAAACAGAACTCCACAGAATGTAAAACTTTCATTAGGTCAAACAAGAGAAAATGCAATTGTTATTAAAAATTGTGTCCTTTAGATACTCTCATATACTGCATTCAATCACCCAAACAATAGAAAGCCATTTATTTTTTTCAATTTCAGAGATGATTTACTTGCATATCGCTTTATCTCTTTAAAAAAAGCAAAGTGATAATTTTGGTTTGGAGTCCTCATTTATTTAGAGCTGAACGATTATTCCATCAACATAAATCAGGGGCTATTTTTTATAATTGATTTATCGTCTTTTTTTACACTGAAAAAATATTTGGGTTTTAGACTGTTGGTTGGACAAAGAAAGGCAGTGAAGATGACACCTTGGGACATTAGTTTTAGCTCTACACTTATTGAAAGACAATGAGTATGCTAAGCTTATCCGATTATAGTGTTCTCAGTCAGTTGCTTGGTTGTTTTGTCTATAAAATGTCAGAAAATGACAAACAAATGTTTCCTGAAGCTGAAGATGATGTGTTTTGTCAGTGCAGAACCCAAAGAGGTTCAATTTACAATGAGATAAAGGCAGAAAGGAGAATCTGGAAAAGGTAAATGTTTGGCACTTTTGCTTGGAACATGACTCCAATGTTAGCTGATCATCAGAACAGTTGATACCCACATCAGGGAAAAGCAAATTGAAAGTACCCTTGATCAGCACAGGAGGGCAGAAAATTATGTAACTAACCCAAAATCCAAAATGTGAGATTTTGAGATCCCTCCTTTGTATTTTGTGTCTGTAAGGGCATGGTTAATAACCTGTTCTGAAGCTAATCTCTATAGATGCTTCTTTGTTCCACTCTTTGAAATGAGGGGCGAAATTATTTCTGAATGATTCAGAGGTCTTCACAGTGGGGCAATAAGCCACTAAGCGCCCTAGGAGGAATTTTGGAATCGTATTAGTTCCATACACCGTGGGATAATCCTCTCCTCGGAATAACTGGCACATTTCTGTATATTCCAGGGGATTCCGAAAGTACTTTGTATGAAGGCTTTGCTCTTTCAGCCTGCAAAGAGGTCACTTCTTTTGAAATGGGGAGAATACAAAAAGGAGAAGGAACCTGCGGAATGAGCTATTTCTCAGCTCACTGGGCAAATGGAAATTCTCATCAAGAGTATGAGCAAGTGAGTTGAGTATTTTTGCTACAGTAAACAGCTCATCTAACAAGAAAAAAAAATGTCTTTGCCCTTTACAGGCAATCAGCGTCCAGCCTGTGGGTGCTACCTACTAAATCTGCTTCACACAGCCTGTGGTCAGTGAAGCATTCTTCCTCTGTAGCTTATCTCAACATGAGGTGGAGTAAGTGGACTCAGATGTAGCCACAAGTTTGTGCTGAAAGCCCAACTGCTCCAGTCTGGTTGAACGGTGCAGGACTGCAGTTTTATTGGCCGTCTGCGCTATAAAAGTGTGTATGGCTCTTTCCCTTTTGTAAATACACACACAGCTGTAAATGCAAGTGTCTCCACTGCTAACTTTGGTTGAATAAGGAAAAAAACACAATGTGAGTGTGTGCATGTGTGTATAATTCACCTCTGAATCATGAGGGTCCTGCAAGACAGCTGCTTCCAGCAAAAGCACAGCGTTTGGCAATTCTCCCTCTCGGGACTTCTTTAGTCCCTCTTCAAATGCGTTAGGCAAGTCCTTATAAGGATTATCTGTGTGGAAGTAGTAACCCTGTCAGCGAAAAAAATAACAAAAAACAGGGACAGTGGCAATGTCAGTTTCTCTCTTAAATATTCAAACGCAAACCAGGGCAACTGTCCTGTGCAGTTGTATATTTAAGCAACGCTCCAGCAGCAGGAATCGATCTTTTCTGCTTCACATCAAACCTGAGGCTGAGATCCCCGGGGTTTGTCTGTTCTCTTTAAATGTTAAACTTTGCATTTTCAAACTGTGATTACCCTGGTGTGTTGTTGCCTGCTTCTGAGCGTGATGACTTTGAAACAGCCTTTTCTTTAAGAACTAGTTCTGCACTGGGATCAATCCTGAAGCCTGATCTTGTACGGTTTCCTTATATAAGAAGGGCAGCAGACGGGTGAAGTATACAGCTCAGCCATATGCTCTCTGTCCTCTGAAACTCACAAACATTCCTTTTATATATTGTTAATGTTGATGCTACCTCTATGCTATATCACATACACATATTCAGTAATGTAAAACAGCACTTATCACAGAAATGATCATTCAGTACATTCAATGTAAAAAGTGTAAAGATTGTGTTATCCAAGCACTTCACTTTGGTGCATTTTTGTCTGAATGACTGAGAAGTCATGTTTTTCAGCCTGACTGCACTATGATTGCTTCAAATCAAAGGATACCATAAGGAAGACAGGTCTGTGTTTTATCGACATAGCATATTTCTGTTTAGAAGTTGGCTTATATTTCATATTTCTACTTCCAGTGGATGGTCAAGTGTTCATATCCAATAAATTGATTTAAAGTAATATTTGGACATCTTGAGAAGTATGTTCAGTGACTTTTTTGCTGTAAGTTAGATGAGAAGTTGATACCCCTCTCATGTCTGTGGGTTAAGTATGAAGCTACAGTCATGAGACAAATAGCTTAGCTTAGCATAGAGACTGGAAACTGGGGGAAACAGCTAGCTATCTCAGCTAGCTGTTTCCAAAGTTATAAAAATCTACCAACCAACGCCTCTAAAGCTCAGTAATTAACTCGTATCACATTAGTTTGGTCTGTACACAAATAGAAATATATAAATATGACAAGTTATGGTTTTATGCGGCGTTGCACGAGTTAGTTACCCACTCCACTTACTTGTCATTTTTACATTTCTACTTTTTGTCTACAGATCAAAAAAAATTAGATTTAACTCGTTACGTACTGAACTGAGCTGTCGGTGGATTTTTATGTCCTACCACTGTGGTACATTGTATACTGGACATTATGTCATCAGTCTGTGAATCTGTGGCTCTATAGACACATTCTTGTGAACATGATAACTCATGAACAATAAATAGTAGAAACTTCATAGAGGTACTCCATATGGAATTGACGATCTTATTAGATTTTAGCACTGTACTACATAAATTTGCATTGCATTGCATTTGTTATTGCTATAACTTCTGAACACTGTAAGCTTACAAGTTAAAGTTGATGACCAGATATGTAGCATGTTAAGGATGACTTGTTGGTATAAAAAAAGCTAATGAATTAGCTATTTAGCTTTATTAGGAGGAAACTGCACACTTATACCACAGGTAGCCCATATGGAGTAGATGATCTGATTGCAAACATGCTTAATATCACTTATTTTCAAATGTTGGGTAAGTGATTTTACAGTCTAGACAGGCATGCATTGTTTATGTTACATAAGCTGCCAATGCTGTATACCTCTCCATCAGTGTCAAGAGAAATTTCTGGACATGCTGATTGTAACATCTTAGTGATAGTGACCTTCTCATGTGGCGAGACAGTGGACGGAATCTGTGCCTGCTCGTTCTCTGTCAGCCAGTTCCGCCGAGCGAGCTCTTCCCACTCTGCCTGCATCTTATCCCAGAACTCGGTATCTGACTACAGACGTGAGAGGGAGAGAGAGAGAGAGAGAGAGAGAGACACACACACACACAGTGGGAGGAAGGAAGATGGATAGATTGGAGAAGGAGGGGAGGGTGAGAGGAGAGAATGAGTGATTAGTGCACAGTAGAACAACAGCCCTTGTAATTTCCCATCATGCTACAGTTGGAAATGTCACGTATGTCAGGCTCGGTGGCTGGCTGTAATGTATGGGCTCCACACATCTGATGACTCATCACATTTGCAAACCAAGGCAGAGCTTAAAGGAACAATCCGCGCTTCAAATGCAAACTGTGTGGCTCCACCATTAAAGATCAATACACAAGATTTTAACATGCTATCACTTTAAAATTGACTGGCAGATCTTTGCATGCTGAAGTATTAAGTATGAATTTAAGTATTAATGTTTTCTGATGCTGTTAAAGGCGTTTACATCAGTAATGCTCATAAGCGTATCCAGAAAACAACCTTTGACTTTCAAATATGCACAATACTCATATGTTGTCTGTAAGACAAAACAATTTAATCACGTATGTGAATAGACTTCTCATTAATGTGGTCAAGAAATGTTGTATTGTGGCTTTTAAGCATCTGTTAGCTTGACATTTGAACTGTTATTTTCTGGCATTTCAATTAGCTGACTAAATCCTTGAAGGTTATTGTGGATGGATAATGATTTAAATACGCCAATCCACCTCCTGGAATAGCTTCTCATTTTCTATCTGACAGGAAACCAAAGCCTGTACAGTGCATAAATTAGATGTAAGATCATTTGATACAAGCTTATATTGAATGGTAATTAAAAAACATGGAGAAACTGTCAGTGACAGTCAGTAAAAATGTCAAGAGAAGAGAGTGATGGTTGATAAAAAGAAAACAGTGCACATTCCCAACTTCCACACTAAACTGTTGCCAAAAGTTGTTGTGCAGCACAGCAATCAACAGTGCTGACAGTGTCTGACAAAAGCCTCCACTGTGCAGCTAACTCTTCTAATCACAGTAAATGTTGTTTAGATGATGAGTTTGCCTCATTTCATAAATTAATAACACTGAAGAAACTGCGTTGTCTTAAACCCCAGTGTTCAATTAACTCTAAGCGAGAGTTGCGTGTGTCATCTGTAAAACTTAGGTTAGGCAGAGACGAAGGCCTGGAAACACATGAGTAGTTTAAACTATTTATCTTCTGCCATCAGTGTAGGTGCTCTTTTTAGTTCATTCATTCATGCAAATGAAAAGTACTCACTGTTTTGTCAATGACACTCTGCTTAACCTCTTGCAATGAATATATCAATTTTCCTGTTTGCATATTTTTCAAATAGTATAAACCATGTGTGACATTAAGTATTGAATTATTGTACTCAGTATTTTTCCATTCAGATACAACAAAAGTCCTTGTTTTTTTTTTTTGTTTTTTTTTTTTATAGGCAGATTCAGTCTGTTAGTTAGCACAACACATATCCAGTCTGTTTGAGTCTGATGAGACTCAGGCTGTAAAGTCGTTTTGAAAGAGACGCTAAAAGCCTGTTCAGCCATGGTTTTTCCATCTCAGGAGCACTGCTAAAACTAGATCCATCATGAATTTCAGTGATACTGAGAGGATTATATGTGCCGTTCTCTTTTCTCACTTTGACTAGTGCAACACACTGTTTAACTGCCTGCGCAAAAAGGAGTTGAAACAGCTTCAGTGTGTTCAAAGAGCTGCATCAAGGGATTCAACTAAAACTATGAAATAGGACCTCACAGTATCTCTCCTGTTTTTGCATGTCTGCATTGCTTATCTGTTTATTTCAGAGGTGATTTAAAGCTCCATATCGTGGCTCTTTCACAGTAAATGATTAGCTTACTTTTTTATTCATAACTTTGAAATTTTTTAATTAAATCCACTGAAACACTACTAATTTGCATAATCTGATATGTGGTGCAGTGGATAAACACATATGTGATGTATTAGAGGTGCATTTTGGCCAGGCTAATAGTGTGGCACTAGGGATGGCAATGTCAGTCGATTAGTTCACCACTTGTGTCCAGACTAACTATTGGATGGATTTCCATGAAATGTGTCCATATAGGATGAACTGTAATCACTTTGATCTCCTGACTTTTAGTGCCACCATAAGGTCAAACTTTTGTCTTAAGTGGTAATTATGAAATGTTAGCATGCTAACACAATATACTTAGGTGGTGAAGAATGTGAACATTAACAACTTTACACCTTTTTAATGTCAGCAGTGTAATTTTTAGCATGTCAGCAAGCTGATGTCGGCTTGCTAAAAGCATCTCTGTGTCTACACAATCTCATGATGCCTTTAGCATGGCTGTAGGCTTTTAGTCTTGTTTGTTTTATAATGAAGTCAGTCTGTAAAAACAATGCTGTTGATGTTTTGCATGAGTTTCAGTCCACCATGATTTTCAGCCACCAGACAGCAGATGCTTGTTTATTGTCTAATCATGTGAACTGCAACAGACAGCAGTTAGAAATTCTCCAGGGAGATGTTTTTTTTTTTTTTTTTTTTTTTTTTTTTAAACCAAGGTATCATTTAAAGCTTTCTGTCCACACAAAGATTTTACTGAGATACTGATTTATTTCCCTGCTACAAAAGATGATTATTATTACTGCTGTACGGACTTGTACATATGCTGCAGTGCATTTCTGTAATAATTCAGAGTGGAATCTTTCCTGAGTTATCTTGGGCTGGAGATTGAAGTCTTGGATTCACAGCTGCATGACGTGTTGAGAGATACAGCTCCTTTTTCTGTCCTCTTCATTTCTGCCTATGGTGTTAAAAAATTTACACACAGTTCATCCTGAGCAGTGCCTTTGCGCCTAGTGTACAGCATTACTACAGTCGCAGTTAACATCATGCCTGTTTTGCTTGTAAAACTTGTCTCTGTCCAGTTGCCACAGTGGAGTTTTTTTTCCCAGTTGAGTCCATGATTCTTGGCTGTCTTCCTGTTAGAAGCACAGCAAACTGGAAAGTATAATGTCAAGCAGAGCAGAACCTCCTGTGACTTCTTCAGTCCTCTATAGCCAGAAGCTTATGAGTAGCCTACATGACAGCACTGTGTACAGTAAGCATGTTGTGTCCTGTGTGTGTGTGTCTGTTTGTGCGTAGTGACACTGCAGAGGGGAGCAGGGTCAGAAAGATGTTCTGTGTGTGTGTGTGTGTGTGTGTGTGTGTGTGTGTGTGTGTGTGTGTGTGTGTGTGTGTGTGTGTGTGTGTGTGTGTGTGTGTGTCTGTGTTTCAAAGGGATTCTAATTTTCACATAGAAGCTTGTGATTGACATGGAGGCCATAGTGTGGCCCCTGATGGTGAGAGATGGCAGGTAATTGCAGGCTGCTGACTCCCACACAAATTGCCTGAAGGTGAGTCTCCACTGTTGGCTCTGTCAGGAAGTGCACTATCAGATCTCCTGAGGTGGAGAAAATATATGGATAGTGGTGTCGCTGGAAAATCCATAGTTGTCATAAGAATTTGGATTTAGAGTGAGAAGTGTTTACATATAGAAACGGCGCCAGTGCTCTTGATGGGGCCCTATTAGAAGTTCATTTTGTAATTATTTATTTAGATACATATTTGATAATGATGTGTATGTAGGTCATCAGTCACCTAATATAGTTAGATAAAAAATAAATTTAGTAGAGTACAATGTTTCCTTTTTTAAAATGGAGTAGAAGTAAGTAGTAACATTAAATAGAAATCCCTGAGTAAAGTACAACTACACAAACGTGTATTTACTGTCAGTACAACACTTGAGTAAATGTACGCAGTTACTTTCCACCATTGTTCATTTATAATGCGGCAAAAAGTGTCATGAAAAGTGTTGTGACCAGTCTTCAGCTTCCTCTGCATGCGACTGGTTCTCATGCTACAGCCCTTGTTCTCACCATGCTGTACACATGCCTGTATTTGCACTGTGACCTCGTCCATCATCTCTTTATTTGCGTCTTATAGACAAGTCAATTGTTTGCTCTCTGAAATCCCTTTTGGTGTATAACTTGCCTGCCCCTTAGCTGCACCACAGGTGACGAAAAATTGCGGACGAGTTTTTAATTTACAAGAAATCTAGTCATAATTCTTTATAACGCTGTGAAGGGCGTTTTTCAACACTGGCATTGGCAGTTTAATTATGTGGAACAAGACAAAGATACAGCGAGGTAATTTATATCCTGTGTATCAGTGGAGTGAACCCGTAGCTGTGATTCTAATTTCAGCTGCTCTGATGAAGTGTTACGTGAAATGGATTGAATCCAGAGAGCTTCCTGCCACCAAACGTGTCACCGCTTCTTGGAAATAAACTGGGGGTTGGAGGTGAGGTGGGGATTCATTAGTTACTTCATGAATACATTATTTACAATGTTGATAATCATTGCAGCACTTACATAGGTTACACATACCCATGGCTGTTGTTGTCACCCTATTCAGAAAAAGTATATTTATAATTTGCCTCCAGAATCCAATTAGTGTTTCTGAGTCAGCTGAACTGAGGTTATTTATAAACAGTACAGTGAAAATAAATGTATTCTGCAGAAATGTAATTTGTAGAACTTGATAATTCATACTAGGTCAGCTTAAACATAGAAATGGATGCTAGTATAAAAGAAAGAAAAAAGAAAAGCTACCGTATTTTTGCCTTAGTCTTGATTTAACAGTGATAGTAAAATATGTCCTGATTGGGAAAACAAAGCTAACTTCAGTTCTCAAAAACAGTATTACTCTATTCGCTGTCCCTAAAGCTAATATCACAGCCTAAAAATAGACATATAGCCTTAACAAAGAATTAATAATAATCAACAGCACTCAGAAAATCTGTTTGTGCCAGTTCATCCATATGAAGAAACATATTCAGTTGCTCCCAAGCAAACAATATTTAAACTGCAACTCAAGCTTTATCCTGTGTTTTATTTTATGTGTATATAGCACAAATATGTACCACAACCCTGCCTAGATTTATGATGAACAAATGATTTCCTGTTTTGAAAATCTGTAGACCATTTTGCACATGAATAAAGGTATAAAGGGAAATGTAGGTGTATGGGCTTTGATGCGTTTGGCAACCATTAAACAGGCTATTTCAGGCAAGTAAAGTGACTAATTTCTTATGAGCCGCTTACTCAGTGTTTGAACTGCTGGAATGAATATTGTTAATGCCCCATAAATGAATACAGCTCCTCTTTGTTTGAAATGGTAAATTGTTAAGGATTTTTGAATTTGCATCAATTTGTTGCTTAAGCAAGATTTTAAAACCCTGGAATTTGAAAACTGCATCTGTTAAGTTGCCAGAATCAGATATTGTAGGAAGAAATTAAATGTTGACAGTATTAAAATTTGTATGTTACATGTTTGATCATTCATTGAATGATTGACTTTACCTTATAAAGATTTAGTGTGTATGATTTTGGGCTATATGAATGCTAGTGACTTGACTTGGGTTGAGCATCAAACACAATTTCTATATTTGTGTGAGCTCTTCTCAGGTGGACTCTAACCTTATCTGTTTATGTCAGTGTGAGGTGTGTTAACTTGAGATGCAGCCTTTGGAGGAAACCAAGCACATGAATAGGGGTTACTTATCCACTTTGCCCAGGGGGCTTACATTACAAAAAGTCTCATTATTTACCAGTGACACAGAACGGCCTCCAGAAAAAAAGGCTCCCTCATCTCTAGAGCATGGCTGGCTTGGCCTTTTGATGTTAATGAGCCAACCACTGCTCTGCTGTGCGGGCCAAGTCCTTGGTCAGTGAGACAAAAATAGGAAGCTGGAGTCCTGATAATGTCACTCAGAGAAGAATAAAATACATTTCAGTGGACAAGTGCTACGAATGCATTTTGGCAGGCAATGCAATTACCCCCTATATGGATGTCTGAGATAACAACACATTAGAGCTACTGTGGCCAGGACATCACTTGCACTCTTGTGCAGTTGATAACCACAAAATTTGCACTGAAGTGTGCATTAATGACACATGTATAATGTTCTGACATGTGTTTTTACCTGGTAATTGATTGTGTTAAATTAAAAGAGCTTTCACATATTCTTATCAGCATTCACCTGCAGCAAACCTGTCTCCTACATATTACATTTGGATTAAAGTTTTATTATTAAATTGCTCACGCCAAATATCTTTTGAGGGAAATGTAAATGCTGGATTATGTTCATGCAAACGTTTTTCCCAGTCTGTTCTTATATGAGTGGCAGGACTTTGACACCAGAGACTGTCGATGGCGTCTTGTGTCCTGCCCATGGAAAGTTTGTGTTTTCACCTGTATGAATGGTTGGCTAATGTAGCCTTCAACTTTTACTATAAGTATAGCTGATTACAGACTTCAAACACACCGCAGCATGTCCAGTAAGAGACAGAGATGAAGTTGAAGTTCAGAACTTTATGGTCTAACTTCTTCACCACCATACAGTAAGTCCACACACACCCCACTAGTGATTTCTATAATGCATTAGTGGGCGATTGTAAAATGAAATGATAAACATTGAGGAATCTGGATATATTACACACATAATTGCGTACATACTGTATACAAATTGATATGCAAACCATTCTAGATTCTCTCACATCTAAATTAAGGTACTGCTAATACAGGATGAGAATGTACAAAATAGGAAATCTCACTCTTCCTGGTTTCAAATATCAACTGCACATGCATGGATGTATTGCAGTAGATATGTTTAAAAGCTTCCACAGAACTCAGTGGGACTACAACAACCTCACAAGAATGAACTAGACAGTGCTAGCAACATTAACAGCTAACATTACAGGATTCAATAGAGCTAACATCAACAGTAAGCTAGCACAATTTATCATTAACAGAAACCCTGTATTTTACACAACCTGCAGCTGCAATCGTACGACACAGAAAAAGTTCCAATCTCTGCTTCTCCTGTTTCTCTATGACTGAGAGAAGTTACGCCAGTGGGCAGGGACAAACTGCTAGGTGTACATAACGTAATTGGGTAACCATGGTAATTGACTGACAGGTGTGATAACCAACAGAAACCTGATAAATGTAAATGAAAGATAGTCGGAGGAAAGTTCTCGTGCTTCAAGTCACCAATGACATTTTCAATATTTAAAGCAGCTGTAATTTATATACTTAAATAATGTTTTCAATTACAATGAATGTGTAAAAATAATGTGACAATGTGAAAGGGGTTGGTCATAGTGAGGAACCTATGAGGATTATCTTTACTGTTTTGGTTCACTCTCCCTGCTCTCATAGCATAGTTTTCAGCTGCAGCAGGCAGCTATTTTCAGCAAAAGGGTTTTAAAAACCCACTGTACACTACCTGCTAAGCACCAGCAGCAGACAGACACAGTAAATTAGACAAATTTTCTAAACACAATGTTGTGGGAGATTCGGTTGCCTGCATGGTTGTTGGTCGGGGCCTTCTGCACTCTTATAAACATGCTGAAATTTTGCAGCTCCACTGGAAAAGTCTGCTGCCGAGTGGTCTGCTTGAGGGCACACTGATGGAAGTTGTTGAGGGAGGTGAAAGCATTACTCATTGACTTTCCCCATCCGCATTTTCCCAGCAGATCTGTGGATTAAAACCACTGACCTTTCGGTCACAAGCCTCCCTCTCTAACTTCTAGGCAACTGCACTGGCTCTGCAAACTCTCACTAAACCAAGACCGCCTCAGACCAGTATTCTGCAAGATGAAGATGCAAATGAAGCTGTCCTGCTACTGTTTTAATGAAACAAGAGGCCACACCTTCAGCTCATCTTTATCACCACTGTGGAGCTGCGTTCTCATGCCCCACAGTCAAAACACAGTACCCTTAAGTAACAATTTACCCTGCAGCTGTTCCAGTGGTTCTATTAAACTGTCGTCAGCTCAGAGTAATTGATGCTGTCCTCATGTGACATGGATTGTCACTTAACTACTCAGAAAATATCTCTCTATCAGGCTCTTTGTAAATGAATTCAAAGCCGTTCTCCTTCTCTTGGGTCGCTGCCATTTTATTCTCTCCTTTTTAAGGTTTTTTTTATGTGTAAAATCATAAAACCTACAGATTCTCATCAGTGTCAGCTTTGTAAAATGGATTATATTTGGGAGCCTAATTCCTTGTCTGCTCCCTCTGAGGGCCCTAATTTTTTTTACATCAATTGAATGAATTGGCAGAAAGGCGATGTGCAAATTTAATGTTCTCTCTGCCTTCTGAGCTGTCTCTACCTCCATGCCTTTATAAGTATGAAAGAGCATGCATATGCACAGCTACTTAAATGGAAGTTATCTGATTGTGGGCTTTGATATCGGCAGTTGAGGCCGAAATGGCTGACCACTTGCATCAGAGCTCCTCTAGAGTGGAGGCCAGCACTCAGGCTGCTCGATCGAAGCTGCGAGATACTGTTACCAATCGATGCTCCATGCTCTGACGCTTGTCCAGGAGCATCTCAGAATCTCATCACTTACCTGCCCTCCAGTTGACGTGAGTGTACACAAACTGTGCAGTTCTTTGGGAGGATGCAGCTTACGGCTTGACATCATCACAAAGTTTGAGAGGGATCCCCAAGTGGGTTGGTCCACTCCTCTGCAGCTACTCCTCTCACTTTCTCCCCGTCCTGCTGTCCCTGCTCTATTATTTATTGGCCATTACACATAGCTCAGTGTGCAAAAGTCGACTGTAGACCTCAGTAAAGCTGAAGTTAACTCAAAAGTGAAGGGTTCACTCCCATTTCCCAGGAAGGGACATGTCCTTTGAATGGTAGAGTGGTTTTATTGAAAGTAAAAAGCAAGATTTCCTGGCCATGTCTGTTATTTAAACTCCTGTCCAATACAGAAACTCTGTTTTTAGTCACTCAGGTAGTTGCTGTTTGGCCAGTGTGATGTAACTTTTCGAAAATATCTTCAGCTAAGAGAGAGCCTATGAAAGTGTCCAGACCCATTGCAAAAGAGAAAAGCAACTCATCTAAGTTTGGCTGGATCACATAGTAACGCAATGCACAATGAGACTGAAGTGTGAAAGGTGAGGAAAGTGCTTTGAGCTTCAAACACAAGAGTATTGTTCCTCAGAGGTTTAGGACGTTGTCACGTAATTTGTCATTGACTTCTATCATGAGCCTGAAGTCACAAGAACGTGAGGCATACCTGACAACTCAACTAAGCAGTGCCTTGATACACAGTCCTATAATGACTGAAGCCATATCTAATTACTGTGACTTTGCCATCCCCTGTGATATCTGATATGTCTGGCCGTAAAATGACTGACCTATTTACCTTCCTATTGTTAGCCAGCTGAGAGTCGTGCATATTTTTCTGGGTCAAACACCCTGTGAACTTGAGTATGTGAATTTAACATAGACTATTAAACTGTCAGCTAGCACCACAGGCTCGAATACATTGTGAGAAGCACAATAGTGATCATTTGACAGAGAGATAAAAAAGGGCTGAAGGAGTCAAATGGAAATCAGCTTCACAGGGCTTCAGGTAGATATTTCAATTGCAGGAGCGATTTATGAGGCTACATGGGCAATGGTGGGAATGTGATATTGAAGAAAGTTTTCTGGAATAAAGTTCAGAGAAATGTCTCTTTTTTTCATCTCTTTATTTAGATATTTCTACAAGGATTTGATTTTAATATTTTTCTCATAAAGTGGGGGGCAAGTGGCAGAGTTGGAGATACACCACTTTCTATTCAGGAAAATATGCCATTTACTGATTAAGATGAGGCAAAATAAATGCTATATCACTAATCTGTTTCTGTGAATTTTTCATGACCAACATAAAGAAATTCATATCTTGCTTGAACAAAAGTCAGAGTAAGCTATAGAAGACTTTGCTTTGTCAAAACTAATAACACTGGTCACACTGGTTTTTTTTGTACCTCTGAGCCATCAGTTCCTACAATTTCCAACAATCAGTTATTACAAGTTCTCAATACTTTGGTGACTACAATGTTATCACATCCAATAGAACCAATGAGCAAAGCTACAAAAATAAAACCTGGACTGCACTTTTTCTTGGATGAAAAGGCTTGGATCCCAGTCATCTGTTGTAAGCAATCTCTCTAACCTGATACATCCTCTGAAAACCCAGAGGTTCTGCTGTTTGAAACCCAAGTTATGCTGTTTGCTCTCCCCTGTTAAGTCTTATTAAAAGTCAGCGGTGGAGATGGCTCTTTGATGACAGGTGATAGATATAAGGTGTACTAAGCAGCACTCTGCTTACCTCAACAGCAGCCTTGGCTCGCTCAAACTCCTCCTCCAGGGACTGGTGTCTGGACAGGAGGGCGCTGCCCCACCGCTGCTCCTTCGTTAGTCGAGCCTGACACACACACACACACACACACACACACACACACACACACACACACACACACACACACACACACACACATTTCATAATATATACATTTATGCACATCAAAATCCATTAAATATACAGGCACTCGGCGCACATCACAGACACCCACGCGCACACACCCTTGCACAACACATCACACTTCCACAACATACATACGCGATCAGCCAGAGGGAGAGACAGGCAAGGAGAGTGTGCAGGGTCAGCCGTCTCTGCTTTCTCAGGGACGAGTAAATATCCCTGCCTCGACAAAGCCTCTGACATGCTTAGGAAGGCCAGCTGAATCCTTACTGTCAGCATCCCCACACCCAACCCCACCCCCCTCCCTCTCTCTGTTACAAACTTGAATATGAAACCTCGCTCTGCTGCGAAAATGAAAATCGACCAATTACACACACATGGTCTTTGCACTATGCGAGTGCGGTGTGGCTTACACCTACACATTTAACTGCGAGAGGTGAATGATTTTGAGATGCCCTTTCATGCTCACATGTGATATGACACTAGATTTACAGTAAATAACAATGACTGTATGTATCCCAGGGATAGCAAATCTATTACAGAGACCGGGGAATCGACTGCTCCTTGTGTGCTGAGTCAGTGGCTTCCCTCAGGTCAGCCAGGACCTGTAACAATTCCCATCTCTTCAGACTGCTATTATGCAAGATTAATTGAGGTTACTTAATCTCAGTATTAATTGACTCAGAAGAAATTGCCTCATCCATTTATTGCAGATAACCACATTTTTATTTACAAGATCAAAATGCATGCAGTGTTAAAAGACAATCTCTGCTGTGTGAAGAAACTGCAGTATACTGTAGCAGTGTTTTTAAAGGAAAAATCCACCCAAAAACATTAACACCATTTATAAAACACTGTTTTGTTGCACTTTCTGGATTTATTAATTTATTTGAATTCCAGCTGAAACGTGGCAAGAGATTTCCAGTCCAGCTATAGTTCAATACCAGAAAATCTTTCAACTAATTACAGGCAAATATCAACAGTTAATGTTAGGCTCTGATGCCAGACTCACAACTTTTCATTTTCACTAAAATACAGGAAGAAATTTAGCGTGCCTCTCTTTCTCACTCTGCCAGAATCCCATGGCCAAAACAAGACTCAATAGACCAGAATGCAGTGCAGTTGGTGATCCATGTAGGTATAAGACATGGAAATAAAGACACAGTATTGTAGTAAAGTGTAGAGCCAGTTGGTCCTATGATAAGATAAAATGTACAATCAGACTATTATTTTTCTCGGTAGTTGCTTATTTTACCTATTGGTTCATATTTCAGACAGCATGGTTTCACTTTTAACGGTACAAAATGTGCCTGGCAAATGTAACGCTATCTTAGGTAAGCTATGATTGGCTGTTAAGAGGAGGGGTTTAGTGAACAGTCGATTGGATTTGCTAAAAATTATACACGGTTCCGTTTCCACTGGTTCCCTTCACTTCACCATTGAAGACAAATATGTGGACCTTCAGAAGAAGTAGACCTTTAGATGAGATTACCATGTCACAGAATGAGCACAAGATCAAGAAGGAACTTCCCTGCTCATGTAACAATAAACACTTCATCACTCCTGTAGTGTGCTGGGCATTTCAAGCTTTTAATGTCTAACACAAAAATCTGAGGGTGGATTTTTCCTTGAAGCTCAAATTTTTTGAGCCATTTAATTGTGTTTTATAAATGTGTGTATGTAAATCTCATGCAACACACGTTTCCCTTCTTTGCATGCGTTTTTTTGTTTGTGTGGGGTACCGGCCAAGTAGGAAACTAAAACCACTCTTTACAGTATCCCTGTCATTGAGCTACTATGTAACTCCTGAGCGAAACAACTTTAGCGTGTTTGTTTGCCAATAACTTCCCTCCATCTTGGATAGCTATCTTTAATCCTAAATCTATTATTTATCAGAGCGCTGAAAAGGTGATGTATGCTTAGCTGGCTTGGTGAGATCAACACTAATGGGCTCAGAGTAAGGCTGCTGAATAATTCATAGACTATTAATCTAATAATGGCGTCTGGAAACAAGACCCCTTATGCAGGCCTACACAGAGACATCAACTCAGGAGGAAAGCGCTTGACATTTGGACCTCGTAGCACCACAAAGAAACAATCTCAGGGCCAACAGTATATCTAGATTTCCTCAAAGGTGCTGTTTTGGCTGTAATACAATCACCTGTATTTGGTCTTTTTTAAGTCAAATTTTGTGATGCTGTTTTCCCGGTGCAAATGTAAAAGTCTTTCAATATTATATGAAAGGATGCATAGGGAGGCTTACATGTCTTCCACTAATATACTGCCTGTTGAGCTGAAATGGAAGAATTGTAGGTGTTAGGACAAAATGATGGGTAAACAATCACACAACAGGGTCAGGGTTTTCCCTGTCATTGCAAGACTTAGGTGCAGCGCCTAAGCATTTTTGCAAGGGGCCTAAGCCGACTGAAGTTATGTTAGTAAAAGATATTTCTCTTTCACCCTGAGAGGATACCTTATTGGCCCGAATATAATATGATGTTTTTTTTCTGGAAATAAGGTTTGAAAAATTACATCAGACATTCTTTTTGAATGGCGACAGTATGTGTTACAAGAGTGTTGCAGTATGAGTTTTGGCAGGCTTAATATTGCTAGGCTAGTGAGACGTTTCAAGTCCGTCTAGAGTTAGTCAGCCCTAACCTGCAGGAGGTTGATAGAGTCCCACAACATCTTTACCGCAGAAATAACCCAGGGAGAAAATCTGTCCAACAGCCAGAAATTACAGCTGTCACAGATGATGAGTTTATGAAGGCAGTCTGAAAAATGCTAACTGCCAGAGAAAATGATTCTGAGAGAGGAATGAGAGTGAGACGGGAATCAACTTGCTACAGTTACTCAGTCAGCTGGCTAGTGACTACACCCACTCAGAAGGTGACCAGCCTACAGACGTCCGACTGAATACAAATTTTGGTAAATTTCCAAGTGCTGTTAAATAGTCAAATGGCTATGGGAGAATGAGTGCAGTTCAAATCCATGCACTATAAGCCTTGTTTTACCTATCTGCGCCTAAGCCCTTCAGAAACCAAGGGAAAACCCTGAGGGTGTCTTATTAGATACAAACTTTAATATTAGAGCTACATTATCATGCATTAGCATGCAGTTGCTAAATACACAAGTTAAATACTTCGTTTCATGAAATTATTATGAAGGCTTAACCATCATCTGTCAGAACAATATGTTTGTGAAGTTTGAAGCTTTTCCATTTCAAAAGGATGTTGATTTCAAGTGTACACAGTACATACAATAATGATGATTACTGCTTGCTCCTGTCATACTGAGCACTTACTTGAGATGCTAGGGCAGACTCTGGCTCAACTTTGGTATTCGCTTCCAAGTTCTTATTCAATGGCTCTAATTGGGTTTTACAGTCTATGGACCTAAAGGAGAAGACGGAAAGGTGGGATTAGTGATACAGATACATGGCACTTGACTTGATACAAATAGTACGCTACACATGCATTTCACATTGACTGTCAAGCATTAGCATTTATCTTCTTTGAAATCATTGCCACCTTGGCAGATTTGGCACTTTTGTACAACTCAAAGCCATTTTTTCAAGAGCTCTTTACAAACTTTTGAGGCTGTTTCTGGCCAAAGATCCAGGAACTTCCATAAACTACAAAATTGCCAAAAAATTAGATGATTTTGCAAAGTCCATATTGTGTTCAATAGCAGTGTTTTGTTACCATTGACTGCCAATGTTTTTAAAGTTAAACTATATCTCCACATGGCTGCTTCGATTGTGGTTATGGCAAATAAACAATCATTAACGTAAAGTTAGGGTGAGGCGACTCAAACTATTTTAAGTTAGGAAAAGATTATGGTTTTGATTGTATGTTATGTCTTGTGCTTCAAGTCACTTTTTCAATACTTTACTTAAAGCCACAACCTTTCTCTAGCTTTAATCCTTGACTTGAGTGCTAGCCATAACCTTAAAGATAGTTAATCAAGTGGACATTATATTGCAAGAGATGTTGCAGATATGTTTATTCTAATTAGAGACAGGGTTGTTCCTATGGACAGTGGGCTGATGTAAATTACCAATATGTTGCTGATGCCTGGTGAAGATGGTACCTACCACAGAAACTCGTTGGATGAATTTTTAGATGAACGTCGTCTCTCCAACTTCCATTTTCTGTTGCCATTTCTCTCAGGGTTGGGGTTCAACTCTTCCCATTTATCCAACGGTGAACCAATGGTAACTGGTGACAGTAATAAAATAATAATAAATCATAAAATCACAACAAAGACTAAATTGAGAGGAGTCCAGTTATGTTGATTTACTGGACATCAAAAACATCCTCTCCTTTGATCGAATCAATTACATCTAAATCTAAAATTCATCTGTAAAATATAGCTAACCAGAGAACAGTCTGCTGGACAAATACTAATGTTTTTAGCTTTCTGAAAAAAAAGGAAAAAAAAGCTAATTTCAATTTTGCAGTGTCATGAAGCAATGGCACTAATTTAATAGTATGTAGTTATGTTTTCCATTGGTTGATAAACAAACCTTTTATAACTGTGTTTCAGTCACTACTCTAATCTGTCTGACGGACAAACAGTGTGCTAAAAACAGGCAGACAATTAGTTCTGTGGGTGTCTGAAACAAAAAAACATCTGTTCACATTTCTAACAGGACAAAAAGTTTTGCTTGTAAGTGATGCCAGGGTTATAGTCAATCTCACTGGCATGAATTATTCACCACACTGTAGTTTTACTCACTCTGCATAATTAGTTCTCATTGAAGACTTTAACCTTTTCAACTGGCAAATACGAAAGTAATTGGCTGTTTTCTCGTAATGTCTTTTAAGATGATCCCTTTCATTACAGTAAATTGGCTTGATCCGTCTTTGGCCTATCTCGAACATGTGGGAAGTCAGTTTCAAAGGGGGTGATGGGAGTCAGAGTTGTAGGTGGTTGGGGGACTTGCGGCTTTTCAGAAACTGGGTGGGGTGGTTGATAGAAAGATGCAGCAGGACAGAGAATTTGAATGTTCAGATTTTATAGATGCATATGATATTTTAATAACATTACAAAATAGATCACTATCCTTTTTTGTAGGTGAAAACACCATGTAAGATACAAAGAATACTGTATGTTAAGATACGATTTTATAGGTTTTTGTGTGGATTTGCATTGTCTGGTAAACTGTAACTAGGGCCGTAGCTACCCTTAGATAACACTCAGGTAATTTCCTAAAAATGTACTTGGAAAAAATTGGCAGTTATTACATACAGAAAAATAATATTTGTGTATCTATGTGCATAGCAAGTAACAGTGAGTTACGAGTTCCCCAACTTGAAGTTGCTCAATGATTTCTGTGGTTTTGATAGAAGCAGTCCTCATCTACCTGAGTCAAGTGATGCTCTCTCTGGGGTTCTCATGTTTGGTCCTGTCTGTTCAACTTCCACCTGGATCAACTCCGTCTCATCCGTTTTCTTCCTGTGTGGGTTGTTCTTCTGGCTGTCACCCCTGGTTGTTAGGGGACTCCTCTTGTCCTTACTGTTCCTCCTCTCACCAGGTTCACTGAGGTCCAGCAGGTCCAGTGTTGAAGACAGAACTGGGAGGAAATAACGATTGGTTAGCACCCCTCCTTCATAAATGTAGATTTAGTTTATGTCGAATATTTCTGAGCACAGTTGTTTTTCTGAGAGCGAACACTCAACAGACTCGCATCTTCCTCATGCATTCAGGACAATAACTTTCAAATGAAGTGTAGATTGTACCAGCATTATTTCAGTGTTGCTTAACTCTACCTGATATTTTGTATATGCTTTGAGAGGTTTTGGATGCCAATAAAAGCCTGAAGCAGGGAAAGTCAGTAGATACTTTCTTCAATATCCCTGGAGTGTCCTAGAAAACCCCTATTTCACTCTGTACTAGATTGTTCACTCTACTAACTGGTCTCTCAGATTTCTTCAAGCATCTATCATATTTTGAGAAGTTTCCTTTGTCTTTGTAATAAGATAGAATGACAGGTTTCACTTATTGTACTCCATGAAGCTTTGATTTTGATGTACATGTTTTCTGACACGGCGAGTCGAGCTGTCAAAGGTGCTTAAGCTGTCACCGTATTGCCGCCTGGGTGGACATCTAAAAAATTTGCTGCTGCTCTTTTCAGAGAATCCAAATATACTTCAGGCCACTGCACACTCTGATAAGAAAGAGGCAGCCCCTTTAGGAGCTCCCGTTTGCTCAATTAAGTAATTCAGTCTCAGGTTGGTAGACCAGCAAAGAAGGACAGAGCCATCTGTCACAGGGTTCAGCTTTCGTCTGTGCTGTTGTCCGGCTTCATGGCTACAGAGTCCGTTAAATGTAATAGTCAGATTTCATTAAAAGGATGATAAATTGTGTAATTTGAGTAATTTGAAGCTTGCTTTTGCACCTCTCTTCTTGTAAATCATGCTGCTTATTTTTTCTTCTCAGAGATGATTTTCTCCTCTTTGTTAACAGTCATGTTTCTTTCACATCTTGTTTATTATATATTTTCTGTGTTCATGGTTTGATCTGTTGTGGTTTGAGTCCAGTCAGTATCATGTTCTGCCGCTGGCTGTGTATTGCCAAGTGTATCCTGTTATTTTCAGGCTGAATCTATGAATATTTTCTGGAAAAAATATTTACGGTACTGCATTGTCATGTTAAAAACAGACAATGAATAAATACATAAAAAGCATATGGGTGAAATGCACACACAGGGTTTCTGATTTGGTTTTCCCTCTTAAAATCGTTGTAATGAAAAAATTAAGCAATTTTCAGTGAAATGCATTTTGGCACTGGCTGTCGTTAAGGTGAACATTATCATATCCCCTAAATCCATTATATGGGTAGCATCACTTGACATTGTCAGTGTAATGTGCATGCTGTACATGAATGACATCTGGCTGCTGGAATCGAATTACTCTCTGAGTTAACCTGCAGTAATTAGGGAGTTTCTATTGATCTTTGACATATGTTCATACAAGTCAGGTGGCAATGACAGAGGAAAACAGTGTGAAACAAACACATTGGGTGGCAGTTGTTGCCTGAAAGTCAAGTTCAGGTAAGATAAGAGATCCTTGTAAAACAGCTTTTTTATACATTGGTTATTTGGGGACCTGCAAAGCTGTCTGGTTCATTTCCGAGGCCCCCTGACTGTGTCTTTTTTGCAATGCGAGCTCCAAACTACACACATATGACTGCATAATTGGCGTGCTGCTGTTTCATGACAACCAACTGAGATCATTTGTTGACTGAAATCTCTGCATAATTAGAGAGTATGCTGGTCTCCCATGCCTTGTGCTCTTTCAATGACAAGTACAATTACAAATCAAAGGAGACACACTCGTGAGGAAGTTGCCTGAAGAGTTTTCAGCATCAAAAAAGAAACGCAAGCTGCTCATGAAAAGGCAATGATGTCAAAACTGTTTTGGCACCCTTGAGTCTACTTGAAATGATGAGACTGGGAAGACAATTGCACAGAGTTTTCACATCAACTGGATATTATAACTGCATGCTTGTATACTGTGTATTTATAACGGATGATGAGTTGCCATGTGGGGGCCCCTGGACTCAAAAAGGGAGCAAATAAATGTGACACAAGGTTTTCAGGTTTATAACACAATGATAACTGAGAGAGAGAGAGAGAGAGAGAGAGAGAGAGAGAGAGAGAGAGAGAGAGAGAGAGAGAGAGAGAGAGAGAGAGAGAGAGAGAGAGAGAGAGAGAGAGAGAGAGAGAGAGAGAGAGAGAGAGAGAGAGAGAGAGAGAGAGAGAGAGAGAGAGAGAGAGAGAGAGAGAGAGAGAGAGAGAGAGAGAGAGAGAGAGAGAGAGAGAGAGAGAGAGAGAGAGAGAGAGAGAGAGAGAGAGAGAGAGAGAGAGAGAGAGAGAAACCTTTGAGAGCTTGTGTGGTGTAGCTAACGATCACTTGGACATGTTTCCTTGTAAGACAACCTTTTAGATTTGCCATTCCACATTAGGCAAACAATGAGTTTCAAGAGAGGAAAGATTGATCTTAAATCGACCACAAGCAATCAACTGTCAAGAGTTCAAAGGTGAGAACCAAGTTGTCTTTACGGTGTTCCTGTGAATATTGAACCAGCGTGTTAGAGCAAAGTGCTGACAAAAGGAAAAAAGAAAAAGAAAAAAGAAAAGATTTTTGAGTGTGGATCCCTAGGAGAGTGGATTTTATCCATCCAGTGAGGGGGTGGTGATGAGAGCCGCTTCTTGAATAAATGAGTTTTAGCCTACATTGGTAAATGACTAGTGATGGATATCTTAACCAGAGTGGGAGGGATGCTGCACTGTTGAGGAGTGTTGTCTCAGTGATGTTTCTTGTCATCAGGGGCATCGAGCTGATGAGGTTAAGTTTATAACTTGAGACTTGTTTCCATTTTCTTACTTAAATTGAAAATGTAAAAATACATTTATTGCTAGTGTGTTTCTAAACCCCAGATACTCATGAAACCAATTTATAATTTATAATAAAGTTTTTAAAATTCCATTAGTGGGCAAAAATAGTCATCAGCCTCAAAATCACAGTAATACTGCATGCTAGAGAGAGGACAACATGATGTAGGTCTCATGTGGATTAGCATATTTGAGCTTGTAATTATCATTCATTATTGATTTTCTTTCGCTGGCTAAGTCAGTAACTGTAACTTCAGTGTTATTCAGTGCTGGACACCCTGCCAGTCCATCACAGTGTGAAAACAGACTGACAGACATTCAAACCTAAAACTACATACAAACAGCTTTGCTATTATATGGCACATACTATACCTTAAAAACATTGCACATACTAACATACTTGCACAGACTAAATTCTAGACAGGGTTTGACCGTTTTGAGAATTTTGAGACTGACATGATCAATCATATCAGGCCTACGTCACTGACAGCAGGAGCAGCAGGAGGCTTTAGGGAGACAGAAGGTCGAGAGTTTCCCCACAACATTCCTCCATACTTTACCCAGCTAAATCAGCACGTCAGCGGCCAGTTTGGAGACGACACATTTCAGCTGTGCAATCTGTTTGAGCAAATCATAATTCAAAAGATGGTACAGCTCAGTGATCAAGGTGCCATCCATGTGGAAACCAAGATGGCACTTGGCATCTGTTTAAGGCAGAACGTTAATTTTCTCAACATGTACTTTGACCCGGTTGATTTTCATTTATTTGCAGAATTACATGCTGACAATTAATATACACAGTACAGTACACATTTGTACTAAGGTAGACGCATTAAATTTCACATGTGCTCCACTCATGTCAAGTTGTTGCCCTATTTTGTAGGTGAATTTAATCATTAATGATCAGAGAGATGAAGCTATTTTCCAAGTAAAATCTGAACTCTTACCATTCTGGGCTGATGCTTTGAGTAGTACGTGGGGTGTGGTGCTCTGTAAGCTATTATTATCAGTCATGCATTTTGTAATCATTCTCCCAATGGAAAATGTGGTCTCAGACTTTTGGACCCCGCTGTGTGTGTATTTTTCCATTTGCACATTTCAACAAAATAAAAAAGGAGTGCAAATACTGGCAGGTCTGTCTCTCAAATACTGAAAAAGCATTTTTCACTTGACTGAGGTGGGAAAATTGGTCTATTGATAAAAATAAATTGTGACAAACTGCAACGGAAACAGGCTTAGCAAATAAATCATGATGTACACAAAGCATGTGACTTGTTTGTCACTTACGCTTCTGCTCCACTGAAGATACAAAAGATAATAGCAGATGATCAGATATGTGTGGACAGGAGAGGAGACTGTAACCTTCCTCAAATTAATACATGAAACAAAATGGAAATGCCATATTTTTGCCATGGTTTTCCACTGTTTGAGGTTTGACTGGCACAGTTTGTAGCGCCCTCTTCTTCTGCAGTGGTTTAATGGCACCAACTGGAGATTAGATCCACCCACTGTTTGTTTCAATGCGCCCAACTGTTGAATTCACATAACAGTGGATGGGAATGCACCTTAATTAGCATTTTATTTTGTACATTTTCTGTACATTCTGTTAAACTTTGTGCTACATATGGCTAGAAACCTGACAGTTGTTAAGCTGTAATAAGTAGTTGTAATAATAAGCTGCTTGTATTATTGGTTGCAAATCAAACTCATGGTTACTTGAGAGCTTTGTATTGTTGTCTTTTTCTGCATGTAAACCTCTGTTAACAACATCAGATAATATACTCTTTGTTGCTACTAACAGAGATGATGAATATGATGTGGACACATGACATAGCCGAATAAAACCACCCTTTGCAGTATTGTTGCCATGGTTGATAAAAAACATGTTTTTAACAGGAGGCAGCATCTAATGTGTCATTCAAGTCCCTCTCATGTTAACAGCCACAGTATAGTACCAGAGAGCTTTTCCTCCATATACTCCTGTGCGATTGTACTTTTGTGTTCCACATTTTGACAAAGAGCTTTTTCATAAGATATAAAGGGCATCTTAAACAACAAATATGATGAATACAGTAACATACAGATGAAAATAGTACTTGAAGTGCTTGGTGGTCAGTTATGTATTATTTGCATATCATCAGTTTTTTTTTTTTTTCCAAGACTGTACAATACCAGCTGTGTTGGAAGTCACTGGGCGGGAAACCCCATCACACTTGGTCTCGCAGAGGAAATCGTCGATGGAAGGGCTAAGAAGCGGGCGGCTCTCTTGTTGCTCACTCACCAGCTGTAAGGGCAAACAGACAAGACAACTCAGGCTCTCACGCAGCATGTTTCCGTGAAGCTCCCCCATCATAACCTCTGCAAAAGTCCCTGCTATGTTAACATAAAGTGAAGTTCACCCCCTCTGCTCCTGCCTCAGTGTTAGTGTCCCAATACTGACAAATCTCTGCGTTAGACAAGGGTTTTAACATCTGTGTATATTTTTAGGAGGATAACACACACGTGCAGCACATCATTCATTCACAGCATCTTGACATAGATACACTGAAGTGATACCAATGTGTGTTGATCCACTCAGATGTTGCTGCCTTTTTAACAGTTTTAAAAGTTTGTGCTTGGGTTGACGTTTATGTGAGGAACACAGAGAAACCTACAGTATTTGAACCTTATTTTAATCAAATATTTTGCAGGTAATGGATAACCTACACTCTCTTGACCACAATCAATCATTTACTGCTCATTTTGAGTCCTAGTAGAGCCCACTGACTGCTCTTTGCTAACTGATCCCTATTTATTCGTGCCACTGATGTTTGACAACTGGCATGTGGTTGTATTGCTGAATTAGTCGTAGCTAATGTTGGACAAATGTATGGCTGTTCTGTTCTGACACATCTGACGTTTAGGTTGATGGACATCTTCATCACACAATCACATCAATACATTAGCATGCACACACAAAACACTGAAACTGAAAAAAGTCATTGTGAGGCAGGAAATTGGAGAATGTTTTGACATGCACTGTAATGACCTGGCTAGTGTAAAACCAGCCTGCACATGCAGCTGGTCCATAATGAGATTTCTCCCCAAACATCTCCATCTTTTTGAACCAGAACAGACATATATATTTTAAATGTATGAGTGATGACTCTGCAGCCTAAAGAGTTTTTTTTTTTTTTTTTTTTAAATGTTTTATCAGCGCATTAGGCAATTTTGGATTGATGGTGCACTGAGAGGACAGGCTCTGTAGTGAAAGTGAGCGCAGTTTCTCTTGTGTGTGGATGCAAATGTATATGGACTTATTGACACTCAGTGGCCACTTGGAAAAATCAAATGCAATTCAGTACAACAGCTTAGTCATGAATTCTACCTTTGCAAATATAATAATTTTCAGTTATGATTGACACTGTCAGAGTGTTTAATATAACTGTTTATTATTGAGGTGGCACAGTAGTGGTGGTGTTGTACTGAACTGGATTATAGTGAAGTGTGTTTCTAATATTCTATCTTCATTTTTGTAAATATAGTGAGCAAAACAAGAACACATTGATGTATAATGCAGTATATAATATATAATTCAGTAAGTATATAATTCAATTAAATGCAGCCCATTTCAACACCACTGCAAACTACGACCTCAATAATAAACATATAGTTAAATTTATGCCTGTTAAGTGACAAGTAATGCCTTCCCAGCCTGAAGACTTTGTCATGAAGATGTACTCATAAAATCCTCTTTCTTTACTGCGGTGTATATTACCTAAATGAGTGCTAGTCACCATTGAGAAGAGCTGGGCGGAGAGAAACCCAATGGATGTGTCCCAAAAAATAATTGCTTAACAATTATTGCTTATCTCGCCTTCCAAACCATGAAAATGCTAATCACCTTTCCCACGATGCACCAATTTGTTGGCCAGTGCAGGTGCAGAATAGGTTACATCCAATTCATTATTGGTACCCTGAAGCCTCGATACTCCAGGTGCAGCTGGCCACAATCTGCCAACCAATGCTTCATAATTTGGAGGTGAAAACCAGTGTTGTCCCACAGAAAGGGTGGGCCACTGCTGTTGTCAGCCTGTGTAGTGTGTATATAATGCTGGCAGCAAGGAAACATGACATTTGCTATTGTTGCTCACAAGCAGAATTTTAATGAAGGTGGTAAAAGTTTAATTACCAAGCATGGAGTGGACTGCACACAACCTGCCATATGCTTGATATTAAAGATGTCAAATGGGGGTTTCATAGCACATCTATCCTGTATAGTACGTGCCCTTACAATTAGAGATGTATAATATATCCATCCTGAATTATATTGTGGCATTATAGTACCCCTTTACTTTCTCATTGTGAACATGCATTAAACACCCCTGCTATATGTTTAGAGATGATAATTGCAAAAGTCTTTCCAATTTTTTTTTTCTTTTAATTCAATATGTAGAGATGTAGTGGTAACCCTTCCCTTGGATGTACATTTGATAAAGGCGTCAGAAATGAAAGTTATATGGCCTGTGTTGTCAGTTTATTAGGTCCACCTATCTAGAATGAATTAATTCTAACCCAACAGTCCCATAATAAATCCTCTCTTCATGAAGGTTATAATTGTTAAGTTTTTGTTGAAACCGTTTTAGAAAGTTATTAGTTCAACTGTTTGATGATTTTTGTAGATGTATTTTGTGCTTTTGAACTGTACTGCATTATACAGTGAGGTGTTTCTGTAATTTTGCCTGCCTTTATTAATATAAATGAGGTGGACAAAATAATAGAAGCACTTCATAGTCATAGTATCTATTACTTTAGTTCTTTAGTATCTTATCCCACATGGTGACTTACTTATGTTTGAGGTTAATTAGACACAAGTGATCTGACTTCATGTTCGACCTCTTATGAACAAAATACAAAAATAAACCAAATCCAAATGGTGAGCTGTGTCTGAAATCACTCCCTCATTTACTTTCCATTACTCTCTATGTAATAGACACTAAATACTTAACTCAATAGGGATCAGTAAACTGAGACCTACTAATCATTGTCATTCCACATCATCAATGTCAGGTGTAGAAATACATCCATGGCTGCACAACAGATTGTGGGATTGTTTGCAGAAACTAACATGGACACTAGTTTTTTGTTCCATTGTGGAATTTTTGAGGGCGCTATATAGTGGATAAATTTACACACTCAGTAAACAATAAATTTAATACTATATTATAAATAGGGAGTGATTTATGACACAGTGGGATTTAGGAATCATAGTACTAAGTGCATAGTGTAAACTCCACCATCGACACACTAATCACAGATTATACAGTATGTGAAAATCCATAGTATGTAACAATGTTTTAGCTTTCTGAGATTCCCAAAGAGAAGTAAAGGGTCGTTTTCTGTATTGGTCATCTGAAACATGTCATCAGTTCACGCTCAGTGTTTATAAGCAATTTTCATAAAATTAGCAGAGGTTAATGATGTAGTATTTTGAAGATATAACATTGTTAAATAATTTTTAAAGGTGTTAATGGGGTCCCTTTTTCTCCAGGGACCCAAACAGAACATTAGGGTCAATCTAAAAGAAAAAACTATTAATAATTTACGATGAGGTGGATTTTATGAATTTATGAAGTTTCATGCTCAACCCTGCTTTATGCATATTTGAACAACAGAAATATTTCTTTACATTGCAGTTAATAAGAATGCTCAACAAAAGAAATGTAGAAGATGATGACATTTAATTTGGAACCAGATTAAAGAAAGAGACACAAACCTAACTTTTACCGCAGACGGAGAACATTTGAAAAAGTATATAAATAATATCTGGAGAAGGGTCATTACTTTGTTGAGTGGGAGTTTGTGCTGCTCTGCAAGAACGCTGACCCAGCACAGGTAATTAGAGTTTGTGCTGTTCAGGTGTCAAAATAAAGCTTTGGTTCACGGGAAGTCTCCTAGTGTGAAGTAACCTGATTTCACCCTCTGTTGCTGCCTGCCCATGCATTTCCCCCCAATTTTGAGTATAGCGACAAATCATAGGTTGAAGAATACACTGGGTAAGACTTGTTTTTAAAGGTCAAATTTATTGAGTGTTTTACAGTGTGTGCTTGTTTGGGAAAAGTGTTGCTGAGTCTGACTGGAGGCTGCACTACAGTTTACTCAGTCACAGTCAGTGCTGTGAAAGAAATGGGAACTTCATTTCATCTCTGCTTCAAAACTTCCTAAAACCTGAATAATAACCACACAACTGCTAGCCTTTAGTGGAAGAAATTAATAATCTCAAATGGCTTCTGCTGCTTTAATTAGATGATTTTTTACCCATATTAAGCTCAAACACTACCTCATTAAAATCCCACCTAAAACAGAGGTAGAAATGATTAAACTGACAGACCCAGCTCTGGCAGGGAGAGGAGAGAAGCAGCATTCATCCACCCTGCTATTATTATTCACCACATCAAAACACTTTCCCTTTTAGTGCGTGTGTGTGTAAAAATTGGCTTCCTTTTTATAAAATAGGCTTTAAGAATACTTTAGCTGTCATACCTATCAAAATACAGATCTGGTTTACCCAAACATTCAAACATTTTAAATGGCATTAAAAATGATTCATAATGATTCATAACCTATTTTGTTTATTTTCAGCTTTACTACTGACAACAGCTGTCAATTAGCTGAAACAAGTCGATTAATTGATTAGTAGGACTGACAGAGAATTAATCTGCAACAATTTTGAGAATCAGTTAATTGTCGTTTATAATACAAAGATTCAAAACATTATCTGGTACCAGCTTCTCCAATATGACATTTTTTTAAATCATTGTAATGTTTAATATTTTTAGATCTTGGTCTGTTAGTCAAACAAAACAAGTAATTTGAAGATGTCCCCTGTGGCTCTGGTAATTGTCATCTTTCATGATTTTTGACATTTCATAATCATTTTAGATAATTAATGCATTTATTGAAAAAGAAAGATCTCTAAATTAAATGGTTATGAAAATAACCTTTATTGGAGCTCTATAGATGAATAATACTAAACAGTTCTTTGTGTCTTCTACATTGTAGTCTTGGAATAATGATTGAATAACGGCTAACAAGGTATTATTTTATTAGTGCTTTGGCACATATCAGTAATCTATAATTCAGATTTCCCCACAAGCAAGCATTATAAATCTGCATGTAAATAAAAAAGTTATACTTGGCTTAACAATCTTTTTTTTTTTTTTAAAAAGCTTGCACAGAGGATGATTTTCTGTATCCTTAAATCAGCTCTTGTATATGATTTCAGGCACTGCCTCAGGCACAAAATGAAGTGTGTATTACATTAGTTTGTCATGAAAATCCAGTGCAACTAATACGCAATGTCACTGCTCAGAGATAATGTCATGAAAAGCTGCAGAATGATACCTTATAGCTACATAATAGATGATAGGAAAAATATAATATTTCCTTCTGTCTTGTCTCATTTTTCTGTTTCTCATATTCATAAGTCAAATAGCTCCATCCAAACATCTTCCTGGCTGACTGATCCATTCAACATAAATGCCAGCTGAGCTGTATAAATATAGTGTACTCTATAAAAACTCAGCGGAGATTGGGGACCTGAGGACTGGACGGGGAGAATCTCTTAACAATGTAAATGACATTCATAAATGCACATGCTCACAGTGGCTGAGTGGATGATAACAAGAGAGACATCTGTCGGTGAATAACAATTTTTGTGATGCTTGCAAAATGTCTGTTGAGACATTGGATTGTTAGTGTCTGCGTTAAACAGAGGAGGATTGTAAAATTCCCTGTACTCTTTGTGAAAATGCCCCAAACGATAGATGACCTTGGATTCTTCACTCTTTATTTTTGAAAATGAAAATGTTTTCTGGATGCAGGTTGAAGCATCCCCTGCAGAGTCCAGGTTTTTGATGTGACTGATTGACTGAAGGTCAGCACTGTCAAAACAGCTGAATGCTGAACATTTATAGCATACCATATAATCTTCAAGTAATACATTTAACCCATTAAATAATCTTGAGGTTTTAAGTTTTTGGAAAACACTGAGAGATATTGACAGAATCTTGGCTTAGAGCCCTGAGTCATGTCCACTGCTGAAAACTGGCAGCTTTAGCATATTCTCAGTAAATACTACATGATGTTTAGCTGTGAAACAAAAACATTGTGATAACCAGCTTGGTGCTAAAAAAAACAGGATCTCTGGTAAACAGTAAAAATTCACAAAGTTTAAGTCAGTGATATAACTCTTGGATTGTATAGTCTTGGTTCACGTTTTGAGCCTCTAGCAACTCTAGAGGTGGGAATTTCACTCAGTTTGTTGGTCAGTCAATCAGTCCACCATTTTGCATCAACACTATTTAATTATAACGCAGTACCTGCAAGGGTTGTTAAACGATAAACAGTTAATCGCCAATAAGAATTTTGAGCAATTAATACTATCAGTTAAACAGTTAAAATACCATGGGACATCAATACCATCTGAGTGGCAACTCTCTTCCACAGGCCTCACAGTTAACAGACTGCTCACCAAACTAACCCCACAGCATGTTGAAATGTTGCTGCTTCTAAATAAAAACCTATTAGACAAACTGTCCACTATGCTGAGGACTGAGGTAGGCCTCTTTTATATTGAGATGTAATGCCAGTCCAACGCTTTATTGTGCGAGCAGTAGCCTGGCTGTTCACACCAGAAGCGCACTTCTCTGCAGCAGTCAACAAGCGATTCTGCTTCTCTGCTCTTTTTTTTTTAAGGCTCATGTAGAGCTGATCTTTATAATTAACCTCATGAATTTATAACATAAAGCTTTTTATGTGTTCCTGAATAAGCAGGGCATCTTCTGCAACAATGAAGATAAAAGCACAATCGTCTTGTGATATGATGTGACAGCAGCGGCTTCTCTCCTGCCTCTGTCTGTTCTTGTCTGTCTCGCTCTCTGTTTAGACACTCACGATCCTTCCAGTCCACTTTAACCCCTGTGTATTGGTATTTTAAATAGGTTACAGACACTTGTCTATTCTAAAAAGTACGGTGTAATCTAGTCAGTTAATAGTCAGTTAATGAGCACTGGCTATTGGTCTGCCAAAAAATTCAACCTGTACATAGTACCTGCAAAACTAATGACATATCCCAATTCCCTAACGATAGCCTCAGCCTCACTATAAATTTGTGCTAATTAACAGATGTTAGCATGGCAAAATGTAAAATAAGATACTTGTTAAACATTAGCATGTTAGCATTGTCATTGTGATAATGTTAGCATAATGATGTAAGCATTTAGCATCAATTGCTGCTGTGCCAAATTACAGCCTCACAGAGCTGGTATTGTTGCTGTTGAGTCTTTCAGGAAAATTGACTTATAATCTATGTCAGTCACATCCAATAATTTCACTGTCAGTCTGATGTGTTCGTTTCAGCTGCTTTTAAAGCTACTTTAAAGCTCACATTTCACTGTCAGTTTTGAGCACATACGCCAGTCATGACTGTGAGGATCAAGGTTGTGTCTGTGCGTCACTGCTGATAGGGAACACTGTGCTATCTGCAGTGAACACTAAATGATCGTTGTTGATGTTCTTCATTGCACTCCCTGTGATTGCCTTGGGTGCCAATTTTAAATAATGGTTATGAAACGATGATACCTCTGCATTTTCCTCTTCCAATCATCCAGAAAATGGGGACAGTGGATCCACCGCATTCATCTGGGGAGATGCGTCAGGCTCTTTGGTAGCAGGTAGCATGCAAACGCCAATTATAGGTTCACTCAAGAGAGCAGCTTTCTGAGCTATTTGCCCACTCTGCTCTCTACAAGCATGTTACAATTGTCCCTTGCTTCCCTTTTTTTCCTCCTTTGCTCCTCTCTCGTTATACCTTTCTGCTCCTCTCCTATGCAAAGCATTTTGTTTACAAGTGCTTTAAGGAGTAATCTAGAAAATTATGTAATGGAAAACTTCGGCTAATTGTGCCGCTTGGGCATGACTCCAGGAGATCTCTCAGATGTTGCTGTCAAGGGAACTGTGTACCAGTTAAACTTGTCAGAGCCTTGAAGGCGGGGAGGTTGAGGTGAGGACAGGAGGAGGTGGAGAGCATGGAAAACACTACATAAAGGGAAACATGGCAACAAAATATCGCAGCAGAGAATTTACACCAGTGGTTAGATAAAACCTGGAGGGTGTGTGAGGGATGATTACAAAATGATTATAGCCAAGGTCTTACAGAATATGAATTTCACATGAGTGTGTTGTGATCAGGGATTATATCACACCTAACTCTTCAGCAATGGTGTTTTTATTTTTCCTGATTATTGTAAATCTTTGTGAAGCTTCTCTGTAATTTATCAGGTTGTTTACTCATTACAGTTGTGATGAAGATGTTATAGTGGGTGGCAATGAGCTGTTCCATGCACTCCCACGATACTCCATACTGGAGTTCAGTTGTTCAGTTAGTCGGGTATTTTATGAGTCATCATAGTGGCTTTACATTTGTCCTTAGGCTGCAAAGTTGGAAATGAAATTGTGAAAAAGTAGTACTCTTGTGTATTTTACTTTTTAAAGGATATGACTGCTGTTATGATCTTATATTCAACTATCCCCAAAACCAACAAAACAGTTGTCCATCTCTCAGTACTTTCCAATTTGCCTGACCTGTGTGCGTCTCAGCCCAAGCCCCTTTATTCCTTCTGAAGACATAAACTTTAAAAAACGGGTCACAAATATTTACTTTAATTTTTAAAAAAGCCACATTAATTTCCAAAAAGTTGGGTGCTGTAGTTTTGAATAAAACCTACTCAAACAAGAGTTAACTGCATTTGCAGGACACTATTTTCAGCTGCAGAGTAATACACATTTAGTACTTTTATAATGTATGACACCAGAATGATGTTGTATTGACTCAAAATAAACTACAGAACCCATGTTTATTGTAATGAAGGAACATGTCATCAGCTCATTCACGCGTTCTCAATAGTGGTTGGACAACAACTGACATCTATGGCTGAGAGCTACGGGAAATCAGGCTTTGGCTATACAGTTGATACTGTTAGTCAGTTCATTGTTGGTTTTGGTCTCATGGGATTTGTTGGCATTAAGAAAAATATAGAATTTCACCAGCCTCATCCTTTAAGCAGCAAATCAATTTCACATGCAGTGATGCAATATCCTTAAGTTCCCGGTAAAGTGTGGTTTGGTTTTGTACAGTTTTGTTTCACACTTTGCAGCTCCTTTACTCTTTGGAATTTAGGATATCTGTGGTTGCAAATTAAAGGCCACATTCACAAACTATTTGATCTTACCAGTAGGAGTCCTCCTCGATGGCACTAAGGAATGGGGAGAACTATTAAATACTAATTGTGGGTTTTCACCTTGGTGTTGCTATGGAGACATAAATAGATGTTTGTGACATTGTGTTTCATGCTGCTTCCATTTTTCGCTTCCTTGGAAGTTTTCCTTATCGTCTCAGAGAGCCTGGGCTTGGCTGAGACCCCTGACTCTGTGAAGCCCATTGAGACACTGTTTGTGATATTGCACTTTACAAATAGAATTGACTTGACTTGACATGTGGCGTGAGGAGCCACAGCCTGTCACTTAGCCTCTGTCACTTGTTAAGTGACATCAAACTGGGACGTGGTGCCCCTCGGACTGCAGCCTCGGCCACCGGAGAGTATTCCAATCATAAGTTGTGTCTGGCCACGTGGAAACAACATCAAGTGGTCGGTTTGACACTGCAGTTATTTCAAATTTGAGTTTATTTTCCTGAAAATGGTTCTGAGCCAAATAACGTGCAAAACAGTCAAGTGAGTCATGACTTACAGTCGTGAAAATTGAGAGATTAAAATTAAGTTCTTTACATAAGAAAGAAAAACAGCAACCTAATCTGTTTTTTTTCCCTGATGCTTGCTTTACTCAGTTCAGGAATTAAATATTAACCAACTGCTCTTACTAAAACAATGCTGACTTGCAACAGCTGCTTAGTCTTCTGTGTGTGATTGCATATGAGAGATTTGGTGTGGTGCATACAACAAGCAGGTCTGAATAAAGTCTTGGTTTTTGGTGGCATGCTCAGTTTGTTGCTGAGTTGTTCTGCACTGCAGTTCTGAGCAGTTACTTGACAGCGATGTTGCAAGTACTTACTGTAGATGTGACAAGACTGACAGCAGCAGTTTACTGTCACGTTTTCAGGTTGAGTTTTCAGTATTAATGTAATTCTACAGCCTCTTCGGCTAATAAAACCCTTTAGACAGCTATTTAAACAATGTCAAATATACATCATCATCGTCTTCAGTCGTAAAACAGGGCTGAAGGCTGAATTTTAGAGAAACAATGTTTTTAAATGGGCTGTGCTGTTCTCTTGTAATATCTAGTAGTACATAATCTACAAGAAAAAAAACACTGGATCCAAAAATAGTAACTACCACATGGTTAGGGCCGGGGTGTGACCAAGATAAATGAACAGATTTACTCTGATAATGATGAATGTCACAATGATAATTTCATACATTAGTTCATATATTTCCTTTATCATGTTGGCTCAAGTCTGATGTGTTTGTCCTGTTAAATTACAGTATGACTCTACAGTTGGCTTGGGAGTTGGTTCTGCTTACATATAATTGGCTGTTGTAGCTATTGTCCTTTGATAGACAATTATTGAAAATTGCAATATGAATAAATGTAGTTGGGTATGAGACCCATGATGATAGTAATTTGATAAATTTGGTTTATGACAGTAGTCATGGTAGTATGCCTCATAAAACGGTGTAATATGCTTGGTGGTGTTGTTATTGCACAATATCTGTTATTCAGTACATTATGTAGCTAAGACGTGGTAGATAAAATCTTGACTTGGCAGCTATTGGTGTGTGAGCAGGTCCTTGTGTGTTTATTTCGAATGAACTGTAGTTTGATAACGGAAACATGAAACTCATTACTCTAATTCCTCTGAGCCAGAAGGTTCTTCTGACACTCGATGAAAAAAACTAATTGAACTGCAAAACGGTTCAAACCCTGATATGCTGAAAAATCTGACAGAAGAGCAGTAAACTGGACATACGTGTTTGTGCTCTCAGTCGATGCCTTCTCTCTATTGATGCAAGTGGTAAAATGTTATAAAGAGGAAATTATTGACCTTTTGTCTCATTGATATTGATTTCTGTGGCACTGCCGCATCTTGCAGGGATTTTATCTATTATGTTTATTCAATAGATGCACCAGGATTACTTAAGCTGTTGTAGAGGGAAGTTATTCTTCATTGCATTGATACATAGTAATTTAAATGATGACGGATCATGATTTACACATTAGAAGAAGATAAATTAGGCTATGTGTTTTTAAAAAATATAAGTCGTAACTTTGTGCAAAGCATCTTCCTGTGTCAGCAAAGTTGCTGCTGAGCCATTATTAAATCTCTTCCACTTGAGTGGGAGCAATATCTTGTATGACTGTTTATCAATTAGGCATTGTATTATAAAATCAAACATGTAAAGCATGCTACAGGGTATTAAAGCACAGACAGATATAAGAGGACGCACGCACGCGCACACACACACACACACACACACACACACACACACACACACGCAGAAGCAATCAAGAACAGAACAAGAATCTCATAATGGCATCTGGAGCACCAACTCCATCCAGTTATTACACTTAACAAGCAAAAGAGAGGTGAAAAGCGGGCACATTATCATTTGCTGCACTTTTTTGTACACAGAGGGCTCAGTCAATAGCTCAATGCCATGTTGTGTGGCATAGCATTCTGGAAATGCATTCATACACTGTGCTGAGGATTAGCTGCTTATGAGGTGTAAAAAGTTCATGAGAGAGTTTTTTCTGATCTGATTAGAAATGGGTGAGGAAGTTTGTGTCAACCCTCTGGTTAATTACCACCACAAACATAAAAATAAATGTTAAGTGGAAAAACACTACAAATCTTTCAGAGGCTAATTTGGAAAAAAAAAAGTAACATCGATAATTGCAGCAATTTGAGGCTGCTTCTACAGATCACAAGATCATTATGCACTGTTTGTATAAATGTAGTGATGCTAGAGAAGGGTTTATACCCCATAGAGCAGCTGGAAATGAAATAATTGTTGCTTCTTTGTTAGATACAACAGTTATAAGGTTTAAGTAATGAGTTAGTAGACAGTGGAGGTCAGTTATAGGACACTCAAAGCTTTTCTGTTGTTTCAGTATAACCAGCACAGGAGGACGTTCCATTTGGAGGCAGGGAGGGAGGGCGGGGAGGTTTCTGAAATGGTTCTGCCCACCTTGGTAGTCACTGTGAGGAGGGGCTTCCCTTCAGATGACGCCTTACTTGGTATCTCCTTCAGGACCATGGCAACAGTCTTATCTGCAGCCCTAGAGTCTTTCCCCTACAACAGTGAAATCAACAATGACTTGTGTCAGGACAGTTGGACAACTTAGTGCTTTTTGCCCCTGTCCAGGGCATCTTACAGAACAGACTTTACCTTATGATGATGGAAATACTAAAGTGTGTGGGTCTGTCTAACAACAAAACATCGACTGAAGACATTTCCACAAGACTATGGCAATGAAAAGAGGGTCACTGCACAATGTAGAGGGTTGACAATGATGAGCATGGTCGTCCACAGACGTACTTGTCCACAGTGTGATGACAGAATATTGTACAGAGCTCATTACACAGACTCTATAATTTACTATATTACTGTACAGGATTGTATGGATATGGCAGATGAAGGCGCATGTCTACTAGCTTGTAATATATTGTGGTTGGTGGTGATGGTAAAGCTTGCAATAGGCAATACTTGATGTTTGCAACTCTGGAGCTTCAACAGTTAGAGTTAGTGAGTTAGAGTTAGTGCAGGTCCCAGCTTCTCAAAAGTGAATGTTATCTGGTTTTCTTCGTCTCATATGATAGCACTGTGTATATGGTTTGGTTTTATATATCTGTTGGTCAGACAGTTGATCAGGAAAATAATGAATAGATTAATTATTAGTTAATTACTTGCGTTTTCAAACCTTGCTGATCTGTGAGGATTTCTACCTAAGTGATGAGACGGCAGATTTCTCTGAATTGAGCATTCATCTGTTACTATTTAGGAGGTCTTTTTTTTTATAATCATCACTCCCTGTGGGCACAGAACAATTGCTCTTTTTTTTATTTGGTTGGGCATTTGGCCTGAGGTACCATATGATGTTGACCTTTGCATGTTATACTCTTCTCTCTTTATTTGTTCTTACCATTTCCAGTCTGTATCTCTACTGTAACTTGTCTAATGGCAAAATGCCAAAAAAATAAAAATAATAATGTTAAAAAACGATTACAGCTACACGTTGGGCTTTAGTCCAAGTTACTTGCACCAAACAGTTCTCTACAAAAATATGATTAATCTGTAGGTTGAATTCCTTAAATGTAATTTCCTGAAATATTTGATTGTCACATACGATATGTGGGTAATGATATGTTAAAAAAAAACTTCTATTTTTGTCATCACTCCCTTTATAAAGTCATTTTGGATCTATATGGGACATCAGCATTAGTCACTGTGCTTCTCTTCCTGACAGTCACAGAAAGGAAGCTGTTTGTGAACTGCTGCTAGATAAAAAATAAAATGATGAGAAATAAATGACACTTTTCAGTGTACTGCAGTCAGTGAAGCTGCTGTAATACTTGTTGTCATTTTCCTAAACAGTTGATTGTTACAGTGTTTTACTCAACAGTAGTGATATAATCAATGTAAACTTATAGACTAAGATTTTAGTATGACCTTCACTATACCAAGACTTACCCTCTGAGCATAAACTGTCCTGTCCTACATTTACCACCCACAGACCCTTCTTGGAAGAAAAGTGTGTCGAGCTTGTCCGATAATTGCCAAAGCCACGTTACATAACAGTAAAAATTGATTACATAAGAGGTCAGATCAATTTTTCCAGCCTATTGTCATCCTCTTCACCTCGACTTTATGGACTGCAGAAACTACCGGCTTTCTTTGTGACATTCGTTCACTTCGCAATTTACCCATAGCCAGGAGAAAGATTATATAGTACGCTATTAATCATTTTAAGGCACACAGATGTCGCAGAATTCCCTCTGTCACAGGAGACTACACATTTCATCTGTAAAAAAATAAAAAATAAAATAAAATCTTGTCCTTCTGCAATTAAATTTTCTGACCATAGAGAGATGAGAAAGAGAGTGAAAACCTCTGACTAGACTGTGAACCTGCCTGTTGAGACAGAACATGAAGCACACTGGAAGCCCTCTAGCTGGCTCTTATTAGGGCCTTTCACATTTCCACTTGCCAGAAAAATGAGTCAGGCATTTCTTCCACTGATTCCCTCAACCGATCATGTCACAAAATACATGTGCCTGGCTTTGAGAGGGAATTCCCTTGAAAGCCTAATCTTCCTAATAAAGTCCCAAAAGCTGCCTGTGCCCACTCCCTAGTGTAGACTCACTCTGTATAAATGAACAACATCCTTGGCTAAACTGCTGCCAGGAGCAAAGTAGCATTCACAAGGCCAGAGATGATTCAGAAAAGCCCTAAACAAGCCTAAACATTGTTTTTAGTTTTTTTTTTTTTATCTGAATGGCAGATGATGCAGTTTGAAGAGGGCTGAATGTTCCTTCTGTGCCATATGTGCAGGTATTTTGGGAGCCAACAGAGTCGAGGATATCTTCCACCAGGCACGCAGTCAGTGTGTGTGTGTGTGTGTGTGTGTGTGTGTGTGTGTGTGTGTGTGTGTGTTGTGTGTGTGTGTGTGTGTGTGTGTGTGTGTGTGGTGTGTGTGTGTGTGTGTGTGTGTGTGTGTGTGTGTGTGTGTGTGTGTGTGTGTGTGTGTGTGTGTTGGCTTACAGTTTTGGCCAGCCTGCCGTGTTGGTTTGGGTCAACTTTTGCTAAACTGGCTCTAATTTTTCTCGTTATTATTACAGATACTGTATGTTTGGCAGCACATTGCATAGTGAATAGCTGTTGAGAAACTTGACACCCTTTATCTTTTGTACAACTTTGTTTTCCCCACCAGCACAGCTGTTTGAAACATTCACAATAAGATAATTAGGTGTTGAAAGTAGGAAGAATGGAAGCTTTCATTTCATCGTTCAGGCTTCCAAAGGGGGAAATAATCAACATAATTTAAGACAGAAATGTGAATGAATAATTTTTTTGTTGAGGAACATCTGATTTCAGTGTCTTAGCTGAATAAAATAACTTAACATATTTATTAAATTGTTTATTTCCCTGACGAAAGATAAAATCAGAGAAACAAATTATCCACAGCAGATGAGTTTGATTGCAGCATTATACAAACAGTTTAATCAATTTCTTAGGCGCTGTTAGTTGCACGGGACCTAAATGTTGCTCAGAAATTCAATATAAATACAATCTCCCAGCCATGGTCATCTCTCCAAACTGATACTATTACATGAAAGTTGGTTTTATACACAGGTATTCTCAGAGGTAGGACTAAAAATTGATGAATTTCATTTCAATGGAGGATTCAGAGGTAATGACGTGTCTGTTGTTTTTTCCGTGTCTGCGTTTGTTCCAGATGCAGTAAGTTGTATCTATTTTGGGGAAAAGTATTATCACTTGAAAATGGTCTTTCAAGAAAAGAAATTCAAAAATTCTGCAGTTTTGCTTTCATGCTAAAGCAATGTCCTGAGAGAAACTTGAATTAGTTGTTGGGTGAAGGAGGCACCATGACTTGAGCCTGACTCAACACATCATCTGATTGACAGACTATTACTTTCCTCTTCCTGTCTTAGTTGCTTTTTTTAAACTCCCCATCTACACCCAGTTAGAGATAATGATGAATCCTTGAACTCAGATGTTAAAAATGTTCAAATAATATTTTTTAACATGTGCTGTCGAGCGGGGCTCGCTTTATCTATTTGCAAGCAGATTTAAAAGTGTTCTGGCATTTGGCACAGGTATTGGTGAACTTAGCTCAGGCCAACTTGATTCTCTGTAGACCGACTTCAAAACACAGAACTTTTTTTTGTTTTTCAATTTCTGTGGTGGGTTTTTTCCTGCCTTGTCTCTGCAAGATTGTAAAGTGAAGTCTAATGTGATCTGACCCAGGTTACAACTCCGCTCATGACCTGATTTAGCAAAGGTCTGGCATCAAAGACTGTGCTCAACCCCGTGTTTCCAGCATGGGACCAATTGAGAAAGGTTATATAACCTTACTAAACTAAAGATAACTAGAAACTAAAAGCTTAATGGAGATGTAATGTTATGTTTAATTTAGTCATGTTTTTCTTATGGATGTGTCTGTCTCGCCATTTAAATTGAAAGAGATACTGAAACAACATTAATAACCTTAACAGGTAATGCATCTCAGACAACACAGGCACGGTGGCTCAGACTAATGATCAGTAAAATTACATTTTTAATGCAGCGCTGCTCTATTATACCATCCTCTGTGGCATTCACAGGACAATGAAATAATCTATACTGAATTTCACGTATCATTGCTTCTACACAAGGAAATGATGTTTGTTACCAAACTTCTTCAGGTGATGAAATACTGTCAGGACATGGCCGCAGTACTGTAGCTATTAGATATCTAAACTCAAGGGTTCTTGTCAAAACGGGTCGTCGAACATGGGATCATCCTTTTTGGATGTTTACATATCAAGAGAGGGAGGGGGTTGTTCTGCAATGCTGCCCACCTTTGGTATGAAATGGTGAATACAGGTCCCTTTTCCTGTACTGTAGTTTACTATAGTGACAGCTGAAGGCAACATATAAGCATTTCTCCCCAGTAAATATTGTTCCCTTTCCCCTCCTCTCAGACTGTCAGTCATGTTGAATCTCTAGTGACTGTCATGACTGTTTTTAATGAGGTTGGAGTACCCTAGTATCATTTATATACAGTAGGTCCAGAGCTTTTGGCAAACACCCAGGATTTAACAATTGTTTTTATTGTATAAATTAGACAATTAAGCCCTTTATAAGGGAAGTTCTACTAGTGAATTTAGTTTTTTTGTCATTGAAATAGAGTCTAAAGCTCTTATTTAATAAAAGGTACACTACACAGTAGTCCTGTAAAAGATGGATTTCATGAGGGAATACCTACTGCTCAAAATCAGGGCACCTTTCTGCTGATCCGTTTCATCGTGTTAAAAGGGTGACATTTAAGTCCTGAATTATACAGCAGAGAGGAGGCTTCCCGACAAGATCCATTTCTGAGTCAGAAGGGAAAATGGCGACATATATAAAGCATGGCAGAAACATATTTGTTTATGTCATTTCACACACAGTATTCATATTCAGGTATGATGCTGAATAAAGGAACAACATCAATCTCCCCATCTATTGCAAAGAAAGGTCAGAACCAGGAGCACAATCTCCTGCCATGTTTGCCACATGCTACAGCATCAGCTGGCTGTAATAATACCGTGGGGTGGCAGACCTCTAGCCTCTCACCTCTCACATGATTCGCCATTTGCTTCAGAGAGAAGCTGCAAACAATAGCTGGGATGCCTCTCTGCAGATGGTAAATTGATCATAGTCAGGGATGAGCACATACTCTATGGACATGAGAGGAAAATACACTAAATACGCTACAGTGAGACTCTATACAGTGGTGAATAGTGAGTGGATCGGTGCAGCGTCCTGACACTAACTCACTGAGCTTGTCTAAATAAACTCCTCTTAATAAGCCCCTCAATAGAGGCCAAAGTTCAGGCTGCCAAGAAAGGCTTCACTCAGCCTTCTGGTCCTCAGTCAGTGATCAGCTGGCGGTGCTGCATTGAAGTCGCACTCCAGCCTCCAAATGCCTGAAACTGGGTGTGATCACCAGCGCATTTGGGGTGCGATGAATCTTTGCAATTTGGATGGTCAGAGTTGCAAAAATCCGTGGTGGAGAGCAAAGTGGAAAACACACTGGATAAGGATGATGAGGTCCTGTATTAGCAGGGAGGATGAGATAATGTATTCAATAATGTATCTTTTCACAACACGGTCAAATGCCCCGGTTATTATTTCATACATATATTATTTACACCAAGGAGTACAGTGTCCCTCTCTACTTGATAAGGATGACATATGGACTAACGTTCTTTCATTCAATAGATATAAGAATTAAATAATAAAGGAGTGTAATCTGTGTTGTCTTAGACGTGGTTGTGTTTCTATCACCATTTGTTAAAAGCAGAAGTGTGGATGTGACCACCACAAGCGGTTGCAAGTTCAATTTCAGAGCTTGTGAATGTGAGATGATTAACTAGGAGAATAGAAACAGACATTCCTCCTACACTCTCCTCCAATCTTTGTCTTTTCAAATGTGAATTACTGGATAATTTTAGGCATTCCAGGCCTTTTTAAAAATGAATCTGACCAAACAAGGGGAACAAAAGTCTTTGGGTGGACTGGTCACAACTTGTAAACACATAGGTGGCAGGGGGTACTTTAAGCACTTAGTAGCTGAAAATGTCAGAAACCACTGGTTAAGAGCTGCAGTAATGGTCATTCAATGAGCAGGCACAAATGTCAGTGCAATTTCATGCCAAATCAAGTACCAAAATGGCAGTGTACCTCAAGATCTCCTGAACTACAACCTCAGCTTTGCCGCTCTTTTTCACTTTGAGGCAGGCAGGTTTGTTTACAGTCACAAACAGGCACAAAAATGGCATTGCATTAGTACAAAATTAAAGGCCATTGTTATCACACCACCATATTCATGTGGTAACTTTAACAGGAAAAGAGAGTTATGGAGACACACACACACACACGCACACGCACACGCTTTGTGTATTATAAGATCCTTAACACTCCAGATATTAAAGCCAATAACTGTCATCCAATAGTGCTAATACTCCGAATAAGCTAGGCTAATACCTATAAATGTTGCCATGGGTCTTCAATTTTATTGCTGCCATTTCAGCTGAGCCAGCTCATGAGGAGGGTTTCTATCAGTATGACATTTTCTGCCACTGTTTATTGGCTTTCATACGCTTTATGGGGATTGCTTCTTATAATGAATGGGGAATAGTGGCAGCCACACATAATATGTCACTGAAAACTGCTACGTGATATGGTCTTGAAAAGTAATTTGAAGAATTTACTGTGCTTGCAGCTGCTCATACATCACTATCCCAAACTATTGGCCTGTACTGTAAGAGTCTTTGCAGCAGTGTCATGTCAAAGACGACAGATTTTTTTTGTCGATGATGGCTAATACAAATCATGTCCAGAATTAGAGCCTGCAGCTCAGGAAAATTTACATTCCAGCACAAATAACTACCCTCTAGGCCAAGTCTTGTCTCCTGAGGATACATTTATTATCCACTCATCTTCCCAGAGTGGTTTATAAAGACTTAAAAAATGTGACATTAAGTCATTGTTAGCCTAATAAACATGCCTGAGCACAAGACATGATCTAACGCTCAACTGTTTAAAGGCACATTCAGATTCAGGGTACTTTTTGGTTTGTGAGGCAATGTTCTTTTGTGCTTGTGGCAAAATTGAATTGTATAATTGCAATTATTCAGATGGGCACATAATTATAACCCTGAAATGCAGCATGGTGGATTTATTTCTCATCTCTAATCAGTATTTGATTCCTTAGTTACCTTATTTCCTCCGTAACAAAAGTGCAATTCAGGCCACTGAACTAATTAAAGGCATCGGAAGCTGCAGAAAAGTCCTCTGTTTTTAATTGTTTCTTGTGTGCATATAATAACATCTAATGCAGCATTGAAATATATTTATCATGGTTCTAGAGATAAAGTTTCAAAGTTGGGAAATTGTTTTTGTTAGGCTTGTTTTCTGGAAACAACAACTTTACTTCATTTTTGCACTGAGTTAAAGGAATATTTCAACATTTTGGGAAAAACGCTTATTTGCTATTGTGTCGAAAGATTGACACCACTCTCCTGTGTACAGTGAACATGTAGCTGGAGCTAGCGGCTAAGCAGTAAGACTGTTTTAGACAAATTTGTTTATTTTATTATTTAACATTATCTAACCAAATCTGTAAATCGAGAACCATCAAATAATGAATTCTGTGACACCATATTTGATGTTGTGGTAACTCACACTGCATTAAATGGCTGATTCACTCAAAATTTTATATTTTTGCCACTTTAATTCAAAGAAATAAGTCCAGAAATTGTACAGTAACTCCATGATGTGAAAATTTGACCAAAAGCTCTCTAATCACCTCAACTTCCTCTTTGTTTTCCACTCTTTGGCCACTTTAAAGTTAATCTGCTTATTTTATTTTCACAGATTTTCACCCACTGATTGCTTGGACAGCAGTGCTTAGCTGGTGATCTGTGTAAAAGTGTTTGCCTGTCAGGAATGCCTCCCATAGTACTGTGACAGACGAGTCTGAATGGATTTAAGCTTTGGTCACGATTTAAGTCCCTTGGTCAACAAAAGAGGTTTTAGGCGATTTGCTGAAAGCCACCCTCAGGCTGCATTGCTGCACCTGCAGCATTTGGCCCGTCAGGCTTCTGCTGTGAATCAGACCCAATGCAAATACGAATTTGCTTAAGCTTACTCAGGTGTCACAGAAGTGAGGTTGGCCTTGTAGCACCACATGACAGAGCAGAAGACAAGAGAGGCACGGTAACTATTGTTTGCCATATTTATCACCTTTACTTACATTTTGTTGCAGCTGTACCATTAACTCATTTGTTAGCCATGATTAAATGAATTCATTCAGGTAACTTATTAGATTAATGATTGAAGGGTTAAAGTCTTTATACCATAAATCACAACAGTTATTTCAGCATTTTTACAACTGACAGTAAATTCAGTATTGACTTATTAGACTCAGATGAGATGTGACTTCTGGATGTAATTTGAGTCTGGCAAGTTGTATCTTTGGTGTTTTTTGTGATTGATACCTAACACCATCTGAATTGTTCTCAGGGGATAACTTTCTGGTATCCCCTGCAGCATCTTAAACACCAGAGATTATGTTTGAAATACTATTCAACCTTGGTCTGCTGTGAATGTCAGCAGGATGTTTACCATCACTTAATAGAGCCCACAGGACCAGATATAAAACCAAAAGAAGCTGTTGTGTCCTTGCTGAATAGATATAGTAAAATATTATCTATAGCAAAAAACCTTTTCTTTTTATGGTACACCCTACAATGTTTATCTTGAATGCATTCCCTGATTTATTAACCAAGACTTAAAGGTAGAGTAAGTGATTGTAATCTAATACACTTTTCTTTCTTTTTTTTTTTTTTTTTTTTAAATCAAATTCAGTTATTACCTCCTCATGCATTCCTACACAGCCTTGGCTCTGTAAATGGGCAATAAACAAAGTGCCTCTCACCGAGCGACACAGTATTCCACCCAATCAGCAACAGATACCTCACCCCAACTGGTTAGTTACCAAGCAGATGCAGGTGTCACAATTTGTGTTTTCAGTGTTGTTAAATCATTTGCCCACGGTTTACTTTCTAGTCTGCCAAGTTATGCTGTTAGTGTGATGTTAGCTATAGTAGCAGGAGAGTTGTGACCACCGCTGTCTACAGCTGGTGTGTGCTGGCTGTGGGAAACCATCTCCTCCTCTCTGCCTGTTGTCTTTGTAGCAGCAACTGTAGCCACAGTTTGTAACGTGCAAAAGATTGCTAACAGCGGATTTATTTGGTTGGATACATAATTTGAAATGCTCTGCCAGGTAATGTTACCTTCCTTGTTAGCGTGGCTACAAACCAATTCTGTTCTGTCACTGTAGTTTCGTAAAAACAATCTATACAACTACTTTTCTCTGCTGTATCTGTGGTGCTGTTGATTGTGTGCATGTCATTTGTTTGATGCCATTTTATATTATAAGGCTTGTTTTGCTTCAGCTATGACAAAAGAGAATCCACTTCCACAGCATATAAGATGCTCTGGATTGCACCACTGTGTTGGTGCTTTGGCAATATGCGTCCATGAAAGGCAGAGCTTCTGAAGGAGCACTGAAGGGAGGGGTGTATTTGTTTTGTTGTTGAGTTCAGATATCAACAGTCTTTCTCCAGCACTGCTTACTCAAGCTTTAATTAACTGCAGTTTCATCAAACACAGGAGATCTAACTGTGCATTATTAAATTTATGTACAGGAAAATAATTATTCCACTTTGAATCTAATTTCAGCATGGCACAATTGAATATATTTCATTGCGGAGAGGATCTGCCATGACAGAGCTTTCACAAAAATGAAGTGACACTCCTGGGAAGGCAGAGGACCGTAATGCCTTATAATGGGGATAGATGGCGAAAAACTGTCTCTGAGGGTTTACAGGCTGCTGCTCCCCAGGACAGCTGAGCAAATATGGTCTAAATAGAAATCAGTGCAAAGGCATCAGGCCGTCTAGTGTGTGTCAGACTATTATGTCCCAAAATCCCCACAAACCTACCTCTGAGATCACACCAGTAAGAATCACTTTGCTGAGCTACTGGTCGCTGTAGCTGAACACACCACTGGCTGCAGCTGCACTGTTTTCACACTGACAACCTGGGAGAGCTCCATGGCCAGCTTTTGATTAGAGGGGTAGTTATGCATACATCTAGAGCTGCAAGTTACATGAAAAGAAGCATGCAGATATTGTATGTGACAAAAAGCATTAGTATTTCACCTGAAAATTTCAATTGATTTCCTTAATATTCTTCCATTAACATACACAAATATACATGTATGTTATGGCTGAGACTATGGACAGCTGTCATCAATATGCTACACCTGAAAAATCAACAATTAACTTTCCCTCTGAGAGAGTTAATAACTAAAAATCCAAATATCCAACCATGTTTCCAGTTCACCCACATTATTGAACCTGCGTGTCTGAAGAAATTCAAGATTTAAAAAAAACAACAAAAAAACAGATAAATAATTAAAAAAAAAACATATTATATAATTGACTTATCATTTTGGACCAATGAAAGAAAATACACACAGTTTACACAGCATTAGTTTTGTTGTTGTTGTTGTTATATTTATAATCATATAATATACTTTTAAGTTCATTTCCAGCATGATACAGATCTTAAATGCCAACACTTGACTGGTATAAATACTGTTTCTGCCCAACCATCACAATCTGAAATACCTGGAGACACTGCAGATGCAGTTTCGACCCAGAAAGTTGGGGCATTTCAAGAATATAAGGAAGAATAAATGGAAGACAGTGCTGGCCTGCAAATGTTTTCATCTCTTACAAAGAAGTTGTTTAAGGGAACAGCTGTGTTACAGCAGCTGATGTAAGGCTGCAGCATAAAGAGGTGGCCCTGAGCTTGAGCACGCTGATGTTGCCAGTTTGAGTACAATCATGTTCATATACTGCCCCATTGCACACAATGATTAATAATTAGTAACTTCTCAAACTACTTAATTGATATTTCACATGGTTACAAATATTTAAAATATTTAAAAAATAATAATGAAAAAAACCACCAGAAAAAGCAATCTGCTAATCTGCATATTCACTTGTGCAGCAGATAAGTACAGTTCTTACCTTTTTAAAAGCAGTTAAGTGTAAAAAAGTGTGAGTCTTTCCCAGCAGAGCTGATATTAGTGCAGTGTGCTGTGCAGTTCATTATGAGTCTGGTGCACAAAAACATCTGGACAGCTACTGTCACCGCTCTCAAATCTCACCACACACTGTTGTCTGGTGTTGAAAACCTCATAACTATTCATGCTTTTATTAGAACCAAAGTATTAAGTAATCCTCAAAGAGATTATTTCAGAAAAGGAAATGAGGGATTATTAGACCACTGTATAAAAATAAAATGTTCTTGCATATCAAAATACCTTGTTGTCAGTGTTATGTCTTTGCCATGTTACACAGAGTCAATAGGTCAGTATTGTTTTGTCTTGTTTGCTCATGTTTGTGATACCTAACCCCAACTGGTTAGTTAGCAAGCAGGCGCTGGTGTCACATTTGTGTGTTCAGTGATGTTAAATTACTTGCCCATGGTTTACTTTTAGTCTGCCAAGTTATGCTGTTAGTGTGATGTTATCTTTAGTAGCAGGAGAGTTGTGAGCACCGCGGTCTACAACTGGTGTGCTGGCTACAGGAAACCGTCTCCTCCTCTCTGCACGTTATCTTTGTAGCAGCAACTGTAGCCACAGTTTGCTGTCTCATTGTTTGTTGTCAGTGTTAGTTTTGGAGACAGATGGGATCACTTATTAGCAGAACTTGGGATTTTAAAACCACATGTGAGGAACTTTATTGGTTTCGGAACAAGAGCAAAATCAGCATAAAAGAAAATGATAAAATTGTTTATGAATATCAAGTGTCTGTTGTTCTGTAAGTCCTATTTAAGTTAAATCTGTTTTGCATTTTCTCAGAACCACTGAAGATTTGACACTTAAAGATGTAATGGGAACCAATAATACATGGTTCTCTACATGCTGATATTATAATTAATATAATTATGATATTGTCAGAAGGCATATGGCCGACTTGAACGTGACTTTTTCACAATCAAAAATGAATCACAATAATTAACAACTGATCTTTTTTCATAAACAACACAAACCAACAATCACATTTCTAATCACTTTGCCTTTTTTATGTCTTGGTTCAAATAGAATTTAGTTTTAAGTTTGCCAAGAAATTCAGCAGCATGCTCTGTAATAAAAATTCTGACCGTTTGATTGAATGCTGAGCTGCCGCTCAAAAAATGACAAATGAATGTACAGAATCACTCTCTGATTGTGAGACCCTCTTCCATTTGCCCTAAGTACAAAATAAAGACTTCAAATGCCATTGCTGTTTGACTACAATAATGTTTCCATCAATCACTTATCAATATTTATCGCTCTCTATTGATTATTCTCCATCAATTACATGATGTGTAGCATTTAACATTTTAATCCAGTAATGCAGAGTTGTGAGCCTGATATACAGTATGGGTTCTGAATGGAGAGCAACTCAGGCAAATAAGATTCATGTATTCACAATGTAACTGGATCATGTCTTTGCATCTGGTGGAGACATAAAAGCCTGTCAGCTAGTGTCACGAGTGATACACACACACACACACGCACACGCACACACACCTTTGAACTTCTGTTTCAGACATCGGGACTAAACACAGCACATCCATGAATTTTTCTAGGGATAAACAAGCTGACGTAAATGATTGTTACTTGACAACAAAATTCACATTATTTAACTTTTCAGCAGGCCTTCTAAACACTGCAGCTTCTGGCACATGAAAGGCAGAAATTGCAGGATTCAATATGTACACACTAATACAGGACATAATAAATGATATAAAGCTGTTGTAAGCTGTTATAAGGCAATGACGACGCAGTTTTGTGCATTTTAATTACAGTTTTGAAATCATGAATTTGGACAAGAGAGTTTTACAAGACATAATAAAGCTGCAGTCTTAACATAATATATTTCCACTAACATCATTGATTGACAGTGTTGTGCTCATGTCTGAACTGCACCAATCAATATGTTTGTTCATAGAAATGCCCATGTAACACCACCTGACATGCCACCTTTCCAACTGAGAGGACTGATTACTTACAATCTAACTAATACATAATGTGCATTGATATATGGGCCATGTACATTATTACTTGTGGAAACATTGCATAAAAACTTTATTTTTCAGTAATATATGTTGATCTTGACATTTCAATCCTGACCTTCAAAAAAGGAATTGGGAAAATCTCCACTCAACGATCAATTACTTGTTGTTGTGGAGCTTTCAGATGTGTAACACAGTCTTCACCAGGAGATGAAATGTGCTTTTCTCAAGTTTTCTCTTTCCTAAAAAAAAAAGTCCTAAAAGTGCCCAGAAGAGCAATGACAAGTTTCAACACAGACAGCTCTAGGACAACTGAGCAAAATTAATCTGCTCATGAAGCCCATGTGGTGTGGTCAAAAGCTCCAGAACAACAGAGCAAATGGTAAAATATTTGTTATTTATGGGCCAGATCTAGATGCATGATGTGATTTAAAGTCCACTTGTATAAAATGTACTAAGAAATCAAAAGATAACACAGCTTCTGATTGCTCTAAAACCTACAACTAGAGGTTAAATTTTCAAAGGGACAGTCACCTTTGGTCTTTGGCTGAGATATTACTGTAGGTCAAAGGTCAGGAGGACACTGTAAGAGGATCACTTATCCGGTGCAAAGCAAACTCCCACCTAGAGTCATGAACTGAAAAAAATGGGGTGCTTCTCATTAAAAACACAGCCGGCTGACGGACCACAACATGATACTCATACTAAAGCTTCAGCGTGGATGCGAGCGATGTGTATGTAATCCCTGTGGATACTGTAGGCTCATGTTGAAACATGAACATGAAACACAGGCTGCTGCTCATAAAATATTTACACTGGATCACAGAGCATGTAAAAAGCATGTCAACTTCAACTTAGGCTGCACAAGGACCCGACTCTGGGGCTGACAGCTGGCAACCTGCGCCAGAGGATGTATGTTTGACTCATTAACATGTGTGCACACTGGACACTGTATCCACTTGACTGAAATGAGTGTGAACTGGTGAGGGTGTCAGCATTGGTGTAAAAAGCGGCCCGCGGTATTCAGTACTGACAGCTTTGGGCTCCTCCCACTTGGAGTAGTCAAGTGAGATGTGTTTTGGCAGATGAACATTTCATTAAATAGAATCTGATTTGGCAAAGAAAAAGACAAGGATTTTTGCTGTTTCTAGTGTGCTCAGTTGAACACTCTGAGGATTGAATAATGCATTCCCATTTTTCATTATAACTGCATGTATTAACATTTTTTATATTGTGTTACTTGGGTTACTTAAAGTACATAGAGCATATACACAGATTAAGCAGTCTGGCTGGAGGTATAGTGCATGTGGGGCATGTATCAAGAAAATAATAGGATTTAAAAGTAATTAAACTGTCGATAAATGTACATTTTTGGCTCTTTTAAAGGGCAAACACTAGGAACTGAACTGTATTTTATAGTGTTTAATAATTATAACATCTCAGACATAAACCACATTTCAGGCCTCTATATGGCTTTAGCGCTGTGCTGGTGTTTGCTCTTATGTTACTAATTGCACCACTCGCATAACACACATTTACAAGCCCGTGTTCACACTCTCTAGCAGCCTCTCAGAGGACTGTAAGATGCACACTGCTGTGTTTACCGTTGTCTCAACATGCTCTTCTCGCCTCTCTTCCCCTTAAAGCTGTATATATCCTCTGGAGACGACTCCACCTTCAGGTACCACAGAACCAAATAATAGGCTTTGTTTTGACATTCACTCTTCTTAGCAGGAGAAGATTGATTTTTTTTTCTTTTCCTTTTGAATTCTTTAAATTATCCATCATGTCTGCTGACAGAGGAGCAAGATTGAATTGTAAAGCTTTAAAGTGAAGTCCATCCAGAGCTCCACTGATGGTTCTTTATGGTCGTGTCAGCTGCAAGGACAGGGAACCGGATTTCATTTGAGCGGCCATGACCATACAGTCGGCACATAAACAAATCAACCTTGTAAATGCTGCTGTCATCTGTTCAATCATTAAAGCTATAGGAGACTTAAAATCTTGACTTTACAAATATAGTGTGCAGGTGTTACTTGTGTTACTTGTGTCACTCTGTCATCAGCTCCAGAAACTCTCCAGCACCTTCTTGCTGTTCTTTTATTTCCTGCTACCAGGGGTGATTTTGAACATCTGAAAATGACGCATCAGAATCAGTATAGAATACTCCCAATATGGACTGCTGCTCCTTTTTGATTGACAAGTTCATTAATTTAGACCTGAGAGAATGACAGCTTGTCAATGGAGCTGTAATGTTGAGCATGCAATGAGAGGAATATTTTATTCCAGCAGATGCCAGACAAGACATGTGTTGTCCGCCAAACAAATTCCAGCCTCTTACAACATTTCTTATTATCTTGAGGGGAATGCAACCCTTTGATTAACCTCAGATCAGTCCTTGAGGAATCCTTCTTCTTTGTTGACATGACTTAAACAGATGTATAACATGAGACACAACTACTTGTACAGGTTTACTATCTGTGTATTACAAAACAAAGCTTTTTTATCCTCTGCTCTGCTGCCACATGGACCCTTCACTCTTATGTTCTTCAGCCTGACCTTACTCTGCAGCTAAACCACTGTAGCTTCATGTAGTGTGAATTACGCCATCAGCATGTTCATGGTTATGGTCTAGGCCAAAGACGCCTTCTTAGTGTAATTTGTAACACCCACAATAAGTGTCAGAATATAAACGGGGATCAGGAAAACATACCATTTAAAGTTAAAACTAGAATTGAAGGATGTGCAATTCAAAGTGCTCCTTTACTTGAACCCTGTGCAAATTTGATTAGATAAAATTTCAATGCTTAAGATTTCAGTGCTGACTGATTTGGCATCACCTGTTGTTACTGTGCTAATGGAAAGAGTGGTGTAATACTTCAGTGTGTTGTCAGTGCAATAAAAAGATTTCAGAAGTAATTCTAACGGTGATCTGACTTCATGCTGCACACTGTGCCAGTAGTTTTCCACACAACAGCAGGGCGCAGTAAAGCTGGTTACCTTGCTGAGGTGTGCAAACTGTCGCCTGCAACTCAACACCCGACAGCTCAATGTGGCTGCCCCTTCTTGTTCCATTATTCCTTTGCAAAAAAAAAATGCAGAAATTTATTGTTAACTTTTTTGTTCAAAGATAGATTTGCGCTCAGCAGCTCAATTGCAGATACATTGTGTTTCCTGTGACTGCTTCACAGTAAAAGCCACCCTGTATTTCACCAGGTGATGCTCTTAACATGAAGCAGCACCAGTCTAATGTTCCATCTGCATTAGCAGTAACTTAATACAGCGTCGACTCTTATAAAAAGAGAGCGGGTAAACACTGAGGCTGATATTAATGAGATAAGATTTCCTTGGATTACATGCTGTATTGTTTGCCTGTGACTCCCTCACATTCAGGTTGACAATCTGAATCCAGTTCAGGAATGGTGGACTCTGTTGCTACCAATAAAAACGACTGCATCAAGAGGCGATTACCTAATGAAAGTACGTTGAATGGCTATTGCTGGGCAAATGGCAACCACAAATTAAAATAAAAAATGGGGATTCGTTTAATGAAAATTTGAAGGGTTTTCTATGAATTTCAGGGAATTCTGGCAGAAAAAAAGACACCAGCCTAAATGAAATGTTTGAAGCCAACTGACAACAATAGGTTCACCCTACATGGCACACTGCGTCAACGATAACCAAGGTACGGAAAAAAATAATCATCAATGAAGTGGAGAGAGATTGGGAATGATAGAGGACAATCAGCTCTTAATGCTCAGCACTGAGACCTGCTGCCAGTTTAAGCAATGGATGGAGAAAGAATTTACTGCCATGAACTTACTATGAACTATTAAGTATATTTCTTTCCCTGCATGATGGCAATACTAAATGAAAATTGTCTATTGAGTGCATAAGCTTATACAGTACAGTGTTGTTATATTGAGTTTATTGTTCATTCCCCAGAAGCCCTAATGACCTGGCAGCAAGGCCTGGCATAACAGTCAGTGAAGCAGTGTGTCTATTTCAGCTGTGAAAGAAATAACAGTGAGTCAGTTCTCTCCTTAATCATTCTTTGGACTGTAGCTACAGACCAGAAACACATAAGCCATCTGTGAGCTCCTGGAGGAAGTGGCCAACTTGTGAAATACCCGCAATTCAGCAACTCTTCATGTGAATTTGCTCCTCAGTGCACTCTGTCATCTAAGACTAATGATATGCAGTGTTGGCTTGTTTTATTTTGAACAACACAGCAGCTCTGCGCGCCTCACAGAGCAGGTGTATGGTTTTCATGTATTTTATTGTGTGTTGAGCAACTGTTTACATCAGGATTGATGGTTTTTAGGATTCTTTATCAAGGAAAGAATTCTTAAAATATTAATTCTCAGTAATGCCCCACTTAGTTGTATAGTCGGCTAACTTCACAAGTCCACACTTTTCCTAAAGTTAACTTTGTTATACTTTTTAGTGGCATAGTTATGGGATGGAAATGTACTGTAATATCTCAACAACTGGATTGATTGCTGTGAAATTGAGCACTAACATTCATGATTCTTCAAGCATTAAGTCTCCTTACTTCTGACCCTTCCCCCAGTTCCACTATGAACATTCACATTTTTGTTTTTTAGTGACCTAACTTGACAAATTTCAAAGGGACCGCCATTAAATTTGGTGGAAACATCCATGGTGCCCAGAAGATGACTTTTCCTCACTTCTAGTGCCATCATCATGTACAGTACTGTGGTTTATCTAACAGTTTGGTTTTCTTTACAATGAGCATAACTGCATCACAGAAACAGAGACCGTCCTCCCAAGAAGAACAATGGCATCAGTTGTTTGAGCAAATGACAAAATAAAGGAGGGAGTTAGATAATGTTGCTGTAGAGCGATAAAGTACATGTGGGAGGAGGTCAGGGTGCATAGAAAGGACAGACAGAAAAACATCAGACTTTAACACTTGTTTCCAAGTTTGTTCCTGGCGTGAACATGATCGTCCTGTAACTTTAACCATGTTTGTGTTTGCATGTGCAAATGACGTATTTTGTTGTTAAATTTGGAGGACTTGCAGAAATAGTTAAAGACGGTCTAAAAGTGGACCGCTCAGAGTGGGAAAAGTTACTTTTCTGCTTTGTAAAATCAAAGTAATGAGGCTTCACTTTTTGGCCCCTATGTTCCAACATGCTATAAGTGGCACAGGTAGCATGGCTGTAGACTATTAGTCTTGTTCTTGTCTTCCCTTGACTTGGATTCAAAAATGAAAGAAACTCATCGTTCTGATTTATGAGAAGACACTGGCTAACAAAGGAAATGAATTCAGGTTGACATTAAACTACCTTTCACCCAGGTTACTGTCATTTTCTGTAATGTCTCCCTTCTTCTGTGGTTTTGAATGTAGGTCTCAGATTACATCTATCGTGACTCAGAAACCAAACAAAGGAAACTCATCTATCTGAGTCAGTAGTGAAGAGCTGGGTGGACAGACATTTCCTGAGGGGACAAAAGAAACCAATAAATACATTCAGTTCATCCTGACATTGGACCCCTCCCATGCTGGTCTAATCAAAGGGACACATTTTCAATCAGAAAACGTCACACTCTCTAATTGACCTCGTCCATTATAAACATAGCTGCTTGACCCTAAGTCCCATTACTTGACCCAAACCCATCCATTTCCCTCATCAGTGCTCAGTAAGAGCTGCAGGGTTTCTGTCAGTGCTGAACTTAAGGTTGTAATTCCTCCACCAGCAGCAGAGCCACCAGCTGGAGGGGAATAAAAGAAGCTGACATAGTCTTATAAGGGTACCTCATCCTCTCTGCTGCTGAAATGCTGCTTCAAATCTCGCTATAATTAACCTACGAGGGAGAAGAGTGGGGGTGGGGGGGGGGCCATGCTGAAAGATCAGTAACTTACAACAGAGAATCCAAATTTCAGCAGGTTTTCTACACTTTTAATTCTTTTTATTGCTCAATTATTTGCAAACCTGTCACTCAGAAATCACGTTTAAATAGACCTCCCAATAATTTGTCTCACACTGATTCCTGCTTGGATTATGTTCATTGGCAACATTTTTCACAAGAGTTAAGGAGGAGATTGGGATCGATGGTTGATGTAAGCACAAAATTTTGACACTGAAGACTGGGGCTTGCGGTCTGAGTCAGGTTTAGGTGACGAAGGCACTTTGGTTAAGTTTAGAGAAAGACTGTTTCAATTAAATGGTTAACACATCCTGCCTCAAGCTTTGAGTCAGTTTTGACTCTTTAAATATTTAACATGACCACTATTGCTCTCTGACCTCTAAACCCCCAAAAACATAGTTTCAATCTTAAGTAAGTTTCTCTGTAAAGTTAAATATTTATTACTAAATGTGCAACAATGATAGAAAAATGAAAAAAAATTGTATTCACCAAAAGGAAATGCGCTACTCTGCATCATTAAGACTGTGTGGGTAGTTTGATCAGATCAGATCAGATACTGATTCAAATGTAGCTAAATCCTGATTGGTGCCCAGAGACGCCAGATATCACATTTCCCCCCATTTTGAAAACAAGAGCACAGAGAAACAAACAAAGACGATCTCTTTTGCCAAAATAATCAAAAATGTTCAACCTTGTGTTCAAATAGGACCTTACTGTCCTCACTAAGAAGTAGTTGTGAAAATAGGTTTTCAGTCCCTTTATCCAAGAACTTGTTGGTGGATCAAGACGTTACCGACTGTTTAAGTCCAAACCATACTGAAAAACAACCAACACAAAATGGCATGACAAATTTGCTCCATATCTTCCGTTCCTCTAGATATCAGGCATACACATCTGAGAGTGACTTTGAGAGATAATAGGGGTGGTCACAATGGACGGAGAGAGCAGGATTGAAGGATGAAGGACAAAGTTTAATGGCGGCTGGGCGGTAAAGCTCACCCTCAGGCTCTCTCCCTCTGCCTCCACTTTAACTCTCTCTCCCCCTTTGATAACTCCTCATATCCTGGCAGAACAAAAGCCCTCTCTAGGCCCTAGTGGCCAATTTCCTCTTTCCCCATTACCTGCCCATTAAGAAAAACTGTGGAGAATGAGGACAGTGAGCCCCTCTTGCAGAGCCAGCCCAAGTCATTACTTACACTATAGCTGTGTCGCTACTTGCAGCTTGGCCTGCAGCTGCTAATGATGAGGGATGGCAGTAAAAGGAGGAGGATCCCCTCTGTGCATTGAGCAGGAGGGTACAGTAACCTGATTACTAGCGGCTGCCTGGAAAATGGCATTACTTTCTCGCTGCAGACCAGTCTCTCACTTCGAGGCTCTGACTGTCCTAGATCCGGGCGGCTGCACTGCCTTTCTCTCTGTAGATGAATTTAACATTGTGCTTTGTAAGAAGCTGTCATATGCAAGGCTGCCGTCTGTCCCTGAGTGCTTTGATTGCAAAACGTGGCTTTCTGTCTCCCTCATAGATTACTATTCCAGTCCATCAAGATGGGTTTTGATTTAATTATCTGCCCACAATAAGACATGCAGGTCCAGCTGCCTTTCAGATACACGATGAAGATGTTGTTGAGAACAGTATGCCACTGGGAGTTAAAGCTGAGATGTGGACAGCAGGAAAAAAACAGACCATATTGTGCAACTTCAAAGCTGAGAGCTATTCACAGCGCAACCTTTTAATGAGTTGACTTAAACAAGAAAATAAGCTTTTATCATACGGATACCTGCAATTCAATCCAGGACCACTCATTGGTCTGTTCTGTCTCAAGTATCTGTGGTACAGAAATAGACCCAGAGCTATTTATGGACAGAAAGAGAGAGAGAGAGGGAGAGAGAGAGGGAGAGAGAGACAAACAGAAAGAGAGAGAGAGAGATAAAAGAGACAGGGATGTTCGGTAAGAACAAGACTAAGGCTCTACATACACACTAGCCCACACTGACAATGCGAAATTGCTGCTCTTTAGCAGGTATAATGTTTACCATGTTCAACATCTCAGTTTAGCATATTGGCATGCTAACATTTGCTAGTTAGCATGACACACAATACAGCTTGTGACGATCCATCCAATAGTTGTTCAGACATTTCACAAAAACGCTGGTGCTAGAATCAGGGGGTCACTAAAGTCATTCAGATTCATCCTCAGACATTCATCCTGGGCAACATTTCATGGCAACCCATCCAATAGTTGTTGAAGTAATTTAGGGCCAAACTGGTGGACAGGCCAACCGACCAACTGACATTGCTATTCCTGGAGCGATACTGCTAGCATTGCTAAAAAATTGGTATTTGTACAAATATTTTAGCCTGGAACAAAATAGTGCACAAACCAGCTGACATTGCTGCTATGGTTTAAAACATTATCTTTCCACTGTTGGTCATCCAAGGACAACCCCCCCCCAAATAAACACATTGGCTATTCAAACTGTGTATTTTATCTTGTGCATTCTGACTAGGATTTTACCCAAGATCAGTTTTTTCACCAGAATTTTGGCAGTGATACTGGATTTTAATCAAAGCAAAGCGCTGGCATATTTAAGTCAACATGACAAGCAATTATATGTTATCCATCATGCCCTGTGGTGGTACCTTTAACCAACCGGTGTACACACACACACACACAGCAGCACAAGTACACACACACACACACACACACACACACACACACACACACACACAGAAGCACAGACACAGTAATCAGGTTGCCCAGACACAGGCCCATGAGGCCCTTGTTACCTTGAGTGACTTTGGCCAATTAAAGCCTTTGAAAACAGCAGCTGCAGGAATAGAGAAGTGTAGGGAGGAGGAGGAGGAGGAGGAGGAGGAGGGGACGGGCCATTATGTGCAAGCATCAGCACCCATACAACATCTCAGCCTGCTGATCATGACCAATTTTGAACCAAATCCTCATTTTTCAAACATTTTCTTTTATGCCAGTCAGCTCTTATTAAAATCTAAAATGATATCCTCATCACAGAGGAAGTTACTGCTTATTAGTATGTGTGGCTCACTGATTACAGTCCTAAAAGTCCAACAAGTAACCCAAAAAACTATCTCTCGAGCTGTAAAAGTTGTCAATAAAGATGTTTTGCATGTACGTCGCATGTGATTGGATTTGCTCCACATGATGGAGGAGGAAAACAGATGAATCCGAGGCGAGCTTTCGGTGATTATGCATTAACTAACAACCCTCGGTCAAGTGTAGGTCTCCTGAAGTGATGTTGCACATGCTCACCCCCACCCTGATTAGTGCGGTGTCACACTGCTTCCCTAAAGGCCCTGTCAACCCAACCCCACCTCCCTGCTGTCACCCAGGCTGCCTCTCGTTCACCGGTCCTTCACTGGAATGGATTGAGGTCCTGCTGCGCAAACAAGATAGGCTGCCAGTAATGGCTTATTGTTTGAAAATGCTCATCCATGCTGTGATAGGAAATGAATGCTCCTTAGATGCAGCCATTTACATATCATAAAAGGATCTGACGATGTGATAGTAAAGCAATCGTTCATTTGGTTGTACATGGAGGATATCTCCCATCATGATGTGCTTTTATTCAACAGTTAAATACGATAGGATTGTTTCATGATATTTATTGCAGAATTTCTATAATTCCTCAAAATAAGCAAGAAAAAAAATGGCAGGTCGTCCTTAATTTCGAGCAGTGATATTACATTATAAGAAATTGTACTCTCTAAAGTGAACTGACAGTTTGTTCCACTCAGGCATTTTGTCTAAAGAACACAATCTGGACCAGTGCCTATTTGAGTTGATACTGTTATCAGTAAAACTAAGCCAGGAAGCTTTTTGGACTTCCAGTGCACAGACAGATCCAAGTGATTAAGCAAACATTTTAAAAAGCTATTAGGTAAAACCACAGAAACACGAGGCAGAATTACACCCCGGACTGCCAGCATCAGCTTCTCTATCCCTCTCTTTTTTTTCAGCTTTTTTTTTTTTTTTTTTGGTCTTCCTTGCATTTTTCTCGAACACACATTCTCATCATACACAATCACATTGTCCTTTTAGAAATACACACCTAATACCTATGGAACTAATTTCCACCCAAAGAAAAAAAAAAAATCAGCCCTTTTAACTTCAGTAAAGTGATGAATTATAGGGTTATGAAAGCTGCTGTCAGACAAGGTTCTGTTTTAGCAGTGAATTAGTTATGTAGGCTGGAAGTTGATAATAGAAGAAAGGCCATTTAGTTTACACCTCACAGTAATATACTATAGAACTTCTTAGCTGATTTGTACCGAACTGAATATGATTTTTTATACGAGATGTTTACAATAAAACCAATGCGTGTTCAGAAAAGAACAACACTGCCGTCCATCAGCGTAGAAACTTTGACTTTTAGAATTACTAAAGTTGTAAGAAGAAAACGTTAATGTAAACCTTAATGCACAGGCACATCCAGAGGAGCCATTAAGAATCCATCATGCACTTATCCTTTATGGTTTCCGATGGTTTAAAAGCATTTACTGAACAAGTTCAGCAAGTTTGGTCAGTGGGAGTTGTACAGCTGAGTGAAGTGGATGACCTTGCATCCTCTTTAAAGTGGAAAATTCCAGGACTGTGACAATGAAGAGCAGCTTGTCACTTACAGTTTGTTTCTGTGGACACAATGAACTGAATGAAATTGTGCACTTTTCTTACAAAGTCAGTGTACCTGCAAGGCACGCCAAGTCATTTCATTTTAAGAAAGGGTGCAGTCAACCATCTAATGGCCCTATTGTGATCATCACATTGTAATAGTACAAATCTATCAAACCGAAGTATGACCCAAAGAGAGAAGTATGCCTTAAATGGGAACTGCCAGCTGTTATAGATGGTTCTCTATTGTGAGAATACTTCACAATGGGAAAGAATTGTTTCTTTTTCAACATGTCTGTGTGTGGATACTTGAGTGTGTGTGAGGGGTGGGGAGGTGTGCAGATTAGTGTTGGTACACCTGTGTATGTATGTGTGTGTGTGAGTGAGTGTGTGATAAAGAGAAACTGTGACAAAGACAGAAAGAGAGAGAGAGACGCCCACAGGCGGCTCATTACCCATCCACCACAATCACAAGGAACCCGTCAGAAGACAAATGCTCTCCCACAGTACCACTGATCTCAGTGGAGGCAGGGTGCCATCTAACTCAACACAGTAAGACATCATTTACAAACACGCAGAACAATACATGGCCATAAGTCTCCTGTCTTTCAGGTAGCTGAAAAGTAACGGTGATGTGTCATGGTTGAGTCTCTGTATCTTACTTTTCAGATTAAATGTTTTACTTAAACTCAACAGTAATCCCTTTTAAAATGACAGTAAATAAAACTCTGATCAAGGGTCAGTGTGGGTTAAGGCCATTTATTGCGAGTAAAAGAGGCATCAAAGAGCGGTGCCAGTGTTACGTCTTCTATCTTTTTGGCAAAACTCAGACCAGGCTGGATTTTCCTCCTGAGCTCTTTATCGGAAGACTGATGTCCTGATATGACTGCTATCACTAAGCTGAACATCGCAAAAAGAGATTTTTGGGAGGCCGTGACCATTCATGCAGAGCAGTGGTGCAAGGTGAGATACTGACAGCAACTTTATTGCCAGTTATTTCTAATTCTCTGCACGTTGGCTCACTGGGTTTCATTTGCTGTTGTCCTGATGGTTTATAAAGCAGATTTAGACACTGGGGGCCGTTTTATCTTTCCCTCGGGCCTTTCTCTTTGACGCTTACTCCCTTTAAAACTAAGCAGCAGCAAGTCACACCAGCAAGCCAAGACAGTGCTAGTTTCATTCATCATCAAACAATGAATCACCGCAAGGCAGCCCATTAGCATCACATGTAATTAGGCTAATCCATTATAATCTCACCCTTTGGCGAACAGGCATACAGTCCCGCTTCAACAGATGCCCTTCCATGCCAGAATATGCTGGTGCGTGCTTGTACAGTAAAATCCACAGAGTTCTTGACAAAAGCATCACATTGACACACTGTCTCATTGAGCTGCTTCACAGCCTCATGTAAAGGAACGATAACATCAACTTGCTATTCCAAGACCTTCCGCTTCAGTCGCTAGAACAGAGGAGGAGCATGACAGGAGAGGCATTGTTATTTTCAGTCAAAGGATGTCCTTTAACCAAACACATGGGTTCACTTGGTAATCTGTAATTATTAGGTGCTTGAATGGATGATATCAGACCGAGAGGGATGTTTTCTGCATGGAAACAGATATGCGCTGAGGCCGCAGCACAGGGATTCCTCATCACAACATCCACAAGTTTGGAGCAGAGGCTGGCTTTGTGCCCGACCATCGATCGGGAGATCTCAGATTTCACAATAACTTCTAGGTGTGTTGCCAATTTAGGTTCCTGTTTTTAAAGCTGAAGAACAAAGCGGCTCTTTTCAGTTTTTAATTTTCTGTCACTGAGTCATTGGTGCCATTAGTTCATCAGCCACAGTCATGAGACCTGCTCGATCTGGATTTAGAGCCTTAACCATGAAAGATTTTTGACAATAATAAGAGTGGAAACATCATATGACCAGCCAATCAGTGTAAAGAGCTGCCGTCATCAGCGCAGAGATGAAATTTGGTATGATTATTTTCTCATGTTGGGTCACTCAAGTAGATTCAAGCGGTTATTTTTGATGAGGGACGGACTCTGCTGTTGAAGCTTTCCTCATGTAAATGTCAGACTTCCAGCACAAATCAGCACATTGATGAGTTCATCATCAAAGGGCATTTTCTGTGTGTGTGTGTGTGTGTGTGTGCGCGTGTAATTCTTTCACTAAATTTGTGGGGTCCAAAAACTGGGAGCCCTGGGGCCGCCGCATCCGACCCACAGCCCTTAGCTGCATGTCATCCCCTCAGTCTCTCTCCCTGACCTTCCTGTCCATCTCTCACTGTACTATCAGAAGTAAATGCAAAAATGCCTAAAAATATATCTTAAAAAAAAAACTGGGAGCCCACTATACTTGTGGGGTCGGACCACTTTGTGGGGACCAAAATGCTGGACGTCTAGGGGCAGGGGATATGCATTTAGCTGTCATGGTTAAGGTTAGGGTAAAGGGCTACAGAATACATTATGTCAATGACAGGTCCCCACAAATATCATAAGACAAGGGTGTGTGTGTGTGTGTGTGTGTGTGTGTGTGTGTGTGTGTGTGTGTGTGTGTGTGTGTGTGTGTGTGTGTGTGTGTGTGTGTGTGTGTGTGTGTGTGTGTGTGTGTTCCTGGGTGGGGTGGGGAGGGTGCTCTTCACACAAGATTAGATGTGGGCAGCGGTGCTGATTACACAAGGGGCTGTGAGGCACACGTAATCACGTCATACAGCTTAGTTTGTCACCATCTCTTACCCTCTGCCAGACTGGAGAGTTTCCATCTCTCCGCTCTGTCTGGCTGCCTTTTGAAAACTTTGTGCAACAAATGAATGCAGAGAGGAACAAATTGTAATAATGAACATGCTGTGAAGAGGCAACCATTTCGTCTCTGATGGGTCCAATATATGATTTTTCTCTTACAGTCTGTTATTGGAATTAAAGCTGTTGGCCATAAAAGAGGCTGCCAACAGCGCAGTGAAAATACCACGCATTATCTTACTCTTCAAAGCACAAACATTTCCTCTGTTGTGCAAAACAAACTGATTTACATTTGTAGAAATATTATAATGCTCTAACAGGATTGATGGAGCTGGAACCTGCTGGTGTTTATGTTATGCATATCTTTCTGGATACCTCTGAGTTCCTAATTAGAATTCACAATATACATTTGCTGCTGTCTGTCATGGATATGAGGAGCAATATCTTAATATGGATTTTGTTATTAGGAGGATGAATTGGTGTTTATAAATCTGCGGGGGTTCATAGAATTTTTAGAAATGTCTTCAAAAACAAGTTACAAGAAGTGTGCACGAAAAGGAACAATTTTTGACTTAGAGATGTTGAAACAATTGCTTGATTAAGTGATTCGTTGAACAACAATTCTGATACTTCTTTGCATCGTTTTTAGCCCTCACTAATGGCATGGCTTTATGGAAGGCAGAGTCCGTCTGTCTGTTGCTCCACCAGTTTAGTCCAGACTGAAATATCTAAACTTTTGGATGGATTACCACAATAGTTTGTTCGGACTTTCATAATCGATGTAGCGTTGTATCCTAGCGACTTTGGCAATCCATTGACCTTTCCTCATGTGCCACCATAAGTTTGACATGTTTGGCTTTTAGTGTAATTTCTTGACAATTGTTGGATAGATTGTGGTGACAATTTGCTAAAGATGTTCATGTTCCATATGAACATGAATAATTACCCAGGTGATCTCCTTACTTTTTTTTATCAACAACTTGTTGCTACCCTCGGATACAACCCGTAGACACATACCAGTGCCTTTAATGTCATGGTTACGATAATAAACACACAGTTAAGGTTGTGGAACAGTCATGGTAAAAGAAACAATGCTGACTACCAATTCATCGGCCCATCCATCCACCCCAACCTCCTCCTAAAGTGGACTTTTGCTGTATTCTGTGTTTAGCATGCTAATATGCTAAATGTTTTTTTAAGCTAAATGCCAAAGATTTGCAGGTTTTAGCGTCTCAAATGATTATATGCTGTTTTTCATAATCTTTCTCTTTGGTAGCAAATTTGATAACTCTGAATTTTGAACCATTGGTTGGACCAAACAAAACTAGCAAAAAAAAACAAGCTCATGGGAAATTCTGACTTCACTCAGAACTTCACTGAAACCTTAAACAAATTTTCCCGGGTTTAATCAAGTTTAAGTAATCTATATTTAATTTTACTTGAAGTAGTTTGAAAATAATTTGTCCAATTTGTGTGTTGTCCCGTTAAAGGTAGGCAAACCCTAGTGCAAACATTCTTTGTGGTAATTTCTCAAACTTTTTTAAAACTGTAAATAACTTGACCTGCTGTTGTTCCATGTCAGTTCCTCCTGTCATTCCCAACAACAACAACTCTTCTCTTTTTTCTCTTTGTCTTCATCTCTTTGTGCACCATTGTTAAAGCTGTGACTGACCTTTTCTGTGGCAGCCTGTCTAACTACCCTGGGGTATATGATAGCTGGAGGATAGGCTTTAATTGACGTGATAGCATTCTTGAGGTTTGGCGAGGTGAGTGAGAGGAGCAGGTAGAGAAATGCTGAAAGTAGAAAGGTTATGCGCTTGCCAGGTTTTTGCTCAAGGTTGGAAATGTCTCTTGATGAGTGTAGATGACCATGATGTGATAGGAGACAGCTAGATTCCTCCCTTTTTTAAAGCATTTTTCTTTTTTCTTTTTTTCCAGCAGCATCACTACACGATGATGTGGTCATTGTTCTTACTAAGGTTTTTAAATGAGTTTGTGGATGACATTTTTTGAATAATATTCCTCTGTGAGATGCATTGCCTGCGGTTAAATACCACTTTGGAGTAGTTGTACAGTCGATTTTTAGGAGAGTCATTTTGTATTTCTTGAGGAGAACCACGTTTCACTGCCCGAGTGCACCCCATTGAGCCCAAGTCTTTTCTATGAACTTTACATTGGACTGTACAGATTTCTCTCTTGTTGAGCAGAAAACAAAACAACAGTGCCAAACTGGCTGCTGGTATCCTTTAACTACCACAGAGTTGCTCTTATCTCAAGAGCTCGCTTGTCTTTGTAAGCTGGAACAAGATAAATCATTTTTAGTAAGGTCTGAACTCTGAATGAACTTTGCTGAATGATTGTTGCTGTGCTTTGTTAAAAAAAAAAAAAAAAAAAACATTTAAAATGATTTCACAAATAAGCCAGTGATACAGTATTTTAATGTCTATATATTACTTTTCAGATATAATCATCCACAGAGATGAATCACAGTTTGAGTTCTCAGCTGACCAAAAATAGAAGTGACTGAAATTCAAGCAGGCCAGCTCAGCTGCTGTGTTAAAAACTGGATGGCCATGTTGTTCTAGACAATTCATTAAATTAACAACAGCTTGTAAACTCTAAATTCAAGGAATCAACGGAACATAAAATGCCCTTTAAAGTCTGCTTTGTGCAGAGTCTATACAAAAAGTTTTTGACTGATTCTGAAGCAATTGAACTCCTCAAGAATGCACTGGTTAAATAAGTTACAAAGGTTAACTTGTTAACAAAGTTGCAGTGGTTAACTCGTGTCAGTGTACTCATAATAAAATCGGGAAATGCGTTATTACACTTTTGAATTAACTGGAACATCCTCCTGCTTTTAATGCCACAATGAACTGAAGAATGAGGCAACAAATTAATATCTCAGTAAAATAGAAAAGTGTGTGTGTGTGTGTGTGTGTGTGGCACTGTGGTACTGTGGTCTACCAAATGATGCAGGCAATTTTGAATGTGAAAGTTAATAGGATTAAACACTCTGTAAATGCTAGGATCCACATGAGACTGCAAGCCTGTGCACACACACGCACACAAGCACGCACGCACGCACGCACACACACACACACACACACACACACACACACACACACACACATGCGCGCTTTTGGAAACATTAAACTCTTAATGGGGCATCTTGGTACTTAGACATCTGCTTCTCGTTCTGCAGAGTCAAGGACTGTTGACTGATTGTAGCAGTCTGATGATAAGTGTTAGAAGACCAGTTTTTTTTCTAACCTCTGGGCTGGATGAGAAAAAAGGAGAAAATTAACATGTTAGAGCGAAATGAAATTCTCCCCACCTCCAAACCCTGCCAGTAGTGTCCAACAATAGAGGACAGTGGGCGTATTGGGAATCTCTCAGATGGCGTTGTGTGCAGCAGATTTGGGAAATACTCTGGTTATTAAAATTCAGATTGAGCTATACACCTCAGCACATTTTGTCATCAGGACTGGACTGATATTGCCACCACAAGTAAAAATCTCTATCTGATTCGATGTATAAATGCTTCTTTGGTATGCATGCTATGGAAATCAATCCAGTTCATGCCACAAATGAGATGAAACCTCGCTGCAGGATACTTGCTTTTTCTCGCTGGCATACATTTATACCCCACTGTCCTGGTAATTTCTGTAATTGATCTAAAATGATTTTCCTTGCTTGTCTTTATCTGATTATGTGAACCTACATCAGACTGACACTCAGCTGTACTTTAAGTGTAGGTCAGTAATATTCTTTGACATAACACCAGATTCTGGATACTGATATAATGAAATTGTAACCATGAATTGGTTTGGCCATTTTCAGCTGTTGGTCAGAGGAGAGTGTTAGTAATGAAGTAAGAAGGCTCATAACCAAGGTAAAGGTTTCGATCGCAGAAAGCTGCACAGGAAATAAAACCTCATTCGTGTTAAACAGCTGGTGTTATGTGAGGTCAGGGTAAATATGTCTACAAGTGCAAAGTCCTTGCTACTGTGCTATTTCATTGTCACACTGCTTCCTTTTGCTTGTCCTGCCACTTTGCAGCGCAACATTTTAGCAGAGGGAAAGCTTAGTCTTGTCTATTCAACTGAGGTACCCGCATTTCACATTGATTACTGTATCCGGTACGTCTACATACTGTCACAGTGGAAACAGAGGCAAGGGGACTGTTCAACTTAATCAGTTAAATCACTTTCTGTAAGAGTGTGTGCTGATGTGACACAAACATACTGTACACTCAGGCAGCTTAAACAGCCCAGAATAGCAACTATGGTATCTATATGACTTGAAGAGGACATTCCCATAGTCAACAAGCCCCTAACCGACACACAGGCCTGTTTCCTTGGATACAGACACCGTCGCAGACACACAGAAACACTCTCATTGCCTCTGTCAGCGATGGATTACCCTGAGAGAGGAATGAATTGGAAGAAACAATGGAGCAACATTTGTCTTGCCACAAAACACGATGGCTGTAGAAATGAATTGGTACCTTTTTTAAACAGGGACATGAAGTGAGACGATCCTTTGTTTTGCTTTTACGTCTACATTGCTCTCTCAGCTCTCTTAGCATCCTCAACCTACATAGTCTGTCTCGCTCCGAAATAACAAGAACGTCACTTCATATTGAAATATATGTTTATCTTCAGCAAGGTATTAGCTCCCACTGGAAAAACATTGTTGGCTCCTTGTCTCTCCGCATGGGTGTGAAACTCTCACCCTAACAGTCCAGCAGCTAATTGCATGTTTTGGACAGAATTATTCAAATTGTGATAAAAACTACTTTGTCAGTAAAGGTAGATATTTCTGTAATTTTAACAAAGTCATTCTAACTTCCACATCAAATTGGCTCGGGCTCAAGTCAGGTGTATCCTAAGGGTCTTAAGGCTCTGGAACTGAGATATGAAGCTAATTATGTGAGGTCAAACAGCTTCTTCTAGTGGAAAATAAAAATCATATATATATATTTTTTTATATAGATATTGGAAAATATCCGGAGCTGACCCTATTCACACTTATAAGGAGCCTTTAGACTGGAATGAACTGCTGAACAAAGTTCAAACAAAAACCTTTTTACTTGCTGATATTTTTAATAAGACAGTTGAAAAATAAACCCATCACTACTCTCTGGTGGACATAATATAGAAGGGGTTCAAAACATATTTTTGCCATTTCTGTAATTCAGTTACTGTCTCATATATATGTGATAAACTGTATCTGCAATGTAATATTAACAGCCTGGCCCATTTATCACTCAGGGTCTAATGTTGTACTGTATATATGTAACTTGAATAACTTCTTGAATAAATAACTCTTAACTATAGTTAACATAATACATTAGTCCACAAAGATCTCCTTCAGCTCTGGTGATTCGATTTTGATAAATTCTCTTTTTTTTTTTTTTTTTATAATATTTCAAACTAATGCAACATATATGAATACAGAATTAGTTTAGAGCTTTCGCATGTGCAAAACCTATTGGTAAACCTATTAATCAACACCAGTGACTTCAGACAACTATATTGAAAGTGATGCAGGAGACATATTTAATCTTTTTCTGTCCATATGGAGCATGTAGGTGATTTTAGATGGTAAATTATGGCGATACTCCCTACAAGATGTGATGTTTGCATCATCCTATTAACATGTATGTATCATTGTTCAGTTGGCTGCCAAGCAGTGTTGTTCATTCTCTTGCATGTATGGAGAGAAGCCAGGGGAGCAGGACCTTCGACCTCTTCACTGGCACGCAGCTGCAGCCCCTGTCATGTGGAGAAATATGAATCACATGTCCATGCCTTGCCTTATTATCTGCACTTGTGTGAACATGCCTACATGCTCAGGGGCATACAGATGCACACATGCACACAATGGCATGCAGGTACTACAGAAAAACCAAACACATATTGTAAGCTTGTACACGCACACACACACACAAACACACACACACATACACATAAAAGCATGCAGTGAGATGATCACGCAGTCAGAATCAGATTTTGGCCTGTGGGGCTGCTCCAGGTGAGGAATCGGTCCTGCTCTGCTAACGAAAACCTTCCTGCCTTTTAGACCTCTCAGCTGGTGTACCCTTGAACTCTGTATACATCCCATCTGCATACCCAGCTCCCTCTGAGCTCCGCTCTGCAGCCCAGCCCTACACTCCTGCCAGGGAATTCATTAACTGCACATCTCGTAGGTATTTATAGAAATGAAAGGCAAATTCCTGCTCACTTGCTTCCAACAGACAAACTCCTACAGAAAGTTATAGAGCACCAAGACACTGAAAGACACATGGACTGTATTTGAGATTCAAATAGTGAACAACTGAAGGAAAGTGGTATAATTTGACCTTTCCTCTGGCTTCCCCTGCCTCACTTAGATCAGCACTTAGAGGAAGAACTGCTCCAAATTCATCTACCACAAAACACTAAACAAATTTCATATTCACTATTTTTATGCCTCAGCGCCAGTGACAGACGTGAGCAGAGGCATAACGTTTTTGGGTTGTCTGTCCATCTGTCCGTCCCATTCTCGTGAGTGCGATATCTCAGGAATGCTTTGAAGGAACGTCTTCAAATTTGGTACAAATGTTCACTTGGACTCGAGGATGAACTGATTAGAATCTGGTGGTCAAAGGTCAAAGTTCACTTTGGTTTCACAAAGCGTGTTTTTGAGCATAATTTAAGAATTTGAAACAATTTAACACAATTGTCTAACAAGATAAAATGATGAGTTGATGACATTTTATATCTAAATGGTCAAAGGGCAATGTCACTGTGACATCATAATGTTCTGCAAAAAAACAAAAGCCATTAGTCAATGCTGTATCTCTGCAAGGGGAGATTGTGATCATATTTCCTGCAACTTGACTGGTTGGCAGAGGCATACAACTGTGAGGTGGTAATTCTAGTTCTCTGTCGTCTTTGCAAAAAGTATTGGATTGCCACATTTATCAGTTACGCTGCCATTATCCTCCACACTTCATTCTTCGTTCAGCGTGCACAAATAACATCAAAGATTCCTATTTCCACTCCAGCCGTCCTCACGCTAGAGCGCTTTGGAGAGACGAATTATTGGTTCATGTGGCAAAAAGTCCTTGAAATTAATTTAAAGCTAGTTGGGGCAGCTTCCCTTTACGTTATATCATTTTGACTTCCCCACAAACAGCTTTTCTTCCCCTGCTGTAAAGTGCCGGGTCGCGCTCAGTTGTAAGTACAGGGCTGTGATGGAGAGTGTTGAAATTGTCATTAGTGGTGATCATGAGAGGGATGTAATTGGTATTTGTGGGTACAACATGCTAATTGCTGTGATAATATGCAGACCTTGGTTTTTGCAGAGCGTTCTCCTGCAATTATCTGACACCGATCACCGGCTCATAGAGGAAGAGCTGTTGTGCTGGGGTGAGGTGGAAGATAGAGCTGTTGCTGTAGGTTCAAGTCTAGAGGCAGGATGTCAGGAGTCTGCAAATCAAAATGAGTATCTCTTGCTTGAGGCATGAAAACAGATTCTCTCAGCAAAACAGCGATGTGAATGAGCCATGATGAAGATGAGAGCAGTGTTTCATGTGTTCCCCATGTAGCAACAGCCTTTGGATGTACCTCACTTCTAACGTGTGAATGTGTCCTCACTATCTATTCTTATTTGACTGTAGCTACTGTATCCTTTAAAGCACAAAGAGAGAGACAGACACAGCATGCAGGAGTGATTGTTTTCACTGTGTTCACTGTATATAAGCTTTTAAAAATTTAATGCAGAATTGTGTCCCAGAAATGGGGAGTGATCAGGCACCAGAAAACGACATGGATCAGACAGTTTTGTGAATATGATTCAGTTGAAAGGCTTTGTTGATAAATCGATAAGTTGTTAACTAGAAAAATAACTTATAAATAACAATTTTGATAATTTATTAATCATTTGAGTCATTTATTCAGCAAGAAGTCTGGCAGCTCTGTGAGGTTATACACAGGCTAGGCACAGAAGTGCTTTGAGCAAAATGCTAACATCAGCTTGCTAACATGCTGATGTTTGACGAGGTCAAATCTGCAACACTTGCAGAATAGAGAACAACTTTATCATCACACCAACGCTTTCGGGCTTGTTTCCTTCATCAGGGTCATAAAACACATTATAAATACCATTTAAATAACGTGGCTGAAGAAGTTGTTTCAGAAGTCCCTACTCTGCTTTAACATGCAGATACTTCACAGGTGTGTTGTTTAGCATGTTGTTGTTTAAACCAAGGACAGCTGAGGCTGATGGGAATACAGGGATTTGACAAAGTGAAATTTTGACCTGATATTGCCACCAGAGAAAAAGTGAAGAGGACACTAAAGGTATTAATCCAGATTGAAGGAAACTTCAATGTGTGTACAGAATTTTATGGCAGTCCATCCAATAGTTGCCAAGACATTTCACTGAATGCAAAAATGTCAACATCATGGTATCATTGCTATTAAGACTAGTGAAAGTAGCATAAAAATATGTTTCAAGAAGAAACATAATGATTTTTTTTTTTGTAGTATTAGCACCAGTGTCTGTGGAGTTACAGCTGTAGAGAACAATCTGTGTATTAAATTAAATATTAAATTTACAGAAGAGTGGCGGCACTAACTCAACACAGGGCAGCGCCTTTAAATATCCGGGTATAAATCCTGCTCACATCTGCCACAGTGAAGTGCATATTTGTTTATCAACAGCACTTGTCCATGATGGCTCATATCTCCCCAGAGGACTAAACACATGCTCTCTCCACTCCGCCGCTGAGACGCCTGATTTCTGGAGCAAATTAATTCCCAGTTGGAGAATGACTGTTATGAATGGGTTGGGCGAGAGAGATGGATGGGCTACCCATTCTTCTGCGAAGCCCTCTGCTCCCTGTAACAAAGATGCTGAGGCTTGTCCTACTTTTGTGGGAGAAAAAAATGTGGCTTTGTACAGTAGCTCAGGGGACTCTCCATGTGGGACTGCGAGGGCTGCCGTGTTAACAGACTTGGAGCAGAAAAACACTCAGAGGAAATGTACCAACAGAGAGAAAGATGTAGAGCTGTGAAGCTGTGAATTTGGGTGCTTCACATTGATTATATCCCTTCTCAGATACAGGCTTCTTGTTTGAGAAAGCCTGCTACACTGTGTTGACATTTGGTGTGTGCATGTGTGTGTGAGTCGGTGGTTCAGGCCAAGACGGTCCCATGGCATTCAGTCTGAGGCTTATAATATCATACAAAGCTCGTGAATTGCTTCTCTGCTGTGGTGTAGGCAGCGCTTATCCACTCTCACCTTGTCCATCAAAACTGAAAATCGCAGGTTTATTGAGCATAAAAGAGGCGAAACAAGTCTGAGCTATTAGGGAAGGTGAATGTGACATTCTCTCCTTTGTAGAACAGTGATTTATCTTTTTGCAAGTGAAAACAATTTAATTCAAAATGGGACACGTTTTTAAAATGTCGTACATTCTTTAAAAATAACTGGAGGTAAACCGGCTGTTAAAAAATAAGGTTGCATGAAAAAAAAACTAAAAACGTATGATGTGACCTTGTGTGGACATACTATTGGTTAGCCAGTATATCAAAACTGCATTTGCCAGCGTTTGAGATTGTAAAATCCCTTTCTCCACTTCATGCTTCACTTCAGTAGCACTATCAACAGCAGTGTTTGTGCCAGAGGTGTGAACTTGGCTGTTTTCCCCCAGCTGCTGTGGTTGTGGTTTAAGTGGTTTGTTTTTTACTTTTGAAGCCTCAACAATATTCATATATTCAGCCGGCCCAACTCCCTCCTGATATTATGCTCCATCCCAACATCTGATTTCACACAGAAACACATTGAAATGAAAATTACCATTAAAATTCCAAAGCCATTTCATGGGAAATCATTTAGTAGGTTTTTTATTTACAAAGCTTGAAGTTGTAGAGTGTAATAATATAGTATAATATCAGTTATTATCAAAATGATCTGATTTACAGACACTTAAGACACAGATAAAGCTGCTATTTCTTTCTAATTTTATGCAACAGAGACTGGTGTTAGAATATGTATATTCTCTGTTTGTGAGAGCCTCTGTCTGTTTGTTTGTCAGTCGAATTGACGAATGGCTGTCAGAGAAAATTTACAATCTGACCCAAACCATAATAATCAATAATCAATAATAGAACAGAGTTGCTCTGTCAAATATGTAAAAAGATCCTACCTCTTCAGTGAATTGTGGTGACCTTTAGCAGGGCTTAGTGATCAAACAATAGCCAGTGCAAGGTTATGCATAGGCAACTACTTTTATTTATTTGCGGCATGTCTCTTAAATTGTAGATTGATGTAGTGTATGGAATAATTAGGACAACAGCAGAAAACATGCCAATTAATACACAGTGGAGATTGGACATCGTAACATCAAAATCATGGTGAAAAATATTTAGTTTTCACAAATAATGCTTCACTTTGGGTTTATTAATCCTTGTAAAAAAAAAAAAGCTTATTTGAAGATGTAAACAAATCTATGTAATTAATCTAAAAAAACACAGCTTCATTGGTTCCTGACGAGTCAGCGGTTTTGTGAGGAACATAAATATACAGGAAGTGTGATCTCATCAATTCAATCCCGTCACAGCTCTGGATTCCCTGTCAGTACTAAATCAGGATATTAACCATGGATTAGTCGAAGTGAGTGACACTGGGTCACACATACCTGTAAACACCGACTCCAAATGTCAAACTCTGACTTTGATAAACTGTAGGACAATGTATGGCATGGACAGGGGAGACATGATTAAAACATAAGCAGAAAATGGCTTATTGTTGTCAAGCACCAAGACAGTATTACATTTCTTCACCTCACGTCATTCACACCCTCATCTGTCCCTCACGTTCACGGTTTTTCATTTTTGATTATCTTGTATTTATTGTGATGTGTGGGTGTTCAGAGAGCACTGATGACAGTGACTGGCAAAACGACCAAATTCCCATGCTCTGCGCGCAAGAACAAGCACCCCTGTCTCCTCAATCAGCTTATAGGACAACTGCTGCTGATGCATGCTTGAATACCTCTTACTCTCCCTCTAGTCCGCTTTACGAGCTCCACAAGCTGCTCAGGGCCTCTATACGGTCTTAACTACCCAACCAGGACAGTACTGTCTGTGGAGCTTTCGTTCCAGCCGGATACCACCTGATTTCACTCATTATCCCGGCTCCTGAAATAGTCGGGCCTATTAAATCGCTCTTATTCAAGACCATGGTTCATTGAATCAAGGAGACTTTAAAACAGTCTCTGTGGGGACCCCTTTGTCATGCCTGAGGCTGACCACCACGGCTGTGGGAAAAGTCGTGATGAAATCCTCGAAGAGCAATAGTAATAAAAAAAAAAAAAAAAAAAAAAAGGAGGCACTTCAGCAGACTTAAACATCCACAAGTGATTGTGCAGCTTTGATTAATGAATGCTTGTATTGTGTTGTGACGTGCATGCTTGCATAGACACCTGCTGGTGTTGTGATGCCTTGTCACCCCTGTGTGTCAACTGATTGGTTTGATTGATCGCTCTGCCCTGTTTGTACCGTCTCTGTTCGTTGATTATTCGGTAAGATCTCTTCAAGAGTTTTTGCTCCATGAAACGTTAGTTACTTTGCTTTTAGCATTGATTGGAATATTCAAAATCATTAGGGCTTGTAAAATTGTATTTTGCATCTCATAAAACACATCTGATTATGCTCATTAACTGCATTTTATTGTGTCAGTATCGAGCCTCTCTGTGAAGTCGAGTTAGACTGTCGTGCCGCTTGAGATAAAGTGGATTTTGGCTGCAATGAGGAGAAATCAAAAATACAAAAGGATGCTCCAGGTTGCCCACACCATGTAAACAGCAGAGGAAACAAGAAATGCAAATAGAGAAAACTGATTCTGAACAACTCAGCGATTTTTCTATTGTATCAGTGGCCTATTTACTCTGGCAGAGTGCTGGGTGATAACCTCTAAACAAATAATCTTTCATCCAATGAACCAAACTGTTGGAACAAAGCAGGAGCTTAATGAAAAGATGCTATGAACGACTGAGATCTTAAGAGACATGATCTACTTCTGATCAACGATAGCATCCATCCAAGATCTTCCCCAGGGGGACTTGGAATATGGTAATCAAATTATGTAATCGTGTTGTGCTTAACAGAGCAAATATCCAAAGGCCTTGAAGCATCACTTCCATTAAGCCAGGATGTCTTTTATACTCACAGTCCAGGCGCTCCCGCAATTAGGTTCAATGTAAACATGAATACCAAAGTAGGGAAACCACATCAACAATAAACTGCAATCTATAATGTCAAAATATCATGGGAAGGTGTCAACCAAGGAGTATGGATGGAGACAATCTCAAGGCCTTTCTTATATGTAGTACATCAAAGCTTAAATATACTGACTGAAACAATATCTCTTGTAGACTTTTGTTTAATAAAGATGAGCAGTCGTGCTGAATCAGCTCACCTCGCAGCATCTTCAGTTGCACCTTCACAGAAAGAGCAATGAGGCTGACATCCACACCTCCGAATTCCTTTTTCTTGAACCGCATCAATCCTTTCCAACACTTGATACAGTAAAGTGATCCTCTGCTGGCAAAAATGGAACAACGTGCCGTTTGTTTCATGCACAGCTACTACAGGATGCTGCCATCACCTTGATTTAAATTTGTTTACAATACATTTAAGACGAAAAACCATTGCTGGAGAAACTGAAGACATGAGTCTGGCATTGTATTTCTGCCAAGCAGCCATGGTCACGCCAAGCTCTTGCCATTACCCATGCAGAGCCCAATCGACACCGGCCAACCATGAGGACAAGAGTTGGCGTCTCTCATGAAACCCAGCACATGCCAAGATATTTGATCCACCCATTATTGTGTCTTAGTGTGCATATCCACAGCACGATTATGCTAAACATGTTAGTGTGTTTAAGGAGATACCTTACACTTCCACGTAAAGATGCATCAGGTCACGGATAAGCGAGAAAGTCAACAAATAAGAAATACTATGCAAAAAAAACAAAAAAAAAACAGACAGAACATCCTTATCTTGTTCCCACTGCCAACTGCTTCCTGAGCTGCAACACCCTTAAGCTGACAAATCTTGCTGACTGACAATTGTGTAATAAAGAAGGATTTACAAGTGTATCTACATTGAGGAAGGAAATGTGATGGCTCTGATTATGAGTGATTGACTGATGCTGCATCGGTGTTACATCAAGAAGTGTGGACAGTATGAGCTTCATTTAAAATTCCAGGCTATGGAGAGGCATGATTTATGCCCCAAGCCTCCGTTCAGAGGTCACATTGACACTGAAATATGTAAAAAAAAAAAAAAAAAAAGCATAATCAACATTCATGTAATGTTTTGCTGTGATTTAAAGCTACATGTTGTGTATCTTCAATACAATGTATGATAGATATGAAAATGATAGCATTTCTGGACTCTTGAAAATCTTTTCCTCTGCAAAAAAACATGCAGCCTCACCTACAGTAAATTCTTCTTATTAAAATCCCACAGTAAAATCTTTATGAAAAACTCATGAAGAATTACAGTACGGCCATATTTCTGAGCATTTCCTTTACCCTGTTCCATGTCCATCAATCACTGCCAGAAAGTTTTACAAATACTGTATGACTGTCTGTAGTTGTCATGATGCAACAAACCCCACCCATTCCCCACACAAGCAATGCATAAGGTTTCCAATCTCTATCTGACACACACACACACACACACACACACTCACACTCACACACACATACACATACACTCACACGCAGACTTGACTTCAAGGAGAAAGTGTTGTCAACATCGAGATAAACGCATCAGTTCTGCAAGTGAGCATCACAGCCTAAGATCCATTACCGACAGATAGAGCATCTGCTTTGCATTCACTGGACATTTGCTGCTAAATTAGCCTCATATAATGGCTGACAAAGAGCAGTATCATGTTATGATAACGAGGCACAGTGTAATGACTTGCATGCATGTGATGAGAAACATATAAAGTGTCAGGCAATTGAAACACCATGAGATGAAACATGGAAAACTGTGATTAAAAGACGATATACATGTGTTTACTCTTTGGTTATACGTCCTTTTTAAATATCATAAATAAATATCACAATGTTTTTCATTGACCGTTAACAAACACAACTGGGTTAATCCAGACAAGAACCGCAGACTGTTTTTCCATGCATTTTCGATGAAAACTGCTGCTTGAGTAAAACATCATGAAATATTAAATTTTGGTCTTTTAATGCTCCCCAGTTCTGACTCAGGAGTGGTCCGTCATTACATAATCGGCTGTCTGGGAACTGAAGTATATTTGTCAACCAACCAGTATAACTGTCAATCCATAGCCTATCTCTAAAATAGGTTATCATTAACCACTGAGGAGGGATTACTGCTTTGCACTGTATGAGCTTATACTGCTCAAATGAGAATGTGTGATATTCTAAAACATTTTTGCTAACTGTATGTTTTGGAAGCTCTGAGTGCAGTTAAATACAGCAGTCCTCTGATTCCTACAGGAGACAGAATGAAGCTCTTCATTATCCAGCTTTTCTGTCATCTTTTGAACATTTTGTGCCTTTTTATCCCAGTTTTTGGCGTCTGGGTTGAGTTTCAGCCTCGACTGGTGATGTAACACAAAGTGCATCGTTAGTACTGTAGTTTGATGTAATAAAAATTGACGTCAGATTGCATGACGTCACTTGTGCTTAAGCATGCATGTTAAGAAACTGACGAGTTGTTGCAGTGTCAAGGCTGCCCCTTCTTAAACCCTATGGGCTTGCCTCCTGTTTACATTTGCCATGCACCTGCACGTGCAGTAAGGCGCTCTACTGCCGCGTGCTCTCTCTCTCTCTTCTCAATGAATATTGGAAATAATGTAGGCTATAGCCGACTAAATAGATTATATGTTTTTATCGATCTTTCCTCATCCCTTCCCACCAATCGAAGCGGGTTTAACCTAAACCTCCCCCTCAAGTCGTTTCAGCTGTAATTGATCACAGCAGGCTTCCCTCAGTCAGGTGAGAGGTGGAAATGAACACATTAAAAACACCATGCATGTACCTATCAGCTGACAGGTTGTTTGATCGCAGCGGTCTAAAATCTCTACTTGCCTCTGACCGTGATTACCTCATACCCCTGGTGTAAAAAATGCCCTTCACATGAACTGGGCTGCGTGTAAAAGTGCTACTTGTTCACGTCAGTTCATTTGTTCCATCACAGTTCGTTTTCATGGTAAATGAACAGAGGCTGCTTTCTTACCTGTAAATGCCCCTGGTACATATTGAGCACAGAGTCAGTCGCGGATCTCTCCGTCAGTGGATCTTTAGACTTCTTCCAGACTTGCATGGGCAGAGTGTCAGACTGGAAGTGCTGCTCTTAAAAGCTGCAGCAGAGTTTTCTGGTTGGTTAGGGGGTCCGGAGGAGCAGACAGAGCGGAGCTGTCCTCTCCTCAGGTGCTGAAGCTGACACTTTGCGCTCATCCAGGATTTCTGTCAGCGGTGACACAGCGGCGCGCCGAGCGCAAGACGAATGCGACGTCGGACAGCACTTTCAGCAGATTCCTCACAGTGTGCTGACGCTGGGTTTTAACAAGTACGAGTTGGGGTTATTAACAGACAGCCTTGCTGTTCTTGTAGGGAGAAAAAAAAAATCTCCGCCTTTTAAGTCTTCATCCTTAACGCACTGCCGTTTTCCACGGGTCTCTCCCTCTCTGTGTCTCCCTCTCTCTCTTCGCCTCTCTCGGCTGTGGTTGAAATGTTTTGACGCTCCTCCGGCTTCATTCTCTTCTTATAGTGTGCTCCTCTTCCCTGTTTGCCAACTACTCCCTCTAACCCAACCCTCTAGTGCCTCCTCCAGTGCTGACGTACTCCGCAAGGAGGCACACAAGAACATTTCACTCACACTTCAGAGCATGTTCAGAAAAACACAGAAAATGTTCATGTCCATGTCCATTCCTAAACTGTGTATAGCACATGTTATGTCTGAAAGAGCATGGTATCTGCATGTGATGAACGATGAGCTGTTGTTCCTAATCCTCCAGTTAGTGGAAGAAAAAGTTATGTAACCAAAACTACGCAAGTCATATAGTTTTTCTAGGTAATTAACTGGGAGAACTACAACACAAGTTAGCCATTATTTGTACAGCATTGCTTACATAAGTTTTATAACCTAGTTGTTTCATTCTGTGGACTTATTGGTCTAGCCTTTACAACATTCCTGATGTGGATGAAAAATCATCTTAAAAGTTAAACATTTCATGAACAAGGCATGATATCAGAAACAGGACAGATTTGTAATGCTTTGAGAAGAGAGATGAAGGTGCAGTTTTATCATATAAATCCATGATGGCACATTTAAATTAATCCAGTCAGTAAGAATTTAATGAATATTACTGAGGTGGAAAAAGAAGATGACTAATTTTGATATTAATTCTTTGAACATGAATGTTGGTGTCCAAAATCAGGTGATGAAACGTTGATATGACCAGCTGATAATTTTGTGTCTCGCTGTCAGTCAGACTTGAGGCATGTGGGCTCACTGGTTAGCACTGTCACCTCACTGTTTTACCTTTTGGTTTTTTTGGGTGCAGTTTGTATGTCCTCGTTGTGTCTGAGGGTTTTTACTTTTTCTGGGTGCTCCAGTTTTTTCCCCACACTCCAAAGTCATGCAGGCCAGGTCAACTGGCTATTCTGAATTGTGAGTAGGTGTAAGTGTGTGTGTGTGTGTTCGCCCGGTGATTGACCCGTGCTCTGTCCAGGGTGTATCATTTATCAGGGGTGGAAAGTAACTAAGTAAATTTATGCAAGTACGATAGTTGAATACAATGTTGAGATACTTTTACTTTACATGAGTATTTCCACTACAATAATCTGACAGTTACAGTTACTGATTACTTCTATTAGGCCTGAAACGGCCCAACAGTATATACAGAAGTTAAAATTAGCTCCACCTCCATCTTCTACAACATTAAAGCATTGCTTACATATTAATTACTCGATCATATAACATTATAACACAGACAGAAGCCATTCTGCACCTCGATTATATTACTTTTGATACTTGTAGGGAGTTCTTCTTATAACATATTGCTAAGTTTGACTGATTGCTACTTCTTCCACCACCACCTTTGTCACAGCATGTGCTGGGATAAACTTCAGCCCTTCCAAATGGAGGCATGCATTATTACACTTGAGAGGGCTCTTTAATCAATGTATTAATGACACATAACAGCTATATGGTGGTCAAACCCATTTACTGCAAGTTACAGGAAAAGTGTTTTTTCTTTTCTTAGTTCTTTCTTCTTTTATTATTATATTATAAATACCCTCAATGGTGGAGCCTATCATTCTTCCCCTCACTGAATAACAATGTGATCCATTCACACTTCTTTTCCATTGCCTGTTCTAAATAAAGAAAATGCATGATTTCACAAGTTCACCATATGTTTTCTATGCACACCATCTTTTACCTTGCAGCTGCTCATTAAATGCAGCTGAGTAGCAAAAGATCACAGTGTATCAGAAATTAATTGCTACTGACGTGGAGTGCCTCACCATCTGGACATCTATACACTGTACTTAGGTCAGACGTTATAGCTACCACTAAATGAAGTGCGTGAGTTAAAGCTGCACTAGGCAACTTTTCACAATGCTGGCTCCAGATAGCAGGGCGGGGTGACTGTCTGTTCCCTGTCAAGAGGCAAAGGATCTAATATCAGTGAGTCCAGGTTTCTCTTTATAGAGCGCTCGATCACTCCTGTGCAGAGACCTGTCAACTACCAGAAATTTTGGCTCCATTTTTACGAAAAAAAAGAAAAAACCCTCAGTGCAGCTTCTTCTGCACATTTATTCGTATATAGACCTCTGTAAATCTGAGAAAAATACTGTACAGCCATAATGATGTGAATATGTTTCTAAGCAGCAGCAGCAGCAGCCCAAACCTCAAACACTCAGTATTATGTGTCATCCAACAACAGGGACACAGCAGTCCCTCCCATTCGCAGTGTTTTGATATTCTTCATGGCTCACCAGATGAAAACAAATCCAGCTCTCAGGCATGAAAATCAGCACGATTATTAGGCCCTGTGTGTCTGCGTATATTGTTCACCAGAGTACACAGACATTCATTTACCAAGCCATGTATCGATAGATTCGAATTTTTTCATATTTTCTCCCACATATTTTATCAATGAATAATGATTACAAATTCATGCTCAAGTGATGTGAAATGACAGATGTGTATGACTCTATTTTTAGATTTAATCGGACTCTGTTTTTTTCCCCCTTCCTCAGCCATCAATCACCTTGTGTTGACAGACAAGCAGAACATAATTAACATTAAGATGAGGGGAATTACTTTATTTCTCAGTACAAGGGACCACACAGCCTGTGTTCTCTCACAGACAGATTATTTCAGTCAGACTGAAACGTTTTATCTGTCTCTAAAATGTACCAGCTGAAAAAAAAGGTAGAGCCACTGAGCTTTCATGAATACTGAGCAGGAAATTGAGTGGAAAAAAAAAATCATAACTGGAGTCATAAGTTGCATGCTGCATATTATGCCACATGGGCTCTGTGACCTTTACGAAACAGTTCAGAATCTATTTTCGGTTGCTTAAAGTAAAGATTTAAAGACATGTTTACCCCGATGATGGACTAAGTTTGAATGTAGCAGGAATAAAAGTGTCAAACTTTCATTGTCACACAACAATGACTGAGTTCAACACTGAAAGTAATATGAAGGGAAATAAAGACCACAACATTTGGCTTTTGCACAGATGAATTCTGAACTGGTGTGTCAGAAATAAAAAAAAAAAAAAAACTGAACCAGTTAACTTAAACCATCTTGTGTTATTTTGAGCCTTCACACTTCATGTGTTGGGAAATTGCTATTTATCTTTGAATGGGAATTGCTTGGGACTTTCAGCTGCCATGTTATAAGAAATATAACTTAATTACTTGTTCAACTTAATCAAAACCATATAAGCAAATGAATCTGGGGCAAATAGTGTTTCCAGGTTAAAACCTTGTATCATACATTTTTAGACACGCTAGGAGGCACAGCTCTGGGGATAGCAATGTAGACCTGTGGGTTGGTCCACCACTTTGCTCCAGAATGAAATATCTCAGCATCTATTGGATGGATTCCCATGAAAATTTGTAAGACATTCACAATCCTCCGAGGTTGAACCCTACTGAGTTTGGTGATCCCCTGATTTTCCTCAAGCACTATCACAACATTTTTAGTTTTTAGTAAAGCAGTTGTGGAATTATGTACAGATATCCTCACTGTTCAGAGGAGAAATCCCAAGAACTGATGACTTAGGTGATCCCCTGACTTTTCTTCTCTAGTGCCTGGTAAATGTAGTTGTTTGTAATGTAAATGTTTATTAAATGTCTATTTAGTGAAGATTGTCTATGTCGACTAGTTGGATTAGCACAAAATTTGGTACGGAAATGTAGGTTCCCCAGAGCATGAATCTTAATGACTTTGGTGATTCCTCCACCTTTAATCAGCACTGTCATCAGGTCAAAATTTTCATTTGTCCAGGGCTTTGGTCCATGACCAGATACCTGCAAAACCTTAGCCTCACAGGGCTGCGAGCATTGCTGTAGACTCTTAATCTTGTTTTAGACTTGATGACAAATTATCCAAAGGATTTTGAATGTGTGTCATAAGCCTCACAGGTTAAAGAACTCCACTCATATAGATATAAAGAGTGAAAAAGCTTAATGTCATCCGACAATGACTGTGGATGGGGTTAAAGCAGAGAAACGAATGTATTAGTGCATGGTTATCCTGCTTATGTTGGAGCTTTTTCACAACTCATTACAGAGGAGGATGCTATCTGTCACCAAACCTGAGGATGTGAGGTTTTTATCCAACAGCAATGAACGCAGGAATACTACAATATGTGTACTACTGTTCCTGCATAAAGACACTCAGGCTTTGTTTAATTATTTTGATGAGAGAATCAGACTTGAAGAGGCACTTCAAGTGAGTGTTGATGATAATTATGATAAGTGTATGAAATTAAAAAACGTGACACACTTGTTTTGATCATCATCAGCAGCAATGGTATTACAAGTGCAAAAACATATTGCAGTACGACAGGCTTTTTTAATAATGCAACCTTTGTATTAATGACACTTGTAGTCACTCCACAATGTAATTCAAAATTACCTGTCACCATTCAAAACTGCACCACAGGTGGCAATGGCCATTACAGAAAGACCATCTTAGAATTCTAGAAATATAATAAATCTTGTAGTGCCCGAATATTACGAATGATTTTAAAAATTAAGAGGGCAAGAATAGATGCAGTTGGCACATTTGGTTCACCCATAATTATCTAACTTAGACCAAATATTCACCTGACAAATGTGTGTGATTAAAAATTAAAATGTCCATTTTATCCCATGTATCATCTATTGGCTGATGGCATGTGTTGTTACATGTGGTTTAGCTCAAGTTCAGGAAAGACTCCTGCCAAATGTGCTGCAGCTGAAACTGAACATATGGGCAAAGCACATATGGAATTGTCAGGTTTTCTTTTTCAATTTAATCTGAGCTTCATGTTCAATGCAAACTAGTCCCTGAGGCACTTCAAGGAGGGCACTGCACTGTTCATGTAACCACACAATATAACGTATATACATGCCAGTCGAGCCTTCAAAGTAGTGTCTCATATAAATTCAATCACACACCGCTTTCACTGCTCAGCCTGCAACCGCCATTTCTACACAAGTGGTTTCCAGACATGCAGAAGTTGGCCAGTCCACAGCGACAGGTCACAGATTGTGTCAGTCAACACAATTCTGTACCTCATTTCATGACAGAATGGAAATTGCAGTCTTATGTCCTCGGCTATTTGTCAGTCTGGGTATTGTGTGTTTGTTTGTTTTCGGTGCAATAGAGCACAGTGACGTCATCATAAAGCTTGTTTGCCTGAAAGGGGTCCGACCTTGAGTCAGTGTCACCCTGCAGTCTGAAAGTGGGTCTGTTTTCACAAACAAACCCATTAGAGGAGGTAAGGGTTGTTTGTTTGTTCTGTATTCATTGAGTGTAACCGGAGAAACCTCTGTACTGTAGTTATTAAGAGTAATATTCAGGGGAATAATCTATCTTTCCACAGAGCCGATTCTTGTTCTTCTGTTTGGTCACATTGCAGTTTTATGTGACACCTTCCCGTTTTTATCTGTAACAAACCCGACGCCTGAAAACTACATGCTCCATCAGGTCACCTCAGAGAAAATGTGATTTATTTTGCTTTTGCACACAGTGTAACTACCACACTAACACCTAATCTGCTGTTGGAGGACAAGTCATTAGCAGTGAGCCAACAAAACACAGAGCTGAGGAGGAAAATGACAAAAAGTTAGTAGAGCAAACAAATTATGTCAAATGATCTAGAGTGGCAGACGCTTTGTACCACTTTACACTCCAGCAAACATGATTCCCTTTAGACCTCTGCTGTGTCTTGGGTTAAAGAGTACACCAGCTTTTTGGTAAATGCATAGTGTGACAATGTTACGGTTATTACTGAATATATGAATGTTAAAAGAGTGGTCACAGTTTTACATACTTGTAGTTTACTACAATATATTTTTACATGATGTCACTTGGCCCCCGTTTGTACCTCTTATGTATAACCATTACATTTGAGTCGCAGAGGTAAGCATCAGTTTTTCCAAGACATCGATACCCCAACATGCTAACATTTTCTGCTTAGCGCTAAACAGACAGTACAGCTGAGGCTGATGGGTGTGTCATTAGTTTTGCAAGTAGTAGACCATGCACTAAAATAAAATTTTGACCAGATGATAGCACGAGGCGAATGGCCAGCGGATCAAAGTTATTACACTTCAACCTCTGGGGACCATGATTGTGTGCATCAAACCCATCACAGCAATCCACCCAATAGTTGTTGAGTTATTTCAATAAAAAACAAAAATGTTAACCTGACATCTGATATGATATAGCCTCTGAATATCTGTAGCAAATTTCAAAATTTCAAAAAATTCTCTACCAACTTTTTCCTAATCCAAACAAAGAAAGTAACCGTAAACTGTGCTCAGATTTTATGATGTAAAACTAAATTTAAAAATCTTATTATCAGTTATATTTGTCTATATTGATCTTACATAGTATAATTTCACATTTTCATACAACATAACACATTTATATTTTTCTTGTGTCCTAAAAGCATGGCACAGCATAGATCATTCCTGGTTACCTGGGTAGAAACCTCAGTCTCAATTTGGGAAATAGTTTTAAAAGAATCCTTTACAGGGTTCGGATTATTAGATTATTTTGCTCTTTGAGGATTCTGCAAATTCCCTCAGAACAGCATTAAATGTTGTGAAATGACCTTCTTGGTTTTTTCAACCATCACCTGATATTTATTTTTCAGAAAAAAAAGACGCTTAGCTCTGTGACTTGTAACGATTGGTAAAACACAAGAGGCACAAACTACACTAGACGTGTACCAAGTGAACAGTTCAAGCTGATTTTTCATAACCTCAGACATGTACTGAACACAAAGAGGTGAAGCTGCTACCAGTCATCCTGACACCCAGCAGTAAGTGAATCTAAGAGCTCATCCATCCACAGGTTGACATATTCTTTCAGTTCTTTAATGACAGTCAGGACCTTACAGTGGTATACTCTTTCTTTGTCGGTGTCTGTAGTGAACTGACTCCAGCTGGAGTTGGATTCTTGGTTAACCATGATGTACTGGAGGATTAAACAGCACCTTGTTGTCACCTCTGATATATTATAGCCTCATTCACGTCTGTAGCCTGGTATCATAGACAAGATCAGGATCAAGTAAGGCTAATGTTGCAGAGAAACTGGATGGTGTAGGCAGAGATGCGTTTAATTGAAGCAGGAATGTCTAATTACACAGACACTAATTTGGATTTTTTTTTTCTTTTTTACAGCTAAACAGTGGTATGTGTATCTGAAGGGGGGAGGGGTTTATTAACAAGTTTATGTCTCACAGAAACAAGCTTTTAATTATTTGAGATTAATGCTACCTGCGCCAAGGTTTATGTTTCGTTTCAATCCTGTTTGTAGTGTGATTAAAGAGGTTGTTTGTAGACTCTAGTGTGAACTTGGAAGCAATATGTAATCCTTCCACATGCGCGCTTCTGTATATTTTCTGATGCTGAATTCATTCAGCATGTGTATGTATTTAGCATCTTAAATGTGCAACATTAAAAATGTAGGATATTTTCAAGTGTTTGCAGAAGTATTATGGAGACTTCACAGTAAAGCTTACATGTGCCGGCTTGTTACGTCAGTCTTACCCTACCGGCTCTGGTTCCTCCTAAGCATCAGCCCCATAATGCTGACCAGATAATGTGCTCATCTCCGACCCACTCACCTGCAGTCTTCACTCATGTTGGGCTATCACAGCATCTGAATCTTTAATGCCCAGATGACATGTCCACAAAGGAAGTGGCCTCTTTAAATATGTAGCCTATCCAGTTGTTCTGCCGGCTTCATTACCACGGTTATCTGTGCACGGCATGGAATTCATAATTTATGTTTTTCAAATATTCCCTCAGATGAGTAGAGGCGTACACAGAAATCCCATTCATCTCCAGTGCAAACACATACTTGTATGTCAGATCAACTGCTCCAGATTAACCAAACTAGGAATATTCATATGCAGAAGTATTTCTATTTATCAGTAAATGCAGGATTTTCTTGATGAATACAAAAGTAGATCAAGGGGTCTGCAGTGCTTTGATATCACTACCCGCTGATTGTTAGGGTGTTTAGAATGCAAATACAGCTGCCTGCTTTTGCTGCATTTAGTTGCTTGGTGGCCGATAAAAGCAGGTTGCATTCACAAGCCCGCTGAGCTGCGAGCGCCTTCAAACAATGTTGACCCCTCGGTGCCTCTCCTTTTATCTGTGCACTTTACTATTTGTGGCAAGGTCAATTACTGCAGCAGTAGAGATTAGTTGTATTTTATTAGGCATCCTCTTTAGCTAATGGCAAAGGTGAGCTCTATTCATCCCTGCCTGGCAGCAAACACAATCAGAGGACCATGTAGAACAGACAGTTTTGACTGTGAGGCAATATGAATACACAGTACAAAGTGCTTTGTACTGTGATTGAAAAACACTTGTTTTGATGCTGCTTCTTGCTCTTTCAGATAAGCAGTATGTACAGTAAGGTCAGGTTATTCCTGGGTCTCGGTTGGTTACCTAGAGGTGCTTTGGTTTATTCCCAGAATGCAAAGACAGACAAGTTAGGTGCATCCTGGAGCAGGCTCCAGCACCGTGTGACCCTGGACAGAAATAGCTGTTTACAGCAAAGGAACAATATAGTATATAAAAAGGGGTGGAACTGCAATTGGAGTGGGTGATACCACAAAATGTATTACCAAGTAATACCAGAGCCAGAATCACAAACAATGATTCTAATAGCAACAGTTTTTGTTCTTAAAAGCAACTACTATCTTCGACTGAACTGTTGGTGGCTGAGTTGCACTGCGAGCTAGGTTTTGACGAAGAAGAAGAAAGCGTGGAATAAAAAACACGATATTTCAGGTTGTGCTGCATCAATTCTGATACTTATTTATAAACTGGCCACAATGAGTTTTATGGTGTATAGAAGTGCAATGCTAAATCGGTGGAGTACTCTTTTAAGCTTTTCTTTTTCACTATTCTTTGTTAAATACGTAATGACATGCATGTTAAAACCCAGGTGAGTTTTAATGGTAAATGTTTATTGAATTAATTTTCTGAAATAAGCAGAGAGCAGAAGCAGAGAAGCAAAGAGTGATCCTGTGACCAGAATGTAAGTTATTGATAATGGCATCTAGGACATTGATCTATAGGATTGATACAAAACTAGATGAGAACAACAACAAAACGACAAAACAATGATGATGCTAGTAGAGTAAGTCCTCCTCTCTTTAATCGGTTCATTGGTTTAGTGGAATGATCTTGTAGGTCATGGTCAAAATATTGCAGGACTTGGCTGGTGACTGGTGTATCCATTCTGAAAATAAGCCCCTTGTTGACTCTTTCATCAGGACAAAAGTGCAGTTATGAAATAAAGTCATTGACCCTGATTAAAACCAGGACTTTGGATTGTTGGATTTGCCCATCGCCACATGTTCTGCATTAGTTCATAATGTTGTTGTGTGCAGCCTTTATAATGAATATGAATATGAATGTCTGGTTTGATGATGCATCTGGTCTCATTGCATTCATCCTTTTTGACTGTTCAAACGACACTGCACCGTGAATCCTGCACCTCAAAGGGAAGAAGAGCATGTGTACGCTGAACAAGTCGCCACAGTCCCAGTTTGGCGTTACTTTGTCGAACAGGTACAGGGCTCACATGTGAACACGCTCCCTGTCCAAAACAATGAGCAGTTAGTCATCCCTGTATCTGATCTCTCGCTCTCATTCTCTCTCTCCGTGCTGTCTCATGTGCTTGTTCACTCCAGTAAATAGAAACCTGACACCTTCAGAACAAAGTGATGGAGATATGAAGAGATGAGATATGAGACAGACGCAGCGATCCAGAGTGTGTAGCCTCAAGGTGGTTAATTGTCGCAGGAGGTTGATAACTACCTCAGTTTCACACAGAGCCTAATTAGACATCCTGTTAACATTGAGACAGCCACGTGCTGCTGTGTGTCTGAGTTTCTGTTGTTCTGTAAGTGAGTATGCTGTGTGCCATCATTATGTAAGTAAGACGAAAACAACATACAGTAGTTAAAGAAACACAAACACAATTTCAAGACTGCGCAACAGAGAAACGTACAGAAAGTTACAGAACGTATGATTGTGAAAATAATGTAATGATGTAAAAAAAAAAAAAAAATGTGTGAAAGAAATACACACTGACATTTTAGGAACCCAGCTTCTTTACTTTCCCATCAGGAATTAGGATCAATACCAGTTTCATCTCCTTGCTTTCAGTAGATCAGTCCAGGATGTGTTAATATCCTAGCTTAACATAAAACAAGGGGAAACAGTTTGCCTCCACTGAGTGAGGATTTATTTACCTTCAAAAAGCTTAGAAATCATCTTCACGTTTGTTTGTTTTTTGCAGTTATTTCACAGTGGAGACAGGGCTTCAGCTGTTGACGGTAAGTAAATTAATCAAGCAGTTCCTTTGTGTAAGATATTTTCTCATTTAGGTGTGGTGGACAATTTTCCTTTCTACATGGGCGAGTCTCATGATGTAGAATTTAGACCTGCCCGCCATGCCAAAGTGATGGAAAAAACAGTTTATCACAAAATCAGTGCTGAAATAATTTAAAATGGTGGCCATGATATAAACCAATAGGGTTGTTCCATTATCTGTAAAAGTCTCACGCCTTTGTGTTAAGTAACATTAAGGATATATAAACTGAAATGCGAATACAGAATGAGTAAAAATTGCTCACAGAACTAGCACCACTCCAGCTTTGCAACTCTATTCGTGTTGGAATAAATATGGTTTTGAGGAGTAAGTATGTTTATTAGATTAACTACTGTCTTGTGAAGCACCGTGTATCTAATTTGACAGTCTATAGTTTTTTTGAATCCTGTTTCCTTATTGCTGCACTAACTCATTTTTACAACACCTTTGGTTGAATTCTTGCTTGTGGAATCTGATTGTTTTCTGATTTGTAATCACTTTCTTTGATTTATTGTCCAATACTTTTTTCAGTTTCACAATTTTCACAGTCTCTTCCCGTAAAAACCTCAAAAGCAATCTGCCCCTCTTCAACCTATATTCAAAGTGTGTTTAGCTTGCTGCATTGCCATGCACCTACATGCATAGTGAGGGCAAATCCCTATTAGAGATATGAGGATATTACAGGGTTTTAATGTTAAATTACTGTGAGATATATTTATTCACTGTAACTTCTACTTTGCATTTTGGTTGCAGGCAACCCAAATAACAGAAAATGGTGAGTAAGATGAACTTTTGTTTGTAGTCCCACTGCATTATAGCACACATCATGGGGTATTTATGTCATTAGAAAGAATTACCGTACAGCAAATGAGTAAGTAAGAGTGAAGGAAAGTTATTTGTTATGTTATCTTATTTTTGAGCTAGTAGCATCTATTAACTCTTGGATTATTGTTCAGAGATGTGTGCTCAGGTAAATCTATTTTAATCTGACTGAAGGCTGCTTTATTGTGAAATTAAAACTGCCTGATCTGGAAAAAATCTGCATTGGTGATAAACATTGCCATTAAAATTAACTGCATTAAAACTCGAGGCCTGTTGGAGAGGCAAAGATGTAGTGGTAAAGGCAGGACAGGTGAATGACAGGAATTTGTGACCAAGATTAAAGCCACAGTCAATTTATCAAATTATTTCAAAGTGTATTAATATGACAACATTATATAAGCCTACATTTTGTGTTTTGAGTTGGATTTAGATCTGAGCCAAAAGCATTTGTGCCAAGTGTGACACAGATATTTTTATATTTAACCTGAGTGACAAAAAATTACATTTGTCTTGCTAAGGATTAGACAGCAGTGTTTTTTTTCCCCACTTGTGTAAATCCCATCAGAGTTGGCTGCTCGCCCGGTGTGTGTTTTGACCGAGTGCAGTGTATTCAGGCTTTCAGGCTGACACAGAGATGGTGTGATCATCTCTCAGTGCCGCCTGTCAGTGGTGACGGCCAACAACACTTCTGTGACCTCCCAACACACAACAGCACAATGGAATAATTAGCTGGATAGACTTACAGTGCTAAACCACAACACACACAGGCATAATGTTGCTGTGTGAAATCCTCATAATAGCGGCTTTTCATGTTTCCATTTGAGCTGAGATATTTCATGCTACTTTAGAGTCGTGACAACAAGTTTTGAAGGTTGCTGAAATGTAGCTGAAATGCAGCAGAAGTTAACTTCTGAAGTTAATGCTAACTTCAAATCTCTCCTGCTGCACAATCCATTTCTCTGTTGTCCAATTGCATGTCCAGGGTATTCCAAATAGATGCTTTTGCCAGAAAATTGCTGAATCCACTGCTTCTGTTTGTTGCTTGTGTATTGAGCACATTTATCCAAAAATATCAACAACATTTTGGTTGTTGAGTATAACATCAGCCATGTCGCAGGTCTTTGCTGGCACTAAGATTCATATCCTATTTTGACACAAGTAGTTAAACATGTTGTAATATGAAACACAAACATTAGATTGCACTTTAGAAATTATGAAATTATTTTATTTTACTGCTCTTTGTGAATGCCTAATGATAGTTTTTGTAAAAAAGAAAAGTGTTCATTACATGAAACTGTGCACAGAACGATGGTGTCAAAACCTGTTTCCTCAAGAGTTTCAGGGAAAATAGCAGCACTCTTAATAGTTACCTTCAAGGTGCCTTTGAGAAAATGGATTAATTCCTTAATTGAAGCAAAAGCTGCTCAGAGATAGGCAACAAAACACTGTGATTGCACTGGACAGCTCCCTGATGTTAAAGTACTTCTTTTTGTTGAGCTTAGGGCACTGAAGAGATAATCTTGTCTATAAAGCTCACTGTTGTGTAAGTAGTGGTCAAAATATTTGGATAAATAACTTGAAAACTATTACCATCACGCAATTTTGGCTCCAATCTTTTTATTCCAATTGGATTAGGAACCACACCTAACAAGAAACTCGATATTTTTAATTGTGTCTATATCTTGATATATCTAGACGAACATGGCTTCCTCTATATTTACAGTCTCAAATGGAAGGACGAAGAATGTTAAGAAATGGTGAATACTGTCTGTCCCCTTGTCAGAAGACACATACTGGACAGAAGTATGGTGATATCGGAGTGTGAGATAAAAATGTTTTACACACTCACCCCTGGCTCCGCCCATCCCATCCAGTACATGCGCTCCCATGGTAACCCTCATTAATTTCCTCATTCCCAGCACAAACACATTAAAAACCAGAAATAGGGTCACATCTCCCCTCCCTCTCTCGGTTGTTGGATTATTAAAGACTGTTCTTGTCCCTCTCAATCAATTGGAATGACTTTTAGAGACAGAATTGCTTTGGAGAGGTGATTTGTGGGCCGGGCAGTTTGTGTGGGTTTAGGTATGGACAAAAGTTGAATTGATAGATCTTTTGTTCCTGTGTCATGTATCTCTACTGTGTTATTGGCTTTTATTTAACTCTGCACAAATTCATATAATTCTACTCTGTGACTCTGTGAAGTGAACGCATTCGCAGCCTATAGTAAACTTCTCTCCCTCCTGTTAAGCATCAGTGATCAGTTCAGGGTTGTTTATTGACTGGAAGTCTCTGAGATTACCTGGTAGTCAAAAAGAGTGGGCAGCACTATGAGATCTTTATGTGGGATTTTCTTCAGTATGAGTGTGGATGGTGCTTTTTAATTACTGTCTCTTCAGCCTTTAATGCTCATGCTTTACAGCCAGTCAATGGGACCAACCCAGCCTGACCTTTCAGAGTAAAATTCACAGTCATGGACTTCATGATCCTGGCTCAGTTCAGGCCTCAGTAGACTGTCAGCTTTAGAGTGAAGAACAAAGCTCAATAGACCTAAAAGTGCATTACTCATCATTTGTCAATATTAGACTGATAGAACAAGTGTTCAGAGATGAAACTAATGATGTGGAGGCAGTGTCAAGGGCTCTTCTTCAGGACAGCATTGGTTCCAGTCATAATAACGTTGTACACATCTGACATGCATTAATGTCATGCACCTTGAGGCTCAGCTCTCATGAGTCTTTTACACCTGCATGTCAGATTTTCAATCCTTACTCCCATTATAAGATGGTCTTAAACCAAAAATGATAAGTAGAATGTGTAATTCAAATGCAGGATCTGAGTCCAAAATACCATCACCAGAAATATTTGGTAAGATTTAAGGAAACAAACAACTGCTGAATCAGCAGCCAGGCATTGAGAATCTGCAGGAAGAGGAAGTAAAGCAAACAGCAGAGAAACAAAATGTAATTTATTGTATCAGTCCATAGTATAGATGGATGTCGGATGCAGCTGGAGCAGGAAGGATTTGTAAAAAATCTCAACAAGAAAACTAGTGTACTACTACAGAATTATGAATTGTATCTCAATTTCGATACAATATAGCTCGCACTGTCACAGCTGCACAGCGCTCACCCCTGCTATGGCTACTAGATTTTTTAAGGCTCTGTTCATATAGAGTATGTTTGCTCCCTTTCATTAGTGTCCCTTTTAAAAAAATAAATAAATAAAAAAAATAAAAATCACAGCTACAGATATATTCTCAGCTGGGAGCTACATAATAATCTACATCCCATCCACAAATGGTATTGGCCGTTAAGATGGTCTGCTGGGACATTCACTTTTTTTTTCTCAAGGGCATCTTGACATTATAGCCACTGATGGAAACCACATCCCCACTGTGTCATTATGTCGCCCACTCTGGTCCACTTGATGACCGCTCACACCACAACAGCCGGCTGCTGTTTGGACAAATTGACACTGGAGACTTAAACATAAGCGAATGTTATATCACATTACCATATGGTATCTCAACAGTTAAACACTCTGTCAGGAAGGAATTCATGCTTGCTGTATGTTTTTGTAATAACAAGTCAGGCAGTGCAGTGTATTCTGTAGACTTACTAATGTAGTCTTGATATAAGGTTTAAGGATGGCAGTGTCGGCTTGTCAGTCAGTTGATCATCCATCCTTTTGGTCCAGACTGACATATCTCTTGGATTGGATGAATTGCTGTGAAATTTCCACAGACACTCATGGTTCCTAGATGCTGAATCTTAATTCATGAACAGCAGCTTCACATTTGTGGTTTTGAGTGAAATGTTTTGAGTGAAATTTGGTACTCACAATCATGTTTGCCTCAGGATGAATTGTAATGACTTGCAGTGACCCATGAAGTTTTTTCAAGTCATCAAGTCAAAATTGAAATCTAGCCAGTATTTTAGTTTGTGACTAAATCAGCTTTATTAGCCTCAGCAGTACTATGTGTTTTGTGCTAATGAGCAAATGTAAGCATGCAAAGATATTATGCAATGCTGTTTTATAGTCTGTAATGTTTTCATGTGTCACTAGTCCAGATACACTGTAAGATTTGTTTGAGCTTTTTTGACTCACTAGAGTTGCATACTGCACTCATGCATGTGAACATTTTAGCGATACAGTTATGCAAAATCCTTGATTTTAACCTAATAGTTACAAATTGTATCCGTATATCGTCACTGCATTTGAACTCATTTCGAGTAAGAAGTTAGCAGACATTTAATTTACAAATCTGATGTCATGAAGCAGAGCTTATTTTACTGACATGCATCTGCACCTGAACATGCAAATCAGTCCTCACTAGTAAACAAAAATAGTGTATGTAGCTCTATTTCTTTTATTGCAGTGTGCCACTCTTAGCATTGCTCCAACTCTCATGTGGTCCCAAAGACACATCCTAAGAGAATGACTGACAAGGTGAGCATAATCACTGCCAAGGTTGGGTGATTCCGCCAGGCTATATCTGATAAACCAAATGAGATGGAGAAATGATGGAGCGCAAACCTGGCAGTGCAGCGTAGAATCTCTCACTCTTTCTCTATTAGTCTCATTCTCTCTCTTTCTCTCTCTCCCTCGCTCTGCCTGTCTGTGACTTTCTCTCTGAGCCCAGTCTTGTCACCATTGTGACAAGTGAGCAGAAGGAAAACCAGAAGGCATACAGGTATACATAGATATTTGTTGTCCTGGGTGCTTTTAGGAAACATATGCAATGTCAGTCTAGAGGGACAGGGACAGATTTTTGCTTCTTCCAACTCTTTTGTAATCATGTTTACTTCACTTTCTGTTTTTTTTTCTTCACAGACTTTTCTTCACCTGTCACACGCTTTCCCTCCTCTGTGAGCAGTTTTTTTTTCCATGTATGACTTATAATAAACCACTTATTAGCTGGCTCAAATCAAATTCAACACATTAATTTCTCTCACTCGTAATATAATACAAGATGTCGGTGAGCTGTTCCTTTTGGAAAAAATTCTAATGTTTAAAAATAGCTGGACAATATTTAAATGAGTCTTAGTCATTTTACATTGTATTTTCTGCACACCTGGTGACTCAGCAATGCAGGTGCTAATTTACATGGCATCAAAGTCAGGAGCAACATCTTATTCCACCATTGCTCAGTCAGAAAATTAGATTGCTTCATTGAGCAAACACACACGGATTACATGCTGATTAGCTGTGTCTGTGCCCGCCTGAAAACACCTAATTCATCAGTGACCAATTACTGGTGACCTTTAGTGACCTCCGAACTTGACATCAGAGGGATCTGTGGTAGAAAGTGCCCTTTGCCTCATGCAATGAAGTGAGGCTTTAGGAGATTGTCCTCACATTTAAATTGCTCAATCCTCTGTCCTTGGGTAGCTCCAGCGAATACAATGAGTCATTACAAATGAAAATCCACTTTCTGTTTTTTGAATTACATTCACATTCACTGAACTGGCCACTCAGTCATCACTGTGTTGACTCAGTGTGGAGAATCAACTGTATGATGAACAGAAACTGATGAATGAGGCTGTTTTTGTGCTTTTTTTTTTTCTATTTTTATGTTCTCTGTTTTTAGAAGGACAAATTGTTATGAACTTGTTTTGTTTTTTTGACTTAAGATTGCTATGTTGCATAACAGTCTGGTAAAGCTACAGACAAAGTACTGCAGAAAGCAGCTGCAAAATGCAATAAGAAAATAAATCTTTACTGTACATTTACTATACCTCTGGGTCTTAAGGCAGCTTATTAAGTGTATTTCATGTTTTAAGCCTGTAGAGGGCAAGGCATAAATCTGAGGGGTGTGTTGGCTATTTTATCTATTAAACTCATTATCATTTATCACCTGTAATCAGTTCAGTTGGTGACTATAATCATTTGTTTTTGATTTAAAAAAAAAAAAAAAAATTCTAGTTGTTTTGCACCTGAAGGAAAAAGATGAATGTCTTTAAACTAATTGAACTGTTTACACCAGTGCATATGAAGTGTAGCCTATAACCAGCATTATGCCTCAGTATATAACTGCAGGCTGCCACAAGATGAGCACAGACTGTACTGGCTTTTTTCACCTGAATGAATTGTTTAAACAGCAGCACACACTGAGACAAGCAGTACCTCTATCATTCAGTTCCCTCTGCCAGGCTAAGTCAAGTTCACAAATATTTTATTATGCAGGTCACGAGCCAACACTGAGTTTGGTCAACACAGTATGTTTCAGTATGGATGGGAATCCCTGAGGGGAGAAAACAGTAGTAACCATACATCTCAAGGTTAAACAGCTGTTAAATACAAGGACATTTAAGTTTGATGTGATCTCAGAAAAAATATCAAGTAGTGTGATGAGTTATGTTACTATATACTGTACAGTATGTTATTATATAAATTAACTAGTAGTTCAACAAACCCACTGTGAGCCGGTATCACTGTCTTCAGTATTCAGTATGTGCTACCGTGTGGAGGTAAGTTGTAGTATATGAGTTATGCTATTAGTACAGAACAACTCGGTCAGGACAGGTTGTGTTTGGGAAGCCACTAGTGGAAAATATATATGTAAAGACATTGTTTAAGTAGTCAACACACAGGCTTCAAGGGGCTATTTGTAAGTTTTCTCTGCTGCTGAACGTGGCTTCTCGCTGTCAGTAGTCGGTGGTGATGACGGTCGCCTGTCAAGAGCTTCAGCGATCATCACGTTTAGAAGAGGTTAAAATATGTCTTCTTAGCAGCTCTACTTCTTCAGAGCAGCCTAAAGTGACTCGGTATCAGAAAGTGACAAGACGGGCCAACTGGGCTGGGGCTAGCTGGTTAGCATGCTAACTTCAGTAGAAGAAAAGAAGTGATAGAAGCAGAAGCAAAACAAGAGTGTTGCTTTCCACTGCTGGAGATAGGTGAGTAAGGGAATGAATTTGATGCTAAACTCACAACGTTTCTTCTAAGTAAACAGTGGTTAATGCCAATGTTAGCTGTGTACCAAAAATATACTTACAGCTCCTTTAAATTATGGTCAAAGACGGTTGGGGTTTGGTGTAGTTAAAGTTTGGATATGAATCCTGAAAGTTTTTGTTCATAATAATGCAGAAAGAAAAATTAGTTAAATAGTTCACTGTTCTCGCCACATACATATTAGTTTATATAGCAAGAGGCAGGTTCAAGCAGATGGGACAAATAAAGAGAAACATCACTTGTATTTTCTGTTTGTAAGATTACTGATTGATTTTATCATTATTAAACTATATTTTATCTGAAGGTTTTCTTTCAAACCAGTCTGAATTTATTATGGTGAAGGACAGTATTGGCAGGATTTTTCATCTCTTAAATCAAAAACTTTGATAAACTTGTGTCTTTTGGGATTATAAACATTGCTTCCTTTCACAGTAGGGGGGCTAAGCTTTAGAGATTCAAAGCAAATGTCCCTCTTGCTATAAGAACTAAGAAAAATCTGAGATACATTTGGCCCATTCATTCCATTGTTTTATTCAAGTGGGAGCCAAACTACTGACATTTCAGCATGTAATAAATCCAATCTTTGCCAATATAGGAAATATTGGAGCCAGGAGTTGAGAAAAGCACAGATATGCCAGTGTCTTTAAAAGGAGAAATCACTGCCTTACATAACACTGGTAAGTCTGCTTTATTGCCTTCAAGGGAGTTCACAATTCTTCTCTCTTCATTTCGAACAAGTCTGCTGCGTGTGAGCCACAACAAACATTCACAAATACACATCTGCAGCTATTCTATGCAGATAAAAAGTGGTTTATACGGGCACAGTCAGATCTCCTTTCTGTCACTGGATTAATTTCTGTGATCTGTTTTACAGAGGTTTTACAGACAGTAGCAAGCATACTATTTGTGGCTACATGGTGTTTTCAGTTGGATAAAATGTCAGAAACATAGCCAGGATCAGCACAGACATTTGCCTGCTGATGTCTAATAGAAGGACAGTTACAGAAGGAAAACAGTGAAGCACCTTGCGCTGTAGTTGCTGGTACAGTATCTAGTATAGGGTATTCCCATGGCACACACTTAAAACCAGTGAGAAAGCTTCTGACCTCAGACCAGTAATGTGCTCACTTCATGGAAATTCAAGTAACCCACTTACCATCAGCAGGTGTGACCTTGCAGACACTTGCCTGCTGCATTTCATTTGCATTTTTCTCCCTGTGAAGAATGAATACAACCATTACAAACTGCTGAACACTTATGAAACTGTGGGTTGGAGCTGTGATACAAGTATCACCTAATTAGAAACAATTAGGACAAAAAAACCAACTCCTTCCTGTGAAATTCTTTGTTTTTATGAATTTGAAGCAGGGTTTTCATGCTTAACGTGGAGGTGGGCCGTAGTACTTCGGCCCCAGTGTGATGGTCGACACAGAGTTTAATGTTTGAGGAGTTCAAACTAAATTTTTATTCCATCAGGCTGCATCAGTATGCATCAACAGCTCTTCATCAAACCACTTAAAACTCCTCTGTTATATCCCTTTCACTCCCATGCCAACTCTGTGCAACTGCGGACAGCATCGTCCGGGGTTTTTAGCCTCATTGGAAAAATTTGGAGGAAATGAGTGAGATAGATTCCTCTTGTAGATGGTGAAGTGTGAATCAATGGCATGTGGCAACAACCCTAAAAACAGCATCATGAATCATTCTTTTTACTCAGTTTAATTTAAAAAAAGGAAGAAAAGCTTCAGATTCTGATGGACTCAGAACTCAGACTAAATGTGTAATTCTGAAAGAAGAGTCTTCAGAAGAACTTACTTTTATTTTTAAATCAAATTTTTTTGTACTTGTTAAAATGCTCTGCATACCTAAATATGTGACAGGAGCTTCAGGGAAAAATAACAAAAGAAAGACAAAAAGAAAACAATATATATATTTTGTCTACATGTTTGGGGATCAGCTTACAGTCAGACCCCCTCCACAAGTTTTCTTATGGCTTGTGTGTGGCACCGTGCATCATGCATGAGAGTAGTGAGAGCAGGAGTCTGGGGGGAGAGGTTTATTCACAGATGTACATTTGAAAGGAGCATGACGGCACTGAGCTCTGTCACTGTAGTGGAGATGTATGAGCCGCACAAGCACATCAACAACTAAGAGAAATGATTCTGTCAACACAGACACAACACCAGGGAGAGCAGAGCACACTGCTGTTCATAAATTTAAATGCATCTAATGGACCACCCTGTATAATTTATCACAAGTCATTACCACATTTTGAGTTTTATAAGTTGGAGAGGTGACACACATGTAATTAGATATGCACATTCTACACACTGTACATTACATTTTTTACATTTACTGAAACATGCACATGTAGTGCACACTGAAAATTTTATAATCCATACTTTTTATATTCCATCCTTCTCTACTGTGTTAATAGAATTGTTGTGAATGTTCATACAGTGCCCATTTTCTTTACTCTTATATAAATCTCTCTGTCTATCAGAATTTCTGTTTTTTTTATATGTATCTCTTTTTCCTCTTGCTTTGTTCCCAGGTTTCATTGTGACGAATGATTTGCATAATTCCACAAGCGGAATTTGCATGATTCCTTTTGTTGAACTGAAAACATTTGTTGAAAGTATGTATTGTTCAAAGTACATTGTCTTGAAGACTACTGGTATTGTTTTTTGATAGAGGAGGAGGAGGTGTTCGACCCCAGTCTTATAAACAAACATCAAATGAAATATGGCAAGTCCAGTAGAGCTGAGATGTGAGATTGTTATGTGACGTTGGCGAGCCCTGAGAAAACAGACTGTTCCCCTCTAACCTGCCGGTCCCAGTCCCAGCGGTTGATCGCTGAATCATGCTCTCTGTCTCTCGACACAAACAACAGGAAAAATCCATCTATCCATTTTCTACACCCGCTTATCCTGTGCAGGGTCACAGAGGCCTGAGGCGTATCCCAGCGCACACTGGGCGAGAGGCAAACTTGGCAGGTCAATGAGCACACATTCACACCTACAGGCAATTTAAGGTCACTCATCATCATAAATCCGATTATCAAATGTTTTATTTCAGTGAAATTTATTGAAATGTAAAAGCAGAATTAGTATGGCAACTACAGAGTTATTCTTTGGGTCATCTGCAGGTCAGGACGATTTTGTCAGAGTTATCATGGTATTCTCATGTGGTATACAGGTCGAACGATGATAGGATATTTTTCTGCAGCTGCTTAAAAAAGCGGCTGAGGTACAGAGGTCAGCATTTTATGCCATTTCTCAATAAACATCTCGGCTTTCACATAATGCAATGCACATAGTTCCCCAAATCTGAGTAACTACTATGAACAATAAATACAGCACATGGAAAAAAACAAAATAAACGTTATGTTCGAGTGAAATAACAAGTTTGTGCGGCACGTGACAGAGGAATTCAGCAACTAAAAAATAAGCAACAAAGAGTTGATCATGTTAAAACCAAGGCTCTTACATGCTTAGTTAGCAGCAGTGGTGGACATCTGGAAGTCCTTAAAGGGATCTAGTAAGGGTTTCTTGACGTGGGGTTGTGTGAGGCGGTCATATATAGTCGGTACATTACCTGCAGTAATCAGCGCACTCCCAGTTAGGAAAGCCTTCATGTAGGATATTTTTCAGCGATTTATCATCCTGTGAAAACAGCACTTTCCTTTGGCACTACACTTTTTCAACCGCTGAACTACTAACTCCACTGGAGTGCACTGTATTACGGCGCTTTCTGATTCACTCAGCTGACCTGCGGCTGTGGCGTAATATAGTTTCAGCGGTTGAAAAATGTAGTGCCAAAGGAAAGTGCTGTTTTCACGGGAAGATAAACAGCTGAAAATATTCTACATGAAGTGTACATTTAAATGGATATTGGATTGTTTTGGTGGGCGTTTTTAAAAGTGTCTAAAACACATTTTTTCTGGGGGCCCCGTGCACAGCAACACATTGCTCTGCCGCTCTGCCAGTGCCCCCGGTCGGCTTTCCTAATTGGGCGGGGAGCGTGCTGATTAGAATCTACTGCAGATAATGTACCGACTATATATGACTACCTCACACGACCCCACATCAAAAAACCTATTAACTATCCCTTTAAGATATATGCAAAACTACAGATTCTGTTAAACTGTGTTGTGGCATCAAAAAAGAAAAAGACATTCATGCAGTTACCACCCCCTCACCAAGGCATAGTGTCTTTAATATGGTGATTGAGATACTTAAAACTTTCTCCATAGGTTTTCCTCCCTTGTACCAGGTCTCTTGGTGTCTTCACCCTAGCCACGTTATTTCTGTGTGTCTGAAAAGACAGATTCCTGACTGATGGAACCCAATCACTGAACTTTGACATTATAAGTCACTAGACTTTATCCATACTTGCTGCATTTGGCTCACAGTTTGAAGTAGATGTAAGAAGTTTTCAGTGAATAAGCCCAAATCCCTCTCCTCAATGAATAGCAACGGCAGGGTGTTTCTAGGGTTAGAGGAGTGGTGTTGTAGCAAGAATTGTAAGTAGTCTCTCGGCTGTTGACCATTTAGCTATTCTCCAGGTAAATGAGAATTTCCCTGAGCATCGGAAAAAAAACTTTTCCCTTTCCCCACAACTGGCAGATTCTGCAAAGGTTCATTGAGATTGTGACTGGAAAGCAAACAGTTGTGTACTACCAGGGGCCTACTAAGAAAAAATACAGTCTGTGTTTGAATGATTCAGCAGTAACCACAGGGGGAAAATATTTATCAATCAGTACCGTACAAAAGTATGGAGTACATTTTAACAATACACACATAAACGAAGGACACAATTCTGCACAATTCTCAAAAGGGGCCTTCACTCAGAGGATTATGTCCTCACAACAAACAAGTAATCCAGACAGTCATTTCCATGGCATCTTTATCAGTGCTGCTTATCTGGAAACATGTATTGTTTCCTTGCACTCTGTCTTCTCTACGTTGGAGGGCCTAATTTCCATTTATATTGCTACTTAATGCTCACAGTCGCCCATGGTGAGGTTAACTTGGGGAGCACCCTGACACAGCAGACGGGCCCCTCGCTGAGCCAACACTGCTGACATGTGTACTGAGATGACTCCTCGAGGGTCAACTGAATGTCAGTGTGACGGAAGGGTCAAGTACAAGGTGAGTGTGTGTGAGTGTGTGTTTCAGTATAGCAGGAGGGAGAGAATAGATGTAGTTTTAATGTGGCTGTTGTTACAGTGAGTTAGGAATTATTCATGTCATCATCTCCCTCAGCTGGAGGATGAAACAAACAAACTAAAATATTCTTATATGATAGTTGATAGTCTTGTCTTTACTAATGAATGAACGTGTCAGAACTTACATATGTATAACAAATATTTCTCGCTCAGCTGTGATATGGAAGTTACCGATGTTTGTTTTAGATGTGTCTCAAAAGTAAGCAAAGACGATAAATGATCAACAATACATACGTTTGAATCCCACAAAACAGCCCCTCTGCATCTAAATGAAAATGAAGCCACATTACTGGAGCATAAAGGAAGATGAAGATGTTCAGACTGTCAAGTAGGATATGCCTGAATACCTGAATTAGTTTGGAAAAAACTGTGCAAAATCTTAGGTATTATTGAGTGCTGAAGTGAGACAGATAAACGATTAAGATAACAGAAAAGATTAAGATAAGTTGATGATTGGAATTGAATTGAATTGAGATCGAAACAAGCCACTGAAGCTGAACCTACAAAATCATTTACACACTCTTAATTATGACATTGGTTATGGAGATACAGTACGTTAAGGGCCATCCTGCACAATGCTCTTAATCACCCTCTCCAGACCCAATACAACATGTACTCATGTAAATATACTATGATTCTACCCAGACGTTATACTCCCTAAAGTGTGTAAACGTGTTTTATAGTAACAGGTGATAATGACTAACAGCACTTCCACTGTGCTCAATGTGAGAGTCATACCTGATAAAGCTACACTACTCAAAACATTGCACCATCACAGCTTCAGAGGCTTTTTATGTAACAATATCAGCATTCATTGATTAAGTCGATGCATACATTGCATACAGTATCACATCACAGGCTTGTATTTAATAGGTAAAATATGTGGCTCAGGCCTTATTTTTAGCTGTTTTTTTCCTGTAAACACACAGAAGTGGTATATTGGTCAATTTGATGTTCTAAGATAACATCTGTAACAAAACTTCTCCTTTTTTTTTTTTTTTTTTTTGCAAAGCTCAGACAACCTGAGAATCACTCTCAATTTATTGGGAGCTTGACAGTGAATTTTGTGTGCAGAGACAAATCATGTGGTTGCTGTCATTATCCAAAGTGTAAATCTGTCTGATGACGGCTGCGTGCTCGTCCTCAAATCACCAGCTGTGGCATCCTCCCCTGCAGTATCACTTCACAATGACTGAGAGGCTCTGGGAGCTACACAGCACAAACTGGATGTCTTCATCATTACAAGTGCTGCTGCGCACGCAAGAGAGATACACACAACATTACTGTATGAGGTTATATTCTTGTAGTACCATCACTAAAAATATCAGCTTGTAGCTTATTCACTCATGTGATCATTATTTACAGGCATGTAGCTACAGTCTACCATCGCTTCCTGATACAGCAGGGAGTTTTGGAAATGTCAGGTATCATCCTCGCTGCTGCCCGGGCAGAGTGCGACTGCTGGGTGTAGGAACCAGCAGTTCCTAGGAGACCAGAGTGGAGAGAGACTGCAATTGATTTCTGGCTGAGGTGACACTTCACATCTACACAGGTGCATTCACAGTGAGAATGTTGTGGTCCAGGCTGCTGCGTCATCCAGGCCTTATCGTACAACCTTAAAGGCACTGACTCCAGAGCTGCTTGCCATTGTATAACAAAGCTACTTGCACTGGGTGGACGATATAGGTGCCTAAAGCTGATAGATTTGATTAGAACAACAATAGATATCAAACAAGACTATATGAAAACTTAGTATATAGCTTGATCAAGTCATAGGCTATTTGCATCCTGCCTAATGTCAGCCACATTCAGCCATTTTTCTGTTTGCTTCTCTCCTACCTGCTGTGCTCACATATACAGTACTTAACAGTAGAAACACCCTGCTGTTTTTACTCTATGTCAGACAACGGAACAAGTATGAAATAGTGACTGAAATAGCGACTTCCAAGCCATTTCCAAGATGCTGCTTTACACTGCTAAAATCCTGATTTTATAATCACAATAAACATATAAATCAAAGACAAGTGCTGTAATTTTAACTATATTTACTTGTAAAATAATCATTCATGAGTTAGAAGCTCATGGATGTCATCTGCCGGGCAGCCAACATAGAGAGGCGTGCCTGCTAAGGGAAGGCCAAACCTCGCACTTGGGGGGCATTACTTGGAACTCTCTTCTATGGAAAGTAGCTGAGGTTTACTTACTAATGTGGCATCTGGCTTACCAATGGTGCAACTTCATGACTCACTCAACTCTATCACTCAGTCAGTCAGTGACATTCACATTTATAGCACCTTGCTGTTGCGCTCCAACCAAAAACAGGTTAGAGAAAACTAATTTTGCATTTCTGATTTTCCCCTACACCTCCACATCAGTTGTTGATGGTCTGATGAGAAAACTTTTTTTTTCTGATGAGAAAGAATTTCTAATTCTCTCATGATAGTGAAATGAAAACCTTTGGATTTCAGACAGTTGGTTACATAATCTAATAACATCACCTTGAGCTCAGGGTTGTTGTGTTGCCTTTATCACTATTTTCTTACATTTTATACATCAAATGATTTATTGATTAACTGAGAAAATTATTATCAGATTAACTAATAATGAAATTAATTGTAAGTTGCAGTTTCTAGTGTCGCTCGGAGTTGCTTCTTCCTTCTCTGTAACCACCATATTGCCTCTTATGCTGTTGAAGTTTAATATTTGTTATTATGGTGTGATGGATACTAAAATGCTTTCGCTACGGTAGAAGGTGGATAGCTGCGATTGAGAAAGCTGGTTTGTGAGGTTGCAGCAGTTCTTTAAACAACAGTCGTAAAATGATCAATTAATTTCATATTCACATTTACTTTATCCATATGGTTAATTACATTGTTACTGCAAATGAACTCTGCACATCGTTGTTTTGAAAGATGGAGTAGGGGCCTGCTGAACATCAGTCAGCTCCAGGTTTGAATTGATGTGACTCTTTCTTTTAGCCCCAGAGAAAAGGCTTTTGTATTTTGTAGGCAGAGAAAGGTTCCATCATTAGCTCAACTCCACCAGGTAGACACTTTGCTGAGCAGGCTAAATGCAAATCTGAAAGGTTCAGAACATTAGATGTGAAAAATAGGGAGCTCCAAGTGTTTCAGCAGTAAGACGTTGGTGTGGCATTTGATTCTCTCTATGGCTGAGTTTATTCTGCTGCCTTTGTTGATTGTAGCAACATTTTTCTTGTTCCTGCAAATAAATAAGAGCTTTCTTTGGTATAACAAAAAGGTAACTTAGAGTGGATTTGTCAGAGTGGGTTTTCTGGACCTGTATGCCTACAAGAGATGATGAGAGCAGCTCAGATTCAATCGAATACTGCAGCAAATATTAGGGCTGTGAAACTCAAAAAAGGATCTAAACGAGGCTAAAAATCTCTGCAGAGTTGGGTGATAATTCTTCATTAACAACTCATTTCACATTCACAAGTAGTTTTAAGATACCTTAAGTTGATTTATTTTGATTAACCAAAGGTGGCAGGTGTTAAAATAAACATATTTAGATGTAATGAGTTTAATGTTGTAACTCTTCCTACTGTTTCTCACTTTCTTGGTCAATGGTCATACTTAAAGACAATCACTTATGTCTCTGTTGGGACACACACACACACACACACACACACACACACACACATACACATACACACACACACACACAGAATACGGTGTGAAGAGACCGCCTAAACCAAAACACACAAAAAAACTGCATAACACCAGCAGCCCCTCTACTCAGTTGTTGCCTCCAATTCAAAATGCAGTTGACCAGCCCCTGATTGTTATTTTAATCTTTAAGTTGTACATTTTGTAGGTGTACAGTCAAAGTGAGTGACTTTGAGTACAAGTGCAGCACATTATAAAATGATACTGTCAGTCAGTCTTAGCACAGTTTGATATAGAATGGCTGGATGGCTCCATATCTATAGGTCACGTTGAAAACTGCAATATACTAAATTTTCCTCTAATTAAAACCTAAACCTTTCCTCAGTTTTTGACCCATGCAGCAGTCCTATGGGGTAGGAGAACAGAAGAGAAAGAATTACTCTAATTGCAAATGTCCAATTAAGAGCCAAAGGCTTCGCCCATGATTCCTGAAGTTGAATGGCAAAGTGTTCTCTTGTGTCCCGTACACTGAGCTAATGCCTCACCATCTACTGGGGGTATAGCAAAGGTGAAACGTCTCATTAAGTCAATGACACCATTATCTCTGGTGTTTCTTACAATGACATCATAGTTCAAATGATCCCAAAATATCTAAAACTTCTCTCTAATCTCCTGATTCAAATTGACCTCTAAATGAACAAAACGACGTGACGTTGAGAAGTATGCATTTTTGTGTGCGTGAATCCAGGTGTTTAAATTTCGATGAAAGACATTTTTGTCATTCCCAGAGTTGTCTCTGTAATATTTGCAACACCCTTGTGCAGATAGATGAGACCTCTGCCTGGGCAGCCAGTAAGAGTAATTCTTGACTAAAATTAGACAAAGGAGAAGAGGACAGGGTAAAAATAGGCACATTTTCTTTTTTTTTTCAAGCAGAGCTATTTCTGTCTCAGTTCCTCATACAAATTCTGACAAGTCATTATTTGAAGCCATTGTGTCTTCTTGTTTTGGCAGCTGGGTCGTTGGCATCGTTATTCAAAATATCATCCAAGATTCATCTTCTCATCAGTTCAGGCACTTTTTTTTTTCTTTTTTTTTTCACAGTATACATTATCTATGTGCAACTGTGATACTGAAGCGGTCTCAGGGCCACGGCAGCTCAGCTCAGCTCACTTTCTGTTTTCACTTTATTGATGTCACACAAATCTGGTCAAATAACTGATAATTGTTTAATTACAGCATCCCTGACACTGCTTCCCTTTGCTCAGAGGAGGCTGATTGAGCGGACGTGTCCTGTTCGACATTCACACAATTACACACATTTAGACTTTTAAGTAACCCAGAGCCACAACACTCATCTATAACATTCTGCTACTGTTCTGTAGCAGTAAGGCGATAACTGTATTGCTAGGCACATGAAGCCAATGTATTGTTAAAAGAGAAGAATGTTTTTTTATTCACCAGCACCAATCTAGATTTCACCACTTTCTGTTTTCATTTTCAGTCATTTTACCTCTCTAAGATGACTCTACTGCGCCAACTAGTCAGTATGCATTTTCACGTGATTGGTGTCTCTGAAGATTCTTTTCTTTCCTATGCTAATTTGTGAGATATGCAGTGTGGACGTTGGTATTTTTTATCATGTGCAGTCATTACATGGTATTTTTGCACTGAACAACCAATTTGTTGAAAGAAGTATAATGGTTTTCCATAGATTTTCATGCCTCTGCTGAACTGATTAGACTTTGTTGGTCAAAGGTCAAAGGTCAAGGTCACAGTGATCTCATAAAACACAGTCTTGGCCTTGTGAAAGCAATATCTCAGGAACTCCTCAAGGGAATCTCTTCAACTTTGGCACAAATTCAATTCAACTTTATTTGTATAGCACTGAATCACAACATACACTCTCTCAAGGCGCTTTACAGGGTAAAGGTTTCATATTCAACATACAGTCATAATGTTCCTGAAAAACTCTTCATTGCTGGCTGGTTAGCCGCAAGGTGGTAATTATAGTTTGTTTAGGTATAGGGTCCTATTATTTATTTTTTTAATAAACTACTGTATTGAAATGCCAAAGTATTCCATGCAAGATATTTCCTGGAAGAGACCTTGTGTTTGTTCATATCTGTAAATCTGAAAGCTTTCATGAGAAATTGTCACTTCTACTTTATCTACATCTCTAGAGACAATTTAATAGTCTGTTAATCCCCTGAGGAATTACAACATTTGATATTAAAAACATATAGTTTGCTCTGTGGCCACTGTGCCACCATGTAGCAGCACAAGCTTTCAATACCTGTCAGATTCCATTTTTAGCAGCGAGCGAGAAGGTGTCATGGTGACCCTGGCTCCATGTTGCTGCAGCTCGCCTGGGGGGGTGCAGCTGGCAGGCAGAGATTGGACTCAGCTGGCACTGCTGGAGACTCCTTGGGTGGGAGGTTTGTTAGGAGGAGGGGGCGGGGCAATTGCGTGAGTAGCCAGAGCCAGTGTGGCTGGGTTTCCCATGCCACAGGCCAGGGCTGCCCGTCAGCATTGTATGCCTGTGTGAGACTGCTTGTGCATGTGTGCTCTTGCTTCTCTACACTTATGAAGACCATTGTCTCAAAACAATGCAAGAGGGAGGAAGCTGCTCTGCAAGTGCTGTCAATTTGCTGTTCCTCACTAATTTAAAGGACCATTTTTGTACTAACTTCAGTAGAAGAAAAGAAGATGCAAATGTAGCAGCGAAATGTACAGATAGCTCCTGTAAGGTTAGAGCTAAGGATTAAGGAACAAAAACACTCAATGAATGTGTGTTCAGTACTGCAGTGACTTCACATAAGTCTATACATTTTATTTTGTTGTGTTACTTTAATATCGCCAGAGAATTTGCATAGGAACAAAAATACAAACTGGGTTTTTAAAGTTGAAACATTGTTTTTGCACAAATCAATGAAAATATATATATATATTTTTTAATTTTTCTGTTTCTTTTGTTTTTGCTGTGCTTCTGTAAAAGAAAAAAAATTCTGATGATTAATAGTTGTAAGAATAGAGATGACTATAAATATAAAAAATACAATAGATTAAAAGTCAAAGCAAGACACCAAGTAATTTTAAGAAGCTGTAGGTGTACTGTGTATTTATGAAATATGGCAGAGAGGAAACTTTTCGCGCAAATGTTCGTCAACCCCTGGGTCCAATATCAGGGAAGTAGTAATCTGAAATATCTGATGTCGCTCACGACTGGACAGTTTGTTCCAGGCTCTTTTTGTTCTCACTGTGCACAGGAACACAACAACTCCCAGGGGGCTTGTACTTGTCACTTAAGGGAGATGTTAAGAGAAAATTTGTAATTTGTGGCTCAAATAATTGTCCTGAACTTTTACATTAACGCAGCAAAGTGATTTGAACTTTAAAAAAGCAGAATTTATTGTTTTTCTGTATCTCTGTGCACGTTGACATTTGTATGTGTGTGTTCATAACAGCAGGTGGCAGATGGCCCATAAGGTTTCTGGAGGCTGGAGGGCAGCTGTAGGACTGAGTCCACTGAGCCAAGAGAAGACGTCTGCACTGACCGTCTGTCAGTCTCTGTCAGACATGACTCTCTGAGGAGCAACAGAATCACTGCAGGCTTAAAGTAGAAATATTAGCATAATCCATCATCAAAAACATGAAATAACTGACTAGAAAAATTAAACAAATTCAGAAAAAACCTAAATAAGCGTTTTTTTAACGTAATGCAGAACACTAAAAATATACTCACCATGCACTTTATTAGGAACACCATACTAATACTGGGTAGTTCCTCCAATTACTCTCAAAAACCGCTTAAGTACTTTGTGGCATGGATTCCACAAGACTTTGAGATTATGGTCCATGTTGATACGACGGCATCGCATCATTTCTCAGCGGCACATTCATGCCGCCGATCTCCTGTTTTACCACATTCGAAGTGTGTTCTATTGGATTCACATCTGGTGACTGGGGTGACCACTGAAGTTCACTGAACTCATAGTTTTCATGTTCATGAAACCAGTTTGAGACGATTATTGCTTTGGGACATGGTGAATCATCATGCTGGAAGTAGCCATTAGAAGATGGTAAACTCTGGCCATGAGGGGATGCACATGGTCAACAACAATACTTGAGATAGGCTGTAGCATTCAAACCAGAATTGATTGGTATTAAGGGGCACAAAGTGTGCCAAGAAAACACCACCCGCAGCCAGCACTCGTGACACGAGCCGGGTTGGGTCCGCGGATTCATAGTGTTGATACCAAATTCTGACTCTACCATGTGCGTGCCTCAGCAGAAATCCTGTTTCATCCGACCACGCTACGATTTTTCTTCGGCTGTCCAGTTTGGGTGAGCCTGTGCCCTCTGCAGCCTCAGATTTCTGTTCTTGGCTGACAGGAGTGGAACCCATTGTGGTCTTCTGCTGTCGTAGCCCATCCACCTAAATATTCGACGTGAAGTGCTTTCTGATGTGCTTTTCTCCTCACCACAGTTGTAAAGAGTGGTTCTTTGAGTTACAGTAGCTTTTCTGTCTGCTCCAACCAGTCTGGCCAGAGACTGTTCTGTATGAAACTCGCAGAAGATTAGCAGTTTCAGAAATACTCAAACCAGCCCGTCTGGCATTAAACAATCATGCCACGGTCAAAGAGATCACTGAGATCACATTTATTCCACATTCTGATGTTTGATGTGAACATTAACTGAAGCTCCTGATCTGTATCTGCAGGGATTTATTCACTTCTGCCATATGATTGACTGATTGGATAATTGTATTAATAAGCAGGTGTACAGGTGTGTACATGGTGAGTGTATACTCTCTGTATTTGATGGGTTTTGCAGCTTTGAACTCAGTTACATTTTCTATGTTCCTACTAGTGATGGGGTGGTCGAAGCTCCATTTGACCACCATGGGGTTTAAAGTCTCCAAAGAAACCTCACAGCAGCAGAACCTTGGCAAGCTTCCAGGAGTTAGAGAGAAACATGATCTTTCTGCTGGAGTCCTTTTTCTTACAACTTTTCAAATGTAAGTCCAGTATTTTCTCACTTTTTATCTCTGGTATAGTCATCCCAATTCTGATAAAATATCCGGGTCTCTAGTTTGATAGACTTTGCTCTCTCTTCACCAGCCACTTTGTCCCACTGGTTTCCAGTTGATTCATGTTGTCGTTTATCATCAGTGTTTTTTCTGAGTTTGTTTGCTGAGAGTGACATGGTTTATTCGTAGTCAATTTGATGAGAACTATTGGTAGTTAGCCACATGGACAGGTGAATTTGGTGTTGAGTCTCAGTGGGATTTACAGTACAGTACTAGCATCCCTGAGTAATTTGATTCTGTACCAATATCAAAAGTATTTATTTGGGCTATAGAGCCTTAAAGTAACATTCTATGCACACACCGTAATACTGTATATGTCATTCATTTTTTGATGTTCAGTGTGATGGGAGTTATCTTGTCATTAAGTATTTTATTACCTTTTGGTGTTAGTAGTTTTCCTCAACCTGCCTCATCCACTTCCACTAGGTAATTTCCCAGAAATGACTTCTGACAACAAAAGAGGACTTGGACTTGTCGCTCTCTATCAGAAATACATGTTTCCTTGTATAAGTGTTGAACGTTGTAAATGGTTGATCTAGAAAGAAGCATTTTTGCTACACTCCAGATATAAGAACAAACGGACGACCAACAGTGCAAAGAAGGAAGGAACGCACATCGACGTCAACAATCACTGTAAGTCTTTTTTGCCTTAAAGTTTTTATTCTATATATCACAGTTCACCATGAACTTAATCTCCCCCGAGAGCCTTCTCTCAGCTTTTCTATTGACTTCATAAAGCAAGAAAATGGTAAGAAGAATGGGGGGTAGAGTGCCCAAAAATCTATCAGCCACATCTCTTTCATATGTTCCAGATATTCTCTATAATAGGCCTCTCTTGGCCATTAACCCCAGGTAATCAGGTGTACTATCCCAGTTGAAAATCCGCCAGCTTACTGCAAACTGTTTTCCAGTTGAAATGTCTTAGTTTGGCTTTAATGGGTTCCTCCTCATTTTATGGCCTCTTATGTTCTTCAGCACATTGCCCTTTTCACACGCAATTACCTCCTCAGCTCCATTTCAGGCTCATTAGCAGGACTTGCAGGCTTATCCTTCCCTAAAAGCAGAGACTTCAAGGAAAAAAACAAGAAGTTAAAATGATGGTTTTCTCACGTTAGACCTGTGCGGTAATGGAAAGGATCGCAAAGGGAAGATAAATGCTTAAAGTTATTTTCATTTTATTTTTATTATTTTGTCAAATTACTCTGTAATTTCATCTATTTGGCTTTCTGTTTTAGATTCTTGCACATTTATTTTAAATCACCTGGAAAAGGTGAGATTAAACCCAAAGAGGTTCGATGTCTACGACAAACATGTAACCATTCAAGGTGTTTACGAGCAATAATCTGATACGCGGCCCTCCGCCACATTGAATGTTTCTGTGGATAAAAGAGGGTCAGCAACTTATTGTCAAATGTAAGCCTGTGTAGCAGAGTTTCAATTGCATGGCTTTGGACACATTTAAAACTGAGATAACCTTCAGAGCAGCGCTTAAAACCCTGCAGTCAGCAAACAGCTCCAGCTAGTCATTACATTCACATTGCCTCATGGCAAGGTCCCCTGCTACCTTGTTAGATGTAACTAGCCTTTTGATGTCAGTACTTGTTGGCCCATTTACAAGTAAATTTGTATTGTTTTGGACTCTAAGTCTCAGGTGCACTTTGACATCTGCACAATGAGGTGCAAAAAAAAGAGATAATAAGAATAGTACCATTTTTAAAATTTAAAGTCGATGAAACAGTACATTAAACATCAAACACAACATTGCCTAACGTTTTCAAAGTGCAGAAAGTTTGAGGCGGTTTGGCAGATCTCATTTCAAGCTTGGTCCAGGGGGCTTAGATGACTAGGATGTTGCTTGACCTCAGGATATGAAGTTCCTGGAAGAAAAATTGCACATTTCTATGGATGCACCTGGAAATTCAGAGAGATAGTTTTGAATGCACAACTTGAGCTGCCAGGACGCTAAAGCCATCTGAATAAAGAGAGATTAATTCTAAGTGTATAACAATATTTACTGAAGTTTGCCATAGAGGAAGACTGAAGTGGTAGATTGTGCAAAAGTAGGTTGGAAAGACAGAAGGACAGAGTTGAAAATATATGTAAAGACCAACATCTAAAGACCCATTGGCTCAAGAATTGCAGGCAGATGGATCATTGGTCAGATATGGTGACATCAGAATTGCTAATGTACTACAGGGAACTTGTAATGTGGGAAAGCGGAAGTGATGGAGAAGATCAGAACAGGAGGAAATAGCAATTCACTCGTCAAGGAATATAGATACAACGTGAGAGAAAAGATATTTGTCTTCATCACCAGTGCTGTTCAGCATATACTGGAACCTCTGAAGACTTATGCCAAGTAATGAAGCTTTACCCGAGTCGTTCCCAGACTTTTTGGATGGTGACCTTGTAAAATGAGGCAATGTCTGCTTATGTACCCTCATCACAGGTTCTGCTTTAGTCTGGACATGAGTGAGTAGTTCAACTAAAGAGTTAGTTTAGACTGTTTAATTTGAGGTGAAGGTATAAAATATTTCAAAAGTCATTAAAGAAAAACATAATGTTGTCTATATATGCTTTTTTTTTAATTTACCGCCTTAATCATCTTGGAAATTCTTATATACAGTATATCTTGGGAACCCTTTGGGAGTGCTGACTCCTACAGTAGTTTGGAAATTATTGCTTTGCAGTCCATTTGGCATTGTTTCTGCTTAGCAGGAGGAAGCTGTGTAACTCTACTTTCAAGGTGGCACACATTACGATGTAACAAGGCAACATCATTATGTACAGCTGAGTCTGGTCATGATAGTATAATAAGATTATATCTCATTCTTCTTAATAACATGGCCAAATAGAAAATGAAGAGGATTGTGCTGAGAACTGATCCTCAAGGGAGCTCACATCATGACGAAACATTTTCTGAGCCAGAGATATTAAAGACGAGAAACCAGTTTCAGGACATCCAGAGCTGACGAATGGAGATTAACTAATAAGTATTTCTCCTCAGTATCTGATGCAAAATTGCATTGAAAGTGATGTTTCAGGTTAGGTAAATCATAGAAACGTCCATTCTGCAGCTGAACCAATGTAACAGATGACCTGTCTGCCTCTGTCTCTGCATAAATTTTAGGTTTGTAATACAGTTCTCCAAAGCTACAAAAAACACTACAATTGAAAACCCTCCAGATCACAGTGCCAGACAGGACAAGCTTCGGCTGAAAAAACTGAGGTCATCACTGCTGTATTTTATTTATTTTTTATTGTGAATTTTGGAGTTCTAGCAACCTGCAGGAGTTTACAATTAAAAACACATGTATGATTGATATGGTATGTGGATTTATTTTATTATTTTTGTACTCCACTGGTTTAAATTTGACTACTTTTAGGGTGACAAATACTATACAACCCTAGCAGTGGTGATGGTGATTTCTTGTCCCTTTCAGAAAAATCACAAAGTCCTAAAAGCTGCAACTGCTTTAACTGTAATTGCAGCAACACAAGGAAGATAGTGTGGACTAAAATACACCAGTCACTCAAATGTGGATAAATAATAAAGACATCAGTCTACTTACCTCATGTGGAGACGAGAATAGCTCTGTGATGCAACATCACAGGATTTAACAAAAGCTAACCGTGCAATACACTTAACTGCAATTCACAGTGGGATTAAATATTTAGCAATGCAACTCTTAGGGTTTCTCATCGTCTTGCAGTCAAGTTTTGTATGTTGGTCTTCTTCAGCAACAGACATCTGTTTGGCTGTTGGTTTAGGGCAGGATTGATTTTGTACTGATTTTGTACCGAAGACTTGACATTAACAAGTGCGTTTAATTTTGGTTCATTCTGTCCATTCTGATATACCCCCTTATTTATCATTTCCCTCTTACAGCATCAAAACGCCCATTTCTGATGTAATCGAGTCAGCTCTCTCTCTGTCACTGTGTGTATGTGTGTTTCTCCATATAGCCCCCGGGTTAAATCAGATAAAGCAAAGTTATGTTACCCTCATACAGCATCTTCATTCACTGTTCTTGCTGTCTGGCACAACTTCATAACATTTTCTTTTCCTTTTCAGAAGGCTCTTCCACAGGGATTTATGTAAGTTGCCGTGTCTGGAGTAGTCTCAGTCTGGATCCCATCTGATTAAATATGAACACAGATTTTATCTTATTTGAAACAAGATTTCTTTGTCAACGTCACTTGGTTTTAGTGGGGAACCTACTCTCTAATTCAATACAACAGTTTGACTGAGTGGAGAGGCACCGCTGGGAACATTTTAAGAGGCGAAACGGTTAAATAAATCTTTTTCTCTAGTCTTTGTATTTGTAAGGTGCTGTTACATCTGATACAGAAGTGCCCTCTTGTGGAAGAGATTCATATCTCTACGTCTTTGCACAGCAAGAGTCAATAAAGTCTCTTCATGACAAAGGAGTAAACAAAAATGAGTTTGGCTCAGTAAGTAGATAATATCAGTAATACTATGAATTTTGAAAATTCAGTCAAATCCATGGTCCCAGGCATGATGAAAATTAGTTGCGTTTAGTAATTATGTTTCTGACTATAATTTCTGTTGTGCAATAGCTAAACCAGTAGTATGAGTAAAAACAGAAAAATATCACTTCACCTGAAACAAAGCAGGTAATATGAAAATAGTTAGTGCTAAGAATGTACTGAATTCATAATGTAATACAGTATACATCCTGCTTAGATTTATATTTGACAGTGATGGATGATCAGTGATTTTATTCTAACTTATTTTATACAGTGCAGTCCATAAGTGGTAGGATAGTTATATGTTTTTCATCATTTTGGGGCTAATCTGCAACTCTGAGGTTAAAGTTTAACTTTTTTCTATTCTGGATTTTGGACAGTGTAGCCCCTTTTACCTTTAGTGGTTTATATAAAAAGGACAAATGGCTTTCATGGTTTATTGGCTGTACATGAAAGCACCCTCAGATTAAAGTAAGTACTTAACCTCATAATTACTCATAGTTCTATGTCATAGTCATCGTTCTGCTATACCATCAGAAAAACAACACAAAACTATTCAGACAGGCAGCAGGTAGGCAGTTTCTACAAAGATACAATTAGGCTAGTTTTTAATTCATTATTTCTCTCTCTCACACACACACACACACACACACACACACACACATGTACAGATTCACACATGTTCGGCTGGGTTAATGAATCTGGCTGCCTGCTCTGTTCCTGTGCTACTGTCTAATAAAAGTCTTAATTAAGGTATTTAACCTTTAGCTATCAGGCAGGCAAACCTACCAAGCACAAATCCCAGTCCCAGACTCCTGCTCAGTTTTTTCCACTTTGCCACTTCATCAGTTTATGACTTGTGGGATTCATTTGTTCTTCATAGAAACATTATAGGAAACCACTGATTAAGAAAAAAAGTAGTAGTAGTATTTGACTTGTGCAAATGAAACCAGCCATTACATTTTATTTAGACTTCTAAAACATCATTTACTTAGCAGACATTTTTGCCAATTCCAGTTTGTGTTATAGATAAAGTTGCCTTAACTATGATCGAGACAGAGGAGGACATCTTGTAGATCTCTGGCTCCCCCTGCTGTAGTGGTGTGTGTAACTGAATTTCAAGCAAGAAGTGTATTCATTATTGTATGTTTGATTGATTGTAGGCGAATGCATTATGTTAAAAACACACAATTATGCTCAAAAATATAATATAAATTTAGAGAATAGATCATTTAAAATATATACATGTATTTGTAAAAATATTTTACAGCAAAAGAGTAAAAGTTACAGGTGAGACATTTCCACAGGGTAAATACAATGTGATACATGTGATCAGCAACATGACTACGTACAGCAACGTGACTAGCTGATGAACATAGTGGAGCATTTAGCTCCTAAATGGTCAAATATTTCAACTCCAGAAGGTGATAATATGTCAATGTTGTGATCACATCTTATTTCCATTGGCCTCAAGTGGCCTAAAAAAAACAAACAAAACAAAACAAACAAACAAAGTTTTTGCAGGTGTAAAGGTGCTTAGTCAGGTGTTATGACAGCTACTGGCTCATTTACCATCACGGTGATCAAACCTGTGAACTTTCTCTTAAATGCTGATGTTGTTTAAAGTCCTCGAGTCTCTGCCTCTTGTAGAGGCCTCAGGATGACCTCTCTCCTGTAGGAGAAGTGGGTGAGTTTGACCCTGGGGTACATCTTCTCTCTGCGCTGCAGCAGGCGGTAAAGAGCCAGGGTGAACTTAGCCAGCACCAGTGTGCAGGTGATCTCCACCACCAGCAATGCGGTGTAGATCATCATCTGACACTTGCACTGCTGAACTTTGTTTCTGTGCTGATACGTGAAGGAAGATGATTGGTTGTGAGAGACTGGTTCGACTGGATAGGTGAAGATCACTGGAGTGGTTGGTGGAGGTGGCGTCGTTGTTCTGGTGGTGGTTGGTTGGGTAGTCCGGATGGTGGTGGTTGTGGGCATAGCTGTTGTTGGTGTAGTTGTGGTCATAGCGGTTGTGGTAGTAGTTGCGGTTGTGGTGGTGGGTGCAGTAGTTGTCATAGTAGTGGTGGGTGCAGTAGTTGTCATAGTGGTGGTGGGTGCAGTTGTTGTCATAGTGGTGGTCAGTGCAGTTGTTGTCATAGGGGTGGTAGGTGCAGTAGTTGTCATAGTAGTGGTGGGTGCAGTTGTTGTCATAGTGGTGGTGGGTGCAGTTGTTGTCATAGTAGTGGTGGGTGCAGTTGTTGTCATAGTGGTGGTGGGTGCAGTTGTTGGTACTGTTGTGGTAGTTGTGGCTAGTGGTGTGGTGGAGATAGTTGTGGTTGGTATAGTTGTAGTAGTCGGAGTGGTTGTTGGTGTTGTGGTAGTAAGGATGGTAGTGGTTGGGAGTGTAGTGGTGGTTGTGGGAGTTATAGTGGTGGTTGGCAGAGTGGTGGTTGGTGTTGTAGGAAGAGGTGTTGTGGTAGTAAGTATGGTGGTTGTTGGTTGTGTAGTTGGTAGTGTTGTGGTTGGGAGGGTTGTGGCAGTGGTGGTGGTGGTTAAGGGAGTAGTTGTGGAGGGAAGGGTGGGGCAAATAAATTGATCCTCTGTTAACGATTTGATTTCCTGCCCTTTTAGATCTTCTGGATACTCACAGACCACAGGGGACTTGATCTTTTCAGAGTTTGCTTTTATCCAGAGGTGAAAAGAAATCAGATTACAGTCACAGAGCCAGGGATTATCACTGAGATAAAGTTTTTTGAGTTTTGGTAAATGCTCAAAAATATCCCCAGGAAGCATCTGAAGGTCGTTGTGAGATAGCTTTAGTGTGGTCAGTGACTGTAGCTCGTCGAACACGTTTGCATCCAGCAACCTTATCTTGTTGTTCAGTAGATTCAGCTCTGCCAGATTCTCTTGGCCTTGAAAGTATTCAGCTGACAAAGTGACAAACTCATTATTAGACAGATCTAGCTTCTTGACTTTTTTCAAGGCGGTGAATATTCCTTCAGGGAGAGTGCTCAGATGGTTGTTACTGAGGCTTAAAACAGTCAGTTTGGGCATTTTTCCAAAAAGCACTGGTGGTAGACTTGTCAGTTTATTCTTATTAAGGGTCAGAGTATTAAGCAGAGGGAAGCCAACGAAAAAATCTTGAGGTAAACTAGTGAGAAGGTTACTATCTAAAGTGATCTTCATTAGTTTGTCTTTATGTGGAAACAGATTTGGTGATAGTTCTGCTATTTTGTTGCCCTGCAAGGCAATTTCCTTCAAGTTTGGTAAATTCTGAAAAATCTCCTCAGGAATGTTGGTCAGTTGATTCTCATAAAGCCGTAGTTTTTGCAGTTTGTTTAGGTTTGAGAACCAGTCGGCAGATACAGCAGAGAGATTGTTTTTAGCTAAGTGGAGTGACACAAGGCCCTCAAGACCATCAAATGTCCCATCTTCAATCAATTCGATCTCGTTCCCATGTAACTGGACCTCTATTACTTTTTTAAGGCCGTCAAACAAGCCTCTCTCTAGACTACGTAGCTTGTTAAACTTTATTATAATCACCTCCAGGTCGCTGGGGTCTTTAAAGAGTCCCACTGGGAGTGACACTAATGGAGTGTTTGAGATCTCAACATGCTTCAGGGACACCAAACCTTCAAAAGCTCCCTGCTCAATAGATAACGTGCTAGTGTTCATGAACTCCACCTTTTCAAGCTGCGTGTTTGAAGCGAATGCTGCTGTGGGGATTGTTTCAATATGGCTATTCAAAAAGAAAACCTCTGTCACAACTGGTTTCAGCAATGGAGGAATGTTTTTTGTAGATTCACCAAAGACCATCTGGTTCTCTTTGGGGCAGTCTAGCTCCGTGTTGCATTTTTTGTCTTGTGTCAGTGAAGACTCAAACAGTAGAGACAGAAAAAGAATGATGATTTCTCCTCTTGACATGCCTAGTCACTATGAAAAGAAAAACAAATTGAGTAGATAAAATTTTGACCTTGTGCAATGTCTTTTGTGATAACTTATCAGTAGCATTATAACAAGTGAAATCTATGTTCCGTTACAGTCAAATTCAAAATAAACATTAACCTACCTGATTATTTCCTGTCCCAGGATGAAGCAGAATGTTGTTGCATCAGTGACGAGACGTAAACAAACGCAGTCTCATTAGTTATCTTCTGTACTAATGTTGGGCCTCGGGTCTCGAGTGCGGCGCACTTCACGCCACATGAGGCGTGGTTTAACACACTTCTGCAGCTTGAGATAAGAGCAGGGAAGGAATGTTTTCAGCCTATAACCATACCGCTCTGCAGCATGGCTCCAAGATTACAAAACTGATATATTTTTTTTTTTATAGTCACTGACATTCAGCAACTACAAACTCTTTATTTTGAATTATCAAATTAAAGTAGTTTTCAAAGATATTGTGTTTTGCCATTGATTTGAATGTTGATTTTAAATTTGATGGATGATTAAACTTTCACCACTGACTACTGAGTACCTACAACCTCATGTGTTAGGTATGTTAGATTATTAACCCAGAACAGTTGCATAAACAATAGATCTTTTTTTCAAAGCTTGAATATTCATCACACACTTTAAATGCTTACACACTCTGTGGTATGTAAACAGTTTGATGCGTCTGTTCCCACATCAGAATAACAAAGTAAAACTTAACATATCCACAATGTTCCTGTTTATTTAGTTTATTTATCTCCAGTTTTGTTTTAACTTCCTTTCCAGAACATTGTTATTGTCAGTTAACAATGAAACAAAACATATGTTACAACATTTGTGATTCATTGTTTTTGTCTGGTCTCTGTAATTGCAGGAAGAGCAAACAGTGGAATCTTTGGACTGAAGCCAAAATGTTTTCAAACATTATTTGGACGTCCTTCCAATAGATGGCAGTCTTTCACATAGAATCAATTTCATCAAGAGGAAAATGGATATAAGTTAAACGAGTGGCTGAAATTATTACCAGTGCTGAATGTATACCATCACTGTGATCCCTTCACCATGACCACTTTTAAATCCACTCAGTCTGGACTAGCGATATTAAAAAAAATCCTGTGAAGTCTAAGTGATTTCAACAGGATCAGAATCCTACAAAAAGCAGGTCATAACATGCTGTATGAATAACTAAATCTCACTTGTAGGTGTGTTAATGTATGTATTTTTCTTTCCTTTCCTTCATCTAATATATGATAGAGTATGTCAGTATAATGCTGCTTGCTTTTATAACTTAACCTTTCGTTTGAGGGAGTTTTATTCTCCACCACATCCCTAAATAATGTGTAAATAAAGTATAACTTTAAATAAATAAAAGCACTGTTTGCATGTTATACCGTGAATGGCTTTGTTCAGTAAATGATTACCACAAAGATTGCTCCCACTAAAAGCAGTGCATTTATTCAATGTAGAGAAACATTTTGCATTGAATTGTGTTACAGTGGAGTAAAAATTATGTCTTTGATTTTGTGTGGATAGCCCTTTTGCAGAAAAAGTAAAACTGTTCTAAATGTGTTGTTGTTAGCACAAAAAATCATTGTCAAACTGCAACAATTAATCCTGAAAAATGAGAAACCATCGAACAGAATACTGGGTGCAGTCTAAATTTCACTGAAGAAGTACACTGTTTCAGTGCATTTGAGTTTACATTCATCAAAATGTCCCAGTGTCCCACATAATTGCAAGGTGGGTGTTTTTACAGTTACTGTGTAAGAGTGTCTCTTTTTACAGCACACATTCCTGGCTGGTAAATTTGATAAGTAAAAACTGAATGCTAATGAATTCAAAAGAAAATCTGTTTACTTATTTGTTCTAGATGAAGAAGAAGGAGTTGAAGAGGTTCTTTCTATGCCGTTGAGACTCTAAAATCAACTCTATGCTCCAGTTTTTCCGAGTAAACCACACTAATCAGCGAGCAGTTTCCCTTGGCTTTAAAAGTTCTTGGGTTACTGATGTTGGGTGTTTTAGTCTACAGCACAGAGTTCTTATTTCTGCGGCCTATATTTCCCCGGCCTCTCTTGTTCCTCCTCCAGCACACACAGCTGATGATGACAGTGCTGATGATGACAGTGGACACCACTGCGATGATGATAAGGATGATCAAAGTATCATTAGAAACCGTTCCCTTTTCCCCTTGTCCGCTGCTGGTGACCTCTTCATGCTCTGCGGTGGGTGTGGCCTTGACAGCAGGTGAGGAAGTGCTTCGTCTGGTTGGAGGGGTATTGGGTTTCCTCCTCTTCTCCGTTGAGGTCAACACAGGCTCCTTGGTAGAGCTGAGAGGCATCAGGTTCTCATTTGTCATCACTGCAATCATCTCACCATTCATACTGAAAGGTACTTCACACACCACGAGGGTTTGGTTGGCCTTGGATGGATGCCGTATCAGCCAATCCCTAAGGGGCACAATGTCCTTGTCACACCTCCAGGGGTTCTGCTGCAGGAGTACTTCGTCTGCCACGGTGAGCGCATCTAGAATTTCCTGTGGCAGGTTGGGAAGGGAATTGTTTCTAAAGTCTATCTGTCCTAGGTGACTCAGACCCTGCAGAAAATCCAGAGGAAGGGAGCTGATGAAGTTGTGCTCCAAGGAAATGTTGACCAGACTGGGCAGACCTTGGAAAGTCCCAGCTTGCAGGGTTGTGAGCTGATTGGTGTGAAGTGATACCTCTCCCAGCTGCTCCAACCCTCTAAAGGCCCCAGCAGAAACATAGCTGATCTGGTTGCGACTAAGCACCAGGAGATGCAACTGAGTTAGATTTTTGAATGTGTCATCCTCCACACGGCTCAGCTTGTTGTCATACAGCCACAACTCCTGCACGGCCATGGGCCCAAACACCCCTGGACCCAGACTCTCCAGCTGGTTTTCATACAGTGAGATTTGGGAAAGGAGTGGCAGGTTTAAGAAGATCCCTTGTGTAAGAGATGTAAGCCTGTTATGAGAGAGGAACAGCTTCTCAAGCTTCGGAGTCTTAGAGAACAGGTCATGGTGGAGGTGAGTGATTAGATTGTCATTTAGAGATAGTTCCTCCAGGTTTCCAAGGTCATCCAGACTGCCCATAGGGAGTTCCCGCAGTGAGTTTTTACTAAGTCGCAAGGTTTTAAGGTTAGAAAGACCCTTGAATGTCTCTCTAGACAGTTGACTGATGTTGTTTCCGGAAAGAAAAAGGTAATGTAGCTCAGTAAGAGGATGAAAGGTTTCCACAGGTACAGAGGTGAAAAGGTTCTTACTAAGGTCAAGAGCTTTCAGATATGTCAGCGTGGAAAACCACTTAGGGCGTAGTACCAGAAGTCTATTGCTCTTCAGATTCATAGACTCAAGCTTCTGAAGATTTTGAAACAAAGCCTCAGGAAGATCTTGCAGTTCGGTGCCACTAAACCCTAGAGCACCCATATTCAGGGTGGAATCGAGTGTGCCAGGGCGCACTTCTCTCAGAACAGTGTCTTTAATCACAAAGATGCCAAGGGCATTAGAGAAATCACTCAGGTCTTCTGGCTTCAGAGAGTAGATACTGCAGTTGGAGAAGTAGAGGGCAGTGGTAGATGAGGGAACAGCTGTGGGGAAATCAGAGAGGCCACTGCAGAGGATCTTGGTTCCTTGACATTTGCACTGATCCGGACACGCCCAAACAACAGCATTAAGGGCGCAGAGAAGTAGGACCACAGGAAGGGTCAGTGGCAGGTCCATTTTTTCCCTAAAAAGAAAAAAAAAAAAGATATGTTGCATTCAAGGGTGGTTATGAGTCTTGTATCAGATTTACATGCCAAAGGGCTTTGTGGTCATTATGTCATAAATACCCTTAATTCTTTGTCCTCCACCAATTTTACATGTTGGAGTCAATTCACTTGTCACTGGGAGTACTGTCACTCAGCCTGTTTTGTAATGTCATATGTGTCTGTGGAGAGTCTTCTTCAAATCTAATATGGATACCCAAGTGACATTACTTGAGCACTTTTGGTCTTGGAGACTACACTTTTTTAAAAGAAAAGTTAGGTGTTTGAAAGTTGTGTGTCTTTGCAGCCTCTGCCGCTTTAATTGTGTCCATTATATTTAAATCTGTCTTTTGCAAGTCTGCCAACTTTAAGGAACTGCAATACAAAATCACTGTAATACTCCTTTAAAGTCAGCGATAAGCTTTGATGCCAGTACCTTTGTCTAAAAGCTGGCTAACCATACATAGATCTTTGCAGTCCCGTTTAAGTATGAAATTACTGATGGCTTTGCTCATGAAAGAAAATGAACTTCTCCGCCATAAACATGAACTAAGGGCAATGAGGAGCATATTTGCATTTGTTGTGTCTTTGTTGTGTTTCTACACTGCATGACTCTCTGAGATTTGATGTACAATAGTTGGTAGTTTATGTGGTCTGTTTTTTTTCTCCTCTCTCTCCTCTTACTGAGAGCACAGCCACAGCAGGGATTCTCTGCACTTTAAATCACCACCATAATAAGATAGTTATACTGAAGGCAACTCTAATTAGTAACAGTGCTTCCATGTTGCAGCCTCAGCATTCTTGTTTTAACCAAAAAGGAGACATTAGCATAAATTGATCCAGTGTTGTATTTTGCTGCCTGTGGGTTGGAGCATTGCCCATCAGCATTGCCAGAAGACCTGGCTGGTAAAACACCACGCTTAGCAACCTCTTGGCATCAAAACCATTTCTCCATTATTTGTGTTCAACAGCAATTTTGGAGCTCACATATGCTTGAAAAGTTTGCTGCAGAATGTTTTTTAGAAATAACACCTGAGTATATGCTCAGGTGATATGGCCATGATGTTTGAGTTGCTACCAAAAGCAAAACTGATTTCTATTTTATTTCTATCTTTGTTATGTCTTTACCTCAATGTGTCAGATTGCCTCCACATGTTTGAGGCTGAGGCTGTGTTCACTGTTTGTAATGGCACAGGAGGCTCTAAAGATAAAGCTGTGCCAGCATCATGACCTGCTTCTCCATACAAATCCCTTTAAAGTTCCGCAGCCTCAGGTTGGCAAGCGTGAGTCGTTTCTCAGTGGCTGAGGTGTATTAGGCTGCAGGAAGAGTCTCACTGAGGAAGTAACTTTCTAAAGAGGCCAGCATGTCCCTCAAATGAGCCCATCTTTCTTTCTTTCTTTCTTTCTTTCTTTCTTTCTTTCTTTCTTTCTTTCTTTCTTTCTTTCTTTCTTTCTTTCTTTCTTTCTTTCTTTCTTTCTTTCTTCATGAAACACATTCTGGTGCATCACAGTTCTTCCTCATTTTGACACATGTACTCATGTCTGTTTTCTGTCCAGTGGTGAGCTAGTAGGTCCCTGCTGTGAGAGGGAAATAACTGATTTCATTATTAGTAGAACATTATTTTTGTGTTGCTTTGTTATTTATTTATTTCTAACCACACACCTTCTCCTTATTTATATTACTAATATCAATAACACTTATTAGTTATGACCTCTTATTTGTTCATATTAGGTTTGTGGGGCAATACTCACTGGTTTTAACACTCTTCCCACTTCCCTTTTTCTTTAACTGCTGAGAATGTGAAAGGTCAGAGTTCACATTTAAGAGAAGGGTTGTGTATGTGGGATGTAATGCAAGTCAGTTATCTGTTGAGTAATGTGCTATCTGAACACAGTTCCCCTTCAACTGTTTATGTTCCATTAGAAAACTCTCCTACGTTTAAAAATAAATTCAAGCAACTAGCTTTCAGACACATGACACATTGTCTCATCACACCTCCTCATCCTCCTCCTCCTCCTCCTCCTCATCCTCGACACAAAAGCCCTGAGAATTGTGCATTCTGTGTCCCTGTTGAGTATGAGTTTAATAATGTTCCCATTTGAATGAAAGCTGACAGCCAAACCATGTTTCCCCTCTGGTACATATTAAAATGTCTCAGTCCAACCAAAACCACTGTCTGCTCTTGACTGGAACAGTCTGGAATGGTCTGCAGCACAGTGTAATGGCTAAAGCATTTCCAGTTCACCATTAATTGCTTAGATTTTTTTTTTTTTTTTCCCCATGCCGGAGCTGAAGGATCAGCACTTTGTCTGTTATGAAAACACTGAACCAGCAGAGGAGCGCAGAAACTCGGTTGACATGCCACTGAGCATTTATTCATTTTATATATAAAGGGGTTTTGTTTACCACCACCTGACACAATGTTAGGACTCAAGCCGTCAGATATAAACCTAATTTTGTAGCAGACTTCACTCATTCACTTAATCTGCTTCATATTAGTAATCCCAGTAGGCAGTATTCTGTTCTACACACATTCCTTGGCAAAATCACCCTGATCATTATCACTGTCTTACTTTCTTATCTTCTTTATGATAAATGTCATAGCTGAAACATGTTAACCAGGACATCATGCAGAAGGAAGAATGACAGAACTTACCTCCAGTAGTGGCTGCCGAATGAGTGAACAGAGACAGTGAGTTGGTGTGGCTATCCTTTATGTACGTCCCCCACTTCCTCTTCAGCCTTACAAAACCTCTGATGAAAGTTTCCAGCACTCTCTGAACTCTCACAACATCACATTTTCCTGCTCTTCATCATCACTTGATTCCCTTCATCAGTCAGTTTTGTTCTTTTTTTTTCGCTCTGAGCTCATGAAATCTGCAGGTCCTTTTCTCTGAAGCTTCAGTGGCACTGTTCCCCCCCCCACGATCACACCCAAACTCTCTTTCTGTTTTTTTTTAAGAGGGGTCGGGGAAGCCCCACCCTCTAGAACTGGATTTGTGTTAATGTGTGTTTGAATGCATGTAAGAGGATTTGTAATCTGTACTTCCTCTTCTGGGATCCACATGTTTTTTGGTGTTTTCTTCCAGGAATGGGTGGTATATTTGTGTTTGAGGTTAGTGTAACAAGGCGGGTGAGAATTTGGTTTGGTTAAAGTTTGTGTTGTGAAATTGTTTTGTGTGTACAGTGTGTCCCTTCTTCTTTTTTTATTGTGCATCAGCTGCACATATCTTTGGTATGATATCCCTGGTCTACTTGTAAAAGTTTGTCATTTGGCAGATGGTGCACGATGATCCAAGAAAAAAAACAAACAACCAGCATGCTTGTATTCAGTCTCTCTTTTGTTGCAAAAAAAACTTTCAGTGTTGCGTAAGTCTGGATGAAATTATGTGATGAAGCTTTCCAGAGAGCTTCTGTTTGTGTGTGTATATATAGTATGTTGGTGTCTGACACTGACTGAATCATAAATGTCCAGATTTGTATTTGTATCCCAAATCATTAAAGTGATGCCAGTATGGCAGAAAACACAGCACTGAATGTTCTTTTAAGCAGTTGTTTTTTTTTTCTGAACCTGTTCATGTAAAATTCAGTGTGATTCGGCCACGGTGCTACAATGTGGGATGTTATGTTGAGCAGGGAGTGTTCAGCTGCTTTTAACATTCCTTTGTTTCTGTGAGTAAATCCATCTGTTTTATAACACGACAAACTCCCTCTCTACCACAGAAAGCAGATAGTGAGGGTGGAGTTAACGTATAGAAAGTCAGTTGCCGGAGTGTTTCTGCTTTAAAGTTATAGCAAGATACATATTGTAGAGAAAGTAATGACTGCACTGCAGCAGTTCATACCAGTGTTTTATAATTAGAGCCCCAAGGGATGTTCTTCAACTGACTCATGAAGTCCTTTTACTATTAAGCTGGAACACGTGTAATTCACTGTATAGCAACATTCACATACAATACAATGATAATCTAGCCATACTTTTCCAAACCAGGTGACATGTTAAGAGTTACTGTTATGTTAATTTATGTTATGTTATGTTATCTTATCTTATGTTATTTTATCTTATGAATAATGTTTTTCATGCTGGTTTGGGACACGGGAGTTAGCAGATACACAAACATAGTAGATAGGAAAATAAAATAAAAAGAGTGTAAATAAGATTAAATAAGATGTGTGACAGTAGATATATTAATAAAAAAAAACTAAATCTAAACAATAATCTAAAAGGATACAGGATCTGAAAAGATACATACGGTGACAATGCCTTACAAAAGCATAAAAGTATTAAAAAATAAATGACAGTCATCGGGTACTATCTTCACTTCTTTATCCAAGCACATGTGACCTTTGATACTGACCTCTAGGAAATACAGTTTCCTATCTTAGTTCCCATGCTTCCCATACACTTTCAGTATACATCCCTTTACATTTGAGGAGCTTTTTCAGGATCAAAAAAACTGCCACTGAATTTGCTCCAGTAGTGTTGCCAAGATTAGTTGGTGAATGGTTACAGTCCCAAAGACAGTAATGGATCTTTACCGAGTGGCTTGTATAGATAAAAGCCTGAGCTACAGTAACAGCCATCCCCCTGGGCCATACATGATAATATGCTATAAGGGTAGATTTCCTCCAAAAGATTTGGAGAATATTTACATAGCTAAATTACACTTTTCTAAACTTAGAACTTGGATTCATGACAAAACAGCTCAATTTTAAATGGGAACCAGATGGAGACCAAAAAGAAACACATTACAGAAATGTTATTGTAACTGAATTGTTAATGTCAAAACTGCTTGTCTAACAGTTAATTATTGGACTTAAGAGGATTATTGCTACAGCCAAGAGTCTGCTATAAATATGCTGTGGAAAAATTTAAATGATTTTCAAGTTTAATAAGTTCATTTAATTTATTTTGGATTTGGGAATCGACACTTTTCACTGTGGCCGAATATTGTATCTGACCCCTGCAGTGCGATTTCCTCTCTTTCATGCTCATCCTCTCTCACTGTGTGTGTGTGTGTGTGTGTGTGTGTGTGTGTGTGTGTGTGTGTGTGTGTGTGTGTGTGTGTGTGTGTGTGTGTGTGTGTGTGTGTGTGTGTGTGTGTGTGTGTGTGTGTGTGTGTGTGTGTGTGTGTGTGTGTGTGTGGTGGTGGTGATGATGATGGGGGGGCACTGTTGTGTGGGCTCAGCGTACTGGAAAGGACTAATCACCCGTTGTCATAGCAATGAACTTGGTTGCTGTTCACCAATTCATCCTCTTTTGTTCGCCGTTTGTTTTAAAGTCCAATCACTTCTCGTGGAATTCACGGCATCCGTTGTCATTTTGTGAAGGTTTAAAAGCTTTGAAAAGCTTTTTTGGACCAGCGGTCGAACATTCTCTGTTGTTTCGCCTCCAAAGAACAATGTTAAATGGTGTTATCAGTCTAATGCGTAATAATCAACACAGTTGGTTACAAATGTAACTTCGGTTGTATGAGCTGTATGGATAATGTCCACCAAAGTTCTTGTGTAAAAACATTTGTGTGAAAACTTTAGGATAAATTTAGAGAGCAACTATCTTTTCTCACACTTTATCTGGGGTATGTGTTAAGTTATGTCATGAGTGATAACATTCCAGAAAAGGGAATTATATCTTTTATATTACATATATCATTTTTATTCAAAATGTAGAATGTGAAAATGAAAGAGATGACTTCATTCAAGCTTCCTGTTTTTATGTCTGTTACGATAATGAAGGTGTGATTGTCCCGGTATCCATGTGACTCATTTAGGGAAAGCACATTTTATCTGTTGGGAAAGCTATTTCCCATTCAAGGAAGCTATGGAAAAAATAACCCCAGACAAGAGAAGAAGCAAAAAATATGACAGAATTTCTACAAGCAACTAAGCTCTCTTTACCAAATAGCAGGTACAGAATAAGACCAACAGATTTAAATCTTCCTGATCTTCCTTCATTATGATATTGATACTGATACTGGTTCTTATCACTACTGTGTAACATGTAGCCTTGGCCAGATTCAAACAGATAAAAGATACAGAAGGAAATTTACTTGTAATTACTGATGGGAGAGGCAGGAATAACCTCTTACTGCTATAACATGATTGCATTGTTACATGCCTCTGCAGCTGGAAATTCCACGGGTATATCTGCCAACAGTAAAAACAATAGAAAGAAAAAAAGATTTATTAAGAAAGTCGACTGACTGTTCAAAAATAGCAGTAAAAGCAGTTTTGAAGCTGTGAAATCTCTTCATGTAGTTTGAAACTTTCACCACTAGAGGGAAATATTTCACCTTTGATTAAAACATTAACTTGGTTTATGATGCTGAACATTTCCCTATATAAAAGTTTAGCTGTCAAAAGGGCAAAAGCAGAAATAAAATAAAAATTTGCCCATACTGTTAGTTATAGTGTGTCTAAATCTTCTTGAATGCATAGACATAGCAAAAGAAAAATGACAGAAAGAAAGCTTTATTTAATGTGTTTATTTTAAAGCATAAATCTAATGCTTATTTTCATTGGTGATGAATCTGGCAAATATTTTCCAGATAAATAAATTCATTGTTTAGTTTACAAAATGTCATAAACCACTTGTCCAAAATCCAAAGAGATGTACAGTAATTAACTGATATACAAAACAGAGAAAAGTAGAACTTTTGAAAAGCTGCGGCTATGTTCTGCATTTTGGCCAGAAGAGTGACGTAAACTGTTGTACAGCTGAACAAAACAGTTGCTGATTAATTTTCTTTTAGTTGACTATTTGTTTAATCAACCAATCCTTACATTTATATAAAAGTATGAAGAAATAATTTGTATAATATATAAATTGATTAACATTAGCACAGCTTTGTTTTTAAAGCTTACAACCTGTATCATATAATGTCTTCTATTATATTAAATCTTTACATGTTTTATTTGCTATCTTAAAATACCTTCAGCTTCATTTTTTGGTGTGTTTTAATTCCTTATTCCAAGTCTAGCTGTTCAAAAGTAACACTTGAAGATACATCTAAATCATCATCAATACAAGCAACAAACAATAGTAATCTTATATTAGCTGCAGCTTGTGCAAAAGGACAGTTTATCTTGGTCTCTCATGCACCAGGCCTGATAACATGTTTTGTTACCCTTCATTATGTGCGCGCTCAGCCTTCAGCTTATCCATGGTCTTGCCGAGGCGATAGATACTATACATGGCAGCAAGAATGAGGAACAAGCCTGCAGCCACAAGAAGGATATGACAAAACATGTGGAGGCCAGCCAATGTTATATCTGAGGGCAGATACCAGACATACACCCAGCCCCTGTGAAAGTTGTGGTGAACAAACTCTGGCCCCTGTTCAACCACCAGTATGTCATAGAAAGGAGCTGACTTACAATGAATTGAGTCAGTCTCAGAAACGAGAGGAAACTCTTCACTAGGTAGAGTGGTGCTTACAGTGTGGAGGGATGTTGAGTGTGTTTTGACTTCCGAGGTGGTTGAATCTGCAGGTTTAGTGGTTGCTGGGATGGTGGCTTGTTGGGTAGCTCCTTCAGTGGTGGCTGATGTTGCTCCAGGTAGTGAGGTTGTTGAAGCTGTTTTTTGTCCAATTGTTGAAATGGTGTGGAATGGTTGTGCTGTCTCATGCAACTCGTTCAGTGTAGGAAAACTTGGGACTGTTGTCGTATCACAGAAGTTGAACTCCTCATCACGCAGAGAGACAATCGTACGGAGCAGTTGGTACATTGGACTTTGACACATCACATCCTCTTTGTCTATGACCACATGTTGATTATGTCTTATCCATCTTGCAATACCTCGGATACCACAAGTACAATCCCAGGGGTTGTCACTCAGTGTAAGAGACCTCAAAGCTGTATTTGGTAAGAAAATATGTCCTGGAAGATTGTTGAGGTGGTTCTTCTTCAAATCGATGGTCAAAAGCTCTCCAAGGCCCTGAAAAGTTTTTTCCGGTATATTCTGAATCTTATTGTCATTTAGAAACAACAGGCCCAGTTTGGTTAGTCTGGAGAAGAGCTGAGGATGTAGATGATGGAGGTTGTTGGATTTCAGCGAGAGTTTCTGAAGGACGGGAAGACAGCAAAAAAGGTCTGAAGGCAACTCCCTCAGTTTGTAATTTAAATGGAAATTAAGGCGCAGCAGCCCAGACATATTAGCGAATAAGTTTCCAGGAACAGTAGTGAGATTAGTATTATACAGATAAAATTCTCTCATCTCAGGCATGTGACCCATCAGCTCGTCTGGTAGAGATAGCAGTGGGTTGTTGTAAATGGTAAGCTGGCTCAGCATGGGCATGTTATAAAAGCTTTTTTCCGGGATAGTCTGAAATCGGTTGGAGGACAAGGTGAGGGTCTTCAGGTTCCTCAGTGACCAGAAAACCTGAGGTGGGAGGCTGGCTATCTGGTTGTGGTGGAGTTTAAGCTCCTCAAGGTTGACAAGTTCATCAAATATCCCATCTTCTAGCACCTCAAGCTCGTTGTTATAGATCGAGAGGCTAAGGAGTTTGGGTAAGGAGTGAAAGATGGTAGGTGGAAGGTACTTTATGGAGTTCCTGCCAAGGTTCAGTAAGGTGAGGTTGGTCAGTCCATCAAAAACATCTGAAGCAGGACTAGTTAGTTTGTTTTGTCTCAGGTCCAGATGCTGTAACACAACAAGTCCTTCAAATATTTCCGGAGCAATGGTCTCCAACTGGTTTTCATCAATATACAGCTGTTCCAGAGCGGTCAGAGGACTGAACACTCGAGCAGGAAGTGTAGAGAGATCATTGGATGACAGCTTGACGGACTTGAGCTGTGGAGCGACGTGGAAGGCCTGGGGATGGATGGTGTGTAGATGGCTGTGAGTCAAACTGAAGCGCAACACGAGGTCCTGGTTTGCCAGGCTCTGCTCATTTATAACATTCATGTTTGTGTCATTTAGGAACAGCATGTATGTGTTGGAAGGCAGCTGCTTTGGTATATCTGTGAGGGCATTGCCAACACACATGACGGCGCCATTAAAGTTGCACAGGCAGCTGTTTGGGCAGACCATGTTGCAGGTGAGGTGCGGCAGAGTACAGAGGATGAGTATGAACCATAAGAGCCCTGTGCAGTCGAGATAAAGACACATTCAGATGCATATGATCAAATTTGGAATTATATTCTTACATTACATTATTATTGTAAGTTTGTTTCATTAATGTCATCCAAAATAGCAGTATATAGCAGCATTCTTCAGCTATTTATCCAAAATGCCCACATTGATCTTCGATTCAATTTTTATCAAGTCAGTTTTTAATGCAAATCTGGAATTCAATACTTGACCTAAGTCTCTGAGAGTAATAATCAAAGAAATACGTTAAAATGTTCTTCTCTACCAACCTCTGACTGAAGAATCCATCATGGGCCGTTTGATACTATGATGATGATGATGCTCTGTGTTGCTCTTGGAGTTGGAGCTGTCTGGAGGAGCTGGGCACCCTCCGCCTATCAAATCAGCCCCCCCCCCAGCTAAAATGCCCATCCAAACGTCATCACACCTCCCACTTTTCATGCTACTCCAACCTTGACTTTTCCACTCAAATGTCTGTATTTATTAGATTTATTTCATTAACACGTATGTTACTTAACTTCTTTGCATTTAATTTATTTTAACTATGTTACTACTTTTGTAATAGCCAGTTTCCTACATATCCTCTATTTGTATTGCCATTATTCTCCTTTTATAAAAAGATTTTGAGGATTTTGGGTTGGGACTGTAAAGTCTGTTGTAAATTATATTTAGCTGTACATTGTTAAAAAAAAAAAACTCTATTATATGAATGACACAGGGGATGTTTGCTCATTTCCTGTGGACTTATCTTGACAGGGTCGTGTCACCCTACCCTCCCTATCCTCCGGTTTGTGGACTGAACTGAAGCAGATAACACTTTTTGCACCATTTCAGCTTGAGTGTTTTTGTCTGGTGCCTGTAATGTCACAGAGCAGAATGATATAAAATCCAGTTGGAACAAAATTTAGTAAAAGTATTACTTTGTTTCAGATTTTTATAGAATTGACAGGTAATGTACCAGGAAGTGACGATGTACTATTTACCAACAGTCTCTCCCTGATATCAACAGGTTTCAACAGACTCCCATGATATCGTAACCATAGTGGTTATCCAAAAGTTACCGATGCATGCTGCATTTTGAGTCAGATTACACCCAAGTGAATTTAGGGGCTGAATTTGACATGTATACCAATTCATATTTTGAACATTTTTTTCAATGACACTTTATTGGTTGATAAATTGCAATATGTCACACAAGAGCAGATACAGGGCTAAAACAGTAATTACACCAAGTCATGACCGAATTATACAAAATGCAAAATGGTAAATAATAAAAAATAATATAATAGCATTATTTATGTATGCATATATATAAGCACAACAGAAGAGTTTATTTTAATATATAATTGGGTTTTTTTTTCTTTTTTTTTTCTTTCAGTATTTGAAATCAAAAAAGGGAAATGTGGACATTTACTCTGGTAGCACTCACTGGCGGAAACATTCTGCTCTCTTGCACAGCTCAATTTATCTTCATATACTGTATGCAAAGACTACACATTTTGTATTGCATGTGCACACAAACAAACTGCACACACTGTTATAATATGTCCTTGTGTGCGTGTTTCGCATATGTGGACATCTTGTTGTGCAAGTGCATTAATAACCTCTGAAACCGCAACAGCAAAAGTCTCACTATTACAATGCAATCGTCATCGCTCTTCTTTGATGCTGCTGTTTTAGACTGTGAATGCTGCACAAGGTCATGTTCAGTCTGGTTTCCCAGAGGCCTCCTCTGTTCATCATGCTCTGTATGATTCAGGTCTTTACACAGCAGCTCTCCCATTATTTAGACTAAGCCTGTGACTCAGCGTTGTCACCCTCCTCCAAAAGAGCCAATCAAGTGAACTTCACGGTGCAGTAAATCACCCGTCACTGCAGATGAACACCAAATGCCACATTCCTCCACTCAGACGCTTATTTTCACTGTTAAAAATGTTTAATATCTAAAGTGAATTAGGGTAAAAGTAGGTATGGGAGCTAAGAATGTTGATATGTCATTCAATAATATTTTCAGTGGCCCTTTTGATGGGAAATTAATGCAAAAAAAAAAAAAAGTGTCTTTTTCAACTCTTTAAAGAGTCCATTCAGTGACCAAATCATTTCCAATCATTTCTTCTTAGGAATACTTTAAAAACAAAAACAAAATCACTCCAAAAATACAGATTCACATTATGATTTTATTGTTTTGTAAAACGAAGCAGGAACAGATGTTGGCAGTTACAAAAAATGTTATGCACAATTCAGCCACAAGAGAGCAACATAAACACAAGCAGTGGGCAACAAAATCCCTGCTAAAATAATAATGACAATGATGTCTTTGAAGACAAGTATATTTTTGTCATATCTGACCCTCAAGTATTTCCAGGGAGTAGCTGATTATTTACAGATTAAAGATTTACAACCACAGTCCTTAGATCTCTCATGAGAGCACCTCAGTGCAGTGGTAATGAAACGTTTATTGATGACATTGATTATTATACAACTCTATATTGCTGAGATAAATACAGTGTGATTATATTACTGGTGTGAGTCTTAAGGCTATGTGGGGCTTTGCAGCAAGATTTCACAGTGGTCCTCCTCCTCTTGCATCCGTCTCAGACACAGTATTTCCAGAAGCAAGCTGCAGACGAAAAGAGGTGAAGACTTTAGCATGACATCTGACATGCTGCAATGGTTATGATATGATGTAAATCCAGAAGTACTGAACTGAACTCACGTTCGCCCCTCTTCTGAGCTATGGATTTGCTTTCTGCCAAATTGGCTGTGATCTCCCTCTCCAACTCCAGGTCCTCCCTCAGCGCCCGCAGCTACAAGCAGAGATCACAGTGATTAAAGACTAAGATGTAGCCGTCATCACAGTATCAATACACCATCTATGGCTTTGGTGATCAAGAAGTGTAACAGGTTTTCATTCATATCCAGGTTTTCATTCGTATGAATGAATGTACAATTTATTCTTATTTGTTGAAAAATTTAAACAAGATATCTACACTCCATTTATATGCAAACACAATATATTCACACTGTAGTGAATCATGGCAGGTTTCCTGGCAAATGCACAGTTGGTTCATGGTGAATCTGTGAATATCCTTACCTGCTCTAATTCAGCTAATTTATTAGCCAGCTCAAGACCTGTGGATACAAAAGACAGTTAACATCCTGCAAGAATGTGTTTGTGTTATTTACATTTACAGTTTAAGCATTTTTTCCCTTCATCTCTCACCTAGAGGATCATCCTTTTCAATTGGAATTAAGCTTTTGTGTAGTAAGAGTGCTAGAACTTTGCTCTGGGCATCTGTGTCTTCTTTGGGATTAAAAACATGGTTTCCTGCACATACAAAGCACATAAAAATGCAACTTTATAAGCACCACAAATATCACACAACACAGACAGAAAATGAAGTCATATCCATCCCATTTCATAGCCAGGTATCGTCTTTTAATTTGTTGCATTTTGGCAAAACTGAAACCAACAATAGCACTAATTTAAAGGGTGCAGTAGTTAGTGTATGCAGCCTCCTCAAAAATCCATTTTCATTGTATTTAGGCTCAAACAAAACCATTTTTGCATACTCACCAGGGTTAAATATGCTCCTTCCCTCAACATTTAGCGCTCCCTGCAGTAGTAACAAACCCAGGAGTCCTAAGCAGTAATTCAAAACAGGAACCCTGTCCATGGTACTCAATGTATGGCCCCAGACAAACGCTGCACAATGAGTTCTCCCTCAAGCAAGGCAAGCAATCCACTGCCTTGGGTCCATCCAGTCAATATATTTATCCTTTCAGAGGCTGGGAGGAGGGGCCAGTCAGCCACTTGCGTACTAAATCGATAGCTAGTCATTGTAGGTTTCGTCAGTAAACCACCTTTTCACAGGGCTCATGGAGCGCTTGAGTGAAATACGGTGATCTGACGTTGTAGGTGAAGCCTGTAACCCTACATCACTCTGACATGGGCAAATCAAACAGAGAGAGGAAGTTATCAATCATCCTGTTGGTTATGAGAGACCAGATTCAGAGGTTCTTGGCACTTGCAAGTCTTTTTCTTTTACATTAATTGCTTCTTTAAATAGGTACACAGGAGTGTGTTGTCTGGGGAAGGAGGGGTAAATTGATTCAGTCCCTAAGTGCATCGTAGCCGGAGATGAGCTCCTCAATCTTGGCTTCAGGACTGATTTGGAGCTGAACTGAACTGAACATCAATCACTGCGGCCAAGCCAACCACCCAACACCTCCCGAGTCACCATGGTCTATTTTGTGCATCAAGGAAATCACATCTCATACCTCTGCCAGCGAAGCAGACATTGTGCTTGTGTAGTGTTAGGGAAATGAGATGGCTGGCACCTGCTGAATTTGGTTGGTCTGCTGGTCTCATAAAAGCCCCTGGTCGTCATGAACCCCTTAGGCCTTGACTTAAGAGCCTGTTGACGTTTGGCGTCTCGCATCCAAGAACCTTTCACAAATCTATCATCTTAGCCATTCAACTGTTGAAAGCACAGCTCAAGGAGTCGATGAAGAAACTAACAATGTGAAACAACCTGAAAGAGTCAGGAGAGTGTCTGCTGGGGATATCTTAAACTAAAATTTGTTTGTGACAAGGTACCTGGAACTAAGTCAGACAAAACAGGCATAACGAACAAGGGCATCAAATAACGGCATAGTCTGCTGGGTGGCATTTTCTCATTATTTATGTCAAGTGAATAGCAAAGTTTGGGTAAGGCACGCTCAAAGGACTGTCCCTGAAGTGAACAGCAACATATTTCAAATTCTTTGCAAACAATGGATCCAGATCCAAGTTATTTTCTTTTTTTAAGTAACACTAATGAAATAGGTCTGTATATGACTGAAAAATTTACTCTCTTTTAGCATGAAGTATGGACACATACCGCAGATGTCTAATAATGGTGTTAATGATAGGCAAACAAATGGACTACTAATTTGTCATTCAATTTTTCATTAGAACTGATGTACTGCATTGAGCTTTAAAAAAAAAAAAAAGAAAGTAAAAAAAAAGGACTTTGAAACAGGTGTGGCGCAGGTGTGGTACACACCTGCACGTAGAAATGCTGGACACTAGAGGGAGCAGTTACATTAACATAATCAGGTACCAGCTGCTGTCAGATCACATGACACGTGTGTATTTGTTTGTGTAAAAGAGAAAGAGAGAGAGAGAAAGATGTCCGCTTCATTCAAATAAACAGACGTGCTCTCAGTCATCTGTTTTGAAACTGCAACCCGAATAATCATTATTCATTTGGACCATTGATTTTGGCCCGTGGAGGTGTGTTCCCTTTCGCTTCGCGGTGAAGACTTCTTGCAGCTGCAGATGTCTACAGCCACTGACCCTTGCGCAGGGAGCTGAGTCAAGCTAATTACATGTAGCTAGAAAATACCGGAAGTGTGATAATTCGGCCTTCAAAATTAAAGTAGAAAATATGGCCGCGTATACGTTTCTGATTGTTTTGAGTATAAATTTGACTAAAAATGCATGGAAAATGCTAAATCAGAAGGCTACATGTCTGATGACCCCTTGCTTTTTGAGGGCCATACAATGGTATTACTCATATTTTACATCACTTTGTGGTCGTTTTGCGTGTTACTGTGGTTGTTATGTGCCACTTTTAGGTTGTTTTGCTTCTTTTTGTCGTTGTTTCAAACACATTTTTTGGCCCCTATGCCTGTGCCCAGTAAACCTATTTTCTAGTCCATCCATGCTGGTGGTAAGGAAAAGCTTTTGAAGTCAGTAAGTAGTGCCTCGTTACTCAGCTACATGGCATATAAAGTCTTTTATTTTGACGTCTCTGACCGGAAAGCCAGCGTTTATTCTGTCTGTGTTGGCGGGCTGGTTGTAGGAAGGGCCGGGGAAGGGAAGGAGGGGACGCTCGTAGAAAATCTGACGTTAGCTTCAGTAGAGTAGCAGCCAGGCAATTACAGCAGCGACGTATCTAGGGAGAGGGTGGCAACCGAAACTAATCAAAAGGGCCGTCCAGCACCTGAACCATCAATCGGGTTTATGAGTAAAGGCGATCAATCAGCCTGCACTTAACCTTCGCAAGAAACGTGGAAGTGTAATTCACCGTCAACGTTTTTTTTTTTGACTTATTATCGGTGACAACATGGCTGAATGTAACATTAGCATCGACCAGAAAAAACTACCTGGAGTGAAAGAGGGTAATGTCCATAATATGTTTGCCAGCTACATGTGAAGCAAGCTAGTTGTTTAGCATATCTAGTTAGCCTGATGTTGAGTGAGTGAACACAGGTGTTTGTTTTTTTTGGTCTCATATACCATGGTTATGATGATTGTTAGCTTGCTAGTAGATGCTAGCACAGTAACGTTGGTCCTAAGGGCTGATTAGACACCTCAGCCTAGGTACAGGTGTCGTGCAAGATTTTGTACACCTGTCAAGATCTGTGTACTGTCAATATCAGAAGGGGGGTCAGTATTTTATCACGGAGAGCACAATATGTCTCCCTTTATGTTTTTCACACAGTGTTTGCACTAAGCTTAGATGGTGATATACACTAATGGCTATACGCAGTCTGGCACCATACCAGTGTGGGTAAATACAGCGTTACAGGAGTCAGGTGACTTGTCGACCTTAATACTGATCACATTGGAGACGTTTGCCTGTTGTAAGGTACAGTATGTTGTTCAGCCAGAGCTGAAGATAAGATGTCTTTGTTTTTGTGATGCAATGAACTGGAAGTGTCCAGTGTCCTCTGTCTTTCAGTTTAATATCTGACATATCTGATTACACTTTGCTTTTGGCTGTAAAATCTGCAAACTGCTTTGAAACACCTAAAAGACTGGACTGCATCACCAACCCCATCCCATATAACTTTTATACACACCCAAAACTTTGTCTATGATTGTAACTGGTGTAAAAGCAGGAGTAGAGAGAGTCAAAACAGAGTTTGGATGGGATGCTATGCTGGTGGAAAGGACCCATGCTGTTTGTGTGAAGCAGCTGCTCAGCAGGATGCTTGTTATTCTGGTCAGAGAGAGAAGCAACGTGCATTTCCACTGCTTGGCTAGTCTGCAGAGGGAAAGACTGAGAAAGCTGCTGGAGAAGTTTCAATTTCATCCCTCGTGTGCTAAGAAAATAGTAAATATTGTGAGCTGTCTAAGTTTTTACTCTACTGTTACTCACAGATGAACTGAGCTTGTATTTGGGTATTTCCCTCTGCACATGAAGCACAAAGACTCGACTCTTATCGTCTCTGTGCACTGCAGTGTCATGTTAAGCTTTTTTTTTCTGATTCTAGCTCTGAATGATTGAATGTTGGTGTAAGAATTTAAACCACATCTCGCAGGCTTTTGTCACTTGTTGGTTGGTGTTGTTGAGAAAAACTATGCCCAGTTAAATACTACATTTTGAGAAGTGTTGCCTTTTACAAGCTATAAAATGAATGGTCACACTAACGCAAAGTGCTGGATGAGGTAAAGCGACTAATGCATATAGCTATACCAGCCACTATAAACCTCGGTGTTCTTGGCTAAGAAGATTAAGCATATGGTTGAAAAATGGTCTGTGTTAATTTAATCCCATGGTGAGCTAAAGCAGTTGGGGGGGGGGGGGGGGGGTCTTTGCCCTCCTCTTTCCAGCATCAGTTTATTCCAACCACTCACCCAGTCACCCCCCCTCTACTACAACCAGACAATCTGGACCACTCATCGGTGGTTTGTTTGGGTCCCAGGCGTGTTTGTGTTGTCAATACTATGAGAAAGTAGTTCTTTTTTTTTTTTTTCAGAGCTTTCTCTGATGCACGCCAACACATAGTCTTAGTGTATTCCTGTTATTAATTTTTTATGTGGATGAAGTAATCTCTGTGAGCAGATGATGGGTGGTGAGTCTGGCAGTGTGAGGTTATTGAGTGTGGCTAGGTTCTGTAATGAAAGCTGGGAGGAGGAGAGCTTTTAATATGTTTAGTGTCAATGGATCAATAAGACTTGATATATTATAATATGACTGAATGTATATAATGCATGATATGAATAATTCTCATCGCAAAACAAGAGGAGGTAAAACAAATACTTAAGCAAGTTAATTTTTTATTTATTTTGGTCCTCCCTGAATAGAACCACTTCCAACAGCAGAGTGGCGCATGGCCTCTTGCAGGATGAAATCATGGCTTAATTTTATTCTTCTATATTTGATGATGATGTTTGGAAGTTTTTGCAGCTGAAGAAAAGTTTCTTTACTGCAGGATTTCAAGAATGTTATTGCTAAACAGGAGGTAGTTAATCCACGTTGACTAAGCCGAAGAAGCAGATGCTGTACTGTAAGCAAATACTGTACAGCCTATGGTATAAGTTCCACATCCATAATTAGCTGAGGTTGTGAGAAAGGTCGTGATGTGTCCCCTTACATTTGACTGTTTCCTACACAGGAAACTGTGAGCATTTGAAGACTGGTAGATCCCAAATATTCTAAGTGTCAAAATGAAAGAAGCAGTGTGCCTCATTTCAGAGCACTTTAGATGGATGTGGGGAGATGGTGTTGGGTTTTTATTAGGAAAACTCCCCTCCTACAACAGTCTACATTGTTTCCAGAATGAATGTTCACAAAATTTTGGCATGAGTAATATTGAAACCATAAATGGAAACTGCTCAGGTTTAAAGTTGTCGTGAAGATATCTGTGTAAGATTGAAAACACTCAGTAAAATATAAATTTAAGATTTAAAAAAAAAAAAAAGAAGTATTGTTGGCCAATAATTGTGGTCATCCTCTCTAGATGATATCTATATATCTACATTTACAATTACATTTACTCATTGGCAGATGCTTTTATCCAAACTCACAGACTTACAAGGTTTTGGTTGTAATGGTGGTGCTTAGGCCACATAATAATTATGCAACTGTCACACAAGCTCTGCTTCTGCGAATGTGAATCACTGATTAATATGTTCAGATGATTATCAGGCTTTTCAGATCTCATGCTGTCTGCTTGTTTACATCCTAGTGTTATCGTTGCCTATTTTGTAGAGTAGAGGTTTGAGACATCACATGATTGAAAGACACGTAAATACATTTACTTTATCTCTGTCTGTGCCTTGCAGATGCACACACAAAATGTTGGTGGGAGTTTTACTCATGTACTTGTCACATTTTGTCAGCCAGTACTGGCAGCTTGTCAGTAACAAACCTACGGTATTTCTCACTTCTTAAAGATCCTCTCACCTCTAAATGATGTTTAAGGAAACTCAGAGGTTCTCACATTAGTGTTTATTTAAGCTTCTTTATTATGTTTTTTTTTATTTTTTATCTTGTGCAAATAGTTCCTCATTCACAGTTTCACTTCATGTATGTGCTGCCAACAAAGCGTGTGTGTGTGTGTGTGTGTGTGTGTGTGTGTGTGTGTGTGTGTGTGTGTGTGTGTGTGTGTGTGTATGAGACGGATGTTTAACACCTGCCTGGCCACTGACTGTCATATCTAACATCTCAACAGCCTCTACTTTGACTTGTGTCAGCGACAAAGCTTAGACATTGAAGAACTGAAAAAACATCCAGATGTTGAAGCTAATTTTGAACTTTGCTTTTTTTGTACAGGCTTTCTCAGTTTTTTATTTTAGTCTCTTTCTCTTTTTTCAGTGTGCAGAGACTTTGCTGTGCTGGAGGACCACTGCCTGGCCTATAACCTACAGGAGCAAGAAAGTAAGAGACAATAAATTTGCCATTTTTTAAAAATTTGTTCCCCTTAGTCCCCATGTTTACACTTGAGGGCACTAGGGACATGTCATTCCTACTTATTTCAAACATCTGCTTTTCTGCTTTCACTGCTTCTGATCACAGAACTGACCTGTGTTAAACTCCAGTCAGAGGAAACCTCAGCTTACTTTGATGGGTCCTGTTCTTTATTAAGATGAAAAAATCCAGAGAGTTCATACAGAAAGTTCCATTCCCCTTTTCTAGAGTCTGTTTAAACAGTCTAGTCATTTATTGTTGTAATGTCTTTGCATCAGACCTGTTCTCTCACTGTTTTCGTCCCTGCTGCAGTCCTAGGTCACCTAAAGCTTACATTGAAAACTATGAAAGATGCTTTTAGATCTTAACAGTAAAAAAATGAATGCACTCCACAATGCTCAACTTCTCCCTGTTGGAATATTTGTCAAGTCTAACAGGCTAAACTGCGGTGTCAGTGGCTGCAGCCTGATTAAGCCTACATAAACCCTGCTTTAGCCACACAGTTCACCATGTGAATGGTGTAGGATGCCACAACAATACTGTATCAGAGCAGGGCCGTGGCAGAATACAGTGGACTGGTGCATGTGATTTGTCTGGATCACATTAATTGTGTGTGCTGCAGCTGTAGCACAGAGAGATTCTGGATCTGAAGTTAGACAGTGCAATGAGCTTAGCAAGGGTTTTTATATGAGACACAATGTGAGATACTATTGTCTCTCACTGTGTGTGTGCTTGTAAAGGATTGTTTTGTGTGTACATGATGTACAAAAGTACACACTCCCTAACTGTTGTTAGCTACGTGTTTTTCCCTGCGTGCCTCATTAGATTAGCTGATGCTTTCATGTGAGCTCATATGTGTGTAATTAGCCGGCATCTTTTTCACATGATTTAAAAAAAGCACTTTGGAGACTCACTATAGAAGGTTTGTTCCCTTTCTGCTAATCTTTTAGTAAGTGCATTCAGATAAATTGTTGAAATCTCATGATGATGTCTATTACTTATAAACTTTTTTGCTCTTATCAAAAGCTCTATTTTGCTTTAGTGTCTTAATGGAAATGCTCTCAAGAACTGCTTGTCCTTCGTTGTAGGTTAAGATATCTCCGGCTGAGTTGCCAAGGCGGACTTACAAACCCAGACATAATAAGACCCTCCTTTCATCAGACACAAATGAATATCCTCAGAAGGCCAATGGCCACCACACCCCCCCATATCCTTCACCTGCACTCATTCCCAGAGACGTGACAGGAACCAATAGAAAGAGGCTATAGCTTTTGTTCAGATTTTCTTTTTCGGTCAGCTTTTGTTTCGAAGGGATGGATAAATTTAGAGCGCTGGTAAATGCAACAAGCTCCACAAGAGAGATGGCCAGATGTCACCCAACCATACCTTAAGTGCAGATTAGACTCTCTTTTAGCTGTGATTAATTTGGTTTTGGCTGGCCTGTCCTTGTGTTGTCGTTAACCCTTTTTAAAGCCTTAGTGATCTATAACCTAATGTTCATCTCCCTTTGTTGCCACACTAACTGATCTGGTTTGAGCCAGAAAATTGTTTGTTTCACCTTTGACCCTGGAGGTCATCGAGGAGAATGCCAGCTGACATAGTTTGACAGTTCTCTAAATATGCAGTGTCCCTTTTATTTCCTGGATCACATCGACAGATGGCCATCCCAAATGTGCCTTTTTAGCACATTCACTCCACGTTAATGTGGAGTTACAGCTGGCTTTTATTTCCATTCAAAATGTTGAGCATGCAAAATGCTGAGGCATTCAAATGTTGCTTGGAAAACATTTCTTTATGGCTATGTCAGCACTTGGCGCCTTTGTTTCTGGAGTCTGTTTTCTCTGTTTCAGTGTACAGCTCCACACTGACATGTCTGAGGTTCAGATAGTCCAGCTTTCTCACCCAAACTCCCTAGTCTATAATAACGTGAGAGCTCTTCAAGGTTGAGTTTGTTGAATGAATGTCACAATGACTGGTCTTTTTTATTTTTTTCTTTGGAAAAAAGGAATCAATCTTCTAGTTTAAAAGCCTAGCAGTGGATAAATGATAGCCTTATCTTGGGCTGTGACATCAGTTTTGTCGTCAAATCGTCAAATATTTTTTTTTGTGAGGTGTCATAAACTTAAACATTTGATCAGCGTCATACAAAAAAATCAATGTCAGTCCTTTGACTTTTTACCAAGTTGCCACAGCTGTGACTCACAGTTTCCCGTTTCAATCTCACCAGTCGGAAAGCAGAAACTTTATGGAGCCTCTCACGGGTAAATTGCCAAATGTAATTTGGTCCTTTTCACGTGAAAGCTGGCAACAGATCGATAGGCGAGTAAAACAGAGCTGAACAAGTGAGTGATGCTCTCCATGCTTACAAAGCGCACTGAGTGCGTCAGCAAGCAGGATTTATCATCTGTTATGGCCCACAACGTGCCATCACACAACCTTGGAATGATACCTCAGATGTGAACATTCATTTCTCAATGACTAAGAGCGCTCTCTGTTTATTACCAGTCTGAATTGTCTGTGTCGTCAACGTTGATCTTGTTCTCTGCAGACCATCTAAACAATGCTACTCCCCCTCCGAGAGTAGATTATCAAGAAAGTGTGGATATGTAAATAAACTCCCCAGTGCTCTAATTTTCATCATCCATCTAATTCCTCATCAGTAGTGCGGTGCAGCCAGCTGACCTATTCTGGTTTGTGTGTCCACAGTTTTTAAGAGCAGTGCTTACGTGTTTTGTGTCTACAGTTGAGAGCCACTTGGCGTCCAACGTCCATAAGAGCCGTCTGGTGCAGAAGGACCTGCAGGTGGCCAAGAAGCTGCAGGAGGAGGAGGATAAGAGGGCCAAGATCCAGAGCCAGAAACAGCATGTTGACATGTGGGTCTCTCCCTCTCTCTCTCACACTCTCTCTCACTCACTCACTCACTCACTCACTCACTCACTCACTCACTCACTCACTCACTCACTCACTCACTCACTCACTCACTCACTCACTCACTCACTCACTCACTCACTCACTCACACTCACTCACACTCACACACTTTATATACTGTGTCTATATCAAAGCACATCGCACTTGGAAAAATGGACAATAACACAGGCAAACATTGTTGGACCTAGAGGAGATGGTAACCTATAAAGAGGAGACATGGCTGGGTGATCACCTGGTACAAATCTAAATTAGTTCATTGCACTTGCAAAAGGACAGTAAATTACATGAGCTCCAGAGTTTAGTTGAAAGCTGTTATCTGGTTTTAATTGTATATAATCATATGGGTGTAGCTATATCCATCAAGCACAGAATTATTAATTGAACTGTGTTGGTTTAATTTTGTCTTAAATGCCATTTGCCCCTCATAACTTCATGAAGTCATCAGAATACTTTGCAAATTGCTTTGTTGATAGCATCTGTTTCAGATTATTGTAATCTAGTGTAATTGTTCCCAAACACTATACCTAAAACAGATTTATGCTTGTCCAGTGAGGTGATCCAGCAGTCCCACCATACATGCCCCAAAGTAAATTTAGCATTCATTCTAGGGTTAGCACTTTTATTGTTTTAAATTAGTGGGTCATGTCTTGCATTCATTACCAGAAGTAAGCCTGTTTACTTTCTTTCATTCAGTTTGTACTAGAGAGCGATGACAGATCACTAGGTCAGATACAATACATTCCTTCAACTCAACACTAACACAACAAAAAAGGGAAAGATTATTTAGCCTCTTGTCTTTTTGATACGTTGTTTTCACCATCAACAACTGTGAGTGGCGTCCTAAACATGTAGGAGAAAACACAAACAGCCCAAGCAGTTCATTCACATCTCTTGTGGTCTCTGTGGAATCATCCATAGCCCTGATGTATAAATATATTTCTTCAGGGGTTTGGGTCAGCTCCAGCTGCACGTCCAAAACTATGCAGCATCCACATGTACTATCCACAATGGCCTGATGCAGAAGCATAAATCAAGCTTCAGTGACTTAACTAAACATAGCTACGTGTTCTGTTGTTCCGTTGCCTCTGCCTCAGTCCAGACCAGGAGCTGCAACAGAGCATGCAAAAAGGCACTTGGATTTAAAGTCTTTCTATCTGCTCTGCAATTGTTATTAAAATAAAAAGTGCTGACTCACAGCTCAATGAGGTCACTGTTTCAGGCACACACGGACATAGTTACAGCAGTGGTATTGCACCCACAGAGAGAGGCCAGATGCTCCACCACGGATGCAGGTGGGCCAATGCTGCTTGTCATGCTGGGAGCTCACACTGCCATCCACACTGCTCTTGCCAGTGACACTTCACATACACCCACTCTCACATTTGACTAAACACAGACACACAGGGAAATGCAGCGTCCCTTGCTTCTTAGCGTGTACTGATGAATGCATACTCAGGTGCTTCTCCTAAGCTGTCAGCTGCTCAGGTCAAATACAGGTGAAGCGCAGGGTAGCTAAGCTGTTCCTACAGTTCCTTTTTGAGTAAAGCATTACACATGTATGTGTACACACACAGAGACAGAAATGATTTTTGCATACCAGCCCTCCAGACAGATGGTGTTGTTGTCAAGATCACGTTGTTTAAGAGTGAATCAAAGCGAGCTGGTGAGATCAGCTTCACAACAGGCGAAGACGCTCCCGCACTCGCCTGAAGAGCACACACTATCCCTCACAACATGCTGGACAATTTCAAAGCTGGGCTCTTGGTGTGTTTACTGCTCTTATGTAATTGAACTATTTAATCATAGATAGCATATTGTGATATGTCCATAAATAATAATTAGGTTTTTGGCAGTGTTAAAGTGTGTGTTTGGGTTTTTATTACGTTTGAAAATCTCAGTCTGCCATGTTAAGTGAGTCAGAATTAGGGCATGTGAGTTTGAATTGTATTTAGGTGAATTAGTTACCAGCAAAATGGCAACGGAAGCATCAACTGTAAGCACTCAGAAAAATATAAGAAAAGTATAAGACTATGGATAAAACATTAGAAGTAAAGCCTGTTTATTGTGTGTGAAAAATGTGCTTTTATTCACATTTCAGAGGAACATAACATCCTGGTCATTATCATTGTTAATATTCTTACTATTACAAGTTGTATTGTTATATTATATCAGTGTTGTAATGTTGTCCTACCCCTTCCCCATATACACATTGTGATCCATGGGAAACCTCAGTGAGCGCCAAGATAACGAGATCGCTCAGGAGATTCAGGAACAACTGGTCCGACAGGCAGAGCAACAGCGACAGCAAGAAGAAAAGGATGCGGTAAGAACACATTACACACACATTACACACACATTACACACACATTACACACACATTATACACACACACACACACACACACACACACACACACACACACACACACACGCACACACGCACACACGCACACACGCACACACACACACGAGATCAGACCTTTCTGCACATTCAAGTGCAGTGTTGGTTGCATCCAAAGACTTGACTTCTGGTATCGATGTACTGTAACGGGTGGGTCATTCCACTCGAGATGTTGTAATGGAGTAACAGCCAAAGTGACAGAGCCTGTATTTTTACTTCTCAAGGTCCTAATCTCGATGTTCTGAGCTGAGTTTAGGATGTTTTTGTAAATGTTTAACATGATATTGTTGATGTGGTCTCATTGCTCTGTGGTGCTATGAAAAAAAAAATGTACTAACTTGCCTGAGTAACCCACTACAGCACTTGCTCAACTTGTGTGATTTATCCAAAGCATTAGGGAACGATTGAGCTCACCACTATAATCCGATATGTTTAGAAACTACAGTGACTGGCATAAGAAAAAAAACAAAAACAAAACTCCATCTCAAAACCAAGTGATATATTTGTTACAGATCGGGCCAAACGGGGATGTTGTCATATTCATGTGGGACAACATATTTACTGTTGCCTTATTTGTTTGTAGGCCATAGCTCGTAAGCTGCAGGAGAGGGAGATGAAAGACGAAAGGAAGAGACAGAAGCAGCTGGAAGCAAACTTTGACGAGGAGTACTTTGAGGATCATGGAGGTGGGTAGAGCACCACAGGCTCATATTAATGTGTGGCTGTTTCTTTGTCTGTGTATATTTCATATGTATTTGTTGCCCGTCTGAGCTCGTCTGTAGTTAAGGACATGGGAGAAGATATGATTCTCTTTTTGTGGACCCGGATGTTTTTTTTGTTTTTTTTGTTTTTTTCCCCAGCTCTGGATTTGTGAGGGTATGCTTTTGATGCTGCACTTCTCTGGAGATTGTTCCTGACTCGAGGCAAAGATTTTGGAATGCATTCATAAGCACATAATTAACCTTGAACAGAGGCTTACATGTTCTTACAGAGAAATAATTCGTCATCTTGCTCCCATTCAAGAGCAAACACGACTGTAAATGAGTGCTCCAGTTTAAAGATGCAGCTTAAACCTGCTTTGATATCAGATTTAACCTCACATGCAAAATGAATCTCGAGTTAGTGGGCACCAAATGCATTACGAAAAACACTTAAATGGTGTTACATACCCGCCTAAAAGATATTTGTTTTAACTGGGCATGCTTTTATACATCTAGCCTTTTCATTACATATAATAAAATGCATTTCAAGTCTTTTCATGCAAACATCACACCTCTGTATGATTCATCTCACTGGAGGTCTGTTCATTTTCTGCTGAAAGAGAGACAGTGACTCATTTTAATCTTCCTCTTTTCTTTGACTTCCTTGTAAGTTGTTGCCCTCTGTCAAGTAACCTGTGAGAGGTTGATCCTGCGTCCATCTCCACGTTGAGAGATGCAGGTTCAGCACAGGCTTTTATAGCAAAGGGCTATCAGACATTTTAGAGTAGGGCAGCTATGTCTGAATGCAGTTGTACTTCTTGAGCCACAGGTGTGACTTTGAGTGTAGGAGGGAAATCTATTCTTTATAAATTCTTTATAACATCTCCTCCTCGTAAAAGCTCAAAACACTCCTGAATCAAATCTGGCACATTGACTCCCAGTTTTCCTGGCGGAACCCTCAGCCACGTTGTATTTGGATTTTGCCCTCTCCAGAGGATGACATTTAGCACCCACTGCCACCACTCATGTCCTCCCTAGATGGTGAGCAGAGAAGGAAAATGATTTTTAGTCAACTTCATAACACAAATTAATCATCCTCTGCCTTCTCTTTTTTTATTCACACTCCCAGCTGTTTATTTTCAGTGATCCACAAATATTCAGACCTCATTGGTTCTACCTCCACCAGCAGGTTGCAGTTGTATTGGTTCTTTTTTATTTATTTTTTTTATTTGTCTGGTTACAATGTTGATGACAGAATTTTTAAGCTCACTCACTCCTTAAGCTTTGTGGATATGCATGTAAATAAAACATGGGATACAAAAAGGGACAGAAAGAGGTGGTGGCTGTGAACAGAGAGGCAATAAGAGTAGTTTCCCTGGTGGGGTTTGAAGTGTACACAGTGTTGCATTGACACAGACATTGGCCTCTTTGTTGACACAAACAGGACTGGGCAATTGTCTCTAGCTGTCTAGCTGTCTACCTGTCTACATTGTTGTGTCTATATGGATCACTAGCCACCACTGTGCTTTACATGGCAGGCGGTCAGGATGAAGCTACGCTCTTGCCGACTCTGCCACTCTGCCCTGCTCTCCTTTTTATACTTGAATATTTGTTCCACTGCCAGGCTCACTATGTTTGATTTGAAGCCGTGTACGTTACATAACCACACACGTCTAATGCCCCTGCTGAGTGCGTGTGTGCATACAACTGAAGAAGTGTGAATGTGCTTACAGTAGAGCAAAGATTTTGCACCTTTATTTACCCTCCGTCTAATACTCTAATGGAAAGACGTAAAAGTTAGTAACCAGATACATTTCATGCAGGTTAAAAGATTGTCACTGTGCACAAAGGGGTTTAGTTCTGAAAATCAATCTGAGCATTTTTACCGTCTTGCACTTGTATGTGAATTCTTGTTACAGTGTTACATTTCAAATCTGTGTAAAAGTGTTACATTTAAAATCTCCACCCCACTAGTTTTTTATATCCTTCTTATGCACATGTAAACACACATTCACACTTGTGTGATATCATGTAGCTTCTCATCGGGCTGTGTAATTGGCTTCTCCTCAGGAAATGAGAGGCTGCTGGCTGTGTTTGTCTTAATCCAGTGGATTACAGTTGCACATAAACCCATGTGGGGGCAAAACCGACCCCCACTTGACAGGTACAGAACTGGAAAAAGATAAGGAGGCAAATGGAGAGGAAGATGGAGAAGTGTATTTAAAAGTCAAACGAAACAGAATAGAGCAAACACTTTAACCAGCTATGTCATTTTGAGGCAGGTATCAGTCAGGCTGTCATTTGTACCTGCCTCCTTTTTTCTTTCTTTCTTTTGTTTTTTTTTTTAAAGTTTGAATGTCAACAAAGTCGATTAGACGTTAGGCAGCAGGTTAGATGGCTGGAATTCCATTGAGCTGACTCTCAGGGCAGAGAGAACTTGCCTTTACTGCATGCTTTTCCACTCACTTGTTTTCATTCAAACTTTTGTCAGTCACAGGCCAACTCGCAGTAGGATGGTGTTCAAGTTCAGCTTTTCCATTTAAGTTAGTCATGCTCTGGTTATAATACGGTATTTGCTTGGTTGTCAAGTCCGTCACATTGATTTTCAGTTGTGTGCGTCAAATAACCCCTAATATATTCAAAGGTGTTAATAGCACATAATTGGATGTTCGTTATGTCATGTCAAAAGTCTGAAGTTTTAGGAGGTTTTCCATTCTGTACGACTGCCCTGCATTTATAAGTGTATTTTATTTAACTTACAAACACTTGTTGCCACTGACTTCACCTTATTTTAATTTTCCAAGAGCAATAACCACATCTCTGGATATTTTGAGTGCAGCTAATTCCCATACTCTTTACATTTATAGCATATACTATAAATATAAAAGGTGTGACCATCATTCTCCTCACTGGTTCTGTCTAGCTCAATGCTTACTAACCATCTCAGCTTATATCATTCTTATCTGTGTTATTTTTCACCTCATGTTCTCATCAACCATCATCATTCTCTCCACTCTGCCCTCCTCACACCCTCACTCCTTCATCTCTGCTCAGCTGCAAGAAGACCTGTTGATTTGGACAAACACACTCGTCACAAATCAACTTCCCCAGGCCGATATGATCCGTATGCTCCAGTGAGCTCACATCGTGATTACTCCCCAGATTATACCTCAATAGAGGCCAAAAGGAGCAGGTATCCAAGACAGGACCCAGCAGCACCCCATAGCCACCCCAGATACCCTGAGCACCACCTGGTGGCGGAGGGAGGGCGAAGCAGGCATGCAGATCCGTACCCAGAGCATCTGCTCTCCTCCAGAGGCAAGCATGGGGACAGGTACCCAGAGTATGAACCCGCAGAGATTGGCAGAGCCACAGGCCTGGGATGGGAGGACACTGAGAGAGTGGTGAGGAGGAAGGAAAGACCAGCCAGACCACCTCAACCACACATCCCCATAGAGAGAGACAAGGCATGGGACAGAGAAAGGGACAGGCAACGTGACCGAGACAGGGGCAGGGACCTGGAATGGGAGAAGCATATGGGAAAAGACCAGAGGAGAGACAGGGAGCAGGACCTCAGGGGGGCGAGAACAGGAGGAAGAGACAGGGAAAGATCCAGAGATAGAGGACACACTGGGGACAGACACAGAGAGAGGGACGGGCAAAGACAGAAAGACAAAGACAGATCAGGAGCAAGAACCAGGAGCAGGGACACAGAACTTGATCAGGCTTATTTGGAGCAGGGTCATAGCAGGTCGAGGGAGGGCAAGGCTTCCTGGTTGGAGGAAGAGGAGGATGGTGAGAGGGAGAAGAGAGCCAGGGGCCAGCAGCACTTCCACTCTGCCTACGAAGACGTGTTTGACGAGCCCAGGAGCGACGAAGGGAGAGGGGTCGCCAAGGAACTCTGGGACCCTCGGCAGCGCGAGGGTCCTGGCAGGGAACGCATTCATACTCACCCCAACGGAGAGACAGGTATCACCCTGAGCCTCCCTCTGGGCTCTGCGGGGGTGTTTGTGTGGTGTGCTCCAGTTGCTTTTTTCGCAGTGGCAATCTCAGGTGGTGGGTTCATCTACTGTAACATGGCAATCACTAATGAAGATACTAATTTTCTCTCTTCTCATGAAGACAACAAAGATTTCACAATAATTTCTGACGATTGATGTGATTCAGATTTCAATGGTTTGAAGTGATTGGAACTGTTGCTGTTGTGCTGTGGGGTTCGCTCATTCTTGCATTGTCTGTTGTGTTGTTGAACAAGGCAACGATTACACTGTGCTGAAACTGAAACCTGTGTTGTGATTTTCTAATAGCTCCATGGATTTTTGTTGGGCTAAAATTTTGGCATTCACAAAGGGCTTCACAGCTGAGCTGGTTCTATCCCAAAAATGTGAAAGGCATCAAACAAAACATAGTGATAAACACCACTGGAGATGCACCGCAGCCCTTTTTGGGTGCCTTATGGCTTTAATCCAACCACAATTTTATGTATTGTAGTCCAGAAACAAGTAGTCAATTAATCGTTGATTGATAAATTATTTTGATAATCATTTTTAATAATTTCATTGTGTAATTTAACAAAATGCCAAAAACATTCTGGCTCCATCCCCTCAGATTTGAGTTTACCAATTTTCTGTCATACATACCCCCCCCCCACCCACCCCCACCCCGAGAAATTCTCATAATATTTTTTTCTGATGCCTTGAAGACTAAACAATTGATCTTTTATTAAAAAAAAAAAAAAAAAAAAAAAAAGCAACTGATTATACAATTATGAAAATAATTAATGGTTTCAGCTCAAATTTGTTGTTAATATAATGTGGGGACATCCACAGGTCGTATTGTGCACCGAGGGAGTGGAGCAGTAGTAGCAGAAACTGAGTATGGGCTGAGCGAGGCCACCAAGGGGTTGACGAAGCTGGATCTCCGAGAGCAGGAGCTAAAGGACATGGAGGTGGCCAGGAAACTGCAAGAAGAGGAAATCAAGGTGGGGAAGGAAGCTAAAAAGGTATAAGATTTTTTTTTTATTTGTGCATACAAAGGATCGGTGAACAGTTTTATGTTTAAGATGAAAAGAAAATCAAAAAGTGAACTGAAGCATGATAATGTGTAGGTTGATCTGATTTTGTAACAACTCTTCCACCATTAAGCTGCCAAGTTCTGCTGGGAGATCCCAAAATTTCCAACTGTGCATGATAAAAACGCATTAAGACCTGGTAATAAATACTGTAAGCCAAGAGCAACCTCAAGCACTTAAACTTGGTATCAGTGAGGGCTACAAAGAGCAGGAGCTGAATACTAACATCCAGCTCCTGGATAATGAAAATCAGGTCAGATATACAAAGTCAGATTTTGAGCTTATGATAAATCCAATATGTAAAGAGTAGGCATATAATAGGCCCAATGTAACAAGTACAATGTCAATTCTTCACACCAGTGGACTTGGTATGTTGGAGGCTGTTCAGTTTTCTATAGAATTGGGTCTTTGGGCCTCAATCGCACTCATTTCCCTGTGTTATATAATGTCAGAACAATGTGTTCCATTCTGGGGAGAATATGATTTTTTGATTGTTTTCGGGTTTTAGGCAAGCAAGGTGCATATACGTGCAGCCCAAGTGGCACAGGATGAGGTGAGTGGGCATAAAGTCTGGAAACTTTTCATACCCTGTCTGTCCTCTTTTAATAAAAGTTAATTTCCTGAACTCAGCCAATTGAATCGTCTTCGTCATATCATCCTATGTGAATAAAGCCATGTCTAAACTAGGCATTACTTTAGAGGAAATAGCCCAGTAATGTGCAACTGTTATTATTTCATGCTATTTTAAAAAGACACATGACTGTATGGTGTTTTCTGATAACTGTTCGGATCCAAGAGTAGGAATATGTCATATGAAACACAATCAATGTGTCACCCACACATCGAGTCTTATCTCGCTCTGACAGGAAATGGCTCGACTGCTGATGGAACAAGAGAAGAAGGAGTACAGGAAGAATCGAGAACGGGAGAAAGAGAAGGAACGAGAGAGGGAGAGGTTGGCCATGGAGAAGATGGCAATGGAAAGGAGGAGGCCAGAGGGCGACAACAGGGTAAATTTCCATAAACATACTCATTTTAAAACCTGGGGTGGAATGTGTTTGCTGCATATTTTATATAAAAGTGTTTCCACTGTGGTACAAGAACCATAATTTTAGGGAACCATAATTTTTTTTGGGTTCTAGCCAAATTCAGAGGAAGTCGTCCGGCCCAGAACACGAGATGAGTATGAATACCAGAGGCAGAAGAACCAGAACAAGCCTGCCAGGTACAAGACTCATTACTTCTCAAGACCAAATGTTTCCAGCCAGCCAAGAAATAGAAACTCAGTCATTACATTTGTTTTCTGTCTCGGTTTTCCTCACTCTGTCCGTCTCAGGCCTCCTCAGCCTCGTCCACACGACTATGAGAATGTGAACCCTGGCTTCGGCTACTCAGACAACCCTGTCCCCCCTCGTGCTCCCACGAGACCTGAGGCTGCTTACAAAGGTATGATGTCCATGTGAAGGACTGGCTGTATTTACTTCATTCTAACATAAAGTACCATCTCATTAAATAAAGATGTGCCCTGTGTTTAATGACTACATTGGTGATTTTTCAGTAGTGCATATTGACAACAAATTGCATATTATTAGCATTACTGCTTGTTATTTTTCTATACCACATCACATGTTCATTCTTTGGTTCAGTTGGACTTTTTTGTAGCTTGATGTGAATCTTTTCACTTGTTAGTCTGTGTGCCTCCAGAAAGCATGACTGTCTGACTTATATAATGTATCAAAATCTAGAGGTACAACAAATTATTATTTTCATAACTGTTTGTTTTCTCCATAAATCAATTAATCATCTGATCCATAATGTATTAATAAAAGTAAGTGAAAGTAAGTAAGTAAAATTGCTAATTTTGCCTGACCATCAGTCCAAATCCCAAATATATAGTCAGTCGATATTCATGTAATGTAAATTTTTACATTTGGTGGTTTTAGCACCTGGTAGTTGAGTATGCTTCCTCTGAGAAGTGACAACTGGCACACAGGAAGTGATGAACTTTTTCTTTTTTTTTTTTTTTTAGCTTATTATTGAGTTTACAGTTGAGACATAACAGGAAATAAGGGGAAAGAGAGATGGGGAAGATTGTGGTTTGTTTTCTGCGCCGTCAACCCTCAGGCGACCAGGACGTCCGGGGAAGTGGTGCATTTCACTGAAGCGTAAATAATACTTGTTTCACATAGCTATAAGAGTAGTTAGTGCTAACAGCCAGCAGAGTCCAGAAAGCAGGATGTAATTCCAGATCTTGAAGAAGAAAAAGCTGATTGTAGTACAAAAACACTACAGCTACAATACATCTTGGTGTGCTGATGGATCTCGCTGTCTCTTTCGTCTTTTCCAGGTGCCTATTACAAGCGGTGACTCAGGCTCTCTGCCATGTCCAGACATACTGTCAGTTCTCCTTCGTCCTCTTTTTTTTTTTTTTTTTTTTTTTTTTTAAATTCATCTTTGCTTTCAGCCATTCACACTCTGTTGACCAAAAGCCTTGGAACAATCTAATGAGTTGGCAATGGTCTTTTCTTTTTTATAGTACCCTCCAAAGTTGGCCCAGGGTTAAGGAAGTGGGTCTGTGAGTGCTGGAACCACACTCATCTTTTCCTTTTTTTAATTTGTAAATTGTGATAAATATTATTTCTTTTAACTGACTTGACATCAAGACAAGCCAAAAGAGCAGCCTTGTGACATAAACTCCCATGGTTCTTAGCTGTTGAAACAGAGGAACTGGCTCCTCATTTGCTGTGCTCATCGTGTTCGTCCCATCTGTGGACCATGCCATCACAAGGGCTCGAGGCCTCTGCTGGATATAACCATGCAATCTCAAATTTCCTCATGACTCCTCATGGGACGTGCCTGTCTGGTCCAACATGGATGCTACAGTGTCTTAGATACCAACATGGCAGCTGCTTTGTATCACCCGTGCTGCAGTTTTATTTCTTGTCATCCTGTTCAGCGAGGCTACGCAAGTCCTATCCATGTGCCACACAGCGTATGACTCTGGAGGGATACGTTTCTGTTGCTGTATTCAAACAAAACAAAAAAATAAGCCTTTTATCAAGATGCTGGTAGTTTTGGCTTTGACATGTTTACCACCTTGTTCCAGTAAAGAGGAGGTGGAGCTTTGTGATGACCCATGGACATTTAATTGGCTGTAGGCTGTGTCTTCTTCTGCTTGTGAGGGGCACTTTGTTTTTAACCCTGTCACCCTTCAACTGAAAGTGGATGGATGATATTCTGTGTATGACTCACTGTTTCTATGTGCATGCTTACTGAAAGTGTACAACTGTGTACATGCATTTCAGCTCTATATCAAATTAACTGGCTCCCTCTTCTTTTTTGTCAGAAAGGGCTAAAGCCACAAAAAGCCAATAATCTTCTCTTTGTGAATGAACAAAATATGTGCTAGCTCATATACTGCTGTTCAATGTATCACTTTTCTATTTCATATCAGCTTGTCATTTACAAACCAAAACTGGCTCATGAAAGAACCAGAAATGAAATGCATGTACATTGCTGTGTCAAACCTGAATTCATGCTTGTGCTTATGGCACAGACATTGTGCAATTGAATATGTGCTTGCTTTATTTAAATGTAAATATACGTTGTTTTTTTGTTTTTGTTTTTTTAAGCTTGTGTTACCAAATTATGTCTTGTGGAAAATACAAGATTTTCACTTCAGTCCTAATATCTTGTGTCCCACTAGTTATTGTTCAGAAAGGGAGCCTTATATTTTATTTTTTACACAGAATCTTGTTGGTCTTTCCTCAGATTGTTCCCATACTTTCTATACCCCCTAAACTTTCCCACTGTCTGTTCCAATCCTCTTCTCTTTGTTTCAAACTCAAAGGCAGACATCACTTCCTGCCTGCAGAAAAGGCAAACATTCCCACAATAGAAGTGCATCTGGATGGAGAGTAATTCAGTCACAAGATTAGCTGGAAAAACTAACACAAACGTATTATACTGCTCAAAGGGACCTATTTTACTGTTTTTACTGCTGCAGAATCCATTATTTTCTGTTCATATTGAATAAGAATCATATGGAAAATGAAGAGCACATTTAAGCTTTTGAGTTTACTGAAATGTTTATATAATGGCATCAAACTGATTCAGTCTTTGAACATTGAGGTGGACTCGGCTGGCCTCAGTGCTACTTCCATGTGTTCACGTTGTAATAAATGTTGCTGAAATTATAAATCAGCTTCTAAAATGATTCCCTCCCTGTTCAGAGAAAATGTGTAGTTTTCTTTGCCTAAGTGTGAGATGTTTGTATTGCTGAGCACATGCAGCAATACATACTGGTGTTATTGAATTGATAATGTGCTAATGGCTGTTGACAGAAGGGGATTTGTGCCATATGTTTGTCATTTTTTCAGGGACTTGAAAAGGGGAAAAGCTTCAAGTTGTTGTGGTTGTAGCAGAACTACCACACCCACCAAGGTGGGACTCCTAATTTATTCTGTGATGAGAGCACCACCTTGTGGACTTGTTGGCAATTAAAAAAAAAACAAAACTAAATGAATCTAATCAGGATGCGTCTTTGATTGTGTATTCGTGGATGTTGTGAATCAGACTTTAGATTCGAGTGCTGTCTACATCAAACATTGAGTGTTATGTTTATAAATTTTCTTTAATCCAGGGCTTGTATGCAATCTACCAATCACGAATCAACACATATGTGTTGGCACTTGCTGTAACAGAACTTCTTCTTTTTTTTTTTTTTTAAGTAAAATGAATTAACCAGTTGCTTTTAATTATAGCATTTCAAAATGTAATAAACTGTATCAGCATTTCCACCGTTTATGAATACGACTCGTTCATGAAGTCACGGTTAAGCCACTGAAACATGATGCTGCCCAGTGCGTTTGAGTGAGCGCAGAGGAGTGCAGGCCTAAAATAACTTTAAAATATAATTTCAGGTCTTTTATTTTTGTTTTGTTTTTTGTGACTTCCCTACACACACTTTACCCTTTTATTGTTACCTAAGCGTATTGTCTACCTGCAGGACAGGTTTTAAGCTTCCCCTCAGCAGCCACAAAATGATGATTTATGCGTCCTCTTCAGCACCACACTCTCCCTCCGGAATGTTACATAATGTGTCACTCTTAAAAGTGTTGACGCAGGTAATCCCGGTCAGTATTAGCACACTTTAGCTCAACAATACCACGTGAAAGGCAGAAACCTGTTTAAACTTTGTGCAGACCTCCAGCTGTTTACACACACAAATGTTAACTGCACTAATTCAAGCTAAAAGACCATTAGGACAAGACAATGGTTCCATATACAGTGGTAACTGCTGCACAAGCATTTGTTTCTCATGTTTATTTATGTAGGAGCAGATACACAATTCACTGAACACAATCTCATTTACAAAACTTGTCCCTAGATGGGATTTTGTTAAACAAAATACTTTAATCTTAGGTTAATCCTTTTGCTTTTTTGATCTTATACTTCTTTCTTAAAATCAATCATGTGCTTCATCTTTTCCTCTTTGCAATTTCCTTATATGTAGACCTTGACCTGTCAGTGACAGGTAGCCCCTTATCATTAGCGTTTTTTTTTTAAATAAATAAAGAACAGAGTCACACCCATCGTTGGCTAAGTGGAGCTGGTTCACCAACATACCTGTCATACTGATGCTTCATCTGCATGTGGTAACACCACTGCCATGCCCTCAGAGGGCTATGTCACAACCAAATTACTGGAAGCTACTTCTCCAAAACCAGAAATGTAGCTGCTGCTGCTGCTGCTGCTGCTGCTGGGAGATTAAGAGTTTCACAATCAGACATATCTGTTTTACTCCTAGTGGCTTTAGGATGTAGTGAAATTTTATATCATCATTGAAAATGCTCATCAAATATCTTACTGCTTGTATACCTGATGTATTTATAGGACAATTAAACATACAGCCTACCAACATTTGGCTGGTAGCAAGTAAATCCCAGTGTTGCTTTAATAGATATTGCCAGTTTCCACAATTACGATTCAGGTTTTGGCTTTGCTTTCCAGACAACAGAGCTCAGCAGTGTTTCAGGCTGTCATCCATTTGTCTGTCAGTTTTTTCAGAAACAGACAGACATATTTCAAAAACAGACTTCAATTTTGCACGTAAGCCTGAAATCTAACAGTCAATCTCTTGAGAGTCTCCCAGAAAAAACCCATCCGTAACTCCACAGTTTGGTTCTTGGATGCACATTACACACACGACCAGAAACAATGACTGAAATTTGTGAGCACAGAAATTCCCAGGCAAAGTTTCCAGCTGTGCGGGTAACAGAACTGCTGTAAAATCAGCCTGTGAAGAGAAACAATAGTTACTGTTTTGTATGCCAACACATTAGTGTATTGTGTGGGGGGTGGAAATGTTTCATTAGTGCACGTGTGATCCTGCTCTTCCTATAGCCTCCCTGCTGTACCTCAAAATACAAATAATACAGGAAGGAACTCAAGCAAATATTTATTCATGCTCGGGCTCAGACTGGTTTGATATGTTCGCAGATTCGTTTGACTCATGACTGTGTGCCGCACTATCAGCACAGAGTCACAGATCAGCCACAACAGGTGTTTGCACTGAAAACTGAAAAGAACGTGTTGACATGCATCATAACTAGCAGGCCTTCATGTTTGTTAACAGTGTTACATAGCTTCAATAATACAATATATACAACAACAATATATTTACAGGTAATTGTGTGTGTACTCACCTGTCCTGGCCGGTGTCGTCCAGTCATTCAAGTGGCCTGAGAATGATGAACTAGCTGCTGTGGCCTATTCGCAGAGTGGGCTCCTTGTCTCACCTGGCAGGTAAAGAGATGAGCGCAGCTGTCTATGAACTGTAGCTCACCGTGTCGAGACATGAAGACACACCCACTTGTTAGAGAAAGAGAGAGAGAGAGAGAGAGTGAGAGAGAGACTGCCAAGTACCCTTGTACAATATGTTTCGCTATATCTAGGTTCAGCCTTAATCAAAATGTAAATCCTACTGAGAGAGAAAATAAAACTATTCCTTCACTCTCTTTGTAAAAGAAAAGGCAACGGTCATCTTTAATCGGACACGTTGCATGTTTATTAATCTTTCTCTTTCTCTTCCTCGGCCTGATAAAGCCTGGGGCACATCTTCAGGAAAAACCGGTAGAGGTAGTCAGAGAACTATTTTGTCAGACACTTAACTGATCCAACCCTAAACAGAGAAAAAAAAAAAGCCTCTGTCCTCTTTAAGGGAGGGAATCATTACAGCCATTGCAAATTAATATGTGTAACTGAATTTGAAAAAGTAATGAGGATCTGCTACATTACCTCCTTTGGCTTGATGTGTAAAATATGTAAGAATTAACACCACATTTCTGGTTTTGCTTTGTAATCTGAGCACTTTAATGCTCTTTTTCTATGCCAAGTATTAATTCTGCACTGACTGGAGCTGCCACTGTTACCACACCTTCAGCCCAACGCTGTCTTTCCAAAAATCAGTGCTAACTATTTATAACCAGGGATTTTACCTGAGAGCTGAACTCACTAAACTCAAATCTATCCAACTTGCATTTGCAGACCAGAGCTCATAGTCTATGAGTCTGTACAGAGTACAATAAATTCAGGTCACTTTATATCAGGTAGCCCTGTAGTATCAGACCTATGTGAGAGATATGACATTCACATTTTGTTCATATGTGAGGTCATATACAGAGTGGCCTTTTTTTAAAAATTCTTTTTAAAAAAAAAACAAACTTTAAAATCAAATTAAGAATGACACTCCCACAGCTCTTGAGGAGTGTCTGTCATACTTTAAACGTTGAAATGGAGCTGCAGAAGGTGACGGCCCCTGAATCTTGGCACGTGGACAAAGGCAAACATTCTCATCGTGGGGTGTAAAAATTAAACAGGCCGTTTGGCCCCAGGCGCTCCGTGCTGTGCCTGATACAGGAATGACATCAGACTGGTTTGGAGCAGCACCTCGGCCCATCTGTGCAGGGAGTCACCCTTGTACATGTGCCAAGGCCGTCCTCGGGTGCTTTTGTTCCAGCTTGCACAATAGGACAGAGTGCTACTGAATTTTCTTTAGGACTTTAATCAGCTGGTCCAGTTGTACTTAAAGGCCAAGCCACTGAAAGACCTAATGAGAAAAAGAATAAGAAATATGAACAATACAGCTAAATGTAATATGTGAAGCAAGAAGCAAGACACTGTAGATATGTAGAGCAATATGAGTCTCAAATGCTAATATAGGGATGTTACATTGGATTTTTATAAAAGTGTATAATTATAATCAGAAACTAATGTACAATCAGCAGATCAGACATGTTAGGGGCGGTTTTCTACAGCTGGCACACTAGTGCTGGTATAGACATCCAAACAAACAACATTTTGACATGTAATAGTAGGAAAAGTAGAGGTGTAAATAAAAAAGTTATTGATGGCTGAATTCCAGTTAGCTGCTTCAGTTTCGGGGTCCAGTATAGTTCATGCTGTACGGTAACTTGTACTTTTCCTACTACAAGAGTGTCATAGTAAAGTCAAAATGTCTTCTGAATGACCTTACAGTAGGCAGCATGTTCTAGGTTCTTCCTGAGCAGCCTTTATGTAGTTTGTGGATTTAACCTTTGGAAGGAAAAAAGTTGTCCATGTGTAAGAGTGCCATTCAGGAGAGTGTAGCTCAGTGTTACAGAGATCTGAGGAGTACACGCTGTGTAGATGTGCTGTTGTGGTCAAAACCTCCACTGACATCAGAGGACCCTGAGGCGTCCAGCTGTATTGCAGAAATACTCTGAGTACACTACTGTTGCTGAGTAGCACCTAAGAAAACCTGCACCATGTTTAATTTTACACATCGCATTGACTTTACTGGACAAGACCTTTCTCTGTCAGAATCAATCATGATTGTTGGTGCTTTCCATCCACCTGATACCATTTTACTTTCTGCCTTACAAGTCACCAGGAAGACTGACAACCATCTGCTGAGTTTGTACTGTAGCACATTTCATGAGCTGACAAAGTAAATATGTATAAAATGTCAATGACGCATCTGAAAGAAAGAGGCATGGCCAACTTCAGCTAATGACTATAGCTCACTGCATAAACTACTTACAGAAGGTCAAAAACACACACTCCACATGTCACATACAGACTTTTCTCACACTGTGCGATCGTGCAGGAAAAGCACCGATGTACCTAATAATACTGACAATGACTTTTTTCATATTTAGAAGTAAGTAACGCCATGGTGATGAGCCAGTATGTACAATACACTAGGCTACCAGTGTATTAGTGTTGGCACTGAAACACCCACAGAAAATTGTCCATAATTAATGTTACTGTTTACGCCTGTGTTTGTGGGAAAGGCTTACCGGCAGCGCAGTTCTCCCAGTGGCCAATTGTGACCCCTGGGTATTATAAGACTAATGACTAAATCACATGATATGATTGTAAGAATGAGAATTAAAAAATGCAACTACAATATTTAAAAGAACTTTACTTTTCCAAACCTTTCTAACAGTAATAGTTGGAGACACTTTGCTCCGTGCCTGCAGGTCCTCGGCTGTGTATTTGATGGTTAAACCTAGGTTAATTCACTATGTGTCTATAGTGTATTGCAGCATAAGTATTGCAGATAAGTCTGTTAGCATAGATACAACATGCCAGTAGTTTTATATATATTATATACATATAAATCATATAAATTGCCCAGTGATTACAGGTAGATTGTCAGGCTGTGATCTCAGTATAAATACTTTCAAATCTACAAGTTGATAAGATACTTTACTGAGAAGTAAAATGTGAACAGTGTATTCTGTGAACCCTCACGTTGCCACTGAAGTCAGCTTTAGGAACTGTAAGTGTCCCAGTGTGTGTTCAGTGACTCCTGCTCCTGGTGGCTGTCTGGTTTAGAGTGGCCACTAGATGACATCTTCCTCCCATGTTTTGCAGTGTGAGATGCCTCTCCACCTGACCTGAAGTCACTTACCTAGTTTTTGAGAAGCTTGCTAATTTACGTATAATGTTGTAGCACTAGTAGTTGTTGCTTGCAGTCCCTTTTGAGAAATTGTTTGTATTTTTTTTTTTTTTGCAGCATTTGCACAACAGTCCAACTATTTTGTCACATATATTATATACAGGCGCATGACTTTAACCTACTTTCAATTCCCTCCTCTCTGCTTAGCAGCGTGGCTAAATAAATATTTGGGTGTAATTAACTCCAATGGCTCGCTCCTGTTCCCAGAACTGAGATTAGAGTGTAGCTCCTCCACGATGTGTGCTTCCTCCTTTTGTGTGATGATGGAGAGAATTAGGCAGCACTTGCAGGAAGCCGTTTGGCCTGCTGAATTCCTGAGAGGACAGGGAGCGAGAGGGACCTCCATTCTTGTCTCCTGTGGCAGGACACGTCATTGAATTCTGATGATGACTTGTATTTACAGTGTTGTTTTCTGCTGAAATGAAACCCGCCTACAATTGTATTTCAGTTAAACTAGTGTTGACTGCACTGTGTACCCACTGAACTCTTTGAAGGCGGTCTTTCCATATCTTAGCCAGTCACCCTCTTGGCATTTATGTGTTCACTGTGCTTATTACCATCATCCACTTCTACTCAATATAATCAAATCGGTATTTATGTAAACAATCAGACTGGTTCACACAAACACATCAGCCATAACTGAAAGTTGTAAACTGATGAAAGTCATGCTCCAATTCCCTTAATGACAACTGTGCGAGAAGGGTCTAAGATCTGGAGTGTTTACTTCCAGTGTGGGTGAAACTGGTTTGGTCACGTGTGCAATAAAAAAAACCCCCAAAAAATCCAAACATATCATACAGACTGCAAAGACACAAAAGAAGTCAAAACATCTCACAGCTCAGTTCATAAAATGCTCTACTAAAACATTTTATTTAACATGTGCATCTTAATAATCCTGCTTATCCCAACACAGCTCCGTAGCATTAAAAAAACAATCCACTGGCCTCAAAGATTTAATAGAAAACAGTAAAGAGTTTACAACTGATCTCAAAGGACCTCAGCATTTCCACCCATGCTGCTAGCACGGCAAATAAAAATACAGAATAGAATACAGAATAATACAAATTCAAACAGTTCAACCAGTTTTCGGGGCACGTAGGTAAGATTTCGTCAAGATTTCCTCCTTAATTAGATGTGAATCACACCACTGATATGTGACAATACTGCTATGTTTCACAAATCTTACAGTCATATTTGTTATTAGAAGCGGAGTGTGACACCTAGTATCGTTAGGTCCTCGTGAGTGTGTGGGGGTGTAACAGTTTTTCCCAGATGTCTTCATCTCAGACCCTGACCATCTATAGGGAGTGAGTGTATCTGCTGATCAGCCGTCAGAATCGTCGTCACATTGGCCAGTTAGCCCATAATCTGACTTGTCACACACAGTGACTCCTCCCCTGTTTTGAATCACACAATGAAGAGTGTCCTTTTTCAGAGTTATTTGAACATCCACACACATAAAATCTGTGACCGCTTCCCCTTTGGAGAACGCATGATATCTATTCTGAGGATCACAGGAATCTGCTTTTTTGGCCGCTAAAAGGGAAGTGTGAAGGCCTTATTTATTTCTGGCCGCAAATTGTGAAGCATATGATGCCAATGACATAATACGGTCAAGATTAATCAGAGCAATGCCCATTGTGATGATTCAGAGCATCTGTAATTGTTCGGACACTAGTGATCCTCACCAAGCCATGCAAGCAGAATATAAAAAGAGGGAATTCAGTCAGGTGTAGTAGTGCGCTGGTTACCACGAGAAGGCCAGTTGAGATTTTTGTATTTTTGTCCTGTGCCTAAGTGACTTTCCCACTGTCCAGAGACATGCGATTTTGGTGAACACTAGGTTTAAATGGTTGTTTATCTATATTTTTAACCCCTGTGACAGATTGGCAACCAGCTGAGATAGTAGCTACCCCTTGCCCAGTGAGAGCTGGGATAGGTTCTTAGCTTCTAAACCTGCAAAAGATAAGCAGACAGAGGTAATTAATGAAAAGAAATGCAATTAAATCATGAAATAAAAAAAAAAACTAGAATTAGCGTTGTATGCCTCCACCAATCAATGAAGTTGCAGGAAATATGGTCACAATCCGACCCTTCTTGAGTTACAGCATTGAATAATGTCCAGAAGTGTTTTTGAAGAACGTTACAATGTCACAGTGAAGTTGACCTTTGACTATTCAGATATAAAATGTCACTGTCATTTTATCCAGTAGAGTAGACGGTTGTGTTAAATTGAGTTGTAACTAGCATATGAATTTGTGAGTTATGACCTTTGACCTTTGACCACCAAATTATAATCAGTTCATCCTTGAGTCCAAGTGAACATTTGTGCAAAATTTGAAGGGATTCCCTCTAGGCGTTAATGAGATATCACATTAACGACAAGATATAATATAATCTTATATAATAAGAACGACAGACATAATGCATCTGGTCGTGGCTGCCGCCAGCACAGAGGCATAAAAAACATAACTTCAACATGGATAAACAAAAGCTAAAAAAAAAACTCTCTTCCATGACTGTTTTTTGCAAAAGAGAAGATCACGCGAGACTGTCTTCCCTCACTACACATATACGAGAAATCCTAATTCTAACCCCAACCATAAAACCTTAAAGTCTTAACCCTTCATTTTTGTCCCTACTGCAACACACACACACACACACACACACACACACACACACACAGCACTTGTTTCACATGTTGATCAGCACATCTACAGATGCATCACAATTTGATTTACCTTCTTTGTCACAGGATTCTCACCAAATCCTCCCAGGATGGGAATCAGTTATTACATGTATCAGGGAGTGGACTGCTGTCACTGCTGTCACAAACATTATTGTTTCTGTGGGAGAACAGATTGCTGGGATGGGAGATGACATATTTTTCACCTACACATTCTTCTAGTGTGAGCATAGCCTACTTAAGAAGAAGTGTTACTAACCAGACCTAGGTCATGTGATTTAGTAACTTTTTTGTGCATGTGCCAGTTTTGATACTTGGTGGAAGGTTGAGACAATCACAGGGAAATTAGTCTATGTTTTCCTTAGTCGTTAACCATCTGATGCTGCCTGCAGGCTGCAAACATACAACAGGAATTCCTTGGAAATAAAGTTTGTCGTGGGCAGACCTTTAAAGCAATATGAAACAATGGGAGGGAAGAAAATGAAATAAATTAGCTAAATGCATGTAATGGAGGGATACAAAACAACTTGCTTTCGGCAAACTCAGATAGGAGCTGTGACTTTAATCACAGCAAAATATTTTGGTTGAGGCTTAGTTCAGGAAAGGGTGGACACTGATCCAATCTAACAGTCAAATGTGTTTATAAACTGGCATCCCCTTCACCAAATATGGTCAAATAATTTGGTAATTGTCTGGGTAAAATGAAGACTGTTTCTTCACATAAACACAAGCTTGCTGTTGTGAATTGCCAAGGAATGGAATGACAATTGAGCATGTTAATCATCACTTAGTAGGGTCAAAGACCTCCTCTTTTATTGATGCTTTTGTCCCTTTGCTTCTAGTTTTTGTTGTTGTTGTTACTGTATGTGTTTCCGTTTATGCAGGGACCATTTAGGCAAGCATCCAGACTTACCTGTGCAACTGCACAGGTAAATAAAAACCAGATCACAGCAACTCCAGTTCACTGTGCAATGACAATAAACCTGAGGTCTGATTATGTCCACTATCCCTCTCAGCATGTCTCTATAGGTTGATGAGTAAGAGACCGTCTGACAGCCGGGTCCCCTTTATAACAATATGTCCATTAGCTCCGCACGGGAGCCAGGTGTATGTGCCTTTATGGCTTGTGGGTCCAAAATGGAGCTGAGATGTGCTACAAGATGGAGTCATGCAGGAATCATGGCAGTGGTCATTTTATGCAAAGGAAAAATGTCTGTCTCTCACAATGGAAAAAAGAAATGACCAACTTTTCATGCCAGACCATCACTAACCCACATGGAGAAAAGTTTAGCCCACATATTGTTTAGGTTTTTGCACACATGTGTAAGTTTAACCAGAAAGCTCTGTGAACACTTAATGTAATGTAACATTTGTTGCTTTCTTTTAAATGAGAATGTGTTGCTTTTTCTTTTTTTAGATTAATTATAAGGATTAACATTACATTACATTGCAAGTGTTGCTCACTGGCTGCAGCGAGCCAACTGTAAAGTCTGCATGACACTCACTTTAGCCTATAGTATCTCTGGCATATGTTTCAACTTTCTTCAGAAGGCTCTGTAGCCTATTCATCATCATTTATTAATTAGTCTGATAACTCCTCCACCTCCTCGAAGACTTCTTCCCATCATTCCAGCGTAGGTGGAGTAGGACCTCTCGTGCGTCACGCCCTCAGGACTTTAAATAGAGGCTGCGGCAGAGAGCGCGTATAACGGTCTGTAGCTAGAGGTCCATTTTAAGGGAATTCACTTTAAATCAGTGCGTGTTGACTTCAGTGACAACTTGAAACTTTTTTTTTCCTCACCACATTTTTGTTAATTTCCCGCCAAGTTGTCGGATTTCTTAATTCTCTGACGTCCTGTCTGCTGTTGTTTGGATACGATGTCCAGCTCGGGAATGCAGCTCCTCGGTTTCTTCCTCTCTCTGGCCGGTCTCGGTGCCACTGTTGCCGCCACTTTCATGGTTGAATGGAAGCAACGCTCGCAGGGCACTACGCACTACTTCTATGAGGGCTTGTGGATGAGCTGCAGTGGCAATGACATAACAACCTGCGAAATACACGAGTCCCTCCTAAAACTGCCAGGTACGTTTGATCACATCTGCATCTCCTCTACAAACCAGACACCGCTTCTTGAGATGCCTTCCACTTACATCAGTTACTATCATTAGCCAGGAGTGCGTCTTTGTTGTATTAACTCTCTGGATTGACCTCATCTGACGTCATGGCATCAGTCTGATAGTCATATCAGGAATGTATAGAGTTATATAGGGATTTGTCTTTTGTTCTTTTGGAATTTAGGTACTGCACATCTCCTCCCTTTGTAGAAGTATGCCTTTATCTTATATTCATTTCTGTTGACAAAGGGTAAACTTGAAATACACTGTACTGTATAATGAGCAGTGTCTTATAGAAAGAGATCATTTCCAACGATCACAAACTGCATCAGTGAGAAGTTCACTGTACCAACATCCCCACTTCTGTTCCTCCAGCTGAAGTCCAGGCCACCAGGGCGGTGATGCTGCTCAGCATCTTCCTCTCCACTGTGGCGCTGATGGTCTCCACTGTGGGAATGAAGTGCACCCGCTTCATGGACGGCAGGGCCGAGAGCAAATCCATAACAGTTATGATCGGAGGAATCATGTTCATGGTTTCAGGTGTGTTCATTGGTGTAGCAGGACCTGACAGACATTCACAGGCGCTCTGAATGAATTACATTCAGCAGGATTATTATATCCACATTCATCAATGTTGTATAGTAGGTCATTACCTTAATCTATTTTATAATTCAAATATCATAAAATTCAGAAAATGAAGTGAATCAGTGGTGCTTACAGATGACATCATCATTCCTCTATCTTTTAGTTGATCCTTTTCTGGTACTTTTTGCAGTCATTCTATAAATAATGATAATAATAATAATAATAATAATAGTAATAATAATAATAATAATAACAATAATAATAATAATAAAAGATCAAATCAATCCCCTAATAACCAGCACACATGCACATACACACACAAAAGATTTTAGAACTGGGACAATCAGTCAATTAATCGATTATTTGATCAACAGAAAAATAATTGGCAATTACTTGGATAAACATTAATTGATTGCTTTTTTTGTCCTATGTGATAATAAACATAATATCTGTAGTCTTGATGTTTGACAAAAACAATTTGATACCATCGTCCTGGGCTTTAAGAAAGTGTGATGGGCATTTTTCCTCCGTTTTAATTTAATTTAATTGGCCAAACAATTTAAGTATTGGTTGTGAAAATAACGAGCAGATCAGTCTACAGTGAAGGTAATTGTTGGTTGCAGCCCTAAATGATCCAGTATCAGTAGGGGCTTAGCAGGATTTAAATGAGCGCTACTGTGATGAACAATATGATGGATTATGTTTTTTCTTTTTCAGGTTTATTGACCATCGTCATCACTTCCTGGTATGTCAAAATGATCATTCAGACCTTCCATGAGTCCAATCACCTGCAAAGGTACCGCAGTCAAGTACACACACACACACACACACACACACACACACTAACTGATCTCGTAAATACACACATGCATCTAAATGTGTGTATGTCTTGTTTTCTTGGCAGCTCTGAGTTTGGTAAGGCAGTGTTTATCAGCTGGGCCGGTGGCCTCCTCACTATGGCTGGTGGAGCTTTCCTGGGCTGTCGGCGATGCTCGCGGCCCGAGTCGTCGGAGTCTATAAGCTCCAACCACCTCCTGTCCACCACCAACCCCAAGTCCAACTACGTCTAGTTGGGAGGGCACAGGAGAAGGGAAGACACAGTCCGTCCAGAGTTCAACGCCTAGGAGGTGGAAACACATCACTGTGAGATAGTTGTAAATATCCTACCTACATCCAGCCAGTAACTTGGATCAGGAACAGAATCACACACAGGATCAGGCTGTGTGACACGACTTGTGGCTGCAAACAGCCACGGCCGCAGTTTTTCCTGCTGTCAGGTGTAAGAATGTGAAGTAATTAGAAAATGATTTGTGTGGTTTTTCTTTTGATTTTACATGTCCAGTTTAAACACAATGGACTTTGTCAGCCTGTTTGTATATAGGTGAAATCAGTTTCTCTTCACAATCACCAATGAAGAACACTTGTTTGAATAGTTTACAAAGTAGCCATAAGGTTTTTACACTCTGCAGCAGGACTTCTGTACTTTGATGGTGTACTTTGCTACACATGCTATCCCTTTACCTCCTCAGTTTCACACTGGTGTTAATATTTGTTTGTGTATGTTGTTTATTATACGACTAAAGTTTTATATTTTGAGTCTGGTGTAACTCCTCAGGTTGTTTTTATTGTTTATGTAATACATTCTATGTACATTATGAGAAGAAAAATAAAATTATTTTGTTTTCTTTAATCTTGTTTACCTTGTGTCCTGTTATATTGCACATACATTTTTATTGTTTTGTACATAACTCAAAAAAATTGCTGCTGAAATTATTTGAATTTATGATTCCAAACAAATTGTTAACTATTAGAAATTGGTTAGAAATTGGATTTAAAAAACGACAAAACAAATAAAAAAACTCATTAAGAATTTAAATGTTTGAAACAAAAATGTGAATATTTCATACATACAACATATACGATATTTACTGATTGAAATATGATATTTCAAAGAAACTTGCCAAGTTGGCTTGGCACTCTGCTGAAGGATTGCTCTTATCAGAATAACTGAATATTTTAGGCAAATTATGTCATATTTTTTCTTTTCATTTCTACACATGGCCCTGGATAATATTTTCCTCAAGACACCGCCATACAGAAATTACTCTTTAATTCGAACTCCCATGGTGCACTGCAGTAAATTATGCCCTTGCTTTACATGGGCATCTGTTTCTCACAATGATGAAGTGTAAAAATACTCAATACAAAGACTCATTATGCAGAATGGCCTATACTTCAGCAATATATATTATATTAATGGATTGCGATTGCTGATTCATTAATGTATGAACATCAGTTTAATGCTGCAGCTGTTGCTTTAATGGAGCTAATTCTAATTACCCTTCTTTGTATACTGCTGGTAGCTAAACCCATGAATTTTTATTCAATTTTTGATTATATTTTCTATCAATAATCTGAATTTTCAAAGTGATAATAACTAAAGTTGTAAGATAAATGTAGTGGAGTAGAAGTGTGAAGTAGCATAAAATGGAAATAAGTAAGTAGTTCAACATTGTAGTAAAGTACTTTCCTGCTCTGGTCATGGTCATGGTCAAGACTGTGTGAGGTGCCACTGAGGCCTCTGTCTCTGTTTCAAGAGCAGTGTCAAGCGATAATCCAAATGTGAATTAGTTTGTGTGATGAAACAGGTAGTGTAACATTAATTTGTCTGAAGGTGTGTGTAGGTTGGGGTGTAAAGATTTAATCCAACAGCTGCTCAGTTTAAGCAAAACTTCACTGCATTATCAAATTTTACATTAAACCCACATTGAATTTGATGTGGTTCAATTTAAGGTATAAGACAATAAGACAAAGCAAATCATGCTGCCTTGAAAAGGTCTACGGTGCTCTGGTAATGAGAGCTTTCCTGGAACTGAAACAGTTTCCTTCCTTTCATATCTTCTGTAATTTTTCCCTTCAAGTATTGTATTTAATGGCATCGGCTCTTGCAGCTGCCAGTGCACTCGGAGTAAACAATTTACTGGAAAAGGAGGGAGAATTTCTTCATAAACCCAGTTGTGTTTTTGGTATTATGGAGAAAAGGGATGGTGTTAACAGAGCTACATGTGTGAAACAGCAGTATTACACCACGTTGTGTATCACCTGCAAAGGAGGGAAATTCTGCTGAAACATACCAAGTGTATTTAAGATGATTGAAAACCAACTGAGAAATTAAGAGATGAAACTTTGTCAGACTGCTTACATGTTGTGAAGAAACATACTAACACAAAGACAGAGTTTTTCTGACCTGACCTTGGTAAGGATTGTGCCTACAGATCTCAGAGCCAGGACTACAAATCCCACCACCTCGATTCCTATGTTTTGAACACATTACCACCACCGATTGCATCAATCTCATACCAGAAAACTGAGTCAAAATGTGTTTAACACCTTCTTTGACAGAAATGACTCGATGCTTTAAAGACATTAATTTAAAAAGAGTTTAGCCATCCTGCAATGGCTGCTGTTGTAATTATTTTTGTGAACACCATGGCAGTCCAACAAAAAACCTGACAGACTCAAGATCGAGATTGAGTCAGAGATTTCCTCACTCTTCAGTTGAAACAACAACAAACAGTAGGAGGCTGAGTTGTGTCCTCAGCACTTCCTGAATGCTCAGACATAAAGTGAAAGTAAATGGGAGAAATGGTCAGCTGCATGATGGATGCTTTGTGGCAGTGGTACAATGCAAAATAACCAGTGAAACAAGCAGATTTTTGACATTTTTTTTTCTTTTTTTTTTTTTTTTTAAATCTGCTTTAACTTTAACAGTTGTAACATGTTGTCATGCTGTATCCACAAACAGAACACACCTTTACCAGCCATCTGATCTGAAAGGTTGGACTTAGCTGAAGTTACTATATAGTTTCATTAATTTAAATTTTTTAGTTTTCATTAAATTCCTGTCAAAGTACAGTCACTTGAAAAGAAAAAAGGCAGAGGAACAAATTAAAGAGCACATACAAGTTCATCCAGTTTCCAAACCACAATACAATACTGATGGCAACAACCACAAAATTAAAAAAAAAACATCCATCATATAAGGAATTCATTAAGTCTGAGTAATGATGTAACCGTCTGGAGTAAAACACATTAGACCGAAGATACACGAGGGTCTTTTTCTTGTAGTAACGCCATTACAGCAACAGGTGATGCTGTAACACAATCCAGTAAACCAGCCCCGCAAATACCAATGTAAAACTCAAAGTGAGTTGTTGACTCAGTTTGAGTTTCTGAATCATTTCTGAGCTGTTAGTCTCTTGTGGTTGTTGTGTTGCGTTGCATTAATTATGTTATTTTGGTTATTTTTCCATTTCTTGTAGGACCTTTGTACAAAAAAGCAGAGATGTCCATTTTGAGTTTGTCTGTTATTGTTTTGTGTTTGCTTGATATCAATTATATCTGCTCTTTTTGCAATTATTATGGACAAACACTACATTTAGCTCATAAAATATTACCTATAATTGTACCCAAAAAGTCCAATTTTTCTACACTTATTGTGCCATGCTATTAAATGAATGACACAGGAATCTATAAATACTTCACATGTTCATTCTCTAAGATATTTTCTACTAAAGTAGAGGAGTCATCCAATCATAGAAATAAATAGAAAATAGAAAAAAAAAACCATACAAACACAGTCTTACTATGTCAATGTGTGAATGTGTCCTTACAGTAAAGAGCATGACACATCTGTAACAGAAAAAAAACCCTCAGCAGATGAGAAGCGTCTCATCATGTGATTCTGCAACATTCACACATTCACTTACTGACTCACAATACACAAAGGGAAGGGCTGAAAAAATGGGGTATTGCTTATGCAGGATGCCAGTAGAGTGTATTTTAATGAGTTTTCTCTGTTTGTTATGCTGAAAATGATAAAACTGTATCCTGTGTTATAACTTCCACAGTCTGTTATCAGATTACATTTGTGAAAGGAAAGAAAGAAACATTTCACTTAGTTTTTAGGCTAATAAATCAAATTAAATCCGGACTCAACAAATGCATCCCTGTCGAATGTGTCTGCACTTACAGTTGTGGATAGGCTCACAGAAATGCTTTCACCTGCTTGACCACATACCTGTGGCGTCTGTAGTTTCATACAGGTTGCTTAACCGGTTAACGTATTTTTTAATTAATTAGGCCAATTATTTATTTTAAGATTCACACATAAATGATAAGCTAAACTGGCACACTTTCCATTACTGGTCCAGAGAATTAATCATAATTAAAAACATTAGTCCACTTCATTTTGAAAACTGAAGTTCAATTGCTGCCTTAAAAAAAGTGAGCAAACATCACTTTAAATGGAAATTGGTTTTAATATAGCTGAAGTTATTCTAACTTGAAATAATGTGGAGTTATATATTTGTTTAACAAGATAAAGCAAGTTTTCTTCAATGGATAATGTAACATAGTTTAACTCAGACCATCAAGTTTAAACAACAAATGGTCATAAAACAACTTGAGGAACTTAAAGTTGACACAATGCTAATCTTCACGTTGGGTTCAATTTTCAAACTGAACCACATGTGGTTTTTAGTTTTTTTAGTTTTTTTTTAAACACAATTGCTTGTACATGAAAATTTCCTCAAGAGGGAGACAATCTCCTGTAAGTGGATAGTATCAGACTGTCTCCACACATTAAACCTCCTGAACAAAGACTTCAGGACTGCAGAAGACAAGGCTGCCAGTATATCTGTACACATCTCCCCATAGACGATATGAAAAAAGACATTAAGGTGTAAATATTATACTTTACGGGCTAAATACGGGGATATATTTATAACTTCTGAAATTTGAAATAAAAAAAAATAAAAAAGAATATATGAATAAATAACATTTTAATTTCATCTACTTACTGCTACTACTTATTTATTTGTATTTGGTGCCGTGTGCTCATTACAGGCACATTTCTTTTTCAGGCATTTCTGTGGTCACTTTCTCAAGCCCGAGAAGGAACCCACACTTCTTTTCAAAGTTTCCTCACATCTGCAACGGAGCGTCTGAACATTTAACATCTTACGCCACCAAAACCTCAGTTTTTCAAAATAAACTGAAAACTAAAGTTCAAATTAGTGTAGTGAAGCAAAGTAACATAAAAGTGTTTTTTGCTCATGTTTGTGACGATCAACTACGGGGTTCCCTGGATTGATTCTGCTCTGGCCATTCATTCCTTGGAGGGGAGGAGTTACCGGAGCCACAGAAGGGTCTTAACAAAATGTGTGTCCCCGACTAAAGCAACATTATTTCCGCCCTGCTCCGGTGCCGTCCTGAATTATCTCCGTGAGGAACATATAAATGGACAGTGAAACGAGTGTGTGACTGACAGCCGCTCTGCTCTGTCTGTCTCTCCGCCTGTCGCTCCTCACAGTCTGAACCCGAAGCAGAGGATGGATGGAAACTTTCCACCGGCTGCTATCTTGAGAGTGGTCCTGCTAACCGTCGTGTTGTCATCCTCAGCTGCTTTCCTGGAGCCTTACGACCTATTGTATGACAACGCGGTGCAGGCATTTTACAGCAGCGACTATGGCGATGTGGTGCGCTACATGGAGGGAGCGCTCAGCAGCTACGGAGAAGTCCGGCGCACCAAGGTCCGGTGCCGGCTGAGGTGCCAGGACCAGCATCAGTTTGATGAGACCTTCTCAGACCTGCGCTTCTTCGACGTGGTCCTGCGGAGAGCGGCGTGTATGGACGAATGCATCGAGGAGAAACTGGGCACGCAGTCTGTGCACAAAGTCAGCCAGGATGTAGTGCAGGACTTCCACAGGAGGATCCCCTACAACTATCTTCAGCTGGCTTATCAGAAGGTAAAGGGGGGGGGGGGGGATGTCTGCGTGAGGAATCAGTGAAGTGGGTCTGAATGATGGGTCTTTAGTTGCCCACTCAGCGGGGGGGGGGGGGGGATGTCTGCGTGAGGAATCAGTGAAGTGGGTCTGAATGATGGGTCTTTAGTTGCCCACTCAGCGGGGGGGGGGGGGGGGGGGGGGGGATGCTTTATTTGTCTGCTCTGCTCCACATTATAACCTGCTACATTCTTCATCAGCTGTTGCTGCTGCCCAGCAACGTGATGCAGAGTGATGGGAGGAGAGGTCAGCACATATGCAGGCTGGACAGGCCTGTGGAAAATTGCTATTACTTCTTGGAACTCAGTGGTGTTTCCACTTTAGTAGAAGACTTCAGTATTTGTACCTAAAAAAGTGTAGTGCATATACACATGCACCAGTACCTCACCCCTGTGCAGTAGAACCACATAGATGGGATATAGGTGTATATATTTGTACAACCTGAAACTTACTTTCAGTAAACCTACTTGCATCAGTCATGTTGGCTAACAGGGCCTGTTGTTTTTATAAGTCCCAGTAGTCATTAACATAACATAAGGCCACATTGATGAGGATATGTAGCTATAATCCAACTCAGCAGGATGTTTTACAGTTGAACAGTAAATGTTGAGGGTGACAGTTAAACATGTTGACCTGTAAACCTCAAAAGCTGTGTATCTTAGTTCTTCCAAAGTTGATGTTATGGAAACATGACATTTTCAGTCCTGACAGCAGCAAAATGCAAACCGTGTGATGCACCACTCACATGTCAAAGACTACATCATGTTGATATTAGACTTGTTTACAGGGCGATATCAGCAGGCTCACTCTACAGATGTCTGCACTTGTTTCACTCCTTTGTTTTACAGCCGCTTTGTGTTTTATGGCTCCTCTGTGTGCAGTCTTACTTTTGTGCAAATGTTTTTTTTTTTTCCCCATTTCGGCAGCTTCAGTTTTTTCTTTCTCTTTTCTGCTTCATCCCACATCCACAGTGGCAAAACACAGGCGGTGCGCTCGCTAGAGGAGACTGTTTTAACTCAATTCATTCTAGATGTTTTGCCACTCCTAAAATGCCACAATCTCTACGCGTTGTAAATATTTTTTGATTCACTCCATATTCATCCAAAAACAGTATTTCCCATGAGGTCCGTCTTAGGGTAGGCGTGGGAACAATCCAAGAGACAGATAAAACAGGAGAGCTGGGAACAAAGTGTAATTGCTTAGTCAGACTCTGTGCGACTCTTTGCTGTGTAAGTCCCCCAGGAACAAAAAACTTTGATGTGTCTGTGGCAGTCTAAGAATATTTGCCATCAGTTTTCTATTTACGATATCACTAAACGATGAACATCATCCATTGGAAGGATGTTTTTATTCCACACTCCCTATTTGGAAAGAGTTGAAACATTGATCTATGCAACAGGAGTTTGTTTCTGTGTTTTGTGTGCAAGGAAAAGTGTCTTCCCGACCTCTTTGTATGCAGACTATTATTTTGGACTTCCAGCAAGATGAAAAGAGTGGAACTTGAGCTTTACAAACACTTCATTCAACATGCAGGCATACAATAAGATGTGTGAGTGTAACAATGATACAGTGGTTCCTGCAGGGAAATTGCATCTGCATCTGTCCCTCAACAGCACAGTCAGGGTCAACTTCAGGACACCTCAGGGGGTGGATACTTGCCGTTTCACTGGCTGGAAGTGTAGCTACCACACAGCAGTGACTCCATGTTAGTATTTACAAAGAATTCGCTCAGGCTGTGGTTGAATTATATTCATCTTTTCACCTTCATGTGAGTAAGGAAGTGACATTTTAACCCAGGTGGAGCTCGGCTGGTAAGCTGGCACCATCTCCTCACATGAACCTGAGACCCAGTCGAATTCCACTGCCGCTGACTGCAGACCAGCTCCAAATGCCGGGGTGATGACACACAGCTTCCACCGCTCAGAAGTGGTGGGAAGTTAATCGGCCCTGTTACTGTCTGCGGGCAAATGGTTTCTCCATTTTTTTTTTCTGAATCAGCAGAGAAAGACTAAAGAGCTAATGTTATCCACTCATAAAAGTGCATGCTCCTGTCTAGACATGAGCATCGACACGGCCTCACACAAAGAGCCTCGCCCAGCTGTAAAAATATTACTCATCTTTTATGCAAATAGTTATTATTTCTCTAACATCTGTTTGGAAAGAAAAAAAAAGTGGCACATTGTGTTTTTCCCCTCTCATGAATGTTGGAGCAGATCTTTATTACGGCCTCCCCTGTGTTGCTCTGGTTTCCTTGCGTGTTGACGTCTTTATGAAGTGAGCACATTGGCAGCATCTCAAGGATGAGAGCTCTTATGTTGGTCTTACCACAGGTAAGGAGAGTCGGAGCCGGAGCGTTCCCATTGGCCAGGCCGATGAGAGCACATCAGACCAGTCAGTGTGTACACATGCATATTAGTATCTGGATCGTGTGTGTGTGTATATGTGTGTATATGTGCGCCGGCACCCTCACATGTGTGTTGATATGAGAGTGCTTGGTGGTGTTTGTGAAAATAAATAACATTCCTGCAGTATTTAACATTCCAGCGTCACACACCCTCCTGCTGACAGCTTCTGGCATAATGCTGCCATTGGGTCTGTAAGAAGAGGCTCCACAGTCACCAACTGTTCTCCTCACTGAGGCTGCTGCTGCTGCTGCGTATGTCCCCAGCTCGCCCATCATTTAGCCTGGCAAATATTTTATTTTCCTGTTGTGGTCTGTTTGCTTTTCTAAAAAAAGATAGCCACGCCACCTTTTGCTAGGTATTAAAGGGAGACTTTTGTAGCTGCCAGTGGGCTGGACCCCGATGGCCTCCGCTCATCTCTCCCACTGTCCACAGCTCTCGCTACAGTCGCCCAGCTGCGGAGCAATCAAAGGCCATGAACTGGCGTCAGGGGAAAGAGGAGATTGTATCTTCTCCAGCTGCTGTATCCTTAATCTGATAGGTCGCACAGTGCTGCTATTCCAAGAAGTGGAAGTAGGGTTCGTTACTCTGAGTTTAACAGCCTTTGAATTTATCCGTGTTTATTTTTGATTATGAAAAAGTGAAGAAAATCAGATAAAGATCAGAACACCAATATTAATGTACAAATTTGTTATTAAAAAAATAAAATACAGTTTAAATGGCAAACACACTTTTTTAGTTTAACTTTGTTTTTGTTTTGGTTTTTTTTTTCATTTTAGTTAAATGGACGCCAGCATTTTATCATTTTTTCTTCTCACTTTCTATTACTGCAAGCGTTTAGGTGCATGGAAACATTACATCTGTTTAAACTGTCATATCCTTTTACGAATCCGGGCTTAGGTATAAGAAAGGCAGGGCAATACAGAGGCGTAAGCTTAACCTCTTCAGTGGCACTGACACACTACTAGTCCGTCATTACAAAGTCACGCTGTGCCGCCAAGCATTCTTCAAACCCACAGAACTTTATTATAATTCCTAGTTGAGGTCCCAACGTTTCTTAAGATGCCAAATGTGTCAGAGTGAATTTTCATTGTGTATGAATCATGGAGTCTTGGGGTTTGAATATTTTACTCAGTATAACCATCGTATAGCTTCAGCGAAGGGCTGGAACCGCATGGAGTGGAATAAGATGATTTTAACAACCTTAAAGTTTCTCAATGTGAAATTAAACAGAACTGGATGTTAAGTTTGTTTTTTTTTTTCCTTTTAAACATGGACACTTCAAAGTACTGAAAAAGTTACACAACACATTTATGTAAAACAATCTTATCCAATTTTATCTAAATCACAAGGTGAGGCTTGCAAGCAGTGTGTCATCCATCCTGATCCAAACCTCCCAACTTCACCCGCTTTGTCAAATTGAAATTCTTTCCTTGGGTGTGATATTCTGCACAGGTAATTAATCCCTGTGGAGAAACATGCATTCAGCCTCTGCATTCAACCCATCAGAGTAATTAGGAACCTGAACGCAACACCCAGAGAGAGCCAGATACACACTGTTTTTATCCAGTGTGTGTGTGTGTGTGTGTGTGTAAATGTGCCCATCTCATAATATACCATCTCATATAACCAGACTGTAATGTAAGACCTGCCAGGAAAAATATCATAATGATAATGATCTAGTTTGTCCCTGGTTTGAGAGCTTGGGGAAGGCAATTACCAGTAATTAAGGAGGTTGATGATGCTCAGTAATGACCCTGTTGACGTGCTCATCTTTTGTGCACAGTTTAACCGCGGTTCTGAGACCAGCCCAGACTTTTAGAGTATTCCATTTACATGTAGCGTCAGTGTTGAGGAACAGAGATTCACGGGCTCCGTGTCCAAAATTGTGGAGAATTTGGCAGCAATCGTGAAGCGAATGCAAGCTGACTACGATATGACACACACGAGTCATTTCTTCTAATTGCACTGACATAATAGAGAGAAGAGCAGCTTTTCTCATGAGTTGATTTGCCTTGGGAATCGAGAGGCGTGATCCAATAACAATCCCATCATCACTTTGTTTTGAGAACTTCCCAGCACGATGCTGAAAGGTGACAGTGGGTCAGGACGGTCTCTGAAGCCTGCTGGTGTTGTGAGCCGTCTCTGGAATTTTCTCTTTTAAAGTCAGACTCATTGATGATTCCCTCTCCTCTGCGAGTATGATGATTCGAACGCAGCAGGCAGCTTGTGGCTCACGTACCGCCCTGCTCGCCTTAGATGGCCACGTGGTCAGTTGAGATCTGTTGCCTTGGTTGTGATTAGAGGTTTGGTGTGAGGTGATGATCATGATGCAGTGGTGCATTCTCGCTGTGATTTGTTTTTATCTTACTGAGAAAAGATTGACAGATTTGCCAAACATATCAGCAGAGGCTGCAGTGCAGGGGGGACAATGTCTGATTCCAGGTTGTTGTTGTTGTTTTTTTGTTTTGTTTTTTTGCTAAGCTTGAACCTCAGTAAGGAATGTTGGACGTAGTGAACACTGGAGTGGAAAATGAACAAATTTTGTACTGACAGAGCTCATAGCAGTGCGGATGATGTTATTGTCATCTGCAGCTGATAATAAGGGGATTGAAGGGTCCAGACACAGGGAGAGGGAGCTCTGTCTTTATTGGATCGGTGAAAGCGAGCAGAAACGCTGCCATTCGCTCAGAGGCAGGTTGTTTTGCTGCCAAGTCAGATTTATGTGCTTGATGTATCTGCGGGGTCGTTTTGCGGCTATCCTATTTGCGAAGTGACTGAGAGCCTGGAAGTGGTGCAGGAGTAGATGACAGTAGAAATCAGCTCTCCACCCCACTTTTCACTCAGAGTGGTTACGCAACTGTGACTCACTGAAAAGGCCCATTTAGAGTTTGTTACACGTAAAGCGGCTCAGCATCAGAGACATGAAGCGATAACGTAGTGTAGCAAGTTTTAGCATCTTCAAGCTAAAGTAAATCTTGTTATATATATATAGTGTACTTTAAAGGAATAGTTTGAGTCTCTGCTGGTGGTATAGCATCCTCATGGTGATTACAAGACTCCCGGAAATCCCTGCACCCAGCCAAGAAAATAGTCCTGCACACAACCCCTGTAAAACCACAACATGTTGTTTTTACATTTAAATTTTTGTATGTGTTCAGACATGACAGTGGTAGCAATCTTCTCATCCAACCCTCACCAAGAAAGTGAATAAGCATATTTCCCAAAGTGCTGAACTACCCCTTTAATGAACTGTTTAGTTGTCTATGAATATGTCAGATTTCTGTACAACAAGGCAAACATGATAGCTTTTAGGGCAATGAAATATCTTGCCTTGATACTGGTGCTGCTGGTGATGAGTTGATTGACACTTATTATTGGTAGCAGATTAAAAACATTCAGTCCTGACAATCAAATCATCGTTACAGAAACATCCGTTTATTTTTCCGGCCGTGCCTGAAATAGAAACTGGAAAAACATCTTACAGAGGCTTCAAGTACTTCCATTTCCTCAGTCATTAAAAAATAGTGACTACCTTGAAATATGACTCATATTAATGATGGAAAATGGATTTAGAGAGGTATTGCACCACTGGATTTAATAGATATAAATAATTCTCAATCTCTTTCTCCTTTCCACACACCTGTGGTGCCATTCGGCTGCTCTCCTGGCTCCGTTTACCCAGCCTGCACTACTGTGCTTTGCCCAGACGGCCAGACATTGTGGCACTTGGCTGTGCCAAAGGTCTTCTGCGTGACTGGATTTGAGCGGATAACGCACCACAGGAATGTGGGGGCATGCTGTGGCGAAACACACCAATATTGTTCTCGCCCTGATTAACAATTAAACAGCTACAGGAGAAGAGGAGGAGGAGGAGGAGGAAGCAGGAGGCTGGTGAAGGATCAATCCTGAAAACAATGCAGTTGTTTGTGAGCAGGGATGAGACAGCATCAGGTTGGCCCGGAGGTGACTTTGTCAAGCGCTGGCATCTGTGAAAGAGAACTTGAATCCAAACAGAACTGCAGACCGGCCAGAAGCAGGAGCTGACGGCGATCCGGACGTTTTTGATTCGACTCCCAAAACTTCGCTTTTGATTAATTGAGATATTTATCACAGTGACCGCATTCTGACCACAGTGTTTTCACAATTTATGGAAGATCACAATATCCCCTGTCACATAGAGGGAAGATTTGGACCAAGATTCACTTTTGAGATCCAACCAGCTGGAGAACAGCATTCATATATACATATACATGTGTGTCTGTGGAAGGGTTGGAGGACAGTTGTTGGTAGCGCAGACTGTGTGTGTGTGTGTGTGTGTGTGTGTGTGTGTGTGTGTGTGTGTGTGTGTGTGTGTGTGTGTGCGTGCGTGCGTGCGTGCGTGCGTGCGTGCGTGCGTGCGTGCGTGCGTGCGTGTGTGTAGGTTATCAGTCTGGCCAGAGACTCCAGGGTGTCTGTGTGGAGAAATCAGGGCTGAGATGGAAAAACAAGAGTTTGCCAGGCATCTGTTGAACTTCAGTAGTGACTTGAACTATGTGTTGGCTGCTGCGGGGGTGCAAACAGAGAAAACACCTCTATCCATCATGTTATCTTCTCGTGAAGGTTTTTTTGTTTTGTCTTCTTAAACCACAGGGAACATTTATTTCAATTGAATGTGATGCCCACACCTTGCCGTGAAACTGAGTATAAAATGTGTCTGCGTGCACTTTTCCTGTGTCTGACGAATGTGTAGACTTTCCAAGAAAAACACTTAAGTCAACTGTGGATGTACTGCTTTGGACAGAACATCTATTGACAAACTGTTTCCTGTGAACCCTGCTGTGGTTGCATCACAGAGAAGAAGCCTTATATGGACGTATGGATGATGATGATGAGGTTGAACATACATTGATCTTTATTCATACACCCATGGGTGTGTTATATGCTGTAAACCCAGCTGCTAAAATAGAAGAGATGGAAAGGGCCAGAGTAAACTCACTAGTTTGGTGTGTAGTATAGGATTTATTCTAAGTAGCTTAGTGTCCTCAGACTAAACACATACAGTATTTGGCTTTGACAGGACTGTTGGCACAGATTTAAGCCAACCTTTTAGTCCACACACAGAGCAAAATGTTCCTCAGGTTTTTGAGGTGTCATGTATCCAACTCACAGCTTGTTCTGAACAACCGTGAGCTATAAATTGTGCAAACGTCTCAAGTTGCTTCTGTCCTCAGCAGCTCATTTCTAAGAAGCGGAGAGCTGTGGGCTTAGGGGTGGAAACCACAAAGAGGGTAGAGGGTACAGGAAGTCAGATCTGCTGTGGAAAACACTGGAAAATGAAATAGTTTTCTTTTCACTTCACTTACTGTCTTGCCCTCCGTCAGTTTTTACATAGATCCCAAGGACACAGTGTTTGCATCGTTGAATGAAGAATTTAATGTATTGAAGTGAGAGCTCTTCTGGTAAGTTGGGTGAAATTTCATCAAAATCCCCTATGGCAGAACGTTTGTGGTATTTGGTATGTGCTCCTAGAAGCAGGGAGCCTGCATGGCCTCAGATCATCGGAGCAGAGACACAGCACAACTATTTTTTTTCCATTGGCTTGGTGAACCACGCTTTAGCCACAGCCTGCCACGATGTGATTGTATGTGTTTCCACTGCACCCTCACGGCAGCGGGTAAATGATATTGTTCTGGTATTGTGGTTGTGTTTGGGAGAAGGGCCAAACAGTGACAGTCTCCACCTCCTCTACCAAGGTGTGTTGACACACTGACTGGATCAGCTTGAGTCTGCATCTGACCACGATTCAGCTGAAGGATAGCAGAGCTGGAATCACCTCGCATGTCATATACATTTTGATATTACTCCTCTTCTATGCTTGTTTTTTTTTTTTTACATTTTATATGTTTTTTAACAAGGATGTAAGTCAGCACTTTTTCACAAGCATTTCTTAGGTAGATAAAACAGGATGTGGCGGTATAAAGCCTGTTGCCTTAAAGGTTCATTCAAGGTCATGCAGTCATGAGGCACAGACTACAAGTAGTAACAGTTTTGATAATCTGTGCATCGTTAAAACTATTTTCAAGCAACAATGCCAAACATTCTCTAAGTTTAGCTTCTCAAATGTGAATTACTGTAGATTTTCAGTTGAATATGTTTTAGGTTTCAGGCTGTTGATTGGACAAACAAACCTATTCATAGGCCTCTGGGAAACTGTGAGGGGCATTCTCTACTATTTTCTATGCACCAAACAATAAAGCAGAGGAAACTAATGGACAAATGAATTGATAATCATTGGGTTACAGCGCCAGAATACAGTAATCATAGTTAAACTGGGTAAACTGGAATGATGTTACACTTGATGGGTGATGTTTTATCTGCGTCTTCCATCAACCGGTAATGGGACTGACACATTTACATCATGTTGACGTTAATGAATGCGTGCTGTCGCTGAAACCAAATCTTCTTTAGAAAAAACAAGATTGTCAGTCGTATTTGCAGATATGAATTGTGGATCCGATGCCAAATCCTCCAGTGTTCGTCATTTTGAAGGCAGTTTGTTTGCCTCTTTGACCCCACGGCTGTTTCCTGTTAAATTCAATTAGATGTGTTGATTGTTTATTCAGCCTCGCTCCGCTGTCGTCAGCCAGAAGGGCGATGGTGCCATGGTGAGTGTGGTAAATGTGTGCTCGTCTGTTTTAGTGTTGAAAAGACAGAGATTAGGTGGGTGTTATTTGCATATGTCTTACATCAAAAGGTCAACAAAGTTGGGCCTGAGCTGCTCTTCAGCCAAATCCTGCTTCTACTATAAACGCTCCAGTGCAGATGTCTTTATTTCACACCATGAAAAGACAACATTACAGTTCTCTGAATCCACCCTACGCTGCACATCAGCTAGTTAAGTTGGACAGCTGGCATAGAGCAGAGGACTATTTCCAAATTGTACACCCCCTTCTTCCTCCCTCCGGCTGCCAAAGAATTATTCAAGTCAGCAGTGCATAACGCCAGGATTTCCAACTATTATCCCTGCTTGTGACCTGCTTATCTACATCGTCAGATCTCAGCATCTCCTCTACCCGTGAGCTTTTTCCCTGCAGGGAAACAGGTAGTATTACACCTATTTAGAGAACAGGAGAGAGTGGTTTCCATGATCCCATGCTGACCTGACCCCTGGCCGACACTGACCTCGCAGCGTCTCCACATCTGGTTCAGATCTCTGTGAATTGCAGCTAATAACAGCGCTAAACAGTGTTGGGCACAAGGAGCCAAAGACAGGCCTGTCTGCTGTACCAAAGTGGCGTGACAGCAGAGGGAGAAAGTGAGGTTGAGGCTGGAATGTGTGCAAAGGTACTTATTTCTATGGTAGCACTTATGTCATCTCCAGCCAATTAGAGGTCCTTCTTAGAGGCTCAGGTGATGAGACAGTGAGGTCAGCCATCAACATAGTGCTGCTCTCAATTTTGCAAGTAAGCCCTCTATCGGTTGTATGAATTACCAATCCAAACATATTGTCCTTTATTTGACAAAGCTGCTTTATAGCCTCAATCTGCCCCTTGATTGTTTACACAGTTAACCACGCTGCTTATATTGAATTGAGGCAATTATTTAGAAAAAAAATAATTCATTTGTTTCTAATATAAATAAGCCAAGAAAGCTGAAAGTAGTTTTGGAATCCCAACATATGCCTGGGTCATATCTCATAGCCTCCAGAAAGCAGTGATTTAACAGGATAAAACACTGAAGGGTGTAGGTGTTGATCTTCCCTCATATAGTATCCTCAGCCAAATATCCTTAAAGAACCTTTTCAGTAAATTCAGGATTTTTCCCCAAGCAGCAGTAACATATCATCTGGGAAAAGTTAAAGTGAGGTCAGTTTTGCATCATCTCCTGCTGGCTCCTGTCCTGTCTTACAGATTAGCTGCACTGATTAATACGCAGGGTGAAAAGAGACATAAGGAGTTATACGCGATGGAAAATCTTTGACAGCAGCCCCTTGGCTTTCAGTTAAAAACAATTAATCATCTGTCTAATAGAATTAGTACCCATGTGCCTAAAGCATGGCTGCATCTAATCATTAGTATTTCTAATTATTATAGCAGTTGACTTGCAAGCTCAAACCTGCAGTAACTGATTTTCTAGCATCTTTAGGGGCAGCGAAAACAAGCTGTGAACACAGTACTGACACATTATCACTTTCGAAGTAGCAAACAGTGGCTAAGTTACACATTCAGCAGTTACAGAGTCATTTGTGTTTCTGGGCACCTGATGAATTAAAATTCAGTAAGTATTCTAATTTTAACTTTGTCTTGCTCTGCATTAATGCTTAACTATTTTCAGCAGCAGGTCTCTATTCTTTGTTTGATGTTAACATCAAATGCCTTGAGCCATCAAAATAATGTATGAAGGTAAACTCACATTATGTTCCTTCGAGTGTAGCAGCACAGTGCTACTTTGTGCTCTGTGTTCTGCCCAGAGTTGTAAAATTTATACACAGCACAGTTCCCAGAATACCATGTGTATTTTTAAGTGTTTGTGATGGTATGATGCCAAATGAATGCCGTGATGACTGCACAGAGAAAAACAAACCTGCGGCACCAGGTTTACGCACTGACCAAAATTGCAGGATCATGGTTGTATGGCTTCTGAATGGTAAAAATTATTTGTCTTATACGTAATGTTTTACAAGACCTACATCCTCCTCCTACATCCTGAACATCACTCCACTGTACTGGTTGTTAACTTTAACTGTCTAACATCTCAGTGTTAATGTTTTATGATCACAATATTTTCACATCCGAAAGTAGAGCTGATCATGGCAGACATGTTGCACTGTTACACATCCTTGTGTTGAACGTTTTTAAAAACTGACTGAGTTTATTCTCTCTTTCTAATAACACACTCAGGATGATCTAAAACAATTTCACACTAAAACCTATATCCTAAAGTACGAGTAGGCCCATGTAAATCCTGTTTAGATGCCTGAAAACTCCTTTTACAGTTGGCCTCTGATTGAGGCCTGTGTTTATATTCAACTCTGTTTGCCAGTTTAGTAATGAGTCATTAAAGTGCGGATTTGGAAGTTCAGTTATGTGAAGCATTCAGAGGAGTGTGATGTCTCCCAGCGGGAGAGCCCTCACAGAGAATATAAACTTTATGGCTCCAGTTGTGATTGTGAAGGAAAACAACCTCAGACCTGCCACTTCAAGACGATGCATTACCCTCTGACCACATGCGCCCAATAAAAGGGACGACATCAGTCATCTTGAATGTCTACATGCAGGAGTAATAATTTAAGTTGTGGAGACAGAGGCATATATGAAAATAAACGCTTCCTCCTGCTGTAATCATAAACACTAGGACACAGCCAAGGCTAGAGACACGTTCAGCCCTGGAGAAAAGAGACTTCTAGAAAGTTCACAGACTGGTTTGAGGGTGTCCGGTGTCGCCCTGAACATGTCTGCTTTGTATAATGTGGTGGCATGTTTACAATCATTTATTGTTTTATCCTTGAAGCTGTTTTGTTGTACCGTCTCTGGTTCCTGTTTGCTGAAGTCCTGATTTTTGTTGTCATAGTTATTGTGACTATCGGCGTTTGCTGAAGAGGCCCTCACAAAGAGGAATGGGAAATACATGGGCGTAGATTCTACAAAATATAAACCATAAGGAAAATAATTCATTACTCAATCCTTGTTTTAATTTTTGTGTTTAGTGAACAGTTGTATGTTGCTTGTATTTCAGTTATACATTAGTATTGAACACAAATAAAAACCTAGTATATGGCTGGACTGTGTATGATCTATGTGCGAAATTGAAGACATTGTTGAAAACTGCTGTAAACAACTGACATCATCGTCCTGTTTGCATTCTGCCTAGTGTCAGCTGGTTTCAGCCCTTTTATCCGTGTGCTTCTCTCATACTCTCTGTACTCAAATATACAGTATTTTAATAGAGCTGAATTTCCTATTGAACTGTTCTCATTTACATGCTTTTCTGTTTCTGTTGTAAGGAAACGGAACAAGTTTTGAAATTGTGACAGAGACAGCCCATCAAGACTGCATGTTAACCTCCAAGCCATTTTCAAGTTGATGCTCTGCTCTGCTAAAATCCTGATTTTATAACCAGCCAAGAAAAGGGGCACTTTTTCTTTTGGAGGAAAATGAATGTTTTATTTCTGCCATGATGGCTCAGGTTTTTTTTTTAGGAATTTAATAGAAACAGGATTATCCTCTGGTATTGTTGTCTGGTGTGGAAATATGAGCAGTAAAGTAAGCTTGACAGGCTTCTTAATTTAGCAGGTAAAATACTTAGGGTGCTTTAGGCCCATCTCAGAGGCATTCACAGAATGTGAGTCCTCTGGAAGGCCAAGGCCGTCCTACATTGTCCTGACCAGCCCTGCACAAAGAGTTTGAACTCATACCGTGTCTTTGCTGGGGAGACATAAGGACTACAGTTTGCTTTTGTATCAGGGGCCACTGATAATGCTCCAGATGGACTTTCTTATGCACAGTAGTAGCTGTCTTCGCTGCCTCAGGCTCTGTTGTGTTTCCACTTGCACATGAACATAGATTTACATGTTGTAATTCCTCAGTTCATTGACTTTCATTAGAGTTTTAGAATTGAATCTTTGTTAATATCCACTTAGTTACCAACAGACTCTAATGTTTATTATATATTTTGTGAGGTAATGTTTATACGTAGAGGCAGGCGTGGTAAAGCTTTATTTATAGTTGCTAAGTTGCAATCATAGCTGCAAGTAAACTGTTGATACCAAGTTTATTATATTATTAAAGGCCAAGTTGATACTAAAATGCCATGACTCACTTATAAAACAGACTCTTTTTAACATTTCAAACACGTGTTATCATGTAATAAAAATGATACCACTGCATTCCAAAGTGACAGTGAACTTTTAGCTGTATTTACTGTCACAGGCTCCACAGCAACATGCTGCTGGCAACATCCACCGCTGTGTCTTCCACTTGAAAGCTGGCACTGTTGTGTAATAGTGCTGATAAGTGATGCGGCAGATAGCAGAGTGAATACAAGAGGCCATGCTGCTGAGTGTTGTGGCTGTATCATCCCTGTCAGAACATCTGTAAAACAACCATCTCAGTTTCTCATCCTGCTGTTTGCCAATGTATGGATGAGTTTTCAAATCTAACGAAACATAAACACCAAAGTGGCTTCATCTTCTCGGCGCAGATACTGAGTTGAAATATATTTCGGTTTAAATGACCTCCTCAGAGGACTGTACCTTTTTCTGTGCTGACGTATTAAAAAATCCACAGGACTCAGATATTTCCTTTCATCTTGCTTTACTGGCAAACCCCAAGCTCTTGTAAAGTGAGGCCCAACATGTTTGCATTTAATGGTCTAAATAAGGCTGTCCATGGTAGTTAAAGTGGTTTTAGTTAATTATAGGAGTTAAACCCTGAGAATATCTCCCATGCTTATGACATATGTTTGCAAGAGTGTGATGTTTTGAGTCCTTTGGCACAACTGAAATAAATCAAAAGTTGTGTAGTGTAATTAACTGAATTCCTTACTTTAACTATGGCTTACACAATGTGAACCACATCTCATTAAGATGCTGAATGTCAGCTGAGCAACAATGTCGAGGAAAATGTCTGCCGTCGTTTTGTTACCACTTCCTCCCAGAAAAAGCTACTAATTAATGAAATCCAGTGCAGTAGCTCACCTTGTGGGTTGGTTTCTAAGCAACAACAGGGATACAAACAGAACCAATGAGAGGGTTGCTGCTCTGTGGTGTGGTGACTTACAGCATCTCTTCATCAAAGAGGAATTTTTACATGGTTTGGGAAGAAAACTGAATGTTGGAGACTGTGTCATTCTAAGGAAATGAGCGGTTAATTCCCCAAGAGGGTCTGTAATATGGACTCAGATTGGGACGAGGGAGAGAGGAGTATGACTTTCTGTACAGTAGGGCCATTGTAGCGCTGTGCAGAAATGACTTCATGACATCATGTAGATGTTGGACAGTAAACAATCATCCTTTGTTATACATAGTTTGAGTGGGAAAATCTTGCTATGGGTTATTAGAATTCCATAGTGCAGTTTCTCTGAAGTGAGGTTTCATTGGTTTTACGAGTGGCAGTACGTCACCTTATCTTGACAGCTTTTAATATACTGTACATCAGGCCACTGCTGGCACGGGGTTGGCTTGCTGTCATGAAAATGAGACATCAGGTCATTTTTATTGAGGAATCTTTTCAAATAGCTCAGCAGTGCATTTTAATGAACCTTTTCACTCAGGATGCTCTCAGTATGAAGCAGGCTCCTCGTCCTCTCTGGCTCCTCACTCTTTAACTCTTGTGTGGGCCTGCACTCAAAGCTGCTCCATCACAGCCAACAATAACACAGATCTTTTTTGGCTTCTCGCTCGCTGGTCGCAGTGTGGTTTTCAGTAACGTGTAAGCATGTCATACATACAGTGAAGCCTCCGTCTTTCATGTTTTCCATGCTTCTACTGTACAGCGCGGCTGTGGTTTATGGCCGAGGCAGTGAGGTTTTAGTGCATCGTCAGCCCGTGGGAGGCTCCAGCTCAGGCTGCATGTGTGGTGTGAGAGGCATAGCAGAGAGGCTCAGTAATGGGATGCACAGGCGCTGACTTGGCCTCATACATCGTATCATTGCCAGGGCAGGATGAGCTCATGTGAATTAGTGGTGCTACAATAGAATTTCAGTGTGGAATGAATGATGCATATATTGCAATCATAGTTTTTCCAACATGGATTCTGTCTGTGATCAATGCTCCTCATATTCCTATAGCTGAGACACATTTGCACCAAACGTGTCAGAATTATCCAAACTCTGGATCGGTTATTTCTTTAGTTCAGTATGTGGGAGCAGGTATGAACACCAAACTAATGAGGCATCAAACTGCGTCAAGATGTGTGAGACTCTGACTCACAGAGTCAACCAACAAGTTTTTATGGGTAAATATAAAGAGCATCATTGCCTGATTGGTTCTGGATATTAGAACTGATATTTCAGAGTTAAGAAATCCGATATAAAATAATATATCAGCTGATAGTAATGTTTTGACATAAACATTTTTTTTTGTGATTGAACTGTGATTAAGCCAAATCCTGAGTGGGACATCTTAAAGTTGACAAATAAATTTGTATAGCAACACTGTTTCTAAATTATAAAATTATACAGAATGTGTAATAAGTTAGTGTTGGCCAATATATATGTCTGTCCTGCCAATTTATAGCTCTAAAAAAGATGGTTGTTGACATTGGATACTCTGTCACAATGTCTAGTGCCTGAAGATGAGGTACTAGCTCTGGAATGAACGAGGGCTTCTGTGAATATATCTGCAGATCTGTCATTGTCTGCTCTGCTGAAACCCCTGGCCCTTGTGTTTTCAATCATGGCAGCTCCAATCACCCTCACCTTTGCTTCAACTACTTGCCCGTGCCCTGAGGCACACACACACACACACACACACACACACACACACACACACACACACACACACACACACACACACACACACACACACACACACACACACACACACACACACACACACAGTGGGGTCAGATAGACTTACAAACACTACATCATCCTCTAGATAAGCGCTCTGTAGGCCGCTGAACACCCAGAGTTACACTTCAGTGGGAATTGTCAGTGCTACACGTCAGTAACATGTAATCTACGTAGAGTAACATGTTGAGTCACTTTCCTTTGGTGCATGAGATTAAAAAGCAAGGTAGATGTCTGACGATGTTTTGGAATGTCTTAGATCTGCTTTTCTTTTGTCAACCCCCACCCGCCCACACACACACACACACACACACACACACACACACACACACACACACACCTCACCCACTTACAGCTGTCATGGCTTAGTGTATAAATTTACACTAAAAACAATCCTTCATCCTTGGTTATCCTGCAGGCCTAGGAAAGACTACAGTAGGTATTATTAACTGCTTTACAAGTGGCTTATTCCAACACTTGTGGCATGCAAATGTGGGGGCACAACTGTGTGGATTGCTCAGTGAAAGTTTAGACTAGTACTTGTTGTCCCTCCTTGCTTTGTAATTTAGGGATTGTGTTTTGGAAATTACCCCTATTTTGTAAGCAGGTTATTATATGATGTTTTCTGTTTCTAACAGTAGCCCTCCGTGCCTCCTGAGGCCATCACAGCCATCAGGTGAGCCCATTCTTTCCAATGACGTGATGGTGAAAAATGCGAAGTTCAGGTTTTACGAGGTTTTATGTGATTATTTCATTTTCCTGCCTCTTCCCAGCAATTCCTGGTATAGCAGACCGCAATAAAACCCAAACAAAAGAACTGTCATATGAATATTGTGTCTGTGGATTGTGGTCAGTAGCTAATGAAGTTAATGGAAACAGCAGTTGCGGCTGGAGGCTGCGTGGTCAGATGCCATGTCACATCTTCATCCCGGGTGAACGGAGGCAGGGAGACGAGGCAAGCAAAGACACGTCTCATTCTCAGGGCCTCAGTTCGGATCCAGCTGTGAACAGAGAGGAAATGAGGTCAGGCACATTTTTGGAGCCACCCCCACCGACACAGACACACACACACACACACACACACACACACACACACAACACACACACACACACACAATAACAATGATGCATTTCCTCAGCTCTTTTCATCATCATCTCATCATTATCATATTTAAATCAATTTTTAGAGGTAGGCTATTTGTCGAGCTGAAATGCCACCTGGTTCAACTCTTAATTGTGGCTGTAGTCAAGCTCTCCTGAAAGCTTTGTTTTGGGAGGTCTGGGGCTGTTTTTCCCCTCCAGATTGCTGGGGATTTCCTCTCCTCCCCTGGGGACATCCTGTTATCTGAGCTGTGATTCAGTGGAAAGACCTCATTCCAGTGACTGGACCTTTTCTCCCCCCCCCCCCTAGATTTCTACTTTTGATTGATGCGGGCCGGTTTTCAAATCTACAACTCCACATTAAATACCTTGGTTCCATTATGCGGCATTGGTGTAGTATTTCATTAAGTTACAGACCAGACTATTAAGTTATTCTATTTCCAGTTTGTGAAATGAAAAGAAAAGGAAATATAAATCAATCACTCTGTCCTATAACTCTAGCAGCTGTGTGTGGGGGATGACTCAGCTGTGGACAAGAGGAAACACTTTTTTAAGGGGAAATTAATTTACCAGCTCTGACTCTAAAATTTCTTTTCCAGGAAGGTGAACTGAGTTTTGAAAGCATCTTTAGTTGTTAAGAAAGGTGGTTAAACTTAATCTGTTCAGGCCTAATTCTTTTCATTGTTATCAACAACATAAGAAAACTTTGACTAAGGTCATGTGCTGTTTGGAGAACACTGAATGATTCGGCCCTGAACCACCGAAATGGGTACGATCTGCTCAACTTTTAAAGAATAAATATCTTGACAAGTGTTGGATGCATTGAGATAATATTCAAACGTTCCTTTGTCTTCTTACACAAAAAATAAAGAAAATTCCAATTGGTCAAACTTCAGTGTTTCCAGCAGACCTCCAGAGCTAATTCTTGTTAAATGAATTCTTGTCAGCCTCAGCTGTACTTGGAGAGAAATGCTCATTTCCTCTCTGGCCTCTTGGATACTAGCAAGCTCGGACTTCTTAACCTTTGGATGAGCTCTGGTTTGGTACAAAAAGTGAAAGTGCAGCCACCTCTTTGATTCACCGTCTTACCAGGAAAGACTTGTAGAGACACCACTATTATCTTTTTAATTGACCAAAGTAAATCTAACTGTCTTAACTGTGAACATGTTTGTTCAAGTTCTGCTCAGAAACTAAATCAGATGGCTATTACACAACCCTGACAATTTAAACTAAGACCTTTCCTGAGTGATCTCATGCTGTTAAAAACCTGCCCCCTGGGATTTCTCATGTGTTTCACCTCAAAGCAAAGCACACCCCAGTGAACCAGTCTGAACCTTAGCTCAATGTAAATCTCTGTTTGCCCTCAGCTTCTCCCTCTGGCCTTATTAATTAGACATCATGACAAAAGTTTGGTCAGGCCTGCTCTGTGTCACACCAGGCTTCTCCAAAGAGTAATTAACATTACTACATGCTGTGCAGAGGGAGGGAGACTGATAGAAATATAGGCCAGTTGTGCCCAGGGGCCTCTTGTTAAACAGCTGGGTGGGGTGAACTCTGGCCTCTACGGCCCGTATTTTGGTGAACATGGCAGTTTGTCATTCTCTGAAAGAGTCTTATTAGTGCTATTCTTGCAGAGTTACACCCAAAACTTTAGTGGAGATTTTGTCACAATGAAAAAGATACTGCAGCAGATAAAGCTGTTTGTTCTTTCTGTCCAAAATCCTCTGGTTTATGAGTAAACGTGTGTTCCTGGGGCTCCTGACTCACAGCTTGAGTCTTGCCCAAGTTTGATATCAGACATTTTCCCCTCTTTATTTCCTCTTTCATCCAGACTCAGCACAGTGATCTCATTTTATGTCTGTGGTAAAGGAAGTGTTACTGGGACAGCAGCAGCCTCTCAGGTCTGGATCAGGATGTTGGGATCAGCATGTGTGTGCGAAGAATGCGAGTCTGGAATTCACAAATTAATCTGTAGCAAGCTTCAAGAGATGCATACTTATCCAATCAGCTTGAGAATTTGCTGAAGTCATGCAAACACAGGCTTTGGATGATTTCCTTTCTTTTAATATTCTCTCAACATGTGGTCTGTTCTGTTCACATTGGTGTCACCTCAGCTGCAAAGAACCCAACTGTCTGTCCAAGCTCCCATCTGAAGGCACTGAATTACATTAATGGTCCTGGATGCTTACATATTGTATCATGCTTGCACTCCGCTTGCAAGTGCTAACTTTTTATATCTAAAGCAGATGTTTGTCCCTACTGTGTTGCCATAAGGCTTCATTTTGTAAAGTCTGTCTTAGAACTTTATGCAAGTAAAGCTGACACTGAAGCATTTTGCCAAAGGTATTATATTATAGTTTTCTCATTGTTCTTCTTATTTATTTGGTTGTTAAGGCGAGACACAATTTTGGACCCAATCTGAACACAATTAAAAAGGTCCACAAGACTAGTTTCACCCAATCTATAAACCTGAAGAGCTACAAAATGCAGTCAAACTGAATACACCCCAAATAGAAAAACACTAGTCCTGACAAAGTGCGGTGCGGCACCAAATACCAAGCAGCTGTGGAAAACAAAGGAGCAATACATCTCAATTTTCAGACTTGAGACCCGTGGTAATGCACCTAATTAGACTGAATTTAATTTGGGTAATTTCGGGTCTGGCTTGGTGACAGGGAACTGAATGAACCAAATGGACCAAAGGAGACTGAGATCCATAACATAACTTACAACTAACTTTATCAAAGATCATACCCCAGTAAAGATGATGGAAAAATCTTGTGGGATGTTGTGGATGTTGCTGCTTTTGAAAGTGTCACTGTCTGACCAGATAATGCGAAGAATGTGAATTACTTCGTTATTTAATTAGACACAACAATACTTATTTTCACCATTCTCCACGGCACTTCTGTATATACCAGTGATAAAGTAAGAAATTGTTTTGGCTAGTTTGTCAATTTTAATACTGCTTCTGGATATGTAGTTAACAGGTGAATTTTTGTGCAGCGAAGCACTGATTTCAGCCTGGATTTCATTGGCTTGTGTGCTGCATTCATGACTTTCAGTGCAAGTGTTTATACGAGGTGAGGTGTTAAATAATGAGACCACTGCTGGTTCGACTTACATAATCCCTCTCTGATTGCCACACCTCGTAGACCTTTTGAGATATTTATCTGCTTTGTGTTTTCTTTCCTGCTCAATAGGATCAGCTGTGTTTTCCAGATGTTACACAGATTATTTCATAACTCTATCTTTAAGATAGAGGTGTTTGTGAAACACAGTTAGATGTTAGTGGGGGTTCTGTGAACCACAGTCTGCCAGCTACAACCAAGATTTCTCTGCAGAAGAGAAGCAGGCTTCGTATAATGAACAGATGTCTAATTCCAGACCTCCTGTGTGTCCTTCGTTGCCAAACCACTTCCTCACAGTGGTATAACAGCAGAGAGTCTAGACCTGAAACTGAGAGCTTTCAGCCTCTCACCTCTGTAGTTACAGGTGACAAACGTCTCAAAATACCATCACCAGGGTTTGATAGTCGCTCAGTTCCAGAAGCCTCTTGGTTAACTATTTTAAGTGGCAGCTGGCATTGTTTCCTGCCAGAGTCACAGCACTGAAAATAAGTTCCCAAGTGGAGCAGAGTGTGTCCGAGCTGCCAGAGTCTGAATGTTGAGGATTCTTGGAAAAAGAGATCCTGTTAACTTGTGTTGTGGTGTTTGGCAGAAGAAAACCAGGACTCTCTGTCTCTTTCTGCGTTTATACATTGCTTGGGAGGTCGGGACATTTGCGGGGGAGAATGTGCATAAATTAAGAAAGCATCTGCGCCCTTTTTTCAAGGGTCGACACTCAACATCATTACCCCCTCACCTCCTCACCCTCTCACCCTTACCCCTGCTCATTTAGACCAGAGAGACTCTCAATCCCACCGGCGAGATTGGAGCACACATGGGTGGACTTTCGGATACACACACTCATGCATGAGCACACAGATGCTCAAACAAACCTCTGCCTGAAGTGTACACATGCGAGACTGCACACACACAGGAGGGGAGGTGCACGTGTGACAAATCAACAAGCCATAACTCACACACATGCATCCTCCTCCTGCCCACACTCATGTCTTCCACCTCTCTCCAATCCAAACTGATCTCATAGCGACTCTTGCTTGACCTCGATAGGTAATCCCAGCACATGTTTTTATTTCATGTGCTGTTTTGGGGGAAGGGGCCAGTGTTCAGTGGTACAGTAGAAAGAGTGTTGATTTTATTCCCTGTGACCCAGCATGACCGCGCCAGAAACCATTGCCAGGTGAGCTTCTCTACCATGCAGACTGAGGGGTGCCGATCGATATCTCTGTCTCTAAGTGTTTCAGGATGGCTGATACTGAGGAATTAGCCGCTGTCTGTCATTCACTGTCACAGGCGGTGCTCAGAGAAACAACATGCAGAAACACTTGTACAAAAATGGAGGCTGGTGCCGCTCGTGGTTTTGTTTCTGAGACACTGTCGGGATGAAATGTGTGCTATGATTCAGTCAGCAGGCCGTTAGCCAGGCAGCCTGTCCATCAGTCAGTCAGTGAGGCTGCTTTCAAAATACAGGCTGTCAGTACTGTTACATTTAACAAATATTTACCCCTAGATCTTACTTTAAGAGTAACAATAAAACATATATTTAACCACATTATCATTGTGGCTGTAGAGATGGCAATGTTCATCTCACGGTTGGTCCGCCACAAACTGAATTTGGTTATTCTGTGACTTTTCCTCTTGTACCACCAGCAGATCAAAGTTTTCACTTATCCAGTTGGCGCAAAAAGTTGAGCAGACATTGATGCTTTGTTTGCAAATGTTACGAGGCGTATACACTTTAAACTAGTAAGAGTTAAACCGTCAAATCATCAGCATGTTAGCACACTGATGTTAGCATTAACATACTATAGCACTGCTGTGCCTCAGTCCAGCCTCACAGAGCAGCTACAGCGTGTCTGTAGACACTGTTCCCACAGTTATATAAAAAATATTACACTAGTTATAAAGTATAAATCAGATATGTGTGACTTGTGTGGGAAAACATCAAAATTAGAAAACTTTACATTTACAGTTTGATCATATCTAGAGTCCGTCAGTCAGTCATGTGCCTCATTTATGTAAAAGTATTCTCAATCCTTCACGTTCAAGGCTCTATCTCCACAGGAGATAGTTTCCAGAGAGATGTAGGTGATTATTTTCATCTCCCACAGTGCTGTCTTCTGATCGTAGTCTCAGGTGCTGCTGTTATTTTGGGCTGGTGGTAAAATCTTTTTTTTTTTTAGAAACGGTGACTGACGTTTTTGGTAGTGTTTTGCATTGCCTCTGTGATTTATAGCCACTAAGAAATGCAGCTAAAAATGTCTGTTTTTTTAAGAGCAAAATCTGTTCTGGTTATTTTGCTCAAGATGAAATTGTATTTATTTTTCAAACTTTCCTCAACTTCCAAACAACATTCTTTTATCAGTCTCACTGATAAAAGTGAATGTTGAGTCTACAGTGTCAAGCACATTTCAAACATGCACATTTCAAGCATTTTCTCTGATACTTCGACACAGATGATCTGACACACAGAGACAGATGAAGATACTGTGGGACCCTCAGTGTGTGGCCACACTGGATGTGCCACAACAGGAAATAGAATGTAAATGATCTTATCAACAGATAAACAAATAGTGTAAGATTGTAAACAAACTGCCCACATCTGGGCCAGCTCTCCCTCCCTATCCCACCGTGGAGAATTCCAGCTTGGGCTTAGTTTCTTCAGCTTATGAGAGCTCAGTTTCTCTAAATAGGCCTAATCATAGAGACACAGACTTTTATTCTTTTTCTAAATTGGACATGGAATAAAAACCAAATGGACAGACTTCGACTCAAGCTGGGGTCAATTGGTTTCCATTAGCCTTTCCATCGCTAGTGGGTCCCATACCCCCAACAGTAGAGTCATGTAAGGGTTGCCCTTTTAACAAAGAACAATGGAGGGCAGAAGTAAAGTGGAAGCAGCTTTTCATAATGAAAGATGGAAATCCTAGCTGGAACCGTGTTTAAACCCTCATAGAAAAACCACATGGAGCATGTTATTGCCAGGTCTGAATTTATGATTGTAGGAGATTAGCATTGGCTTTGGTATTGTATGTTTTTATTTCTAGGTAAGATTTTGACGGTGGTGTTCCCTGATTCTATATCGTTTCAGCTTAGTAACGTTCACATAAGAGCGCAGCACGCGCTTGGCTGAGGATTCTAAAGTAGCGGCAGCAAAGACGAGCCAGCAGCATCACTGACATTACAAGCAGGATTCAGCTCCAACGCTGTTTCATTCATGCTGTACAAAACCACAACCTTGATTACATGGTGCAGTCAAGCAGGCCTACCCTGCTCTGTTACCAGCACTTTCCCTACAACACACAGTCTCGTTTTTGAAGCCATGCAGCGCCATCAGAACTCACCCCTTACACCACACTTTAAGCCTGGTGAGGCTCTTGATAACATCTCCTTTACATCCAGATTTCCATATGTTATAGTAAAACCCACCAAAGGCTTTAACAGAAGTGAATGAAAAACGTCAGAGTTTTCCACAGTGCAGATCCAGTCTGCTCTGTAGGAGTCTGAGGCTTCGAGACATTTAGATTTGTTACCGTTGAAGGGTCTGAAAATCGGGAACTTGTCCTTGGTGAAATGTTGCTGCCATGCTGAATGGTAACTTATAAAACACAAACACATGAGTGCCTCGGTTACTCTTTGATCGCCATTCTCAAACTCCCTGCCTGCCTCTGTACTTGCTGCCTGCCAGTCATTTAAATTTAAGAAAAACAATGACTGTCTATCACACGCTCTTGACTCGGTGCCAGTTACACTGCTCAGCACATAATAGCAGCATCTAAATTCGAAACTGCGGTTAACCAACCAAAATGAAAGGTTAAAATTAAAAACAAAAACATGGGAAAGAGTCGGCAATTTTTGAATTTAAACTCTGAATCAATTAACATCTTTTCAGTCTGCTTAGAATTTACATTGTGTTCACACAGTAAACAGCGCTGACCAGTAAACTGACCAGTGCTAGGAACAGTTTTTGCTCACAGGCCCAGTACACAGAAAGACTTTTCCTGTTGTGTTCGAGCAATAATCCCTGAATTGACACATCAGAGTTCCTTTTCATCTCATGCAGCGCTGAAGTGGCCCCAAGAAGTGTGTCTTATCTGAGCTCCACGGCTCCTCTCCGTCACTGCTTGAGAATGTGAGGCATGCTGGTTCATGACACGTCTCACCGCTCGGTCATCAGCCTGGCACCCACACGACCCCTGACCTCAGCGCTGTCCAGCCACTCAAAGACAAGTCGCATCAAAGAGAAAAGGCGAGGGGGTGGGGGTGGGGGGCGTCCCTGCCTATGCAGAGGGTTTAGCCACAGAGAGTAAGAGGTAGACAGGCGCAGACTTGCTTGCTTACACACTCTCTTACTTATTTCTTTTACACACTTGTTTATCCCGTCTGTTAAACTGAGAGCAACCAACATTTTTTTCTTGAAAGCGAACACAGCGCAAACTGATCATTTGGACTTTACAGTGGTGGAAAACATCTGCTTATAGATTTGACACACACGTGCATGCACACCGTTTGGGCACACACACACACACACACACATTTGAGTCCCAAAACTCTCACATCTAGTCGGATATGTCTGATAATCAATATCATGTGATCGTGTGTGTGTGTGTGTGTGTGTGTGTGTGTGTGTGTGTGTGTGTGTGTGTGTGTGTGTGTGTCTGTGTCTGTGTCTGTGTCTGTGTCTGTGTCTGTGTGTGTGTGTTATTTAGCCAGTTTGGCCTGAATTCCAGTCAGCATGCTGTGTGTCAAGAATGCTAGATTTGTGTAATGTGACAGCAGCAACAGGAACATGTCGTGTTTATGAAGGGAGTGCAAATCTCTTTAGAGGCCTGCAAAGACCTCAGTGTTTGGTTCTTAATTATTTCCAACAAGGAAGCTGAAAACAAGGTTACATTGTTTAAATGTCCTCCTATAGAGGTGGTAAACATTAATTCCTCTGCAGAACTGACTTCCTTTTGCATCAGGAAACATTGTGCATTATTATGACAGGCATTTTCACAGTTTTCTGATGACTTATAATTAATCGAGAAAATCATCAGCAGATTAATCAATAATGAAAATAATCATTAGTTACAGCCCTACCTTGTGTGTTGTTTTATTGTCCTTTCTCTTTATGGGGCACCTACTGAACAATCAGAAATAAGTGTGTGAGGTATGTCCCCAGATGGAGCGATTAGTTTGCATGAATGTGCAATGAATATAAAATCCAATTACAATTCAATCTTCCCTAGATTTTCCACAACAAACATAGTTTCCTGTGGTCAACCTGCTGATCCCAGCTGAGTACCTGCTTCTTTCAGGTCATACTTATCCTGAGGACGTCTTTAACAAGTGTGTTCTGAGGTATCCGTGGGAATCCTCTCTGCAGCAGTGCTGTTTAAGTTCTCCTTCTAACTTTTTTTATTACAGTTTGTGTGAAAAGCAAATTAATGTTGAAATCGAAATTGTCAAATTTAGATTTCGTCTTTGTCTATTTTCATTTCAATTTCTCTGTACCGGGCAACAGTGTCACTATATTAGTCTCTGCAGTAAATGACTCGCCTTGCGTCCTGCACCCATATAGGAAAGTTAAGGACACTCGCTCATACACCAGCCGACATGGCCTCTCACACAGTTTTCTCACACGTGTGTCCACACACGCCGACTCACAGCGAGTGTGTGTAAATCACCAGATGAAATGCGGCAATGTGTCGACCCCCTGACACGGCGGCGTGGTCGGGTTTTAGAAACAGCACCCCAGAGGAAAGTGGTGACGGGCTGAGAAAATGTCTGAAATGAGGTCTTGTCAGCTTTTCTCCCAACACTTGCACTGAAGATTTATTCGCCTTCGGTATCGTCTCATTATGTACAGAGTGTATTTTGACGGCTAAAACATGCACAATAAATTTGAGTTATTATTGCTGTCGCATGCGTGTTGCCTGTGCCAAGATCTCCTAGTGGGTAAATGTGACAGTGTGTGTCTGGGTGTGAGTGTTTGTGCACATATCCATGTATATTTCTTAAGAGTTCAAACCTAAAACATTTCTCAGTTGTGAGTTTGGGTTTCAAGTATGTCAAGAATTTCTTCTATCCACAATAATGGTTCCAGCCTGTCAGTACAATTTACACCAACACTTTGTTCTTCTGTTACATGAAGGTTTTCAATCTTAAATGGCCTTTCTGAATTTATTGCGCAGAGATTTATTTACCCCCATAACAAACACTATTTCTTCTCCATGAACTTGACACTGCTCCCGATGTTTTTGCTGTTGTTTTTGTCATTTTTCATTCCCTTACCGAACAATACAACACAGGAAGCCTCCAGCTGTTTTCTCAGATTCATTACAAGCCTGTGGGGGCCGGTCTTAAACAAGGTGTGAGATTTCCTTTGTACTTAAAATAACAAGATAAAGAATCTCAGCTTGTGATGGATGCCACCCTCCACAACAGGGAAAAACTGAAAGTGACCTGCAGACACTGGTGTGTTCATAAAGATAGGATAAAACATAAGCAATAGGTGACCTTTCTTTTGCTGTATGAGAGAAAGAGATTGGTAAGACAAAAAAAGAGAAAAAACACTAAATCAAAGGAAACATTAAGTTTATCCTTTGCGAGTACAGCCAGATGTCACGCTGCTTATATTTTCTGAAGTGGAATCTGTCTTTTGCCTCCCGCTGAGTGTTTACATGACAAGCCTGTGTCTGCATTTCTTTCTTCCCTTTTCTGTTTTCAGCCTCTGGACATTTTTGCAGCTGAGTACGACTAAGCCCATAAAATCTGACTATTCAACCCTGGAGGGAGTATATCCTGGATCCGGTTGCATCCTCTCCGTAGCAGTGGTCACTGCTGGGGAGCTAAAACTGCGTAACTCCAGTGAAATATACTTACTCTAACTCCACACCATCCTATCTGTTCAGTGCAGAGGGAGATGTGGTTTATAATGCTGGGAGCTACTGTATATGTAACGGACATCTGGTCTCTCCCGGTTGTCACTCTTGCCGTCATGCTCGGGTTTGAATCTGGATAGCTCAGTTTCAGCTCGCATACCACCAGCAGCTTTAGGAAGAGATGCATTCTTCTCTCCTTCTGGTAATCTTTAAATCATGCCGGTGTCACTGTTTTTGCTTATGTTCCTGGCCATTTCTTATCCTTTTCCATGCAGTTGTCTGAAATATGCCTGGGGAGGTTTTCTTTTTCCAGGGCCAAGGGGGTGGCAGCTTGATTAATGGGCTGAGCTTGCAATGAAATACTGTACACAAGCGCTCTGTCACTGTTTGATTTAGCCCCATAGAAAAAGGTGGATCCATTACCTCACCAGAGAGTGACGTTGAACCATGTTTTAAGCTTGAACCAGGAAATACTCCTTCAGGGCACTTGAACCTGTCATGCTCTAATCTTCTCATACTCAGCCGTTAAAGAGATGATGTTTCTGTCTTGACAGCCGACTGATTAACATCTTTCAGTGACATGGGAAGTTTCTCTTGAGTGCGCACTTCCTTACAAAGGAACAGCTTATGTAAATTTGCATCAAACTAAAAGGACACATTTGATGAGTTTTAAATGTATAACTCCCCCTCGTTAAAATTTAACATATTAATGACCTTTGCATCCATCACTGGTCCTCAGATGCGTTTTAATCTCTCACTTACTGAAGTTGACTGTTTTGGGCATTGTGTCATGCCCTCTGCTCATTGCTACAACACCAGATTGATTTCAACATGAGCAAATATATTTTATATTTCTCTGGGGTATGTGGAGGCCGCACAGGGTGAGAACCGAGCGGCTGGATGAATGCTTGCATTGTCTGCTGGGGCGCACATACTCACTCCCTCGCACACACCTACACACAGTTTCTCCTCCTTGCTCTGCTTCTCTTGAAAACCTTGTTGTGTGTGAACTAAACATTTGTCTGCTTTATATTTAACACTTAAACACCACATCATGCTCACCTCGTCTTATTTTTTCCAGCCTGGTGTCTTTACAGCCACAGTGGAAAAGCCGAGTGCGCCCACGCTCATGTGAAAGGGTGACCTTCGACCCCTTTCTCTGAGTGGCGTGCCCGTAAATATTTCCTTCAAATGTGCTGATGGGAAATCCCCTCATCTCTGGAGCTTTATGGGGAAAGGTCTACAACATTTCTGAAGTGGTTAGTCTCATGTTCTCTCCTCCGACATAGTGGTGGCTTTTGAGCTTCTTTGTCAAAGGTTCTAAGTTCAACATTTCGAAAAATTTGCTTATAAGCTTTCTTGCCGAGAGTTAAGCTGAAGTGAGTCTTCTCTGGGCTGCGTCGTCCAGCAACGTTCTTGTGTGTTTCATTTATATTAGTACAGATTGAGGGTATAACGTACATGTCCACTAGGAAGCAGTTTCACTTCATGCAAACCACAAGTCTAAAAAAAATGTAGAAGAAATCTGTGAAAACAAACCACTAGGTCTGTGAAACAAACATTTATTAGTATAAATGGACCTGACGGTGCAAGATGGGAAACAATATTAAGTCCCTTGAAGAGGAATGCTCTTCTACAAGATCACTTATGGCAGTATGCTGAAATGTAACCCCAAAATCCGACAGAAGAAAACAGAAAACTGTCCAACAGGAAGTTGGATCATCCGATCACCTTGCTTTACACTCACTGTTGAGATTTGGGAGATGTGCGCTTCTGCTTCTTTTTGAGCCTCTGCAATCCATGGTTTCCCATAACACCCTTCTCTGCATAGGTTTGCAAAGACGTTTCATACAGCTCTCTGTAAATATGAAACAGCCAGTTAGCTTAGCCTAGCATAAAGCATAAAAAGCTCTGTTCAAAAGTATTTTTTTTAAATGTGTGTACCAGCAGCTCTTAACTCCAGAACGTAACACCCCCCCCCCCCCCCCCCCCCCCTCAAAAAACCAAATTTTTCTCAGCTTGGTTTTTGTTTTTGTTTTGTTGAGCTTTAAAGGTGCTGGTAGACCTTCAGACAGAATTATACTAGCTGCTTTCTCCAGATCGCACTCTTTGTGCTAAAATAAGCTAACTGGCTGCTGGCTTCAGATTCAAATTTACCATATAGACACAAGAGTTGTGTAGTTCTTTTTATCCAACTCTCAGCAAGAAAGCAAATAACCATATGTCCCAAAATGCATGGACTCCAGTTCTAGTCTGTACATACTCCTTCGATACACACAACACATCCTCGACCAAAAGCAAAGTGACAGAGACAAAACACAACTGTGAGCCACATTTCAGATCTGTTGGACCAGTCAGGGTGTTTTTTCCAGTCTAGAAGAAGGTACCTTTATGGGAATGGAAACTGGTGGGGAGTGAGATCAGTGGATAGTAGAGTAAAAATAAGACGTCAGCTAACCAGGCCTGTTTTTAGAAGCTTGAAGGAGAAAAGAGTGTGTGTGTGTGTGTGTGTGTGTGTGTGTGTGTGTTACTGTATTTTGGGCAGGAAGGAACGTGAGAGAGGTGTTGGGAGGAGGAGGAAAGGGAGGAGGAAGACATTATAGGTGATTTTCCACCCCGTCTGCACTACTTAAAACGTACACACCTTGTGTTTTTGAGGTTTCCACACAAAGGTGGCCTTGTGTGTCCTGAAACCGCCCAGGAAGCGAGATCAGACACGGGAAAGAGTGTGATGGTTGACTAAGGATACAGTAGCTGATGGGGTGTCAGGTGGCCTCAGGATAGCTTAGAGGAAAAGGTTGTGTAGTCTCTCAGTGTGAACTCCCACAAAGCTTAACTGGACTGTCATTGGAGATGGAGGGGATAATGGAAGCAGTCATTTCCCTCTACAGCCAAATGATGTCATCCCACAGGGCAGACACCGCTACAGATGTACAAACACACCACATCAGTTCAAGTTGCCTGATCCAGATTAGCTCATAAATGACACAAACTGTGTTTTGATAGCTAATAGATTCTGGATCATGAGCGTCTGTTCCACATTCTGGGTTCCCAGTGAGTTCATGCCACTGCGGTCAAGTATGTTCATTCATTCTTCCCCCTAATCAAAGCCAGCACTTTTAAAAACACACAGCTCGGGCATGCAACACAAAGCCGAAGTCATGGTTTTCTCCTGTACTAAGTGGCTTTATTATTCTATGACTGTTTTGTTTTCTATGTACAGTCTCTGCTAGGGATTTTTGAGAAAGCTGAAGGATGGAGGCCTTTGAAGGAAGGGGCGAGGGCCGGCTTCTCCTGGCTCGTCATGCCTCCTGTGTCTTCATGGGGTAATGAAAGAGGCTTTTTAGCAGCGACAGCATTGAGGCTTTTTCAGGCATTCCTTCGACATGACCATATAGGAGGAACATGCTCTGGCCCAGGGTGGGGTGAGGACGTGCAGAAAGAGGCCACTGTGCAGAGCTGTCAGCAGGACCGGACAGATGAGAGAAAGACGGGTGGTGTGATGGGGAGAATGAGGAAGAGAGGGAGGGAGGACATCAAGGTAGACAACTTTTACCCATGACATCACTGAGAGGAAACAATCCCCTCTTGCATTTTTTTTTTTTTTTTTTTCACAGCATGTGCTTCACATGTTAGCCATGTTGCATATAATTTACACCTTGACCAGCTGGCAGGTTTCCTGACCAGCATGGAGTTGCAATCCAGATCTTGTGTGAATGTGTTATTTGATTTAGCAGCAGAGCAAAAACAAACCCATGTCTGCTTCATTTAACTGAGATTATAAAGCGACTTATTCATGCCTTCAGTTTACAGTAAAGACATTATGTGGCCTGTGTGTACAGTAAGCATGTGCTGAAGCAGGTTTCTGTCCATCAAAGCTGCCAAGTTAATGAAATGAAAGACTTTCGGGTGCATGGTGGAAAGGTTCATTTGTAGAGGGCCATAATGTTTTCCTGTCAAATTAGTGCCACACATACATCATGAGAACCCTTTGAAAACACATGCGAATATGTGTGTCCAATCACATGTTTCATCCCCATCTTGTCCAATCCTACCTCAGTCTGGTTGGATCAGCGTCTACATATTGTCTTACACTGCGGGATCTTCCAGTGTAAACACTCAGAAACAGACATAAGTTGTTTTCCAGACTTCCAGGAATTTCTGAAGTTCCTTGAATCGTCAATCAAAGTGCTCACTGTGCAGCTTTGAAACGATCCAGAGTGGAAGGAAGTGGGGGGCTCGCTTCATGGGAAGGTAATCAGCCATTTACACAAACTTTCATATAGTGAGTTCCTCGTGCCAGGCATCGGTGCCAATACCTTGATACAGGGAGGCTGCTACAGCTATCACTGGCAGCAAAAAGCTGTGTCTAATAGAGTTAGTGAGTGTATGCAGATTTCCTCACCAGGCAAATGTAATCCCAATCTTTTCCCATTTGTTAATGATTTGCACGTATTGTGAAATGGTCTCAAGCCTCTTTCAAACCAGATGCTCACATCTAAGCACCAGCCTGTTGAAGTGCCACATGTTTTCTCAAGCTTGAAACTCATTAATTAAATAGCCCTTTAGTTGCAGAAACTATAAAGACACTATTGTTGATGCTTGAATAGAAAGACTACTGTGCATTTCCTTGTTCACATAGATGTACCACTAATAAGTAGGGCTGGATATTGTTTCATATATTTTAAATCAATAATAGAGCTTCAAGTAATGATTATTTTCTCAATTAACTCATTAATTGGTTTGTAAAACATCAGAAAACAGTGAAAAATGCCCATCACAATATATTAAAGTCATCGAATCTCTTTTGTTGTCCAACGAACCATCCAAAACCCCTAAATATTGAATTTACTATGATGTATGACACCATGAAAAACAGCCAATCCTCAAACGTTAGTAGTCAATGAGTACTTTTCTTTTGGTCAAATAATTGACCGATTGTTGCATTGCTAATCGATACGACCTGGGTTCTGGCATCAACAACAAAACAATGCTTTTTTGAAACCTTACCTACGAGAAATAAAAACATTCTTTTCATTAAACAAATGGAAAATGTAACAAATATAAAATTTTCTCTGAACACAAAGCATGTGTAGAAGAATTTGTATCTGCCGACCCAATAAAGTAGACTAAAGCTGGAAAGATTATTGTTTAAATCAGGAACTGTCTTGTTAAAGAACAAGATAACAAGAGTATGAATCAGAGCAGATAGATAGATACCTGATTTGGTGTCGACATTCTTTATCAACCCTACTACTAAACTTACACGTACTGTACTTACGTGCTTTTTATGCCTCCATGCCGACCGCAGCCATGATCGGAGGCATTATGTTTTCGCGTTTTCCGTCCACCTGTCCCATTCTCATGAACATGATATTTCACTGATGTCTTGAAGGAATTTCTTCAAATTTGAAACAAAAATTCACTTGGATTCAAGGACAAACTGATTAGATTTTGGTGGTCAAAGGTCAAGGCCACTGTGACCACACAAAACAAGTTTGCGACTGGAATGGTTACAGCCCAGAGGCGGAAATTCTGATCTCGTCTTTCACCTCATGTTGGGTCTGAACTGCCGAAATGTTTGTGTGTTTGGGAGGATAAATGCATAGTGAAGAAGAATATGTTCCAAACTGTCCACCTCATGACGCAAATATTGGTTTAGTGACACTAAACTTGCTATGGGTCTGGTCAGAAAAATTACTACTGTGTTTAGAGAGCAGTGAATATTCTTCCCATTAAAACACACCCTGGAAAGGTAAATACACACTCAGTGCTCCTCAGACAGATGGCTGGAATGCTTAGATCCCAGCTGTGCAGCAAAAAGATGTTTTTTCTTGTGTTTATTGGTCCATAGTTTGATGAGTAATCTTTTTAGAGCTCTTGGCAGTTGAACGTTTTCTGTCTTCTTTTCAATACAGATGAGAGTTCCACTTTAATGTGATTTAAGGACAAGCTTTATTGTCTTTACATCCTCTTCTTCCAAGAGTTTTTACAAGCTCAGGTTTAGTTGAAAATTTTTTTTTGTTACGGAAGACGTCGTCTTTATCATCTGATTGTTTATGCCTGACGACATGTAAACACTTCTTCTCAACATCTCCGGCAGTAACGAGTAGGTCTGTATTGATATGACATGCATTCCTAAACAGCCGTATCAGATTGACCTTCGGAAGCAGATACAACTTCCCTCCTTCACTGGCCTTAAAACCATTATTGGCTGCATAAGGACACTGTTATCACGCTCGCAGATGTTCCTGCTGGAATGTGTTCAATGTAAAGTGCTGTGAAACAACACTGTACTGTACTTTTCAGGAAGGGACAGTCAGGAATTAGCAGACTAAATGGGCACTTAACTGCAGCTGTAAGAAGATTTTGGAGCGATTTGCACTTAACTGGAGTTTGGACTGAAAATGGCTGTAATGGTGTAGGAGTATTGTTACAAGCACCGGTGAAAAGGTGAAATACGATCTAGGAAGTCCACTTCGTGTAATACATCAGTGTGTTTTAAGGCTTGTTGGCATTTTATAAAACCACAAGACAGTATTTTAAGAACTTGGGCTTTGCAGGACACTGAGGAGAGGGCTCTGTGTGCTTTACCCTTGAAATCCTTCACAGGCAGCTGTTCTTGTGTCTGCTGTAAAGCTGAACACTTACCTCTGTCTGCTTTGCTAGAGTTTCCTCATTTCTTGAGAACCGTAGAATCTCTTTCAAACAGCTTGTCTCTCAAGTATTCAGCATTGCGGTTGCCAGGTTTGACCACTTGTTGCCAGCTCCTCAGTCATTTTTTGGGTGGTACGTTCTGCCTCTGACAAGCCATCTGTGTAACTCTCTCCACGCCTGTTTGTGGCATCGGGATACGTGCTTTTTGTCACAACATCATCAGTGCGTCTGTGGCGCCAGCCCAGGCCTATTAACATACCTGTGAATCAAGCAGGGGGCCCAGAGGAGAAAGGCATGCAAATGTACATTTGCCTTGGCACTACTCGGTGCCCACATCAAGAGCACTGCTCTCAGAGTGGCAGGGCGGTCCAGCAGCTCAGCTCTGACACAGGTTGCTCTTTAGTGAGGAGGGCAAACTAAGGGCTCAGACTGAGTGGTAGTTATTCGCTTCTACAGGTGCTCCTCTGAAATTCATATGGGAGGAAAAATGTCCTCATGTGGTACAAGATGTACACTTATGAATATGTTCAAAGATTTGCTTTTCATGGCTGAGTTTTAGTGTTGCTGTGATTTTAAACCCTGAAGCGTTTAATGTTAAGAATGTTTTTCTGTGTCTATTTATGTCTATATAATTATATACATATATAGTTACACTTGCAGTATACAGAACAACTTCATCGCTGACCCTGAAGAAGGCCATAAGTCAAAATGTGTCGGTCTAACTATAAAGTTGTTTTGTGTACTGCAACATGACGACAATATGACAACATAGCAAGATGTTGCTGTACAGTTTAGCTTTAATATCTTATTTTTTGGCCACTGAGTTGGATTCAAACCCAGGCCACTGCGGTAAGGACTGACCTTAAATGGTATGTGCTCTGCTAGTTGAGCCACTGGGACGCCAGGAGCTTTTTAATATCATGATATCTCTGGTTTCATGGTGGACAGTTGACTATACTCTGAAATTAATAGGAAGAAATACCTTGATTTATCTGGTGTTTAATTTGGTGGATTAGCTAAAAACAGGTATTTTCTGTCTCATCAGTTTGATCATTTCTCAATTGATTTTACAGAAAATGTACTATATCCCAATATACTGATGCTGCAATATTCAGTTTTAAAAGCCATGATAGAGGCTTTTAGCCAAACCTCCCCTCCTGGAGAGGAACCCAGTGGTTGATGATGTACAGACTGCAGTGTTTGAAGGTTTTCTTGGAAAATGACTTACTTTCTTAGTATCCTTTTTTTCCGCTGTGGTAGACACAGGAGAGACAAGTTTTGATTTACCCATATGTGGCTGTTACTGGGCTTTGTTTATTTTCCATTACACTATTCAATATAATGGCAATCTCACTTTAAGCCCATGATTGATTTCTACTGTGTCATCCTGAGGGGGTGTTTTAACCTTTCACTCTTCTCATTTTGATGTATGAGCCTGTGTTTTTCATTCAGAATCTCCAAGCTTGGACCCATCTGAGTTTCTGTCAGTTTGATACATTACTCACACTCCCGGTAACCCTCCATGTTGAAATTGTCTGTCTCCATAAGCCTCTGTACTACTGACCATCTTGTATGTGCGAGCAAATGTGACTGTAAATCAGTTATCACTACAGTGAATCAAGCAGTGAAACACGCAGCAGATCTGTTTTTCCTTTTGACTCAGCTGTTTGTTAACAAAAGATCCTTCCTAAAGTATTCTCACAGAATAATGCTATATCTCTTATAGAAATAGTAATGCCTGCCAACGATGAAACGAAGGAGGAAAAATACGGGGAGTCTCCCATGTTCAAGGCTTCCCCGGGTTGTGGTTTGTCTAGTCTCGAGACAATAGATCTGGCAGTAGCTGACCACAGCTGTGTTTGTGCTGGTTTGATGTACTGGAGTAATTCCCCCCTTCCTCCAGCTGACCCTCTGGACTGAGCCAGGTCTTCCCCGAGGGGCTGAGGGCAGCCAGGGGCAGAGGAGGGAGGGGGGAGGAGGAGGTGGTGGAGGCAGGTGAGTGCAGACTGCAGACTAACTTCCCCCTCAACTCTTTAATCGTGTGTTATCTTTTCTGTTTAGTCTGCAGGGGTCTGAACAAAAAAAATAAAAAATATCAAGTGATAATTATCAGATCCAGAAAAGCCAAGTCGACAATTGCATCTTAGGCAGATGTTCTCCCTGAATTATCTTAGAGGAGAATTTGTGAGGAATGCATCAGTCGAGGCCGTGATAGAGGAGTGTTGCGCCATCAGTTTGAGGAAAAATCCACCCTCAGATACACTTACACTGATTTCATCAATTTAATGCACTCCAGGTTTTACTGCATGCTCAAGTGTTCCAGTCGAGTTTCAATTTACTCACGTTCCTGTCAATGTGCAGTCTATTCCTAAATTAGTGAGTAATTTCCCACATATTTCACAAGAACTGTAACGACAGCTGCCAGCAAATTGGTTTTAACTTGATGCATTTACTTTTGGTTGTGACGCATTTCTTGCTGTATGATTGTCAAATTCAAGACATCCAGACCAGACCATCATGGTTGGTGTTTCAGAAACACCAGCAGTGAATATTCATCAGCAGTTAGTTGCATTAGGAATATGAAAACAAGGCATCAAGGTTGGACTGGTAATCCATGTGAGTAAGAAAGCCACAAAGCAACATGGTGGATCAAGGAATGCCTATAAAACGCTGAATTTAATATGTATAAGAAGGGATTTTGCCTTTAAGACACAAACCGTGTATTTCTCACATTTGTACTTTTGACTGGCATGTTGTTTGGATGTGGTGCATCATTATTCATTTCATCTGTTCTCCAGCCCCTAGAGGCATTCATGAGTTCTTATGTACAGTATTTGATAGAACATGTCAAGGAGCACACAAGAACTGACATGAACACCTAATATGTCCCATTCACCCACCCTCGCTCTCCCCCTCCCCGGCTTGTTGGTCAGTCAGGCTGGGTGTCTCCCGGTGGCTCCAGCCAGGTGATCTGACCAGGAATGCACCTCACCCTTTGGCCTTTCAGGGGTAACCAAGCATGTCCGGCGGGGCTTTTCTTTCCTGTCTCTTCTGCCTCCACATGAAAGAGACCCAATTTTTGTCTGGCAGGGGGAATCATTCTTCAAAAAGAAGTGGGAGGTTAGTGGGGGAAAGAATCTCTGCTTCTTCTATCGCAGCGGTTCAGTTTGTGTTTTATGATGTGCCGTGCAGACGCTGTGGAAATTGTTTGCCTCCCTCATAGAATACACATGGCGCTTTGTTGTTCGGGTGTGTGGAAAAAGAAAAAAAGGTCACTGACTCATGAACTAAAAATTCCCCAAATTTTTGATAAACATGGAAATTCCCAAGTTTTATCTCGCTAACTCATCCCCATGAAAACAATACAAAAAGAACAACTTGTATCAAGTGTCTTCCCTGGCACACACACATGAACCATCACTGAGTGGCAAAAACAGAGGGGTGAGTGTGTTGAGAAAGGTCTCTCAGCCTGTTATGTTTTTGGCAGCCAGGCCCGACTGGACTGACCTTCTCAACTGTCAGAGAGGCTGTGAAACACTGGGACCTGCTTTAGGTTTGCACCTGTTGGGAACATGAAGGATTTAAACAAATGGAGTCAGATGCCTCTGAGATAACTGCGACTGAGTTAACGCTTAGATATGAGAGAGCGATCGCTGTTTTACTGCCTTCACTTCTCTGCATCTGTCTTGTATTCTATTGCAATCATCCTGTCATCCTCCACTGTTTCCTGCTCAAGTCGTCATCCCTCCTCTCCTCTGTGCCTAGTTTAGTCATCGTCACCCCATAACTTCACTTTTTTATCACTAGTTAATGACTTCTTAGTCACTATGAACTGACATGCAACGAAGGTCACAGGGCAGCAGGTTCAAATCCTCAGCTGGCAACAGGCTCTGTTTCATGAGTTCATGGAGGTGCACAGTGAGCTGGATTCAGTGTGGGCTATTGTGTAACCTGTCCGTGTTGAGGCTTGAGCATGATTAGGATCTTATCTGGATGGAACGAGGCATGCACTCACGGTCGAGTTACAACAAAATGATGGTTTTTAAGGGCTTAAAGAGCACCCTAAATTTACATGACACCAGCTCACACTAGATATCTGTAATCTTCAACTCTGAACTGAGCCGAGCCACAGGGGTTGTGTGTTTGTGTAGCAGCAGACAATGGTGGTTCACCTGCTTTTGATGTTAAAGGAGGGCGTCTTAACTGATGTGCTGTGATGTATAGTGGGATGTGGTGGGGACGGGGGATGACTCCTCTCCTTTCAACATCTCATTGCTTTGTACTTGAAGCCACCTGTCGCTTCCTCAGTGTAGCTGCAAGGAAAGGTAGAAACCTCAGAATGACAATGATGGACACTTGGACACGGTTTTAAGGCGGTTGAATATGATTTCATTTTATGAATATATTTTTTTAAGTAAGGAATATGTTTGCAAATTTTATGTGCTATTGATGACATAAGTGTTTTGGCACAATGCAGTTCAGAGAAGGAAATCTTCCAGAGCACCTCATGTTTTAATTTCAAACAAATTCAATGATATTCATGTAGGCTAGCCTCTAATAAAGTAAATATTTGATTAGGTATAGTACAAAGTAATGGAGCTCTATTCGCATTTGTTTAAAATTATATATTCCTTAAAGGCTTTAAGGTTTTTTAAAAGTTTCTTTTTCTGTTTTCTTGCCTTTTACTGTCCCAGCATTTGTTTTTGTTTTATGTTATTTAAGGAGGATAAATAGACCACGACTAAGTACATCATGGCTTCCAGTTTCTCACAGCACATATACACTGTTTTTTGAAAAGATTTTGTATCATTTCAATTTTTACATATTAGCTACTATACTTTATGTTTTCTGTATGAAAATCCTTATTTAAACATATTCTGTGGTAAATCGTTTGGGGAGTTTACTTTTTCCATTTGTGTTTAGTCAGTCAACAAGCTGCAAAGACTGAGATATGACAGCTGCTGGCTTTCATCCCTCAAACCTTGAGGTCATTCGCACAGGACGTGGTCTGCAGTGTATCAGTGTCACTCACAAACATCATTAACATTAACACACACATCCTTGCCACTCAGTGTTTCTCGTATCTACTCTGCTACTATCAACAGTAAACTGTCCCTTTTCTGGTGTGTTTATGTTAGACACATTTCTCAGGAAGTGGGTAGCATTCCTGCGCCGATTATTTCATTCGAATACACAGACCTCATCTATCATTTTAGCTTTAATAGTGAGAGCTCTCTCTAATGACAGGATGTGCATGGGAACAGTCTGTTCCTCTAAGTCTGCTCTGCTTTCCTATGATGAACCAACTTTAGCAATTATACAATATTTCAAGTGCAGTCTGAATTACGAGTCCAATTTTAAAAAAAGTTCATTTTTTTCTGCAGGAACGGCCTCAGAGTGAAAAGCGAGGCCAGCTCTGTAATCGAGGTTGTCTGTGACTGACTGACTGGTCAGCCGAATGCCATGTGACTGAGATGGAGTTTCCCAATTTAGCCTAACTGTCACTAGATTTAGAAACTTTTTTTCAAACACAACTAGGTATAAATCTAGTATATGACTTGCATGGGTGTCAACCGTGGGCTTAGAGTAACACATGAATTTTGTCAAAACTTTTGACATTTTCTAATCATGAAGTTGTTTCACGTTGTTTCTGTACAAACGTGAAAATCTAGTTAATGCTTATGAAAGACTGACCTACCAGTGTTTCTTGTTGAGGTTGCAATGGAGAGATAAGGAAATACTAAGCAAACACTTTGTTCTTGCAGTTACTTCTCCCGTGTCTTTAACTAACTTCATCAGTTTCATCTTTGTGCTATTAAGGCTTCTATATGTTATTGGACCAGTTGTACAGTAATCGTAAAACACAGTGCCAATGTCTGTTCTGGTATTGATTCTAATAAAGTCTTTCTTCCCCTCCCTCTCTGTTTCCTTCTCTTTAGCTGAAGCAGCCTGACAAGGCAGCAGCGGCAGCTCACACCTATTTCCAGGCTAATCCAGAACATGTGGAGATGGGTCAGAACCTGGAGCAGTACAAAGACCTGCAGGGCGTTGAGGAGGACCACTTTGTAGACAGAGAAGCCCGGCCTCACCAGGTAAACCAGGAAATCTGATTTGATGAGTTTCGATGTATAATAGACACAGTGAGTTCCCTCTTTTGTTATGAGTTATTTTTCCCTTTTTCAGGCCTCTTACATGTTAATGCTACAGTTAATGACCTGTTGCACTTTGGCCATCTTTTATCAGCCTTTGCCAACATGTCTGGCTAGTGATTCTCGTTATTCTACATCACTTCTTTCCAAAAGGGAAAAGTACAGATGTTCTCTTATATGAAGGGCCCCTTTGTGTTAATAGCCCTTGCAATTTAACGACTGGAAACTCATTTGGGCCTTTCAGTGCTGGCTGTGGTAAAGCCCTGAATGCCAAACAGTTTTGGATCCTTTGTCTGCTGCTCCAGTATCTGTCTGCTCTTTCTCTCTTTTGCCTTTGTCTCTATATGTTCAAGTATTAAACATACTCTGAGTATGTAGGAAGATTCGCTCAATGCAAATCTACCTTAAAAAGATTTTAAACTGTCATTCATGCCGACTGTACCTTAATTAAAGCTTTCAACATTATTGATCATTTAACTTATCTGTGTCTCTGTGACTTCGCTTATTACTTAGCTTTTCTGTATTTTGTATTCAGGTATGCAACATTCAAGTCCAAAGCAAATATTCTTTGGACACACTATATTCATGTATATAACACACATTATTTTAGATTTATCCAAAAACAATTGAGAGCAGTAATCCTGTGTGGCAACTGTTTCCTGTCCTCCTGTTTATTCTAAACAAATGACCGTTGCTGCTGCAGGAAACTTGATGTGCACCAGAGGGCTTGTAAAAGCTTTTATGAGCTGGCTACAAGTTTACTTACAGTATTTTAACTGTTTCAGAGAACAACAAGCAGCAATTTACTTATGTATAAATGTCAAGGACGAACACCAAAGGTCATAAATACTGATCCAGTCTCACTCATCATCTTCCATTTCTCCTCCATCCACATGCAGCACTCGTTCACAGCAGCCGTGAGGTTGTATGATAAGGGCGACTATGAGAGGGCTATCGCTCTGTTTGAGGATGCTTTGCTGGAGTACTATAAAGCAGATGTGGAGTGTCGGGCCCTATGCCAAGGGCCGCAGAGGTTTGAGGGCCACGATCACCTCCGCTACCGCTACAGTCTCCATGAACTCATATCAGGTAAGAGCCAAGAACTAAACAGGTTTACTTCAACAGGAAACAGTTTTATCCTCCAGTAGCACGGAACATGCCTGATTCTGATGCGTCCCTTACAATCTAAGATGAACGAAGTGAGATCGTTTAGTATCGTGACTGCTCCACCAACGCGCCTGGCTGTACTGCATGGCCCCCGAGCTGGAGCTGGGCTTTGTTGTGCTTGAGAGAGCCTGGGGAGGTTTAGGCAAGGCCAAACAGAACTCTTCATGCTCACAAGGTGATCAAATCTGCCTGGCAGTGGCTTGGCACTGGATGGAAGTTGGCTCTGGTTGGATGCGGGCAGATGAGGGATAAAAGTCATGTTTGGACTGGAGGATGTACAGAAAATAAGAAAGACAGAAATGAGAAAAGGAGTTACTGTCATGGATGAAATCAATGCAGGTTCCTATTAGTCCATAACCATTCTGTTGCCCATGAAAAGGCATTTAAAACACATGTAGCACAGCAGAGTTCTTGTAATGGAAAAACATAAAGAAGTGAGTTGTGTTTAATTTTATGTATGTATTTTATTTATGATGTTGTATTAGGAATATAAACTGTGGGTGCATCTTGGTGGTCTAGTGGTTAAGTTGCATACCATCATGGAAAGCACAACAATCTTTTTAATGTGAAAAAAAGGCCTGAAATAAAAAATAAAACAAAAAGTTTAAAAAAGAAATATAGATCGTCACACTCGAGCTTAAACCTTGTTTACATCAGTCGCCAAGCTTCTCCTGGCGCTGCAGATATAGAAACACAGAGATTCATATTTCATTGTTATTGCATTGGATTGAATTTCTTGGTGATAAAAATGTGTAAATAAATGTCAAACTGTGAAAGCTTCGGGACAGATTCAAAGGTACAAATCTGAGCAAGGCTCATACAGTGTAATCTGTGGTACAAAAAAAAAATTCAGAACACTTAGTAAGCAAAAGCAAGCAACATAGACATCATGTCCCCTACGTGCATTTCGAAAGACTTTGTCCCACAAACTTCCGTGAGTTTTTTTATTGTTGTATGATTTGGCACAGCACTGGGGTCTTGGATTATTAAATTAAAGAGCATGCAGAAAAGAATGAAGAATTCAGAGCGTATTCCAGATTTGAGGGTTTATGGTTTTACTTATCAAATTCATCTGTGCTTTCTGTGTTGTGTGCAATCTCACTGTTTTAATAGGTAACCCTACATTAGAGTGTTAAGATGTTAAGTCCCTAGAGTACATCACATGCAGATGCAGCTAGGAAATCCACTACAAGCCTGCCTCCTCTTCTTCTGTCTCTTCTTCTCCTGCTTCTCTCTTTGACCTCACTTAACCTTGTTTCCTTACTGCAGTACGACAACTGCAGTGTTTTTTTTCTTGGCATCTTTTCTTAAAGGGACATGCTGGTATTTTTGCATGTTTCAGCTCATTGACTACAAATTACATGAAGTCAGTCCAGTAAAAAAAACACAAAATAAATTTGAACATTTTCCAGTTCAGTGCATTCAGATTCTGATTCAGAGCCTTGTATAAACAAGTTTTGCTACGCAAATATTTTCTGTGCTACAAGCTATTTAATTAATATTTTTTGTTTTCACAGTGTCTCTGTTTACTTATTGTCTTTTTTTTATCTTTTGAGTTTGTTTGTCTGACTAATGCAACACTATTTGGAAGTTTGAGAGCTTCCCTGTTGCACTCAAACACACCAGCAGTCCATACTTTTAGCTCGAGTGCATTTATTGTCATTGATATAAAACAAACATTGACAGATTTTGTGTAATATATATAAATTTGAATTTCAAGCAGCATTCAAGTTATACAAGTTAATGCTCAGTGTCCATTTTATTAGATATTCCTCTACAGTTGAAATCTAAGTGAATTTCTGACAATGTCAAAACCTGAAGAGTATGAGCTTCAAGAGGTAAAAATGTATGGCAATTGGATTACATTAGTTTGTGCAGGTGTATTTAAGAAAGAGTGGCCACTTCTGCCAAAGTCTTCCGGGACAGCAGTAGCAGTAGTAAAAAAAAAAAAAAGAATAAAACATGGAGGAGCACGGCTCTAACTGCCTCTTCTTCACACCTGCATCTCTCCCAGTCTCCGTAGCCCTGTTTCTCTCCCTCCTTCTGCTGCCTCTGCTGCTCTCTGTGCCCTGCACAGAACAGAGCAGCTCAATGAGGTCACTGCAAGAAAACTACAACTCTAGAGCAACCACTGGCATTCATTAAACTGAAAGTTACAGAGAAGAGCCTCTGCATTATTTTATCACCAATTGTTAGTCACGCAGTCGTAATGAGCTTCATAAATAACGGGCACTAATCTAATCTCACATTTCATGTCATGTGTTATCATTTTAGTTTGTTTACAACACGGTGCGGAGCCAGTACTGTAGGTGTCTGTGTTGACTTTAACAGTACGGGATGTGTGTTGTGGAGGGATGTGTATTTGTATCCACAGCAAAACACTTGCAGCAGATGATAAGCAGGCGATTTATATTTGCACCAGTTTTGGTCAAGGTTGCTTTTGTTAACACAAGTCAGGCCTTTTTTTCTGGAAACTGAGGCAGGTTGTGCGCAATAACCACAGCTTAATTGCTGACAAGTGTGCTTTGCTTCAAATATGTATGGCCCGGTTGCAAAAACACTGAAAAGATGGCTAACTAGTTTTGGCCAGGCTTTGTTTTACTTACAATCAGTGGGTTATTTTCCAGTAACACTGTGGAAGAGACTTTATTTGTGTTAAGATGTATGTATGCATGTGTGTTTTTGAGTGTAATTTATTCTGTTTTGTGAGTCGAAAAAGGATTTGATAGAGTTATACTATTTTGTATACAGGCTCCACTGACCCAGAAACAGCTTTACATTACGCCATGATTATATCCTAACACAATTCAGATCCATGCTCCACTTGAGACTCTTGGAAGACATTGAAACAGACCACAACTCTGGTGTCTGAGAGTGAGGAGAGGTAGTGCTGCAGCTGCTCAAAAGTGACCTCACTATACATACACGCTCACAACACACAAACACACAAGCGTGCCATCATCCACTCTGCTGCCTGTCCTCTCAGGGTTCGACATAAGGAAATGATATGTAGCACCATGTGAAATCTGTCTCCCCTTAAGGATCAACAAACCTTAGGATCTATCACCACCTGAGGAGCAACAAAGACATGAAAGGCCTGCACTGTTATGAAGGGAACAGCATTTATTTGATGTATTTCACAGCAACAAGGAATCATATGATGTTGGACTGGCTTTATTTCAGCCAAAACTGGACAACAGGAAAAGAAAGAAAGAGACATTTTCTACCAATGACGAACTTTAAGGCCAGTTTCTCAGCATCTGGTTTATATACAGTTCATCAGTATCAGCAGTAGACACATTATTATATGCTCTTGTGTTTATTGAGAATCTACATAGTAAACATTACACGAATAATATTTTATCAGCTAATTGGTGTAGAGTGACACGTCATGTTGGCGTTCATGTAGTTTTTGTTACTCACACTCCATCGATCTTCATTTGCTGATCCTTCAGACATTTAATAATTAATTATTTCCAGCTTTTTTCTTTTTTTTTGATATCACACAGATGATCTCAGGAGAATTAATGACTGTGGGCGTGAGACCATAATATAATGGTGACCATATTGCATCATTGCATAAATTAGCACCAGACCACACAGGATTTTAATTGAGTGTAAAGAACTGGCAGTGATTTTCTGTTCTGAACTATTAACTAAATTATTTCATAGATGCGGTTATTTGCAAGGACAAATGACAATATGTTTTTAGTTTAAAAAGGAAAAAAAAAAGACCACTGATTTTTCAAGGCTTGCATAAGATCTTTTTGTTTTGATTTTGGTTGAATGTTTGGGGAATATGGTTTACTGTGGGTGGATGTTGATATCAATATTTTTGGAATGAATGTGTCAATTTGCTAATATTCAGTACATCCTCCCAAAAAATTAAAAAAGCAGAGGTTCCGACGTAGCATTTAGAGAAGTGTCACTTATTTATAAAATAAAATTGTCTCCTTCCAATTATATTGGTGATGGGGGCACAACGCTCATCTTAAAGAATCCAAATGCAAAACATAAGAAGCAACTTATTCTCTCAAAGTTCTGCTGATGATCTAAAAACTGATTTTCAACTATCATGTTGCAGATCACTTCACTCAGATGCTGCACTGTGAACATGAGTGTGTCAGAGATCTCGCCACCCGACCAGGCCGCCTCTCACCCATGGAGAACTACCTGCCTCTGCACTACGACTACCTTCAGTTTGCCTACTTCCAGGGTAAGTTGAAGGTCTTTAACATGTTTTTTGGATTACTTCAAAAACACCCCTTTGACGTACATTCAGCCCTTTTCGTAATTCATTATCGTCATTTTTCCTGTAACACTGTGTAGCACTGTGTATGCTCGGTGTAATTATGAACAAAGAAGATGGACACACCCGTAACTCGTACGCCCAAACACACACACTTGCACACACTCACACATGCACATTCAGGAGATCATGCTGACACGAGCTTCAGACAGGTAGAGTCATTCAACGATGAGCCACACCCTGTTAGAAGATTCATATCCAGTATTATTGATATTATCTGATGTGTGTTTGTGTATCTGTCTGGATGACTTTCATATGGGTGTATACCGTCTGAAGCCGGCGGAGTCAGGTGTGTGTGTGTGTGTGTGTGTGTGTGTGTGTGTGTGTGTGTGTGTGTGTGTGTGTGTGTGTGTGTGTGTGTGTGTGTGTGTGTGTGTGTGTGTGTGTGTGTGTGTGTGTGTACATGAATGAATGGATAGCCTCAGGTTTCTTATTGTCGATGGATTAATGAAAAGCTCTTCTGGGCAAGAGTGTTGGCACAAAACCAGAGTGTAGTTGAGAGGGACGGTGTGCTGAGTAGCTGTGAGATCACCAGATTATACTTAATGACCCATAAGCACGTGGCTCTGATAAAGAAAAGTGGATCATTGGGTCTGTGCAAACACACCGAGAGTGGGCTGTGATTCCTAACAGCCGCTGGTGGGTGTGTGTTTGTGTCTGTCGTTTTTGCCTGTGTGTGGGAATGGATGGAAGCCCGAAAAGATTTTTTGATAGAGTGTCTCAGCGTATTGTCAAAGTATTGTAAAAGTGGAAATGGTCCACAGCTCAGTGTGTATCCCTACTTAAAAGACTGATATACTTTTTTTTTTTTTTTTCATTTCAGAATTACTTTTCTATATTGATTATTTACAGCTGACATTTTTCATCAATAGCCACTCACTACTTTTGCATTTTGCCCCTTCTCTATACAATACTTTACCACATGAGATTCAAAGTGCATTCGCACGCACAAGGTTTTCAAAGGATATTATGCAAACATGCACTGGACTACGAAATGAGATCATAAATTCAGTATTACCACTTTGAATGACTTTGTTGCATGTCTTTTGTTAGTCTTCTTTATCAAAGCGATGAGATTCTTTGAATCCTCTTATCCCATTATGTTCATTTGGCTGCACTGTAAACAAATACACCAGTTTTTTTGGAACTCATGTGTTGCAAAATCAGCCAAGAATTACATTTTAAGGATTATAAACTGAAGGTGTACATCCCTTAATATTTGAAAAAGGTTGAAAAAAGTTTAAAACATGCAAGCTACAAAGGTGCTTGTAGAGTGCTCATTGAAAATGTGTATTTTTATGGTGTTACTGACTCTACGGTTCAACTTTACTGCACAAATACTAGTATGCCCCATCAAATTCAATACTCAATTTTCTTTTCCTGCCTTCACTTTAATAAACTGAATTGTGCATAATATGTATGTGAACTTGCTGCAGCAGCCAAACTGGAAATCTGAGGCAGCCACTACTTGCCAATAATCAGTAATGTGAGTGCTCTAACATCCAGCAGCACTGCGACCCTGCTGGGTTTTACACTCCTCAGTGGCTCCACACCACACTGCTGGACGTTTGCCATCAGTCAGCAGCCGCTCATTGTGCTTTAGCTGCTAAAGTTTCCTAAATAAATCCTCAGTGACGTTTTTCTGTTTGACTGAGCTCAAATCTCCAGACTCTTATTGACCTGGTAAAACACAGCTGACAGGAGCAGATATGCTGCCTCAGCTTCAGCCAAGGCAGGAAGTCTTTGGTTAACCCTGCACCTTTACAAGCTAATAAAGAATGTGTTTGTGTGTGCGCTTAGCAGCAGCAGTGAAGAGCGGACGGTGTGTACTGGGTTACATATGTGTGATTGCAGGCGGGCAGTAGAGTATTATCCTGATGTATGTTTGTCTCACTTCATTCCCAACATCCTTCCCAACGTGTGCTGTTTCCACTATGTCAGAGTGCAGCTTTTGCTCCATTGTAGTAATGGTTTTGGAATGTCAGCCATGATAGATTTCCCATATTTCGCTCACACTGGTCATTCAGTCCATCTAGTCGATAGCTCAGCATCTCTGCAGAAATGAGCAGAAACCCAAGGCAGCTCAACTGCACCTGGCATCTTTGTGTATGTGTGTGTGTGTGTGTGTGTGTGTGTGTGTGTGTGTGTGTGTGTGTGTGTGTGTGTGTAATTATAGCTCCTTAAGTTTGTCCGCATATAAACTATGAAGAAAAACCATTTGAACTGCTTTCTGTCTCTCTGTCTCTCTGCAGTGGACAGGCTGGAGGAGGCGCTGCAGTGTGCGCTGAGCTACCTTTTATTCCACGAGGGAGAGGAGTTCATGACCGACAACGTGGATTACTATAGCGAGGTGCTGGGACACAACGGCGAACCACGAGAGGTCAGGATCTGCTCTGGGGACGTGGGGTGTGAAAGGGTTAGATGGTTTGAAGTGTGAGAAGGAGAAGAAGGATGTTTCTGCGGATGGATGGCTTGTTGATTCTACTTAATACTGTATTTTAGAACACAGCTACACATGACACAGCTTTACAAATTATTTAAACTAGAAAAGAAATAGAAAAGAATCAGCCTGTCTGACATTTTATAAAAAGCTGCTCCGAATTTCCCAGGGCTTCAATTACTACAACAACTTGTTCTCATTTTAGATTTAAGTTAAGTTGTTGGGATAGTTAGGTGAAATTGTTCAGATGATCACAAACATACAGGGTAGAATGACAATTTTAAAAAATGAATCTAAAACTAATTTGCACCATGTGGCTAAAACTGTAATAATTTGAGCAGATCTTTTGGAGTCTGGTCGCAGAATTTTGAACAAGCTATGGATGACTAAATAGAGGAAGGGGAAAAATAATTAGTTTTATAACAAGGAATGTGGGGAGAGACTGCAGAAGAAAAGGAAGGAAAGAAGACATGCAGAGAGGAGAGAGTGAGGAGGGAAAATGTGGAGACAGGAGGCAGCAGTGGCGTTTGCTGTATTTCTTGGATGAACTTGCTACTCGCCGCTTGGCAGGAGTTGCCTCTTAAAGTTTGCTTTTCACTTGTATATGTTCTCCATCCAACTGGAAGCATTAGGCAAATTTTTCTGCGCCACTGTGTTTACAACACATTTTTTGGAAGGGCATGCTCATCTTTATATCTTTGCCCCATAACGCTCTGAGTCATTTAAGGCTGAATATTTGTCTGCCTGGCTGAGAAAATGAAATTTGCCCAGTCTTCAGCACTGAGAATTGCTCCTTCCTAAACTCTGATCAGCAGTGGCTTGTTTAAGTCCCAATTACACAACCTCTTTTTCCTAGAAAGCCTGGTACTCATTAGAGCGAGTGAGGCTCCCAGCAGGACTGTGTGAACATGCGAGTGTGACACTGCACATGTGTGTGTTTGAGATAAAGAGAAGCTGAAGGCTGAGACGTTGCAGCTCACGTTTATATTTTTGTACTCATAACTCGCATTTTTCTCACCCTCGAACCTTTCCGGCCCCGTCAGTTTTACGGTACAGTCGTTGGCCGGCAGATTGCCTCTGCTCTCTGCGTCCGTTCCCCGCCAGCCTCCAGGAGCTCATTCACAGCGCCCTAGATCTCAGTGCCAGGCCCCGAGCTGCCTCCCTGCCAAAGAATCCTGCCTTTCAGGAACACTGGAGGAGGAGGAAAAGTCATGTCAGAGTGCCCACGGGAGTCTCAGGAACAATTTGTATTAAGAGTGATGCAAGAGAAGACTTTTCTTTTTTTTAAACCACTCCAAGAAAAATTACTGTTGGCTGCTCAAGATTCATCATGACCTCAAGCCCGCAACTCCAACCTTGTTCTTGCAAACAGACAAAAATACAACAGGACAAATCAAGTTTTGTAACATATGTATATCAACAAAAACGCCAAGACAAGCCAAGACTGTGTACACATCTTACATATCATCCATAACCAGATTTCGACAGATCAATCGGCTAAAAGGAGCTTTTTACAGATATATTGGGATCAGTGTGTATTTGGATCAAATACCAAAGTTTAAAGTAATTCAGAAACTGTGTTCATTACATTATTAGTCCACCACTGAGTGCTGGCATGTTTAATTATCAACTGTATAATGAATGCATATTGTGTGATATATTGTTATTGAATTTTTAAACTTTTATACATCAGTGTCAGTAGTGGCTTCAAACAACATTTGTCTCTACTGTAACGGTGAGCATGAAAATGGTGCAAAAATGTGCAGTGTATTAGTTAACATAAAGAATTACCTTAAAGTTGAATTGTTTGAGAGAGCCTGTCAAAAGCCTTACTTTTTATAGGTGTACAAAAAAGACAAAATATTAAAGATGAAAGATAAAGACAGAGGAGACAAAGAGGAGAAAATGAAAATGATTGTGACTCAAAACAAAGCTCCATATAGAAGAAGTGAAGATGTTGTAAAATGAAGATGTGTCTAAGATGTGTGATATCTTCTCTAGAGTTATTTTCCTCCCGCTAATATCTCTGAAGCACAAAAGCATGCCACCTTAACAACTAAGGAAATTGTTTACCATGGGCCTTTGGTGTGTGTGTTTGTGTTCACAGAAAGCTGCATGGTACCTGAGGAGACACAAACAGGAACTGGAGCTGCTGCTGATTGGCAGCAAAACAATGGGTGTTGAATTTACCGAAGGGGTGAGAATACAACTTTATCTCAGCGTGTTGCTGTTCCATACTCATGTTTAACTAAAAACTCAAAGTGGACTGTGACTTATTGACAGACCAGTGCCCTTTAATCCTCAGTTTTTTACCCTGAAATGAAAAGTGATTGTGTAATTTAACGGGCGGTTATTGGTAAGCCAGCCCACATGTCTCTGATGCAGAGCAGATCTCCTGCTGGGTGTGTAACAGTCTCAGTGTGGCCCTGCTGCCGGCTGACTCCAACCAGCGTAACAGGTGTCTGGCACATCTGCTCTGCACCACTGTCCTCTCATTCAACAGCGACCCCTGCTGGTCATATTCAAACATGGCATATTTCACTTTTTTTTGTACACAGCATTTATAAAATTACCTCTAGGGCAAATAATGGGAGGTTCTAGTCAAATCAGCCCCTCTGGTCTGGTGTATCATTGATGTAATTATTTTCTGTCACTACTTTTATTTTTGAAAGTATGAAAAAAAACGTTTTCTTTTTTTTTAGAATTACTGGAGCAGCACGGGTGGAAGAGACGACTCAAACAGGTAAAAAAGATCACTGCAACTGTAAAACTGTAAAACAAGTTTCCCCTGTCATTGCTTTCCTCCTGTATATCCAGATGGTAAAAGCTATAATCAATACTTTTATACCAACAATAGATCAGACGGCTATGGGTCGGGGGGGGGGGGTTGCTCTTTATCTGCTGGATGTGTAAATAGGCAACTGTTTTAGCAAGTTCACCATATTAACTCAAAGGGGGATAATATGTCAGCATTTTGTTCACAGCTTTGTCTCACTGTCTCCAAGTGGCCAAAAAATTACTTATTGCGAGTTTAAAGATTGAAATCATGATTGCGTCCCCGCACAACAAAAACATGTTTCCTGTTCCCTGCTCTGTCAGGATTCCCTCCGGTACAGACGGATGGATGGAGTATGTTCCCATCTCAGAGAAGAGGAACGTCACTGTTGCTGCTCCACAGAAACTCAATGAAGGTAAATCCTCACTGCCACCAGAGCTGAAGGGGAATGGGGAGTTTAACTGCTATGGTTAAGTCATTAGTGTGCATTTAAATCTTCTCTGCGCACCATAGTTGACATAACATGCTGCATTCTTTAAATGCTGCTCTGTGATCTGTGTAGGTGGCCCCTTGGTGTATGAAAGCGTGCAGCTGGTGCAGAACTCTGCAGCACTGAACGGGACCCAGCGGGTGCTGCTGGATCATGTTATATCTGAGGAAGAGTGTGCAGAGCTCAGGCACCTGGCACATGTAAGGCCATTACACAAAATTAATGAGATGGATTTTAATCACTGGAATTGTGATGAACAACAATAAAACTTGTTGTGTAGGTTTTATTTTGGTTGAAAGCTTTAGCACCTCTTCAGATCTGAGACAGTAAAGTTCAGTGTGTGTACTTGAACTCTGGCTGTGTTCTTGTCCTCCAGGCTGTCACCATGGCAGGAGACGGTTACAGAGGGAGGATGTCTCCACACACTCCCAATGAGAAATTTGAAGGAGCCACTGTGCTTAAAACCCTGCAGGTACACTAACAGCTAAACATAATTTTATTTTTTATTTAATGTTAAAACAAACATACTGTTTAGTATCTCTCACACATTTTGGGCCTGCAGTTGATAATCAGTTGGGGACAAATGCTGGATCTAAAACTTAGTTACTAAGTCATAATTCAATCAAGCTGATCAATTGATTTATTGTTGGACAGCATGTTAGAGTGTCTTTGTTTCCTCCTCCCTGCAGTATGGCTATGAGGGCAGAGTGCCAATGAGGAGCGCTCGCCTCTTCTACGATATCAGTGAGCGAGCGAGACGCATCATTGAGTCCTACTTCCTGCTCAACTCCACCCTGCACTTCTCCTACACACACCTGGTGTGCCGGACGGCCATCACAGGTCACTCACACACAAACACAGACATACTTACCATATGATATGATGTCTTTAACCGATACTCCTAGTGAGGGTGACGGAGAATGAGCTCAGCTGCAAAGTCTTATGTCATTTTTAAATCTATTTTATTGTATCTCATTGTCACTTACTTACTTGATTTGTCCTTTTCTTCTTAGCTTATCAGTCATCTGTGAAGCACTTTGAACTGCACTAACCTGTATGAAAAGTGCTGTACAAATAAAGTTTGATTTATTGATGGTTAAGGAAAGACACTGCTACACTGCAGTGCACCAACAGTATATTTAATAAACGTCCCTGCTATCCTTGATGGTTCACATAAGGATCACATGGTTGGTTCATGGATGGTTCAAATTACACATAATGTATGAGAGGGTAGTGGTGAATAGTTGTAGTATAATAATAATAATAATAATAATAATAATAATATCCAGGAAGGAAAACATTGAAATATTATTTATGTATGTATTTATGCTTTTCTTGCCTTTTGTTGTTGTTTTGCTGTTTTTAGGCCAGCAAGACCACAGGAATGACCTGAGCCATCCCATCCATGCTGACAACTGTCTGCTGGACCCCGAGGCCAATGAATGCTGGAAGGAACCACCAGCATACACATACAGAGACTACAGGTACAGTATGAGGCCACTTAAAAGAAAAAAATATACTTTGCTGCTGCTGTTTTACAGTTTGATATGTATTAATGGTCACTATCAGATCCCTTCATTTAATGTTGAGTCTGTGCTGACCTTTACTTTTCTTTTTCTTTTCAGTGCACTGTTGTATCTGAATGGAGATTTCGAAGGAGGGGAGTTCATATTCACAGAAATGGATGCTAAAACAGTCACAGTAAGCTGGTTCACATTTGCTTCTATATTAGATATTTGAAAATGGCTCTGGTTACTGTAGTTCTGGGCCATTCTGTATGCTTTATATTTATGCAGGTTAATTATCAATTTACTACAGTGACAGTGTATTTTTTAAACAGCCAGGATTTGACCATCTGGCAGGACAAATCAATGCACCAATACCAAAGATAACAGTCATCGCTTTCATCCTCTCCAGGCATCAGTGAAGCCCAGGTGCGGCAGGATGGTGGGTTTCTCATCAGGAGGGGAGAATCCACACGGCGTGAAGGCCGTCACCAGCGGGCAGAGGTGTGCTGTGGCTCTGTGGTTCACCCTGGACCCACTCTTCAGAGAACTGGTAAACGCCTGATGTATTTAAAGTACTTTTGCAGCAGTGTTGGCCCTGAGTAATAGTCATACTCTAAGTTCATCTTAATTTTTATTCCAGTTTTGGCTCAAATACAAGTTGTTGTTATCATTATAGTTTCAACTATTAGTTCTTAATTTTTGTGAGCTATGAAGGGAATTTCCTTTAATCAGACAAGGATTTGCGTACATAATTTCCTTAAGCCGTCAGGGCAGCCTTGTTGATCCATTCAGTCTTCTGGACAAGGCAGCCTTAAATAATCAAAGCTTATCTTTTCAAATCATAAACATGTCAAAGATATTCCCTTGCTATATAAATAAGAGGCCATAGATTCACTGTGTGCCCAAATCAAATTCTAGTGTTAGTTGTGAACACTGGTGAGAGACTTGAAACTGTTATTCCACATCACATTGACTAATTTGAACGGAAGGAATGCCTAAAACTTTTCTCCTTGAAAATCAAACTCATTTTTCCTCTTTATCATTTGCTATTCCAGATGTTCCTTAATTTAATTTCTCCCTCTTTTTTTTTTCTTCCCTAGGAGAGACTGCAGGCGGATGAGGTGATCCAGGCATTGGACACACAGTCTGTGTGGGGACAGGGCCTCAGCATTAACCCTAAAGATGAACTGTAGAAGCAGAAAAAAAACAGCTTTGCCGCCCCCCCCCCCCCCCCCAAAATCAAATCCTTCTATATATTTTAACTATTTATTGAATGACCTTTGGATCAGAACATTTCTATTTTTGTACTGTTTGAAGTGCAAGATCAATAATATTGACATTTTTGTGTTGTATGTTTGTTTTGTTTCATGTTTCTTTACACACCAGTACTTGAGTTTACCTTTGGTTCTTTGTCTTTCCTTCCAGTGACAGCCTCGGGTTAAGAAAAAGTCTGATTCACTTTGTCTTGTTTGTACTTGGTGTTTTCTCTGAAGACTGTTTCTACCTGTTGTCTCACTGAACTGTGAAGAAGCCAAAGAGAAGAACAGCAGACACTGTTCTGCTTTGGGTTTTACTTGTTCTTATTCTGGTCAAAGTATTCAGTGGGCGTAATTCAAAAACACAATGTACACTTATTAAAAAATAGTTTATTTTAATGGTCAGTAGTTCAAGATAACATTAGATTTGATCTTCACAAATGATATTGTTACATATGCTATTATTTTTATTTATTTTTTTTTTTTTTTTTCCGTGCCAGTAATAATTATTTTCAAAGTAGGCAGTGCACTGTTTTTTCTAATTTGGGTATCTCTGAGTCTCAAATAACACTCATTTAAAAAACTCTTTTAAAAAACAAAAAAAACAAAAACAAAGAGATATGTTCGAAATATGCTGAATATTTAATGATCATGCACTCTGTCCTCTGTGTGTCAAGTCTGAAACTGAAAATGTCTTCTGTCACTACTTTGTTCACTTTTCCTTTTGTTGTGATAAATCACTCCTCTCCTTACTGGGCACACAGAGCAGAATACTGGTTTACATGTTCACTGACATGAGGACGTGGTGTGTGTGTGTGTGTGTGTGTGTGTGTGTGTGTGTGTGTGTGTGTGTGTGTGTGTGTGTTTGTATGTATGTTTTATGTTTTATGTTTTACTTTTATTTATGGGTTTTAATAATAGACAGCTGCAGTTGTAACTGTCTGCATTTAATATGATGAACTTTTATTCATAAAAGATGTCAATCATTCCTGTTTCAAGGAATACATACGTATTTGTTAAGGTCTTTTATTTCTTGATATTTGTGTTGATGATACAGATGATAGGCCGAGTCGTGCACTGTAAATCCAACGGAAAGAGACAAACAAAGAGTAGCTTTGTTTTTCTGCATACATTTAAAATGCTAACCAGAAACTTAATCCTGTCGTTTTATGAGGTTGGCCACTTTTGTTTCACTGATGTTTTATTTTGAAATGCTGTAGCAAACAAAAATGTATGTGTACATGCCTATAAATTAAAAATATTCTAAATCTATATTCAGTTGTGTGTTTTTGTTTTATTTTTTCATGTTTTACTGTTCAGCATAACATTTAACTTCATTCATTCAACTAAAACTGAAAAATGATTTTATTCATATTATTCATAACAGTAGTTTCTTCTTAAAGATATATATTTAATTCCTTTACAGTTACATCAGTTCATGTAACCTCTTACAAAGTAAAGTATCCTTGTATTATATATATATATATGTAACCAAATACTCTCTGATCAAAGGCATACAGTTAGAAATGGTTCTGCCCTTGTATTTAAGCTGCACATCACTGCAGTTTGTTAAGAGCTCCATTTAAATTAAAGTGCACCTGCCTGTAAATACAGCAAAAAAAAAATCATTCACCTATCACACATATTTTTCACACTGAGTAGAGGTCACTGCGGTAAGCTGTTTTTAAGAAATGTGCTTTAACAGCAAATAAATAGAAAGGTTAAAACAAAACCCTAGCAACAACTACAGACAGAATAATGTATGTATTATGTTTCACACCAATTCTTGTGTTGTCCAGACTGTAATTAAATGAACAGATCTGTAGCATCTGAATGGAATCTAATCCAGTTTCAGGTGATGCTGTGTGAACTCAGCGGTCATGGTGGGTGTGTGCGGTTCAGAAGCGGTAGGCCAGCTGCTCTGTGAATCTGAATGGCTTGGTTTCATTGACAGTACACAGTAGGTCCCGCATGCGTCTCGCTCGCCGCTCCTCCAGCACTAACCTGCGGGAGCGTTCTCGAGCCGCCTGCTGCTCTGCTCGCTTCTCCGCCCGCTTTCGCCTCACCCACCTGAGGACGAAGAATGTTAGAACAAATGGTTTTGATACCAAATTTAATGTTAGAATATAAAGTGAAGTATTGCCAGATCACATTGAATACCTGGGCACAGAAATGTAAAAGCCCACTTTTAGTATAAGTATTCAGTATTTATACAAAATCATTAAACGAAAACCATAAGATATTCCACATCTTCTTAAAGGAGAGCTATTCTATACTGGTTGAAACTGCTTTACTAATTTCACTGTATTTAAATGAAATATTACTGTAGCTTCAGTATGCTGTGCAGCTTTAATGTCATATATTTAATATTAAAAAAGGATCACATCAAGATCAAGAGTAAAAAACATTTTCAGGACCCTCTACTTTTAGTTGGTCTTTATGATCAACTACTACTACAAGCGGTCACTTCAAACAGAGCCTCCAGCCCCGAGGCCCTGTGGACCTTTGGGCCCTGAGCCTGTGACCAGTGGGTCATTTCAGTAATTTCTGTAAGTACTCTCTCCTCCTACACTTGCTGGGATTTTTTGCCTGCTCACTGAATGAGGACAGTAGGTGCTACTACCAGCAACTGAGCAACAAGTGACCTTTATGTAAGCTGCAATTTCAACTGAATACCAACAGAGGTCAGGAAAGATGAGTCTCCTCAGTGCAATGTGTAATTATTTGAGTGGTTGAGGTAAAAAATGCCAGATGATAAATCGTGATGTTATTTGATTTGAAAGGGTTAAAAGGTTACTTCATAATTAGTTGAAAATGTCAAAACAATAATGTAATAATGGTTATGTAATTCATCAAAAAAAATCTAAGGGTTTATTACTACAGGCCTTGAATGAAAAAGCCAAAAGGATAAGAATTAACTCACAGTTTGAAGGCACGTTCACACTCCTCGCGGCTGCGTAAGAAATAACCACTGTCCTCCTCGAGCTTCTTCAGCTCCACCAGCTGTCTCTCTTTCTGCTGCTGGTCCTGCTTCCTCTGAAGCCACAACCTGAAGGCCTCCTCCGAGTCACTCTGTGAAGAGTCTCTCTGTGTGAAGAAGTAGAAATGAATGCAGTTAGCTAATAAAATTCAAACGACAGTAAACATTCATAATGCAATGTTTTGAATGGCTCTGATTAGTGTTATAAATTGCTTTTCCTTAAATTTTATGTGAGTGAGGTTTGAGTCTGTAGGATTGCTGGTCTGTTTACGATAGCACAGACACCAAGTTCTTCTTCTTCTGGGTATAACAAATAAACCATTGTCAGTACCCCAGATAAAACTATCTCTGCAGAGGTTTCTTTTCCTTACCTGTATTGTAATAAATACAGTAAAAAAGTGTTTTTAATCATATATGTTTTTGTGCACTCTGTATGGAATATATAAAATGCTGTGTTATATAAGCCAGGTACAGAGTGGTTGAAAATGTAATGGTTAACTTTAAAATATTGTGGATAATATTTTTATTTCTGTTTTGTAACAATAGGTTGACAGTTAAATGTTGTGCACCCTCTAAAATCAGAATACAGCACATCTTGGTACCTAAATAAATTCTGTATTATTATCTTATCTTATGAATATCTATGTTTTCACTTTGATATTCTGAATCAAGGCTTCACTCCTGTAGGTTATAGAACTTGAGGCCTAGTGCTTGTTAAATAGAAAACAAATTAAATTACACTAGTGACAGGAACCTGAGAGGATAGTGGCTGACTAATCAATACAAATAATTACTAATATCTAGGAAAAATAAAAATATTCAAATGACCAGCCAGAGAGTTGTAGCCCACATACACTGTTGATGGGCCTACTTCTGAATGTTTGTATAAATATAAACTGGAAAGTTATATAAAGTGTATTTTTGTGTTTTAGTAGGCTGGTGTGCCCCCTCGTAGCCATACCTTAGAATTCATCTTTTCCATCTCCTGAGCTCGTTGGATCCTTCTCTCCTGCTGAAGCTGGTCTCTCTTCCTCATCAGCCAGGCCTTGAACGCCAGCTCGTTCTCCTGCCTCTTCTGCTCCTCCTCCTCACGTTTCATCTGCTCTGCCTGACAAGAGTGATTAAAAACCTGATTTAAGTAATTATCAACTAGTGGAAATATAAATATGATGCATATGCAATTCTGTTATTTGTTGAAAAATGTACTATTTTAGTTGTACAGAATTTACAAACTACTGATCAACTGTATCACTTCTTTCCTACCTCTCTAGCCAGCTTTTCCTTCCTTTCCTGAATCCTGTTCAGCAGCTCTTTCTGTTGGGAGGAGAGGGTGTAGGTGGTCTGGAAGGGCGTCCCAGTAGCTGACTGCACCCGCCGCTTGCTGCCTCTCATTTGGCTCCCTCTCTGGCTGTGGCTGGCTGAGCTGGGCCTGCTCTTGGGCTGCAATGGAGGTCTGGGGGCCCGGAGGTGATCAAAGTCCTGCTGGAAGGGGGAAGAGCCGGCACGAGAACGAGGAGAGGAGGAAGAGGAAGAACTGTGGATCTTACTGGAGCTCACAGTCTGTGGGGACGAGCGGGAGTAGTCGTTGTAGTTGTTTGTGATAGGAGGGAGAAGTCCTTGACTCTCCACCTCTTTCAAGCTGACCAGGTCAAACTTTCCATCTTTTTCTACAAGGACTCTGCCCTCCTTTACCTCCTGCCCTCCATAACTGCTCTCCCCAGCCCTGCCAGATCCTCCAGATCCTACTCTTTCCTCCCGCAAGGAAAGCTTTAGCTCAGAGAGCTTCCCTGACACTTCAGTCTCTACCTCTGTATCCTTTGCTCTATCCTTGTTCTCGTTTCCCCCTTCCACCTCACTGCTTTTGCCAAACTGCAGCGGGGGCACCACCAGGTCCACCAGCGTCTCTTTAAAATGCAGGCGCCTGCGCCTCGTCATATCTGGAGCTTCCTGGTCCTGCAGCTCCCGGTTTGCCTGCTGGATCTTATCCAGAATGTACTTCTTCTCCTCATCTGTCTGGTCATCCATCCCTGGAGGAGGTGGGACTATAGGTGATGACTTATTTGGGCTGTCTCTGTCAGAGTCATACTCCAAGGGCTCCATAGGTGAAGGCCACCTCTCTTCATCTTCCTCTAACTCCTCTGTTTTGTTGCCTTTCTTCTCCTCTTTGTAGCTTCTCTCCTTTCGTTTCATTCTTTGCTGTTTCTCATCCTCCTCCAGTTCTTTGTCAATGTCTGCCTCAATGTCATCGTAGTCAGGACCCTGTGGGGTGGAAAAGGAAGAGGCACACTACATTCATTGTTTGGATGTAAATGAATGAGCAGCATCAATACCTAGCAGGTAATAGGTGTGCTAGTGTGATAACAGCCATGTGTAAGTATGTTCATCAATATTGCATCCAGCAGTGGCACAGTGAAAGTATGTCACTGTATGTCAACAGAGCAGGTTTCACATGCAAATAGTGAGATGTGCCAGGTCAGGTAACTCAACACTATTCACTGTCACACTTTCACAGAGCAGGGTCAGGGACCCATTCATCGCCCAGCCTGCAGTAAGTAGATCAAATAAAACAAAGAAGCAGGGTGATAAAAAAAAAAAAAAAAACAGAGTGAAAGCAGAAAGAAGAGATCGAATCAGTCTGCCCAGTGGTCTCATATAAATCGTAATTTGCACAGTGAGGCCTGACTTACCTGGTCCTCACTCCGGCCTTCCTCACTGATCAGCCAGTCCAGATCCTTCTCAAAGTCATCCTCATACTCCTCCTGGGACCTTGTGCAAACCACCTCACTCATAATCTACCACTGGGAGAAGATCAGAGTAATGTAGGTATGATTTTTGCCACACTAGCTGCTAGACCTAAGAAAAGTCACAACAGCCACTCAGTCCTAAACCAGATCTACTGGCCAGAAAAGTTCTGGATCTTGTTTTCTCTAACATAGAGCAAGTAGAGCCACAAACTCACATTTTTTGTATGTATCTGGTAGATATGTTTTCGTCATTCAAACCATTCAGCCACTCTGGTTAAAATCAAGGAATTGAACATTCAGTCCAAGGTGTGTAGTCTTTTATTGTCTGGTTTATCTAATGACAACCTTGACATCTTGGTATATCCAGAAGTATAGCACTGACTTCAAATTCCACCAATCAAGTCTTATTGTGTCTTCTGTGATGATGTTTAAACAAATGTACCTACATAAAAAACTGTGCCATGAATTTTATTGTTGAGGTGCATGATATAGTAAATAGCCAACTATAAAACAGTAGTTACAATAAATACTTTTAAGTAAATTTAACTGAAATTGATCAGCACTTTGATGTACACATATATATTGTATTACATTGTGGTGACCACAGTCCCTAGTTGTTTACCACTCCAATGTGACCTAATTTAATCAAAGTGTGAACAGCCCAGAGAGGTAAACATATCTGGTACTGTCTACCTGTGAGTACAGTCACTGATGTATGTGGGATGAGTGGCAGTGTTGGATATCCTATGACCTGTGTAACTGAGAATCTAAACTGACAGACAGTAAACACTCTGCAGCACAGCGAAGGCCAGCATGTCCCATCACGTTCTCTCTAAATGGATTATCAAAATAGTATGACATAAACCAAATTTCAAGGCAAATATTTTGCAAAAATTATGCTTTTAGTTTAGTTATTGTGTTACAGAGCATTGAAGAACAGTTGAATTTTTTCATCACTGTGACACCAATTGCATTCAGTCCAACTATAGATGGGGCTAATTTATGTAAGCTAAAGTAAAATCACATAAACTCATCCATTAATAGCAGCCCCACCACACCACAGTTTGTTTATGGGTTAACTGTGCGCTTGGTTGCCACCTAGTGGACCACAATCAGTACTGTAGGGTGGACAATAAACTATTATGCTTGTTTTTTGTCACACATATTCCCTATCTGCTTTCACGTAGGTTATGCTTACTGTAGTTTTTCTATCTGCATTTCTGTTGTAACAACCAGTTAAACTGGCTGCAAGGCAGGATGTAACACAAGAAGATTGTGTAATCCTATTTATTTTTATACCTCTGTGGTTTATAAAAATAAACAAGACAGAAATGATAAATAGGACAGTGAACTGTGGAGCAGAGTCTACGCCTATATGACTCATATAAATCAAAGTTTTGTCTATTTGGAATAGATAGCAGTAAAAACTGAGGCACCAAGGCTGTTAAACTCACCACCAGCTGTTCCCTGCGTAGTACTCCTGTTAAGTTAAAAGCGGCGAAAGACGACATCCAGCCGGGTTGTATGGTGACTATTTCTCCATCTAACTGGCCCACATAGTGCTTGGCAGTCTGCGAAACAACACTTGAGCACATAATCTGCTTCTACTCCCTCTGCAGCCCTAAAAGGTTTAATGGACCCGTCGTCATAGAGACCTACAACACGCTTTACTACTTGCGCATGCGCGGTCAGGGAGCAGTACTTTACAGTCCATAAAAATCTCCATATACATACTGTAAACAAAGGTATACACCCAAATACCCTCCTAAGAAAAATCTGGAAGCATCTTTTAAAATGTGATTACAACAATGAAATACTGTCTGTGTATTAATTTTATATATGAATAGTCAGTTATGTCATCATGAGAGAATGAATGTATTATTGATTACAAGGATCACTTTAACTAGTTTTTGTTACTCAATCTATGAAAATAAACCATTAAACTAAAATTGATATGGTCCAAAGAAATGGATCAGATTAGATATACATATTTATGTATATTTGTACAAATATATACAGTATATATATATATTTAAAGATGTTTATAAGGGCTTTACGGTGCATTATACCTCTCTTGCAGGGAGGAAAAGATAAAAGTTGCAGATAAAACAATACAAAAGCTGACAATCCAGCAAAAAACTTTTTTCCAAAATAATTTCTAAGGCATAAAAAGTCACAATAACGTCATAGTATAGTAAGGCATAAAACGTTATGAAAAGGTAATTATATAGTGAGGCATAAAAAGTCATAAAAATGTCATAGTATAGTGAGGCATAAGAAAGTCATAGTATAGTAAGGCTTAAAAGTCATAAAAACGTCATAGTATAATAAGACTCAAAAATATCATAGTATAGTAAGGCATAAAAAGTCATAAAAATGTCATTGTATATTAAGGCATAAAAACGTCATACTATAGTGAGGCATAAAAAGTCATACAAACATTATAGTGCAGTACGACATAAAAAGTCATAAAAATGTCTATATATATTAAGGCAAATCAAACATCATAGTATAGGGAGGCATAAAAGAGGCATACTAAAGGAGGCATTAAAATGTGTAGTAGGGAATAAAAATGTAGTAGGGAATAAAAAGTCACAAAAACGTCATAGTATACTGTGGCATAAAAAGTCATAAAATTGTCATAGTATAGTAAGGCATAAAAACCTCATAGTATATAAAGGCTTAAAAACGACATAATATAGTAAGGCATAAAAACGACATATTATAGGATGGCAAAAAAAGTGAAAAAACGACATAGTATAATAAAGCATAAAAACATCAAAACACGTCATTGAATAGTAAAATATGAAGACTTCATAGGATAGTGAGGCCTTGAAAGTGAAAAAAACAACATACAGTAGTATAGTATGGCAAAAAAAGTGAAAAAAACGACATAGTATAATAAGTCATAAAAACATCAAAAAACTTCATAGAATATTACGATATGAAGACATCACAGTATAATAAGGCGTTAAAAGTGAAAAAAAATGACAGTATAATAGTAAGGCGTTAAAAGTGAAAAAGCAACATAGTATAATAAGTCATAAAAACATCAAAAAAGGTCATAGAATATTAAGATATGAAGATATTATAGTATAGTAAGGCATTAAAAGTGAAAAAACAATATAGTATAATATGGCAAAAAAAATGGAAAACGACATAGTATAGTATTGCAAAAAAAGTGAAAAAACGACATAGTATTATAAGTCATAAAAACATCAAAAAACGTCGCAGAATATTGAGATATGAAGACATTATAGTATAGATAGGCCTTAAAAGTGAAAAAAACAACATAGTATAGTATGGCAAAAAAGTGAAAAAAACAACATAGTATAGTATGGCAAAAAAATTAAAAAAACGACATAGTATAGTATTGCAAAAAAAGTGAAAAAACGACATAGTATTATAACTCATAAAAACATCAAAAAACGTCACAGAATATTGAAATATGAAGACATTATGGTATAGTTAGGCCTTAAAAGTGAAAAAAACGACATAGTATAGTATGGCAAAAAAGTGAAAAAAACAACATAGTATAGTATGGAAAAAAAAGTGAAAAAACAACATATTATACTAAGGCATAAAAACATCAAAAGACGTCATTGAATAGTAAGATATGAAGACGTCATAGTATAGTTAGGCCTTAAAAGTGAAAAAAACGACATAGTATAGTATGGCAAAAAAGTGAAAAAAACAACATAGTTTATAACTCATAAAAACATCAAAAAACGTCACAGAATATTGAAATATGAAGACATTATAGTATAGTTAGGCCTTAAAAGTGAAAAAAACCACATAGTATAGTATGGCAAAAAAAAGTGAAAAAACGACATAGTATAGTGTGGAAAAAAAAGTGAAAAAACAACATATTATACTAAGGCATAAAAACATCAAAAGACGTCATTGAATAGTAAGATATGAAGACGTCATAGTATAGTTAGGCCTTAAAAGTGAAAAAAACGACATAGTATAGTATGGCAAAAAAGTGAAAAAAACAACATAGTATAGTATGGCAGAAAAATGAAAAAAACAACATAGTTTATAACTCATAAAAACATCAAAAAACGTCACAGAATATTGAAATATGAAGACATTATAGTATAGTTAGGCCTTAAAAGTGAAAAAAAACCACATAGTATAGTATGGCAAAAAAAAGTGAAAAAAAACATAGTATTAAAGTATAGATAGGCCTTTTTTTCACTTTTTTTGCCACACTATACTATGTCGTTTTTTCACTTTTTTTTGCCATACTATACTATGTGGTTTTTTTCACTTTTAAGGCCTAACTATATTATGACGTCTTCATATCTACTATTCAATGACGTTTTTTTATGTTTTTATGCCTTACTATATGATGTTCTTTTTTCACTTGTTTTTGCCATACTACACTATGTCGTTTTTTCACTTTTTTTGGCATACTATACTATGTTGTTTTTTTCACTTTCTTACCATACTATACTATGTCGTTTTTTCACTTTTAAGGCCTATCTATACTATAATGTCTCCATATCTCAATATTCTGAAATTTTTTGATGTTTTTATGACTTATAATACTATGTCGTTTTTTCACTTTTTTTGCCATACTATACTATGTTGTTTTTTCACTTTTAACGCCTTACTATACTATAATATCTTCATATCTTAATATTCTGTGACGTTTTTTGATGTTTTTATGACTTAGTATACTATGTTGTTTTTTCACTTTTTTTGCCATACTATACTATGTGGTTTTTTTCACTTTTTTTTGCCGTACTATACTATGTGGTTTTTTTCACTTTTAAGGCCTAACTATACTATAATGTCTTCATATTTCAATATTCTATGACATTTTTTGATGTTTTTATGAGTTATAAACTATGTTGTTTTTTCACTTTTTTTGCCATACTATACTATGTCGTTTTTTTCACTTTTAAGGCCTATCTATACTATGACGTCTTCATATCTCAATATTCTATGACATTCTTTGATGTTTTTATGACTTATAATACTATGTCGTTTGTTCACTTTTTTTGCCATACTATACTGTCATTTTTTCATTTTTTTTGCCATACTATGCTATGTTGTTTTTTCACTTTTAACGCCTTACTATACTATAATATCTTCATATCTTAATATTCTGTGACGTTTTTTGATGTTTTTATGAGTTATAATACTATGTCGTTTTTTCACTTTTTTTTCCATACTATACTATGTTGTTTTTTTCACTTTTTTGCCATACTATACTATGTCGTTTTTTTCACATTTAAGGCCTATCTATACTATAATGTCTTCATATTTCAATATTCTGTGACATTTTATGATGTTTTTATGACTTATAGTACTATGTTGTTTTTTCACTTTTTTTGCCATACTATACTATGTTGTTTTTTTCACTTTTTTGCCATACTATACTATGTAGTTTTTTTCACTTTTAAGGCCTATCTACACTATAATGTCTTCATGTTTCAATATTCTGTGACATTTTTTGATGTTTTTATGACTTATAATACTATGTTGTTTTTTTCACTTTTTTTGCCACACTATACTATGTCGTTTTTTCACTTTTTTTTGCCATACTATACTATGTGGTTTTTTTCACTTTTAAGGCCTAACTATACTATGACGTCTTCATATCTTACTATTCAATGACGTTTTTTTATGTTTTTATGCCTTACTATATGATGTTCTTTTTTCACTTGTTTTTGCCATACTACACTATGTCGTTTTTTCACTTTTTTTGGCATACTATACTATGTTGTTTTTTTCACTTTCTTACCATACTATACTATGTAGTTTTTTCACTTTTAAGGCCTATCTATACTATAATGTCTCCATATCTCAATATTCTGAAATTTTTTGATGTTTTTATGACTTATAATACTATGTCGTTTTTTCACTTTTTTTGCCATACTATACTATGTTGTTTTTTCACTTTTAAGGCCTAACTATACTATGACGTCTTCATATCTTACTATTCAATGACGTTTTTTGATGTTTTTATGACTTAGTATACTATGTTGTTTTTTCACTTTTTTTGCCATACTATACTATGTGGTTTTTTTCACTTTTTTTTGCCGTACTATACTATGTGGTTTTTTTCACTTTTAAGGCCTAACTATACTATAATGTCTTCATATTTCAATATTCTATGACATTTTTTGATGTTTTTATGAGTTATAAACTATGTTGTTTTTTCACTTTTTTTGCCATACTATACTATGTCGTTTTTTCACTTTTTTTTGCCCCATACTATACTATGTCGTTTTTTTCACTTTTAAGGCCTATCTATACTATAATGTCTTCATATTTCAATATTCTGTGACATTTTTTTTGTTTTTATGACTTAGTATACTATGTTGTTTTTTCACTTTTTTTGCCATACTATACTATGTGGTTTTTTTCACTTTTTTTTGCCGTACTATACTATGTGGTTTTTTTCACTTTTAAGGCCTAACTATACTATAATGTCTTCATATTTCAATATTCTATGACATTTTTTGATGTTTTTATGAGTTATAAACTATGTTGTTTTTTCACTTTTTTTGCCATACTATACTGTCATTTTTTCATTTTTTTTGCCATACTATGCTATGTTGTTTTTTCACTTTTAACGCCTTACTATACTATAATATCTTCATATCTTAATATTCTGTGACGTTTTTTGATGTTTTTATGAGTTATAATACTATGTCGTTTTTTCACTTTTTTTTTGCCATACTATACTATGTAGTTTTTTTCACTTTTAAGGCCTAACTATACTATGACGTCTTCATATCTTACTATTCAATGACGTTTTTTGATGTTTTTATGCCTTAGTATACTATGTTATTTTTTCACTTTTTTTGCCATTTTATACTTTGTCGTTTTTTTCACTTTTTTCGCCATACTATATTATGTTGTTTTTTCACTTTTTTTGCCATACTATACTATGTCGTTTCTTTCACTTTTAAGGCCTATTTATACTATAATGTCTTCATATTTCAATATTCTGTGACATTTTTTTATGTTTTTATGACTTATAATACTATGTTGTTTTTTTCACTTTTTTTGCCACACTATACTATGTCGTTTTTTCACTTTTTTTTGCCATACTATACTATGTAGTTTTTTCACTTTTAAGGCCCTACTATACTATAATATCTTCGTCTCTTAATATTCTATGACCTTTTTTGATGTTTTTATGACTTATTATACTATTTCGTTTTTTCACTTTTTTTGCCATACATACTTTGTCGTTTTTTTTCACTTTTAAGGCCTATCTATACTATAATGTCTTCATATCTCAATAATCAATGACGGTTTTTGATGTTTTTATGACTTATAATAGTATATCATTTTTTAACTTTTTTTTGCCATACTATAATATGTCGTTTTTTTCATTTTTTTTGCCATACTATACTATGTCGTTTTTTCACTTTTAATGCCTTACTATACTATTTCATTTTTTTCACTTTTAAGGCCTATCTATACTATAATGTCTTCATATCTCAATATTCTATGACGGTTTTTGATGTTTTTATGACTTAAAATAGTATATTGTTTTTTCACTTTTTTTGCCATACTATACTATGTCGTTTTTTCACTTTTAACGCCTTACTATACTATGTCGTTTTTTTTCACTTTTAAGGCCTATCTATACTATAATGTCTTCATATTTCAATATTCTGTGACATTTTATGATGTTTTTATGACTTATAATACTATGTTGTTTTTTCACTTTTTTGCCATACTATACTATGTGGTTTTTTTCACACATAGTATAGTATGGCAAAAAAAGTGAAAAAACCACATAGTATAGTATGGCAAAAAAATGAAAAAAACGGCATAGTATTAATACTCATAAAAACATAATAAAATGTCACAGAATATTGAAATATGAAGACTTTATAGTATAGTTAGGCCTTAAAAGTGAAAAAAACCACATAGTATAGTATGGCAAAAAAGTGAAAAAAACAACATAGTATAGTATGGAAAAAAAAGTGAAAAAACAACATATTATACTAAGGCATAAAAACATCAAAAGACGTCATTGAATAGTAAGATATGAAGACGTCATAGTATAGTTAGGCCTTAAAAGTGAAAAAAACGACATAGTATAGTATGGCAAAAAAGTGAAAAAAACAACATAGTTTATAACTCATAAAAACATCAAAAAACGTCACAGAATATTGAAATATGAAGACATTATAGTATAGTTAGGCCTTAAAAGTGAAAAAAACCACATAGTATAGTATGGCAAAAAAGTGAAAAAAACAACATAGTATAGTATGGAAAAAAAAGTGAAAAAACAACATATTATACTAAGGCATAAAAACATCAAAAGACGTCATTGAATAGTAAGATATGAAGACGTCATAGTATAGTTAGGCCTTAAAAGTGAAAAAAACGACATAGTATAGTATGGCAAAAAAGTGAAAAAAACAACATAGTATAGTATGGCAGAAAAATGAAAAAAACAACATAGTTTATAACTCATAAAAACATCAAAAAACGTCACAGAATATTGAAATATGAAGACATTATAGTATAGTTAGGCCTTAAAAGTGAAAAAAAACCACATAGTATAGTATGCCAAAAAAAGTGAAAAAAAACGACACAGTATAATAAGGCATAAAAACATCAAAAAACGTCATTGAATAGTAAGATATGAAGACGTCATAGTATAGTTAAGCCTTAAAAGTGAAAAAAACCACATAGTATAGTTTTGCAAAAAAAAGTGAAAAAACAACATAGTTTATAACTCATAAAAACATAATAAAATGTCACAGAATATTGAAATATGAAGACATTATAGTATAGATAGGCCTTAAAAGTGAAAAGAACTACATACTATAGTATGGCAAAAAAGTGAAAAAAACAACATATTATACTAAGGCATAAAAACATCAAAAGACGTCATTGAATAGTAAGATATGAAGACGTCATAGTATAGTTAGGCCTTAAAAGTGAAAAAAACCACATAGTATAGTATGGCAAAAAAGTGAAAAAAACAACATAGTATAGTATGGCAAAAAAAGTGAAAAAACAACATAGTATTATAAGTCATAAAAACATCATAAAATGTCACAGAATATTGAAATATGAAGACATTATAGTATAGATAGGCCTTAAAAGTGAAAAAAACGACATAGTATAGTATGGCAAAAAAGTGAAAAAAACAACATAGTATAGTATGGCAAAAAAAGTGAAAAAACAACATAGTATTATAAGTCATAAAAACATCATAAAATGTCACAGAATATTGAAATATGAAGACATTATAGTATAGATAGGCCTTAAAAGTGAAAAAAAACGACATAGTATAGTATGGCAAAAAAGTGAAAAAAACAACATAGTATAGTATGGCAAAAAAAGTGAAAAAACAACATATTATACTAAGGCATAAAAACATCAAAAAACGTCATTGAATAGTAAGATATGAAGACGTCATAGTATAATGAGGCCTTAAAAGTGAAAAAACGACATAGTATAGTATGGCAAAAAAAGTGGAAAAAACAACATAGTATACTAAGGCATAAAAACATCAAAAAACGTCATTGAATAGTAAGATATGAAGACGTCATAGTATAGTTAGGCCTTAAAAGTGAAAAAAATGACATAGTATAGTATGGCAAAAAAAGTGAAAAAACAACATAGTATACTAAGGCATAAAAACATCAAAAAACGTCATTGAATAGTAAGATATGAAGACGTCATAGTATAATGAGGCCTTAAAAGTGAAAAAACGACATAGTATAGTATGGCAAAAAAAGTGGAAAAAACAACATAGTATACTAAGGCATAAAAACATCAAAAAACGTCATTGAATAGTAAGATATGAAGACGTCATAGTGTAATTAGTCTTTAAAAGTGAAAAAAACAACATGGTATAGTATGGAATAAAAAAGTGAAAAAAACAACATAGTATAATAAGGCATAAAAACATCCATCCATTTTCTACCGCTTATCCTCTAGTAGGGTCGCGGGGGGGCTGGAGCCTATCCCAGCATCTTTTCAGGCGAGTGGCGGGGTACACCCTGGACAGGTCGCCAGTCCATCGCAGGGCAAACACATAGAGACAGACAACCATTCACACTAACAGCCACACCTATGGTCAATTTAGAGTATCCAATTAGCCTAGTCCCCATTTTGCATGTCTTTGGACTGTGGGAGGAAGTCGAAGTACCCGGAGAGAACCCACACTGGCACGGGGAGAACATGCAAACTCCACACAGAAAGATCCCACGGCCGAGCCAGGACTCGAACCCGGAACCTTCTTGCTGTGAGGCGACAGCGCTAACCACAGCGCATAGAAACATCAAAAAAAAAAACATAATTGAATAGTAAAATATGAAGACATCATAGTATAGTAAGGAAAAAAAGTGAAAAAACAACATAGTATAATAAGGCATAAAAACATCAAAAAACGTCATAGATTATTAATATATAAAGACGTCACAGTATAGTAAGGCCTTAAAAGTGAAAAAAAACGACATAATATAGTATTGCAAAAAAATGAAAAAAACAACATGGTATAATAAGGCATAAAAATAACAAAAAACACCATAGTATAGTAAGGCATAAAAACCTCATTATTGTAAGGCATAAAAAGTCATCAAAATGTCATAGTATAGTAAGGCATAAAAACCTCATATTATTGTAAGGCATAAAAAGTCATCAAAATGTCATAGTATAGTAAGGCATAAAAACGTCATCATATATTAAGGCATAAAAAGTCACAAAAACGTCATAGTATAGTAAGACATAAAAAGTCATAAAAAAATTTATGTATAGTAAGGCATAATAACGTCAGAGTATATTAAGGCATAATTAATCATAAACACGTCATAGCATAGTAATACATAAACACGTCATAGTATATTAAGGCATAAAAAGTCATAAAAGTAGTATAGTATACACTAAAAAGGCATAAAAATGTCACAGTATATTAAGTCCTAAAAAGTTACAAAATAGTGATATAAAGACATATATAGACATATAAAGTCATACTAGAGTAAGACATAAAAACATCATAGTGTTTAAGGCATAAAAAGTCACAGTATAATAAGGCTTAAAAGAAACCATAGAATCAGAATCAGAGTCAAAATCTAGTTTATTGCCAAGTAGGTTTTCGACATACAAGGATTTTGCTTTGGTGTTTTGTTGCATAACAATAGACATAGTAAGAAAAAAAGAAATATAAACATAGATGAAACAAGCAAGCACTACAGTTGGGATATTTTAAATATAAATTGAAAATTTTAGCAACAGGTTAAAATATTTACAATAAATTTGAAGAAATATTATAGAAATGAACAAATTAAAAGACATACATATACAAAATACAAATATGTACACTTTGTAAAATGACTGGAGGTCGTGCAATAGTTCATGGGGGAGACGTGTAAAAGTTCGCTGGGTTGGGGGGTTGTCAGTGACAGTGAGGGTCTTTAGCCCTGTTAATGAGGCCAAGTACATAAGGGAGGAAGCACAGAAGCACAGAAGCTCATGAAAAGTCATAGTATTGTAAGGCATAACAAGTCATAAAAATATCATAGTATAGTAAGGCATAAAAACGTCATAGCATAGTAAGGCATAAAAAGGCATAAAAACATCATAGTATAATAAGGCATGAAAAGTCATAGTATAATAAGGCATAAAATATCATAGTACAGTAAGGCATAATAGGTCATCATATATTAAGGCATCAAAAGTCGTAAAAACGTCATGGTATAATAAGGCAAAAAAACATCATAGCATAATAAGGCATAAAAAGTCATAGTATAGTAAGACATAAGATGTCATAGTATAGTAAAGCATAAAAAGTCATGAAAACAACATAGTATAGTAAAGCACAAAAAGGCATAAACACATCACAGTATAGTAAGACATAAAAAGTCATACTCAAGTCATAAAAACATCATAGTGTAGTAAGGCATGAAAAGTCATAGTATAGTAAGGCATAAAAGAAACGATAGAATCAGAATAAGAATCAAAATCTGGTTTATTGCCAAGTAGGTTTTCAACATACAAAGATTTTGCTGTGGTGTTTTTTTGCATAACAACAGACATAGTCAGAAGGAAAGAAATATAAACATACATGAAACAAACAAGTACTGCAGGTCAGACATTTTAGATATAAATTGAACATTTTAATAACAGGATTAAATATTTACAATGAAATGTGAAGAAATATTATAAAAAAGAAAAAAAATGTAAATACATAAAATACAAATATGTACACTGCACGAAATGACTGGGGGTTATCCAATAGTTCATGGGGGGGGAGGTGCAAAAGTTTGCTTGGTTGGGGGTTGTCAGTGACAATGAGGGTCTTTAGCTTTGTTAATGAGCCAAGTGCAGTAGGGAAGAAGCTGTTCTTGTGACTAGAGTATGGTAAGTAATGAAAAGTCATAGTAAAGTAAGGCACAAAAAGTGATAAAAACGTTATAGTATAGTCAGACATAAAAACATCATAGTATAGTCAGGCATAAAAAGTCACAAAAAAGTCATAGTATAGTAAGGCATGAAAAGTGATAGAAATGTGATAGTATAGTAAGGCATCAAAAGTAAAAAATAAAAAAATTCATATTATAGTAAAGCATAATAACATCAGAGTATATTCAGGCATAATAAGTTATGAAAACATCATAGTATAGTAAGGCATTAAAAGGCATGAAAAAGTAATAGTATGATAAGCCATTAAAACCTCATAATATAGTGAGGCAGTTTAGTAAAGCATAATAAGTCATAAACAGTATAGTAAGGCATAAAAAGGCATAAAAACATTATAGTATATTTAGGCATAATAAGTCATGTAAACATCATAGTATAGTAAGGCATAAAAAATAATAAACACAGATCACAGAATTGTCAGGCCTAAGAAGTCATAAAAAGGTCAGTGCGTACTAAGGCATAAAAATGTCCTAGTTTTGTAAGGCATAAAAAAGCAAAATAAGTCATGAAAACGTCATAGTATAGTATTTTATAGTAAGGCATAAAAAAGCCATAGTACAGTAAAGCATACAAACAACATTGTATAGTAAGACATAAAAATGTCATAAACATATCATAGTAAAGTATGGTATCGCATTAAAACGTCATAGTATAGTGAGGCGTAAAAAGGCAAAAAAAAAGTCATATTATAGAAGGTTTAAAAAGTCATAAAAATGTCGTACTATAATAGGGAATGAAAACATCATAGTATACTGAGACATAAAAAGTCATATTATCATAATATCGTGAGGCATAATAAGTCATAAAAACATCATAGTGTAGTAAGGCATAAAAAGTTATAAAATTTTCATAGTATAGTAAGGTATTAAAACATCATAGTACTTTAAGGCATAGAAAGTCTTAAAAACATCATAGTATAGTAAGGAAAAAAGTCATAAAAATTTCATAGTATAGTAAGGCATTAAAACGTCATAGTATAGTAAGGCATAAAAAGTCATACAAATGTCATATTATAGTAAGACATGATGTTGTCAGAGTATTTTCAGGCATAATAAGGCATAAAAATGTCGCAGTATAGTAAGGTATAAAAAGTCATAAAAACATCATAGTACAGTAAGGCATAAAAAGTCATAGTATAGTTAGGCATAAAACGTCATAAAAATGTGATCATATAGTAAGGCATTAAAACATCATAGTATAGTCTGGCATAAGAAGTCGTAAAAACATCATGGTATAGGAAGGCATAAAATGTCATAAAAATATCATTTTTTAGTAAGTCATAAAAATGTCATAGTATAATAAGGCTTTAAAACTTAATAGTATAGTAAGGCATACAAACATCATTATATAGTAAGGCAAAAAAAGGCACAAAAACATCATAGTATAGTCCAGCATAAGAAGTCATACAAACGTCATTGTCTAGGAAGTCATAAAATGTCACAAAAACGTCAGTGTATTGTGACATAAAAAGGCATTAAAACTTCATAGTATATTAAGTCCTGAAAAGTCATAAAAACATCATAGTGTAATAAGGAATAAAAAAGTCATAGTATAGTAAGTCATAAAAACGTCATGCTATAGTAAGCCATAAAAAGTCATGAAAACATCTCAGTATAGTCTGGCATAAGAAGTCGTACAAACGTCATTGTATAGTACGGCATAAAAAGTCATAAAAAGCCACATAGTATAATAAGGAATAAAAAATCATTAAAATGACATGGTATATTAAGGCATAAAAAGTCATACTATAGTAAAGCCTAATAAGTCATAATAACGTCATAGTAAAGTAAGGCATAAAAAGTCATAAAAACGTTATATCATATTAAGGCATAAAAAATTATAGTATAGTAAGGCATAAAAAGGTCACAGCATAGTAAGGCATAAGAGTCACATTATAGTAGGGCATAAAAACGCCATAGTGTAGGAGGCATAAAAAGTCATAGTATAGTAAGGTATACGAAGACATAGTATTGTAAAACATAAAGAAGTCCTAGTAATGTAATGCATAAAAAATTACAGTATAGTAATGCATAAAAACGTCATTGTACAGTAAGAGATACAAAAAAAGTCATAGTACACTAAGGCATTAAAAAGTCAATTGGAGTTGCAAGTTAGCCTAATGTGCATTTCTTTGACTGTGGGAGCTCACAAATGTCAACATATGTTTGCACTTAGCACAAGTATGACAATGAAATTAGGCAATACCCCCTAAACTAGGACTTTTCATTATACAACGTAAACAACTGCAGAAGAATTATACGTCATTCACGGACCATAATGGGCACCCACCTCATTTTCAGGTTAATGTTTAGTCATGTTGACAGCACATCACCATTGAACAGAAGTAACAGCCAATCAACTTCATTCTGGGCACATGTCCACAGTAAAAAGGATTGGATAATATGAAATAAACCTGTGACATTGTAAAGATTGTATGATGATAAACAACAAATACTTTGAGATTCTGGTTTGGGCTGGGTTAACAGTTACACAACCTGACCGCATTTCACTCAGATGAAAGGTAACGGGCTGAAGCAGCACTTGATTCCATCCTTACTGCGAAGCACAGAAGACGGAGCATTTAAGCAGTACTTAAACGTTCGATTCGAGCGCACTGCATTCTGGGTTTTGACGTTCGCTGAGGGCTTTCACCACTTGGAGAGCAATGCGCCGCGAATGGCAGAGGACAACATCTCCCGTGATGCCTCGGTCACTACCAAAGATCTACACGCCCCTTGACTCAAAGCACGACTGAGAGCACGTAGGCACAACTTCTGATAATGTTTTGAGTAGTTGATAAGTACACTAAAGCTACGACAGGTACGCACCGAGGATAGAACGGGTGGTTCTCTTACAAATGGCCACCATCGTCTTTTGCACAGCAAACAAAATGGCTCAGACCACGACGAGACAATGTTTGATTGCACATTTAAAGAGGTTTGGTAATGCAAGAGAGACGCACTTGCTGTTTTCCTCCACTCACAGCCCGTCAGTGACTTTGCTTCCGGGAACGAGATGGTTTTCCAGGGCTACCGGTGTAAGATTTATGTCCCATGGGAACGCAGGCAGATCCGCAGCAGGACGAATAAGAAGGGGAGCCCTGGCGCTCAGTGGAGCCGCAGCAGTGACAGCAGCAGCGGCTGTAGCCGGGTTTTTAGCCAATGCTAACCACTTCCAGTGTGCAGATATGGCAAAGAGAGTCCCCCCAGACGCTGAGGAGAAGGAGCAAGAGAGGGACATCTTGGAGAGATGCCGGGGGTTCATGTCTCCTCCGGTGACCGACATCGGCGTGCTGCAGGGGCGGAGAGAGGAGATGCTTACGAAGATGGAGATGTTGATCATGGAGACGCAGGCCGATTTCTGCAGAGCCCTGCAGGAGGTGGACGGTGGGGTGTTCAAGGTGGACCGATGGGAGAGGAAAGAAGGTGATAGAGTAACGACAAATTGCAGAGATCAATGTGGAGCATGACAGATAATTTTCATCCAATTCATCATAAAGTGCATGGTGTTTATGAGATTCTCCAAGTACTGATGTTTCAAGCTTGCTGAATGTTTTTGCATCATAAACTGACAAAAATCCTAATCTGCTAATTACCAACAAATTTCATGTCAATCGTTTTCAGTTCATTCCACTCATGACCCTGTGTGTGCGTGCGCGTGTGTGTGTGTGTGTGTGTGTGTGTGTGTGTGTGTGTGTGTGTGTGTCAGGTGGCGGAGGAATCAGCTGTGTAATGCAGGATGGAAAGGTGTTTGAGAAGGCAGGGGTGAATGTGTCAGTGGTCTTTGGAAACCTGACAGAGGGGGCCGCCAAGCAGATGAGGAGCAGAGGGAAAGTCCTCAAAGGGAAAGATGGTGAGCTCTTGAGCAGAAGACGTGTGGTAACCTGTGTTCATCGCTTCTTCTCATACACACACAGATGTTAACTGATTGTTACATCTACTACCAGAGCTCTGCTCTTACTTTGTACTTCTTGCCCTTAACAGTAAAACATGTCATTTTTGACATTGTGCTCTGTGTCTTCTCTCAGGGAAGCTGCCGTTTTGTGCCATGGGTGTGAGCTCCGTTATCCACCCCAAGAACCCCCACATCCCCACAGTGCACTTCAACTACAGATACTTTGAGATAGAGGAGGAAGATGGTGAGTGTGTGACTGTCAGTCCATGACGTCAGCAGTTGTGTCTTAGTGTCAGTGACACTATTGAGTACGTGAATGAATGATAACCCTTGTTTCCTTCCTCCTTGTCTGTGTATGTTTTGTGTGTGTGTGTGTGTCTGTGTGTGTGTTCCAGGCACTAAGCAGTGGTGGTTCGGTGGAGGAACAGATCTGACTCCAGTTTATATAAATAAAGAAGATGCATTTCACTTTCACAACACCTTGAAGGAGGCCTGTGACAAACACCACCCGCAGTACTACCCCAACTTTAAGAAATGGTACAGTTTGATTCAAGATTAATCCCCTGCTAGTGAAGCTCCACAGATGCATGTGTGAACTTCAGCACTTACTCATCTGCACGCCTGATTTCTGTGTATGTGTGTGTGTGGATTACAATGGGTGTATCCTCGCTGTAAGATGATGATAAGAGGAAGTCTCTGCCTAAAATCTGCAGTTGCAGAAAAACCGTTGAGCCATGAGGCTGGTCAGTTAATGACCACAAAGCATATGAAAGGAATGGGTGTGGTTTATCTGATTTGGCTCATAATAAGTACATTTTGTCATCATCACGTACATCACGTACCTCATGTATTGCAGTTTTGGCTCTCCATGGTACAACTGAATCTTCCACCATGCACCTGACACATACACTGACATGGAAAGTAAATGATCTTCCAAACCAATTTTTCTGTTCTGTAGGTGTGACAGGTACTTCTATATTGGCCACAGAGGAGAAACTCGAGGCATAGGAGGGATCTTCTTCGATGACTTGGACTCCCCGACTCAGGAAGAAGCGTTCAACTTTGTCAAGAGCTGTGCCCGCACTGTGGTGCCCTGTTACCTGCCCATCGTATACAAACATCTCAATGACTCCGTTACTGATGACGAAAAGGCGTGGCAGCAGGTACGACGAGGCAGGTGAGTAAAAGACACACAAACGAACATGTGGCTGTTAATTAGTAATGCATACATTTTACATCGGCAATTGTTAAAAGGATAGGATAATCTCAGTTCAATAACTCAAGACTCCAGTTTCTTCTTCTTATTTCAGAAAGCACACTCATAACTTACTACCTTACTTCTATATCTACAGTAGTATCTGCTAAAGTCTTAGTAGATGCTTTCAGTCACTCATCACTTGCATTGTTTGCTCAGCTATTGAAGCTGCAGTTTTCAAATTAGCTATACTTAACAAACCTAACCTTGATCCTTGAGTCCATCATAAGTAAAGGCTAAATTTCCCTCCTCCACACATAAAATTTCATCTTAAAAAGTCAAACGAACCGTATCAACACAAACATTGGAACTTTAAGAGAAGTGATCCATCGCAGTTAATATTTAGTGTCCTTTATTTAAAAATTATTATGAAAAAGCTTTGGTGTAGACTCCCTGCACAGCCTGTGTGGTCCAAAGCTGGAGCAGATCCTGGCAGAGCTTACTGCCTCAGCGGGGAGTCATCTAGCGAGAGACTAACAACACAGAGAATGAGCAGAAGAGTTAGTTTATGAAAGGGAAGACACATGGTAGTGAGCCAGAAACTGAGACGGGGATTGGATGGGTGAGATAATATGGGGAGGGATGAGGAGAAAGAAGAGGCTACACTAGACTGAATGGTGAGTGTGAGTGAGCCTTGGCTCAGTCTAATCAGTGACGTTAAGTAAACTGTACATATTGCATAAAAGTTGTGAGTGATTTTGAAGGCATTTGAGCTATTGACGAGCTCATAAATGCATCAACCTGGAAGAAAGTAATCATTGTCCAACAATAACATTTACCAAAAGTAAGGAATAAATAATAAATATTCACTCTGCTGGATTGCCTACATAGCTCAAGCAAGTTTTAAATCAAGTACTGGAAAACAAACCAAAAGCTGGCTGTGATGAAACTAAATCCTCATTAAAAATCCAAAATGTATGGTTTGCAGGTTGCTGTGGACGAGTTAATTATTTAATAAAGCGCAACAGATCTTAACTTAAGGTGTCATAAATCATGCGTCTACAGTAGTTTTTGTCTGTTTGTGTTGTAGATATGTGGAGTTCAACCTGGTGTATGACAGGGGAGTGAAGTTTGGCTTGGCCACACCTGGCTCCAGAATTGAGAGCATCCTCATGTCCCTCCCCCTCACTGCCAGGTAAGACATCACCTGTCTGAGGCAGCCGTCGCCTCTGCTCTTATGTGGCAGTAATGAGCTGTCTGCGTTGCTTGGTAACAAACTCACCTTCCATCCTCAGGTGGGAGTACATGCACGAGCCTGCCAAAGGTACCCTGGAGGCTGAGATGCTGGAAGTGTTACGAAACCCCAAGGAGTGGGTGTGACCGCAGTGTACACAGGTTTACACAGGTTTACACGTCAATATGGACAAAACATCCAGGAAACCGTCTTTATTGGATTTTATAAAGGTGTAAGCTGTTTGATGCGATCAGCAGCTGTTAACAACGTGTTTACCAAAATAATATGAACTTTTTTTTTTTTTTTTGCATTAGCCTGAAGAGTTTCTTAATCTCCACCGGTACTTTTCTCTTTCCTGTTTGCTACGTTTTGTCAAATCAGTCTTGTTAACACTTAATCACTGGAGATGTGAATAAGTGAAAATTAGACACCGTGTTGTTAAATGCAATGACTGAGCTTTGTGCCAGTAATTAATTACTGCCTGGCAAAGTAAAGCAAGACTAAATAATGTAACTTCACAGGGCCATTAGGTCATCTCACATTGGTGATGTGCCCCTTTTAAGAAGTGTTTGTGTCAAACACTAGCTGTGTGTGTGTGTGTGTGTGTGTGTGTGTCTGTGTGTGTGTGTGTGTGTGTGTGTGTGTGTTTTTTCTATGCCTGGGCTAAATGTGGCTTGCTCTACTTGAAGCTATCTGAGCCCTACTCTCCTCTGCTCTTTAACAAGGCACTGAAAGGGAAACAAGGACAAACAGCCACAGTGTTTTGTATGTGTACTACTCACATCAACTGTTAATAAAACTGGTTTTCATGTTTAAGAGCATCTGCTCAACACAATGGGTTATTTTTTGACAATCAAGGCTGAATAATATGAATGAACTGTTCCCCGTTGACCCCCATTTACATTGTGGTTGGTCTTTCATTTGTAGTTAATGAGTCACTTCCTCCTTTGTTTGAACAAAGGTGAACGGTACTTGGATCTTGTATCATGCTCCACAGAGAGGACAAACATGGATCACAAGCCAGGTGGTTCCGTGAAGACAGAAGACTGTCTTCATAACAACCCTTCATGAGATGTGTCCTTTAACAATAATATATAGCTATTAGTTATGAATTGTGTATTTTAATTCATTTTACCCCAATATTCCACATAAAACTTTCCTTTTTTTCCCACTCTGAGTTGTATACACCGATCAACCACAACATTAAAACAGGTGACTGGTTTGAATGTTGTGGCTTACATGTGTATTTTTTTGACTTAAAAGCCATGAAGCCATGGGGAAAAAAATGAAAACTAAAAAAATTTTTTTTTTTTTCATTGATCATTGAACATTAAAACCAGTTACCTGTTTTTAACGTTGTAGCGGATCAGTGTATATCTTTTTGTTGCAGCACCTGATTCAAAGTACATTGAACTTTTACTGAGTTAACTACTCAAATCCAACACCCATTGTAACAGTTTCATTCTTAATTTCTTGTGACTCATTTTACGCATGTTCCTCTGTTCAGTCTCTCACAACTTTGAGTCAGTTGTGAAAGACTGAACAAAGCTCAGGACTGTGTCATTGTCTTGTTTGTAAAACGATGACTGTTTGGGGAATCCAGCAGGAAGAACTGTAGAAAACTGGTTTAGACACTCGCGTAGTAGTACAAAAATAAATTTTTACTCATTTGATTAAGTTCTTGAGAAACTGAAAGAAATTCAACATGGAATATTTTAAAATGTTTTATTACAAATTAATTCAAGCTTTTGCACATATCAAGGATTTATAACATTTTGTTTGTTTGATAAGGCATTGTAAAAACAGGGCTCTGTAAGTAATAGTACAACTGACCTTACCAAAATGGCTACCCCTACCAGCACAACTCAGTTCAAGGTCATAGCAAGTGCTGAGGTTCAAAGGTCAACTCAGTACAAAGTACAATAACAATAAGAGTCAGTGCTCAAAGTCTGTGAGGTGTAGATAGGAAATGTGTAACATTTATCAGTATCAAGTGAAAATTAGACATATTTGGTTTTTAGAGTGTACGCAGCAACATTGCATATAGATTATGAGCACTTTTTCAGATTACAGTGACATCGTTATTGCTGAGAGTCACACTGAAGATATCAAACCACTCTGTCCTAGTTTCCATTTAACAGCTCATTTTGAGCTTACACACAAAGTGCCTTCTTTTATTCACAGACTGGTGTATAATCATCACATTAGTATCAATGTGTTCACTGCATTCCTATGCAGTAAAAACAATCTCACTGTAACTTACTTTCACACACAGGCTATACATATTTATATACAGGTACATCAGACATGCTAAACATGGACTCTGTCCATAATGAAATTAAATACAGAGCCTTTCCCCTCTGATAACTCTTTTCCCAAAAGCCTCTGTCTCTATTGCTTTCTGTCCCACATTCCTGTGCAAGTCACTCCAAAACTTACATTTACTGTGCTGCAAACCTATTTGAAGTATCCTCTGTGTACTTTTAGTGAAACTAGCACAGCAGAAGACTTTGTAGCAATATTCAACTCAGTTACATTTGCTTTAGGGGAAAGATTTTCACAGTTAAAGCAGGCTCTGAGCAACTGTCAGCGGCCCAAACATAAGCATGGACTAGCGAGCACTGACCATTGACAAACGGTGCAGAACCAGATCCAACCTCAAGTGTACAGACCAAGCTGCATGCATTACCAAAATGTAAGCACATATGACACACATCCACAAAATTTTTTTCAGCACACCCTTTAAAACTGATGGCCTTTACCTTGAGCTCAAAAACATTCACAAGTGTATACTGAAGTTGGGCCAATGCATTAGTTTGACAACTTGATTGTTTAAACCTACATTAAATGGTATTTTTGATATCAACAATGAATCAAATTAATGACTGTAATTTGGAAGAGTCACTAATATTGCATTATAATGCTTCCTTAACCACCCAATATACAACTGTGGACAGTGATTTACCAGTTTACAAGCTCAGACAAGCCAGACATACACTGCCTGCCCAGCATGACACTGCAAAGAGCTGAAGTAAATGAGCGACTGGTGACCCAGATATTTTTGTCATGAACTGGTCAACTAAACCAGAGCTAACAAGAAAGTACTTGACTTAGATTAGTCATCTAGGCGTGAACAGTTGTATAAAACTCGTGTTGCTCTGATGAAGATGAGGTGAGTAACACAGATTATCTTGTAACAATGGCGCATTTTAAGGCCTGGGATATATTAGAGAGTAAATGAGCAGTTGGTTTTCGTAGTCAGCATGTTGGATGCAGCAGAAATGGGCAGGTGTAAAGACATAAACGACTTTTATGTGTATGATTAAAAAATAGTTTGCTACTCTAACATGCTAGCTATAACAAACGATAGACCTGATTTTGAATTTGTTTTTGATTCTTCTGCCCCCAGGTGGTCAAAAATAATTGAATGCAACTTTAATAAGTCTGAGTTTCACTGGAATTTTTTTGTGGTTTTAAATGCTGTTGTTTGTTTGATCTTGCAAAACAAAAGTTTTGCAGTATAGAAAACTGTAAATGGAAACAGTGAGTACTTACTTTTGAGCAGTCAAATTTAAACATAGAAAAAGGAGCAAAACATCTATTATTAAGCATTCAAGTCTAAAAATTGGCACTAACCTTCAATAAAGCATTGGTCCAAACCCTATATACACTTAGAATAGTTGTCCTTCATTATGGCAACCCTAACCTTTTCTTCTTTACACCACATGCAACATTTGTTATGCCTGCAGTTAAATAATTTGCTACAGTGTGACAGCATAGATGCAACTTTAGGAAATTCAGCAGAGGTGTTGGTTGGTTTTGGTATTGCAGTATTATTTGCTCCTTTCTGCCAACACTTCATGTCGATGATGAAAAGTTAGTGCAAATTTCAACAGCACTGGCTCTGGCAAAGATTGCATTAGTCCATTGACCAGACAATTATTAGTGTTTCTGTTTGTGTTGAATGAGGAAGGCTGGTGAAACCACAATAGTGGCTTTGCTAGATGATAAGATAGTCTTAGTGTAGGTTAGGGCTTTTGTTGGGGTGGTAGTGAAGGACAGCTTTACTTCCCAGGGCCATTGACACTAGCAGCGCTGGTGTTGACTATATCCTCGTACTGTGGAGGTGGCTCCGTCTCTATCTGGACATCTGCATGGCCGACAGCCTCCTCATAAGATGGCGGTGGGTCTCCAGCACTTCCTCTCCCTGATGTGATCTCTGAGCCTGGATAAGCTGGGCTGCTGTGGACACTGAGTTCTGATTGGTCACCATGGTGGTAATCCCTCCCCCAATGGTCCATAGAGACCACTGACAGAACGTGGTCGTGATGCGAGTGTCCCAGGCTGGGGCTGCGCTGTGAGCGCTTGCGGGAGTGGCAGCGCCAAACAGTGATGGCAACGGCGGCGATGATGAACACAACCAGCAGCAATGGCACTATCAAGTAGAGAGAGTGGACTCCACCCACCACTGTCTCCAGCCCTCCAGATGGACTGCTCTCCCTCACATATTCCTCCCAGAACCGTCTCTGCAGCCAGTCAGAACAAAGACACATACAGTCAAAAAGATTGCTAGAATATTTTCTTCAAGACAATACTCTGCTACATTCATGCAAGCTACAGTGTAATCACGGTGTCCAAAAACTGTTTCCAAAACCCAAAGTCATGGCACACACAGTGTCCACTGTATGAATACTTTTTATACGGATCACTGCAACACAAAGGCAGCAGACAACAACACCCAAACAAAAAGAGAGACCACTGCACGTCTATCTACGTGACTTTGCTCTCTGGCCGCTCACAATAGTTTCACAAATACGCCTCCCTCTAGCATGCACTCGGCTGTTCTTCCTGCTGATAAACATCACTTCCTGAAAAAACACCAACATTCCACAAGCTACCAGTCTTGGCACAGGATTTATTGCTGGACATATGAACCCTACAAAAGAGCACCGAGAGGAATAGCTTGAATTTTTTTTCATATGGTGGCTGGTATCAGTTACTCAGCAGTAGTAATATTGATTTGTGGATTTTTAGCTCTGGCTGGGACTCCTGTTTCCTGCTACTGTTCCAAATAAAAATTAATCAGAGTTTTTGTACTATCCTGTTGATACTTGTGTGTTTTTGCTTATTGTGTTGTTGCTTGTACTTGTTGTTTAATGTCCGCATGAGCTGTGATGAATTTTTGTCAACCTGGCACAAGCTGACCAGGAAATCTCTGAACACATGACTTTTTGCAGGAGTTAATATCCCTATATTGTATGTACTGTGTGTATTTAGTTTTCAGGAGAGGAATTATTGTAGGTCTGATGTGGTGTTTCACTCGTTCCCTCACCGTCTTCTCATCGTTCTCAAAAGCCTCACGGGCCTCCTCATAGGTGCAGACTTCTTCACGGCACTCCCTCTGGATGTCACCCTGCTTCATCTCCTCCAGCAAGAAGTTTGCCCTGCGCAGCCGCCGCAGCACAGAGTGGGCTGCGTCCGCCGGCAGGAACACTGAGAGGAGGGAGATAGGGGGAGAAGTGGAGGTGGAGAGAAGAGACAAGGGCAAAGAGGGGGAAAAGATGTGAGATTTAGAGATTTGAGAGAGAAAAAAAAACATGAATCAAGATAATAGGTGGAGACATTAGGGTAGGGATGAGTCAGCAAGCACAACAGCAGGGAGGAGACAAAGGGGTAGAATTAAGCAAAGATAGAGAGTACTGAAAAATAGAAGAGGATAGAGATGCCAAAAAAATGCAAAAAGGGGAAAAAAGGGAGAGAGAAAGAGGTGGGGACTGAAACAAAGGCAGTAGAGCAGAGCCGAGCGCTACCCAGTGCCCACATTTCTGCATAAAAACAAAAGTTCCTTTGATTTAGGCATCCATCCATGGGCCACATAAGAGAAACTGGAGGAATTAACTTAGTGAGACACAGCGTCGCTCTGTTTCACACATCCAGGACAAGAACATAAACTCTCCGACAGAAACTGTGCACAAGATGCCGCAACATGCCCTGGTAATGTATGATGTGCTACCGTACTAACAAGTAATGGCCTCTGTGTGATGAGTTCAGAGGTGTGATCAGCACGAGACTTGAAAATAAATAAATAAATAAATAAGCTGCAAAAATGCAGGGAAACAAGAAATACCCCTAGAAAAGAATGGAGCATTGTGTGCTAACGAAAACAGAAAAAACCTGAAGAATCACATTCCAATGACTAAATTGTGTTTGTCAAACAATGTTGAAAATCTACACAATAGAAAAGGAAAATAAAGAACAAGAAATTGGAAAAGAGTTTCTAAATATACCGAGTGATGAAGTTCATGTAAATCTCAATAGACTTACCACTCCCCATGATTCCTGCGGGTCTGTTTAGGGTGATTTATCTGCAGGAAAACAAACACACATTAATAAATAGTTTTGAACCTGCAGATACACACCGGACAATAATGAACTTTGGCCCCATTTCAGAAAATTACACCTCTTCCTCTGTTTCTTTCTTAAGATAAACAGTCATTTAATGTGACATAAGAGCCAGCGAGCATTACTGTTGGGTATTTGACTCCTGCACTACAGAAATTACCTAATAAATTCTAGTGACTAGTGGATAATGCCACATTTTCCTTTAAAAGTGGATAGTTAAGGTTAACTAAAAGTGAATACAGTACATAGGAATAGTTGTATGATATGTCAGACATTTCCTCCGTGCTTTGGGGAAAAATAACACTTGAAGATAAAATGAAGTGATAGCTACTAATATTGTTTTAACGAGCTGCTGTTAAAGGGCGTTGCTGCGTTGTGAAAGTGAGACATCCTTGACCGAGGTGTCGGTGACCAATGGCGGCTATAGGCCAGTGTTACACATGGATGTGTTACGGAAATCCTGCTCGTAGCTGCCCAAAATAGAGCAGCGGAGACATCACTAACAAAGCGCCGCCGCCCCGTTACTCACATAATCACAGCGACGAATCAACAAATGGAAGCTGCATTGTTCAACAACATTGTTCAACACTGTTGGCTGAGCTTAACCGCGGCTGTTGCCGGCCTGTTCTCGTCCGTACGGCGGTAGGTCGGTGAGCGGGCTGAGGCTGGTGGTTAGCGCCCCGTGTATTGACAAGCTGGGGATGATTTGTAGGATCAGTTCGCCTCCAGCCTCGGATGCGATTTAACGAGCGACACACGATTCAAACCACACAGGGGGTAGATAGAAAGTCCTCCGCTGTATACGACAGGTTTTACTTCGTGTCGAAACAGTCTGTCGATACGGAAATTAAAGTTAATCACACCAGCTTACCTCTTTTTGTCCCCAAAAAATCGCAGAAACGGTCCCTTGTCTTCTCTGCTGCTCCTGAGTGCAGCGCAGGCGCATCAGCTGTGTTTGCGTATAGCGGATCATGAACTTCCCATTCCCCCCAATTAAAGGGACAGTCCACATATCAACACAGATTACCCTTATCACTAATGACAACATACTATCACTACGGATATGTAACCCCAGATAACGGAATTTAAACAGCCTTAGTATTTGTCTTAATTGGACTCAGAAATTGAAATTTGAAATAGGTCTAATGTTGGATGTTTACTGAATTTAAGCTCTAAACAAACGTATTGTTTTTCTACATGTATACCAGAAAACAAATTATATAGGCTACGAAGATAAAAGCACATGATTAGTATGTGTTGAAATATTCCTTAAATTAAAATTTAAATAAATTAATAAAAAATGAAATAAAAATAAATACATTTAAAAAGACCATTTATCTCCATATCTTTATTTCAGACCACACATACACTTCTGTGCTGTTTATAGAACTAAGTTGTGGAAACATAGTAACTCTTCTACAACAAATGATTCTAACTAGAATAATTTCCATTGTGTACCTACCAAACTATACCAGTTTACCGAGGTTACTATTCCTCTCAGTGTTGTACAACAGTTTCGGGGAAAAAAAAGTCACAGTTGTACCCTTGCCTGGAAAAGCCAGCATATCAAATAATCATATCAAAATCACAGCTGGTAATTAAAAAGTACATATTTGAACATCAGTGCAGTTTGTACAGTCCCCTCCTGCAAATACTTCTTTAAAAGGAAAAGGGAGCCAGCCTGTTTAAGATATCTGTGCTACAAAGAGGAAAACTGACACACAAAACAGGTAAAAAAGAAAATTCAGACCAGCAGCAACACAAGAAGAGGGAGAATTGCGAGAGTACTATAGTGAACCAGCTCTTCTATAGTAAACTTTAAAAAACAGATGGTTAGAAAAAGGAAATTAATTCACAATGATGTTTTCATGGAGATTTACCTCACCCAAAATATCATTAAGGAATGTGACTTTAAATTTAACAAGATTCTGAGGTACATACAGAACTTTCAAGTTGACCCCTTTGGTGTACATGTGTACACTGAAACAGGAATAAGCATAGTTGTGCAACACCTGAGAAAGACCTTACAGACTTTATACATAAATGCAGGTACAGGTAATGTTGCATCCAAAGTTCCTGGTCAGACCAAAAGACTCCTTTACCACTTTCTCACTCTTCCTGGAAGTGGTCAGATTTGCACCTTCACTTCCAGTCTGTGAAATGCTGACAAATGAACACTATACCACCAATCACTGTCAACGACTTGGACAGGGTTTTGCTCTTTGTTTAAAACGGAAGACGTGGAAGGATATTAGAGTGTTCACAGTGCTACATACTGTAAATGCTCTGCACACGTGCTCAAAGCTGTCACTCAGTCAATGGGGGAAAAAAACAGCTGACAAAGGTTAGAAGGATTTTGCAACATTTGCACTTTCCAAGTTGCAAAACACTACCTCAATGACCACAGCACTCAAAATCTTTTGCTCACTGTGTGCTGACACTAATTGGCAAACACCACACCAAAACTGCTCTGGATAATCTGAAGACCATGCAGGACTTGATAAAACAACACAAGATTCCCGACATGCAAGAGACAGAAAAATTAGAAGACAGCCCCTTTTCTCAGGAGGAAGATGATGGATGAACTGAATTGAATTAAAGAAGGTCTTACAGTACAGGGAGAGCTTGAAAAAGTGGATGCCGAGACCCGCATGATGAGGAAAATCCATACTTCTGTCCAGGTGTTGTCGATGTCCTGTTTGAGGGCTACCTTGGCATTTCCCCCTTGGTGGTCCCCCCTGGTCTGCTGTTGGGGAACTTGAAAGGAACACAAACTGCCATGTGGAGAGATGGTTTGGAATTGTTTATCAGTCAATTCTGAAAAAGCAGGGTCGATTGAGGCCAGGGACGAAAATGTAGGGCTCTCTACAGGGGAGATACAGAGATACCGCATGTTTCATAACTTCTCTGAGCAGTTAGTCCGTAAACCCATGCAACCAAAAGACTTCACTCAACCTCAGGAGAGTTGGGCAAAGAAAGACAGACCAAAGCAGACCACACTGCTGGCTCTAAATTTTACAGTGCTGCAACCACTGTTCCAGTTCAAATTCAAGACAAATACACCATACAAAACTGCATTGGTCCACAGTTGCACAAGTTTGAAAAAAAATGACATGACACTTTGAACCAAAGTAACTTGGAATCTTCACTACAAAGAGAATTGTCCAAAATTATTGTATCTTTCTTCTTATTGGTAATAAAAACAAAAGGAGGTCCTTGCACTAATAATGTAATGGCAATTCTACTTTCCAAAGTTTGGTTTGCCCACTTTCCAATTGCTGTTACTTCACAGGTGGGGATGAGGAATGAGCTCATGCAGACTCAAAGAATGGCTTTTTCAGACATTTTTGCGGTTTAGTTTGTAGTTTATTGCAACATCTGAATAATAAGATGAACATACCAGTTTCCAATACTGTGTTGCTCTGTTGCCGATCTGGTGAGAACTGTGTGCCCTCCCGCCACTTGTGCCTACCTCTTCCTGTCACCTCCTGCCACCTACGCTCTAAGAACTTCATCATCCAGCACCAGATCCAGTTTGTACAATGACTGCTTCTTTTGACACCAGCTTCTAGTACAGATTGTTCTTCTTTGAATCATTTTCTTTGAAAGAGATGACTGTATCTCCTCCCATTCCAATGAATTACAGTTATTTATTATTACACAATATATATTTCTGCAGTATTAGCCTGACATATTGTGCACATCTGTATGTCTCTGTGTGTGGAATATCATCTGATTGTGAAAACAAGTCTCCCTCTGGGACAATAAAGACTCCCCACCTGCTTTAATTTTGCTTTTACTTTTTTTGCTCATCAACTAATCAGCTGTGGTGCACTGCCAGCAGGTTATTGATGGCAGAGGAAGAGACAAGAGTCATCAATTTGTTTCCATGCGGTTTAACTTTTGCTTAATGTTCTGTGTCAGTCAATTTAAAATTTCAATCTCAGCAGTAGCATTTTGTACCTCACACATGTGATCACGTGTGTTAATGTAACCCCTCAGCAGCAATGTTACATTAGCATTGATGACTTTTGTTGCTGTGTGGTTAGACCAGAACACTCTGTATGTGTGTGTGTGTGTGTGTGTGTGTGTGTGTGTGTGTTTCTTCTTTCTCACCCATCGAGTCTCTACTGATTACAATCTGTAATCATCAGTAATGATGTTGAAAGACTTTGCCGCCAGGAACAGTTGACCTACACTCCTGTAGCTCAAAGACACACAGACACAGACACAGACAGACAGACACAACGACACACACACACATACACGCCCAAATCAAAGCTGCTGTGAAGGACTGAAAGAGGGATTTTCCCCATCATAATATAAACCTGCCTATAAAAGAAGTAATACATGTATTTGGTTGTGATTGATTAAATTGATTTATTCATCACTGTTTTCTTTAATTCAGTGGTTCCACCAACCAGCAAATAACATTTTACATGCACTGACTGGGAATTAACAAGGACTCTAACACAGATGTTTGTATTTCTATTTAAATGTAACTCTGAAGTTAATTTTCTTTTGTTTTAAAAAGTGTGTGTAGACACATGTGCATGTGTGGGTACGTGTCTGTGTTAATCAATATGGATTCATTCCGAGATTCTTCCCTAAGGACAAAGAATTAGCCAAGTTCAATTAGGAAAAAAATGAGCAGTGTAAGCTTCCCTCAGCTCAGAGTGTGTGTGTGTGTGTGTAAGACAGAAAATAGGGTGTTAAACAAAGCGTAACCTGAAGAGACAGAGCAGAGAAAGAGAGTAAGAAAAGCAGTCAAAACCACTAAAACTTCTTTTCCCACATTGGATGGAAGTTAAATGGTTGCAGTCTTGGCAATATCCCACAGAAATTTGACATTACTCCCCAAAAATACAGCAGCAAAACCTCTAAAACAGCATTTGCACCCCCACAATTTTCCTGGTTACGCACTGTCTTTAGGCACCACAATGTCCACTGACAGAAACTCATATTGTACATAAAGCCTTGAAATAAAAAATAGTTTTTAAGAAGCCATAATAAAAGGTTGATAAGTTTGAAAGTTTTCTCTGTTGTGCTTTTGACTGTGGTCTCTTGTGGATGATGTGACCAGGTTATAGGTCTAAATTGTTTTATTTCCTTGTAATGCAGCATTCGATACAGTTAAGTCAGTTTGTGATGTTCACTACTGATGAAGTGTTTTATGTTTTTGATTGTCCCCATTTTTTTTATAACTGTTGGTAACTTTTCAGATTAACAGTCTATTATAAGCTACTCAGTTTGAAAATGTGTATAAATGTTTATTAAATGATACAATTTAAGAAATAAATACTCCACAGTATTTATTCCTTAAGAATAAGTTATAGATATAGTCTATGTGACAGAATACTAATAATACTGACAGGAGCCATTCTGCTGCATATTCGGTACTTTAGTACAGTAAATTTTGTTGCTAACACATCTGTGGCTATTTTCTATTTTAGTCAAAATATGAATAAAAAACTTTTACTTGTAACTTTAGTGGCCTATTTGTATTAGGCTGTATAAGTATTTTTTCAACAGTGTGAGAGAGATCGGAACACTTCCTCCACCACGGCTGTTTATCAGTGGAAATGATTAAAATACACCATCCATCCATGAAAAGCTGCACACTTCAATTCCCACATTGTTCTTGTCCCTTCATCAGTGAACATGAGGACTATACAGAGAGAGAGACAGAGGGAGAGATGCTGCGTAACTGGGAGCGGACGTAGGCACTAGGACCCAGCAGGTGCAGCCCCGTGTTATTTCAGTGATGTTCAGCTCACTCCCGTCAGCAGAGCGCTGGGACCACAGCAGCGGCAGCAGCGTCTTCTGGACTCGGGACGCGGAGTGAGCGGCGGTCCCCATCCTGCTACCCACAGCACGGGCACGGGCAGGGGGGACTACCACAACTTCAACCTGACTCCTTTTGTAAACTTGAAGAACGACACATACCCCCGCGGCGTTGACACACGTGTTCTTCTCCTTCTTTTTTTCTCTTTTTGTTTTAAATGAGTGAGTTACTTTAGATAGGCAATGGCTTCATCCGTGAGCGGCGGAGAGGAGGTCCGGGTGTCGGCGTTGACGCCCCTGAAGTTGGTGGGACTGGTGTGCGTCTTTCTAGCACTGTGCCTGGATGTCGGCGCCATGGTGAGCCCGGCGTGGGTCACGGCAGATGACCAGTACTACCTGTCCCTGTGGGTGTCCTGCTGGAAGCCCGTTAGCTCCGTGGAGTGGTCCTGCAACAGCACTCTGGCCACGGGTGAGAGACACGCTCATGTGCCTACACTACTGATGGGGTGATGGGCCACCATGTTGTTTGGAACTTTTACACCGGTTGGGTGTTGTAGTTTTAGGGATGTTGCACCCTGGAAATGGCAGAACATGGGGTGCAGACAGACACCCACATTCATATTCAAATGAAAGTCAGATGCACCGCGCGCAGGGATAACAAAGGGTCCCTGCAGACGGTGAGCTGCTGAACCAATCTATTCTGTGGGTGAGAATTATAAAACACCACCCTAGAGAGTGCTAAATGTTAATTACTTTATAATTAGCTATTGCCTGCTTAATTTAAACTGCAGAATGTTTCTACATGAAATAAGACAGTGAACAATGGGGTGCACATTACTGTTTTCCAAGAAAGTCTGATGAATAATATACCTTTATAACTTGGATTTTTTTTTTTTTTTTTTTATCTGGCTAGTTAAGTTTTCCCCGAAACATTTGCCCATTGCGACACTGAAAGATGTGGGAATTTTGCCCCGCCAGGAGCGGTCCAGCTGGGGTTTCATTTGGCCTTTTGTTGCGCACAAAATGAGCCTTTGTGTGGGTTTCTTCACCGGCCAAGGAGCGAGGGCAACTCAGAGCAGAGAACTCCCCAGAGATCCAGATGCCTGGAGATTAGTAACCAGGGAAACAAGTGAAGCACTCCAGAAATGCTGATTTTTCTCTATTAGGGAAACTTCTGTTATGGAGTCCCCATTAAGCTTTGTCTGGAAGCATTTCATATTTCCACCACAGCTGGTCATTCGGGAGAGAAAAAAAAGAAGGTGGTTGAACTGAGCAGCATTAACAACAATCAATGATGTCAGGAAATGCCTTAACCTGGCAACTATTAATTCTTATGTGATCTAAATCAACAGTCATTTACTTTAATGTTCATTTTTTTTTATTGCAACTGATCCAGCTCTGGCAGGTCGTTAGGCCACAGTTTGTGGTATTAGGTTGCAATGGATTGTAAGGTGCACCAAATTACAAAATGTTACAATATAATCAAAGTCCAATACAAGCACCACAATATGTAGCCTTGAAATTGCCAAAATTGATAAGAAAAACTAAAAGTTCTGGACTTCTGTCTGTTTTTTTTTGCATCCACCTGCTGTAAATTATCATAGCCTCATATATTTGATATATTTGTGTGTGCTTTTTTCAGTATGATTTTTACCAGGCTCAAAGTTGTCTGAACTCTGTTCCGCAAATATAAAAGCAGGTTCATCCTGCACTTTATCCCTGACTATAGGTTCTTACATTTTGTGTGCGTCTACGTGTGCTCCTACTGTATATATATATATTTATTTTGTTTGCCGCCTCTGACTTCTTCCTGTGTTCTAAGTTGTGAACTGTGTTTGTGTTAGACTGACAAAACGTTTTCTTTCTGTCTGAGAGATGAGTAACTGTGGGTCATGCTGGCCCCGATCCTCCTCTGTCAGCGCAGACAAAGTGCACTTTGGTGCCTTATAAAGACATGCAGTCTCCGTGTCAGCTCTCAGCTCTCAGCAGCAGCATACCACAGTAAATGCACACAGCAAACTGCCCATTTCCTCAGGCTTTTGCTTGGCTAGGCTTATTGATTTGAATCCCAGTAATCAGTTTCTACCCCCCCTCTCGTCAGCCCCCCAATATTTCCTCAGTGTCATGCTCCGGGCATTAAATAAATCCTGTTAGTCTGAAACACCAGCTGGCCGCTCAGATGTTTTGAGCTTGTACAGCAAGGCCTGCATGCGTGTGTCTGGGAAAACAAAATAATATGGGGTGTGAATTAGAAAGTAGACATCATAAGATATTGTCTTGTTACAGACACATATCTCTTTCCGTTTCTCTCGCTCTATCTCTTACACACACGCGCACACACTTAGGCATGGGGGTCAGAGGTAAAGTATAAAAGATACAGCCTCGACACAGAGCTAGGAATGTGGAATGGTCGTGCAAGAGAAGTGTGTGTGGATGCCAGGTTGGTGTGAGATGAGGGGACAAATGTGGAACCAGTGTGCGAGTGAGTCCAGCTCTATCAGACGCAGTTATGGCAAAGCATATTAATAATATAATACGTTATCGATCCCGTATTTGTGGCGGTTGTCTTCTCTTAGAGGGGGGTCACGGCACAGTGTGGGCTACATAGAGCTGGTAGGGCTTAAGGACTCTGGGCTCTGGCACCAGGGACCTCTGGTTGAAGATCTTCCCGCTACCTACACTTCTCCATCCTGCTGCCCTGAGCAAGTGATTTTGAGTGTGTGTGACAGCCAGAGAGATACTCGAGGCTCTTCTGTGACACAAATCTTCCCACCATTGTCTCAGACAAAGAAACTAAAATGGGGCCCTGAAGGATTTTTTCAAATAACACTTCAACAGTCCCTGACATGCACACAGGGGACTATAATTAATGCTCAGATTGGATCTTGTGTACTGTATCTCCTTTTCCATCTGTCATCATGCGGGGCTCAGATTAATAGTTTGGCGCTCCCTGCTCTTCGAAGCCTTTAAGCACTCCAACTCTGGCTGTGTTTCTTGCACAGCGTACAGGGTGTGTTCCAAATCTGAGATGAGATGACTTTCTGCATCCTCCTGTTTCATGGGGGCGCACTGATAAGGCTTTTGGTTGCAGACTGGCTGGGCTGAAGGCACCAAACTGACCTAGAGAAGATATCTCACCAACAATTCGCTGTGACAGCTGCAGGTCACGTCGCGGTGGCCCTCTTCCTGAGAGGCAGACAGTGAGGCAGTGGCAGGGAAAGTCAAGGGGTCAGTCTTTAAGGGGGCCTCGTGTTGTGCAAGCTGGAGGCTGGAGGGAACGGGTGCTCTGCTTTTTGTGGGTTCGTTCCAACATCCTGTGGTGACAGGGCCCATTTTTAAACTCTAAATCCTGAACCATATTTGGTCAAAAGTAGTTGATGTTTGTTTATATTTGAGCTGCTTGGCCCCTGGAATAAAGTTTCCCTCCAACACGAGTGGGAACTGTATTTTAAGCAGCTTATGCTCCGTCACTTTCTCCCCGCTGGTGAATGTTTTAATGATTTTCTGCCTCAATGGAGAGGAAATATTCTTGGCATTGCTTAATCTTTTCTTTTTATTTGTTGTTCTCCATAATAGACAATACCATGTATACTTACTGAAAAAAAAAAAAAAGAAAAGACAAAGCATACTCAAACTGAAGTCTGTCAGTGTTAACTTTTCCACCCACTGTAATATTGAATCACTTATGTAGAGCCCAGTCCCCTTTATGCTTTGATGTTGTTTATTTTTTTCCCACCCACTGTACTTTAAATGATTTCCTCCTGTGTAATCAAATGCTTCATCATAATATCCTCTGCCTGTTTACATATAGACCTCCTGTTTCCTTGAGAACACAGCAAAGTTACAAAACAGAATCTTAACCTCCAAACAATAACATATAGCGTGTCTCTCAAAAATCCTCATTTAACGTCCCGTGGCTAATTATGTCTCTAAAAATCTGTTTTTCTTCTGCTAAAGTGATTTTTTTTTTTTTTCATTTGCACAAAGCAAATGAAAGTCTCCTATATAACGTTGTTCTCTTTTTGACAGGCAAGGCTTCCTCTTTTTGTTCCCTTTTCGTGTCCACTTCAATGTGGGTAGGAGGCGAGTTTGTGACTGTATTTTTTTTTTCCAGTTGAGTGTTTTTGGAGTAAATCTGAATGAAATGCTGAGAATGCTGCTGAGCTGGCATCAGCCGAGAGGGAGGGATACTCATTATCTGAGTCACCTCACAGAATCACTTTGTCTTTCTGCTGCATTGGGATCCATTACTGAGCTGGTGAAATCAGAGCGTAGCCAAGCGTACGTGCATTTGTTGTTTGTTTCTTGTCAGCCGCAAACTGCTGTGCTCGGTTTCGAGGGTTGTTCGCTGCATGGTTCACATTCTTCTTCTGCCACTGGCCCGGTGGATCCCCAGTGGCTCACATCAAAACATTATGAGCCATCGCCAGCTTCTCAGAATATGAACGGGGAGTCGGCTCAGCCCCTGAACCACAAATAGTTTGTGTTTACTCTGCGGTAATTTATTTTTCTCTTGTGTGAGATTGAGCATGGCAGTGTTACTGTGGCTCACCAATATGGCCTGTGACCCACTCTGCTGCCTTTCTCTTTTCTCCTTTTATCCCTCCTCACATATCTCTCCACTTTTCTCCCTGCTGTCAACAGCGCAGACACAGCTCTCCAGAGTAACCTCGTTTTAGCTACCTATGTCACGCTCTATCTCAGTGTGATTTCATGCCCCCCCTCCTCCCCCTCTCTGTCCTTGTGTGTGTGTTTGTCTCAGACTGGCAGATCGCCACGTTGGCCCTGCTGTTAGGGGGGGCAGCACTCACCCTGCTCTCCTTCCTCGTGGCGCTCGTGTCCCTGTGCTTCAGCTCCAGGAGTCGCTGCTACAAGCCCGTGGCTGTCATGCTGTTCTCTGCAGGTACGTAAAGAAATTGGGTCCTTTTGGAAGCAAAAAAGAAGAAGAGGAAGAGCTGAGGCATAATCCAAAAACACAAAAACAATGACAAAAAAATGTATGTCCATAGTAGGGTGGCTATCAGGCTTCATTATTTCAAGTGTGAATGTAGGACGTTAGTGACATTAGCATGCCTCGTATCTCTCTCCAGCTTTTGTAAGTTGGTCAGTGTTTTAAATATTCATCATTTTATATGTATTTTTGACATGAGTACCTTCTCTCTTCCCCCTTTTTCCTTTGCAGTGGTGCTTCAGATTTGCAGCTTGGTCCTGTTCCCCATTAAGTTCATCGAGACAGTCAGCCTGAGGGTGTACCATGAGTTTAACTGGGGCTATGGCCTGGCCTGGGGATCCACCATTTTCTCTTTCGGAGGGGCCATCCTCTACTGCCTCAACCCGAAGAACTATGAAGACTACTACTAAAATATGTGAGACAAGAGGAGAAACCAGGACTCTCTGTTTGACCAATGTCCTCTCAGTAATAGGAACTTTCTGTCTGTTACACAGTGCACAACCACAGACTAGAAAAATAGGAAAAACAAACGCTTACTGTTAGTTTCAGAGCTGGAAATGAGCTCTTCCATTTGATACTGTGAACTTATTGTCTCAAAGACTATCCTCACTTATTGGACTGAAGCCGCGTGCTCTCTTAGGGGTTTTGGCAGAAAACCCAGCTGTGAAAAAGAAATCTAAAACCAGTCCATTTAATTTGGGAGAGAATGTCATCATTCAGATAAATCTGCGTCCCCTTTAAGTGGAACTCCAGTAGGTCTTAGATTTGGGCTGAAAATCTGGAGGGAACAGATGGATTCACTGACCCCATACCAGGACGAATTGGTGGACTAATTAACCAATCAGAGGAGAGGAGGCAAAGGAATGATGTAAACTCAGGCCAATCAGGGAATTAACAGCTCCAGGCAGGAAAATGTCTTATTGAAGTCATATTCCGAGAATGACTAAGTGAGGGAGACAGGGCACACCTAAGGAAATGCAACATGCTACATTTCCCCAGAGATACACAACATTTGGAACATGGCCATCTTCTTCCTCCAGTAGAGTATAACAGATGGGTGAAAGCACGGTGAAAGCTCCAATGGACTGGCTTTATTTTCTCTTGCCTTATTTAAAAGGGTCAGCTACCTAAAGACAGTAAAAACATTCCACAGGCACCTTCCAAATCACATCATACTGGTGAGAGGAGCATTTACTGGTGAATGAACAGCAGAGTCTGTCACATGTAAATAGCAGTAAAAGCTTTGGCCAACAATGTAAGCCTGCAGCATAACCCGTTATACCGGCTTTTTGATAAAGTTGTTGTATTATATGTAAGTATGTGCAGTAAGCATAATAAAGTACTATTCATTCCAAGCAGACCAGTGGGAAGGAAGATGGCAAATGACCATGTCTGCTGAGTGTGTGTGCATGTCTGCATGATCACATCACACGGCATGTGCTCACACACCTCCCCATGTGATGCCTCCTTATCTTTCCAGTCTGTAGGAAGGGGAATGCTCTCAGTAGGGTAGGCACTGTAAAAAAAAAAATACAAGTTTTCTGACAGTGAGAGGCTGTAGAAGAAAATCACAAGTTAATGAAAAAATCAATATATTTAGTTTTGCATCTAAGTTAAGGTCCCTGATACAGTACTTTAGGAAATGCCAGAGTGCAATGTGCTGTGGGTAAGTAGTGTTATGAGGATTTCGGGATCAATTAAGGTGAAACTGGAAAGTTTCAAACCTGAAGGAGGACAGTGTGGTCATGGGAGGTGAGACTTGGGGGGGCAGAAGAAATGCTCTGGTAATGCCTGTCTTCTCAAACCTCATTCAAGGTGGTCAGAAACTTCTCCAATTCCCTCTTGCAACATTAGTGAAAGTGAGTGTGTGTGCATGCCACTACAATCTGCTGCTGTATTTCCACTGGTTTGATTACTAACATAATAAACATGTACTGTGCAAAAAAAGTGTGTTTGGTTCATTTGGGAAAAAGGAGCGTATGTGAATTGTGACAAACTATGCTCACATGCTAGCTGTGCATGGTCAAGTCACATAGAATCAGCTCCTTTATTAAGTACAGCAAGTTGAGGCATTTGCACAGGAAATCGACATCTTTTGAACACATAATACAGGGTGGCATAATATGCATAAAAGTACCAGGAATATACTTGTATGCAAGTCTCTTTAGTGTTCTTCTTTCAGTGAAATGAGCTCTAATACAGAGCCAGATACAGTGTACAGTCTACATTTCGCATTAGTCAGAACTTATATACCATTGCTTTCACTGTTCCACTGTCAGAGAGGGAGTTACAGGTCCTGGGTTAAAGTGGAAGTTCCTCCATTTTCAGTTCAGGAATGGGCGCAGTTGTGTAAACAGGGCAGTCACTCATTCTGCGTGGAATGTTCGCTAGGTAAACCATAGCTCCTCCTCAAACCTCAATTGCTTTGACCTTTCTGAAGCCCCGTCCCAACCACTGCCAGAGTCGCAGCATGTCACTCCCTCTTTTATACATTTGCCATGAGAAGAGTCTCCAACTGTCCAGGAAAAGATTCATCATCCGCCAACAGAAAAAAGGGTCAAAGTGCACAAGAGTAGTGGATGGGAACAGGACAAGTCGGCAGAAAGGGATAGTGGCTCTTCCTCAGCAGGTAAGAGGGGCTTATATATTGATTGACAGGGGAAGACCTCTAGACAGATTCTGCAGATTCTGGAGGGGTGTGGCTTATAGTATCCAAGGATTCGCGAGGGATGGGGCAGGGGTGGGCAATACAGCACAGAGCTAAGCTCAGGTGTAGCGCGGCATCTCGCACTGTTCACAGCGGTTGAGTGCAGGGTGGTTGAGGAAGGTGCAGCTTTCACAGTTCCACTGGGCGCCTTCAAAGTCCTCATCCCTCTGAGGCCCTGGCACTGGCTTGGAGCTCTGCTCCCCTTCTGACAAAAACACAAAGAAGCAGGACAAGAAAAAGACCGTTTACTTGTACGATAAAGAGCATAACGTAACAACAATTTAAGTGTCATCAACTCAGGGCTGGAATTAACCATGGCTGTCACTCAACAAATATGTGTGAGGCACGCATTCAAGCATCAACCATTCAAGTATAAATGTTGATAGACATGTGCATTCACTTAATAGTGAGGTTTCTCATCTAGTTTCCATGCCAACAGATTTGTGGAGGCCAACACAGACCAAAGTCAGTTAAGCTTTTATTCTTGGTTTTCAAACAAAAATGTCCCAAATCTTCAATGTGCTGGAACTAAAATCTGTATCTTGGCAACAGTATTAACATATGATCCTACCCTGAAGAACAGGTATTTTTCTTCCTTTACACATCCTGAAAATATCTCAAGACTCATGTTTATGCCCTGAAAATGGCTTTGGATAATCACCTTTCCTTCCAGGTTTAGGCGGAACAACTGGACCAGGCTCAATGTTGTCATAAAAGTTGTTGATTGCTTTTGGGTCAAACTTCCCTGTGGAGGAAAGCAGAAATCAGATACTGAGGTTTGTTTAGAAGTGCCCATCCCAGCCAGAAATCCAGCTTCACTCTTCGGGCCTCCTGACAAGCTGTTGTGTTCAGAAATACAAAAGCAGCCTCCTCATTCATTGTCACGCACATTACCAAGGCAAAAAACAGAATGCAGGGTCAAAAAAGCTGAACCTAGCTAAATTTTTACAGCAACATAATGAAACATCGTCTGGCTACGCACTATATTGGCCAATCAAATTTATGCAAGTGCACACACATTCCTGTTAGACCAATTTGTAACATGAACAACGTAATTCTGGTGTTTACATCAGGATCATCATGACGGGGAGATAAAAATGATTATTGCAGTAAAAACTGAGCCTGACTGAGTTGTAAAACCCTGTCTCTATGTGTTATAAACTGCGGTGAAATGTTTTGGCATCGAAAAGTTCATAGTTCCATTGGTCAAACTGACCGTCCTGGATTGTATTTAATCATCTCACTGGCACCTGAAGCAACATGCCCCAACCAACTCAGTCCTTCTTGCGTTTTTTCCCCCCCAGTACTGCTGCTACAATAAATAAGCCAACTCAAACACAATTCACACATTTACAGGATTTTACCAGAAGGTGGCGCCTTATTTTTTCTTCACTTGACATAAGAGACACCGTATAAGTTCACTTTCTAGAGTGCTCATATAAACAGAGATGCTTTTTCCAAATATGATTTATGAAACAATTATCAACATTAGATTTTATTGTCTGCTTAGAGTAGACTACGCAGTTTTAGCACTAAGCAGAAATATAAGACTGCTACAGGCTTATACTCAGATGTTAACTTGACTTATCGATTTATTTTTGCAATCGGATTGAACTTTCTGCAAACAAAGTTCTCTCGGTAAACAGGCTGTTTTGAGATACCGTATATAAGGTGCTCCCCTGGAAATATTTTTATCGCCAAGCTCCATTGCTTCATGTTGTGACAAACAAATAAAAACTCAGCTAGGTTGGGTCAGCTACGGTAGAGCACAGTCCCCTGGCACATACGCTAAGCACGCTCTCATGCACACCCTGACTAACAGATAACTCAAAGATTACTCAAGGTGGCAACTATTAGCCTACTGTAGTTTAAGTTACTGTGCAACAGTGCAATAAAAAGTAAAAGGCCAATAAGTACATTATCAAACCTGTTCAACAAGCATTTTTTTTTTTACCGTTTTGTCCGCAGTGTCCCAGCATGCTTTACACAACCACAGCGCAGTAGTTGAGCTAATAGCGTCTTGTTATGAAGAAGCTAAAACGAAAGTTGTCTGTACGTCGTCTAACGGATTATCTCAGTTTTCCACAAATCTTAAACTGAGTTACTGACTGAGACAAAGCAGCCCGTCCTCTCTCTACCAGCAGCAGAGGGAGGACGACAGGGGACAGAAGGAAGGACTAATACTTACTGATGTCTGTGTTTGTCATTCTCTCTAAACTTTAGATAATATCAGATGTATTATTTATTTTACTGACATTTTAGATTTCTTTCCAGTAAGATATTGAGTTTATAGAGTTGCTGTTAACATCACTGTTGCAGCTCTAGAAATGGTATTTAGTTGTATTTATAACATAAAACAGTTCTAATCCTGTTTTATTTAGGCTATAGGTTGACAAACTTGATTTTATGTTTATGTGAAATAAACAGTAAGATAATTTTCTTGCTCACAGCTTTTTAATTAGTTAGCCACAATTCTAGCATGGCTTGTAAGTGGAAGGCAGCTAACAAGCTGTTAACATATAGCATTATAATCATTCTGCCTAAATGACATAATGGTAAATATATCCACTCGCATCAGTCCAGTTACAGTCAGTGCATTGCAAATACTCACAACTTTGACCAAAGTTATTTACACTGGTAGTTTGTCTCAAAATTTTAAAACTGAATCACAACACCTTTTCAGAATTAACAAAAACCTTGATAATTAATGTCTGACCATCACATTTCAAAACAGCTGGCTAGAACTGGTTATATGAGAGGGAATATTATTAGACCAGCAGAAAAATACTTGACATAAACAATGACAATGAATGACAGTGAAAGCTGATTCAGACAGTCCCCATCCTCCCTCAATAACTAAATGAAAAGGATACTTATTAAAAATCTTTGCTCATGCGTTTGTAAAAACAACAACAACAACAACAACAACAATAATAATCATCATAATAATACAATACTGCCCAATACATCGTTATCAGATTTATCAAATATCAAAATTGGTATCATCCTGAAAAATCCTGTACCGGTTGGGCTCTAATCCAAACAATACACATCACCAGAAATATGCCATCCCAACCATGAAGCCTGACGTGGCAGCATCATGCTGTGGGGATGCTTCTCTACAGAAGGCCCTGCAAAGCGTGTTAAGGTAGAGGGTCAGATAAACACAGTAAAGTACAAATAAATCCCGGAGGAAACCCTGCTGCAGTCTGCAAGACAACCGTGACTTGGGAAGGGATTTGTTTTCCAAAAAGACCACAGCCCAAATGTTCAGTGGCACTGGGCTAATTGCAAGTAAATTGGTCACACTCTGGATCCTGCTGCCATTTACAGTGTTTCAGCATCTAACTTCACCACACCAGGTAAATAGATAAACCATCGCAACTAATTTCCACAGTGTGGTTAGGGGCATTTCGAGGCAGTACTGTTATCAATTACGTAATCGACAGGGATCACGTACCAGCCAAACACTGTGCACAGACCCAATGAGGGTCAACCATGGATCAGCCTGTGTCCTGTCACAGACCAGCCGGTCATGTTAGAATGCTGCATCTGTATGCAGTGAGATGGAGCCCCATCCATCACTTTGGACCCGACTCTGTCTGCTTCTGGGCTTGGCTCTTTCAAGATCAATGCTTTCAAATAAATCAGAGGAACACTTCAAAGGTTTCTGTAGGAATGTGCATTTCTGTGTGTTCATGTGGCGCGTGTGTGTGTGTTTATGTATACCTCTAGACTGCAGTAGATCTGTCTCCTTCAGGGTACAGTCGATATCAATCTGAAGCTGTCTGTTCAGACTCCGCAATCGGGTCATCTCTTCAGGCTGCAGTCAGTGCAAACACGCAACCCAGTTAGATTACACAAAAACAGACCACCAAACATTCCCAACTGCCCCTTTCAAACTTCTTATCGGTAAGAAATCAATTTGTATAATACAATAATGCAATTTGCCTTATTATTACTTTTATGGCTACATTTTCCCTGCATCTGGACAACTGAATTTGATTGTTTGTAATGTTAACTTTAATCCTTCTCTGCTTTTTGAAATGGCTGTGAAGTCCAAAGGCTGATGCAAACTCAGACTGTCAATTGCAATGTACCTGCTAGACCCTCCTGAGCCTCCATGACAGATGAAGACAAAGTCTAAAATATTCCCCTGAGCTGATAAAATCATTCATCATTCCACAGTCTGTGGTTGTACATTATCTATTGTGAGCATCTCAAAATGTATAAAAAGCTTTGTGGTGACATAAAATTTGCAAATGCGTAACTAGCAACAATGTACTGGTGAGTCAATGTACATGCTCAGTCCTTACTCTGGGTATAAGACTGGTCGAATTGACTCGTCGAAAGCGTCTTTGAAGGGCATCGTATTCCATGTTGTTGACATCAGCCTTGAGCTGCTCTAGTTTCTGCTTCTCCAGCATCAACTCCTTCATTAGACGCTCCATCCTGGCCCGCTGGTGGAGCAGGAGAGCTGGAGGGAAACGCACCAAGAATACGTGAGATTCAAGAGTAAATAATAAAATTTTATATAAAACCATATCTCACTTTAGTGCTCTGTTAATGCTCTTCATCAATTTACAAACCACTGACATTAAAAGGTACACAAGCTGGACAAAAACATCTCATGAAAAAACACTAAAAAGGCAGTAACAAAGACAGACCTTGAAACAAAAGATAAACTTGCATCATGTTGGTTTTACAAAAACTCTTACAATCACCACTTTAACAATATGTAGCACAAGACAACAAAAATAGTTAAAGAGGACAGACACAAAGCAGTCACACTGCCTACATAATTTATATGGCTGAGTATAGGAAATTGTTCCACTTATGCCAAGACAGCAGCTTAACACCACAAAATGATAATCATTTACCTCTTATTCAACAGGTATTTGTCAGTTTCAAATAAAAAGATGCCAATTTAAAATGTAACAAAGTTGCAATTATTAAAAAAGTTTACAGCGTAACCCTTTAAATCACTTGAGTGAAAACTACTGTAAACATGGGGACAGAGAGAGGGCTACAAAAAGCAACAAATGCATCCTGCTGGAATGAAACCGGGATGTTGCTGTTACATAGAAAACGTATCAAACACCAAGATACAAAATTATCATCAAATTCCAAATTGAAACACATTGATAAACTCTGTTCAACAGGGGTTTCATGAACACAACTACGAAGTTAAATGTCTTCTATCAGCTATAATCAGGCTAAATGCTGGCCTAGTCTTTATTTTCATCAGCACAGCCCCAAACACACATCAAACATCGACTCCAACTGGAGAACATTAGTGACACACACATGCAGGGTAATAGAAAAAACAGGAATCCCTTACCTTGTGTGTAGGCATAGTCATCAGAGCCTGAGCTTGAACGTCGGGGCATTTGGTGAAACTGACTGGCAATGTTCCCTGGTAGAGCGGAGATGGGTAAAATGGGTGCAGGGGCAGCACTGTGCTCTCCTTGGTCTACTATGTTGAGAAGAGACTCAGCTTCGGCCACAGGAGGTGAGCTGGGCGGCCTCTGGGCCTGACCTCCAGGGGACACTTTGATTTTGAAAGTGTAGGCTGATTGGCCTGGTTGAGGAGAGGAGGCAGGCCGAGGCCTTGTGGCGCCCTGGTGCTGCAGGTACATCCCAGGGTGAAAGGCTGCAGGGCCTGGAGGTCCACTCATAGTGATGCCCCTCGAAGGGGAGCTGGGCGAGGGGCTGGTGGGCATGTAAAGCGCTCCTTGGGGGTGAGGGGTGTGCACAGGTGAGTTGCTGCGTGGTCTTGGACCCTCCAGGGTAATTTCTATCTGGTTCTTTAGGGAGCTTTTTGTGTGGTAGGGTCTGTAAACAGCTGGCTGTTGCTGGGGTTGTTGCTGGTGATGGTAGGGCATGCTGGGAATGGTTGGGGAGCTAATAGGAAGGAAGACATATTGCTGGTGCTGGGGTTGTGGCTGGGGCTGTGGCTGGGGCTGTGGCTGGGGCTGGACCTGATGCTGTGGGGAGCTGTAAGGTGAGCCATATGTGGGAGTACTGTAGGGGGACTGCTGATGCTGATAGACAGCCGCTCCTGAAGATGACCAAGGCGCTGGCTGTGGGCTCTGGGAGGGTGAGGGTCGAATATACAGGGTGGTGTTGGTGCTGTTAGCGTAGTGCCCAGGAGGAATCTGCAGAGCCTGTGGGACAGTAGGTATACTTTGTGAGAGTGTGACTGTTATAGGGTTCATAGTATAACGTGGGACAGGGGAGTATGTGGGAGACATGCCCTGCATTGAGGGTGGAGGAGTGGGAGTGCTGGCCGAGCGACTCTGATCGTTCATAAAGAAAGGATTGTAACCCGGGGAGGGGGCCATGGTGGCAGGGGCTGACAGGGGCTCAGGGTAGCTGGGCCGCTGGGGTTCGATGTGACTGTCACTAGTGCTGTGCACTAGAGAGCGCCCTACTCCTGCTGCTCCTCCATTTGCCTTGCTTGCCTCTGAGCCTGGGTAGCCCAGGCTAATGTGTAGCATGTGGTTTCGGCTCAGTCGTCCCTCCTCTGGACTGTGATGGAACTCTCCATACAGGTATCTATTACTCTCCTGAGCCAGCAGGTGGCAGCAGAGATCCAGGTTGTTGTTGTTCTGAGACAGAAAAAGAAAGGTCTCAGGCATGCAGTTTGGATCAGTGGGAGTGTTTAAGTGCTTAATTACTAATTTTACTTCCTTACTGTCCAGTATACATCATAAGGGACAATACTAGAAGCGGTGATAGAGTAGCACAGAAATAGCAGGATATCATACAATAAAACAACCTTCTACCCAAGTGGTTATCACACTGTCACAAATTTTCAACATTCTCCAAACAGCTTTTTAAGCATATGCAGGAATATGTATGTTTATTAATGTGAATACCTGCAGAAGGCACTGTGACACTACCCCTTCTGGGATCTCTGGGAAACGCTGCTTGAGGTCCTGCAGGATGTGGTAGTCGAGCTGAGAGCCTCCCTGCGCCATCCTGAGCCAACACAGAGAGTCAACGAGCCCAAAGCTGCAGTTGCGGAAATACCCGATCTCGTCTCATCCCCTGAAGGTGCAGAAATGACAGACAAATCTGAAGACAAAAAGATGTCAGGGGAATGCTTGTAATAATCCCATTAGCACTGTTGGCCTGCAAAATGTCTGTCACACACCCTATGTGTCAGCAGTAATTCCAGTCAATATTTCAATTAAATACTAATTGTGCGGCATGTCAACCTGAGTTTTCATAAAGAGCATAATTTATTCACCAAGAGAGGCGAAATGGCATACAATACAATACACAACCACAAAGAAAACACGCCAGCGTCACTGATATTCATTCACATTAGCACACGGTTGCTAGCAAGGTGCCTGTCAGTCTGTTGTTGTTTGTTTAGCCATACTATTGCACCAAGCAACGACGACATACCATCGCTAGCTAGCAGGCTAGTTAACAGCATCAGTTAGCCTCCGTGCATCACTCAGACAAACAAACAAGCCGGTATACTGCGAGGCTACTACAGCAAACAACATTACCACCGCTGGGAGATTGTCCAATGTCACCTGTGACTAATTCAGCAAGACAATCCCCTAAACAAGTTTAAATAAGATTAACTCAATTCGTCAACTGCCTGCCAGCTAACTTTGCTAATGCTAGCCATAGCTCGGTCCTGTTGGCTGGTCAGCTGTCAAGCCTGGGTGTTGATGGATTAGCTAGCTAGCCATGCTAAAGTCAGCGAGCTTTAGCGCGAACCTCTTGATAAAACTCACCATATGTTAAGCGTCTCCCTCATGGCTCAGACCATAGCTGAGTCTCTAGGAGAGTTGAGATATGTCTGAAATGGCGCGCCGAGGTTTGTCAATTTTTTTGTTTTGGCTAAATAACTTGTAGTTTCGCATTCCAGCGTCAGGCCCCCGCCGCGGAACTGCACACAGACAGGCTGTCTATCGCGATAATGTCAGATTTTCCCGGACCAGGAAGTTGTTCAAATCGGACGAATTGACGCTGTGCGTGCTCCGCCGTGCCCCACTGATAATCGTAAGGCAGAAATCCATTCAGTTTTTACAGATTTTCATTCAATGGCCACAAATTTCGCTTTTAAAAGTTGCTTATTACCTAAAATCCTGCGTGATTCAACAAACTATAGGTCTTTCTTTTGTTCAGCCAATACCAGTTCCAATACCAGAAAATGTATTAAATATTATATTTCAAACATCATTAATATTGTAATTGGGTTGAGTCCCTTAACACTCCCTGGTGCAGATTGGAGGCGCTCTCTTACCTCATCTTCCCTCTCTGCCTGTAGCATACTCTTCTGTGCCTATGAAAATCAAACATGTCCTGCACTTACCAAACTATATTAACCGTTTTCATTTCATCACTTATATTCAACTTACTTTCATTGGTACAGAAAATGTATTAAGATATTTCAGTATTTGCATGAGGATACTGTCCTCTAATGTCCTCTAGTTTTTCTTACTCATTATCCACATTTGGACTGCAATCTCATCTTTTCAGATATTTTCAAATGAGACACTGTACTTCCACCATTTTTCCTGTTTATTAACAGTTTATATGTCGCTTATGAAATCCAAAGATTTAAAGTAAGGCATTATCATATCCAGTTAAGATGCATAAACAGGTGAAATAAAACATATCTAAAATAATGTAAAAACAAACTAATTTAGAAGCAAATACATAGACTAATTATGCTATTGGCTACACACTTCAAAACTAACTGGAAGTTGGCAATAGTGATCACCTATGATTTTTTTTTTGTGTACATTGTTCTATGAGGAAGGAACTCAAACATTCACACTGTGTTACTGAGCCAGAGCATGAAATAAGAGAATGAGCTCTGTTTCCCAGTCTCGAAGAGAGGCCTAACCAGCTCTTGCTATGTGTTGCCCCAACAATATCACATGCCATATTTCAGACGCTTGTGTGAGTGTGCAGCCTACATAAGAAACAGAAAAGATCAGTCATCTGATCTAAATTCATTTTGCATGACTTGATAATTGGTTCTGGTGTGCTGACATGATCTGAGGCCACAATGTAAATATGTGTAAACAATGTAGAAGGAAAAACAGGCTTTGTAATCTCTGATAGAATAAGGAACTGTGTTACACAACCACCATTTACTCCCTTATTAAGTTCGTGTTTCCATGTTTCAGTCTACTTTTATCTGCAAAGAGCCTTTGAGCTAAAGCATACAGACATGAAATATTGAATGTACATCAGTGACTCAAGTGCATAATGACTTATGTCATAGTTATGAGAAATTTCATCATTATGAGATCTTGATCTCTCATGTAGACTAAAGGGAATTGGAAGGCTTCGGAACTTGCCTGATCATCAGGTTTTTAAGATTTTGTCAGTGTCAAAGTAATTCAGTGAAGCTGTGAGGACATCCAATAAGCAAAAATCAACTGTTAAAAGCACATTCGGCCTCCCTTTCCAAAAGATAAACAAAATAGGCTATGGGCTCTTTTCTTGTAAAAGTTTACTCACACAAGTGAAGACTTTTAACCTGTAATGTTGTAACTGTTTTCACTAGGGGGCAGTGAGAGATCCATGAATTCTGCACAAGCACTCACACCTCAGTGTTAATAACAGGAAGGAACTTGGGTGGTATCTGTAAAGGAAACGGCCTTATGGTTTAATTGAACAATTGAGGAGGCAAAATGTATCCTTCCTCATGATGATGACAGGAAAAAACAGTCAAACAAAACGCCTGTATAAGAGATCAGAGCATGGTACCAAGTATAGACTGGTGCACAATCATATGTCTTCTTCAATCCAGTGGCTGGTGTTGTGAGATTGAGTTTGATTGAGAGATTGTGAGACTGTGGCCAGTCATGGATAGTAGCACTGTCAACAACCCAGTCATAAAGAGTTATGTCTGATTTAGGAATGCCTGTTAACTGATAGGGCTCAAATTAACTTTGGGCTGTTTCAGACCACATCTTACCTGTGGATGGAATAGTTATTTTCAAAGACAATCTTGCAGTGTATTGTTACCAGATTTTAAATGATTATATTATATAAATTATATCAGTCCCTTTTCACATTTTTGCATATAGTACTGAATTTAATTACATTACCTGTTCTCTTAAAATTTCATGTTGAAAAAAGCACTCACTTGTAAAAGTTAGCTTTGTCTTTAAAGCAGCCTGGTAAGAGTGTGGCTTGCTCTGCCCACAGTCAGCACCTGTTCTGTGGTAGAGTTGCTTTTTTCCCTCATGACAGCTGAGAACTCAGTGGTCACAGCTGGGAAATTATGACATTACTTTCTACTCATGTAGTTCAAGACAGAAATGGTTCAATTGCAAACCTTGTAGAGATAAATTCTGCAGTATCTCTACATTGATTAGTTCAAAAGAAATGGCACTGTATGCTGAGAACTTGATTGTCTTCTGCAAAACAGCGAAACTTATCTGTGTAGTTTTTAGCTTGCAGCATTTTGGCCAGTTAATTCAGCAGCAACAAATTTCACCTCAGTCAACCCTGTACAACTGGAAAAAAGACAGAGACGCCATTAGTTCATCAGAGTGCACCAGAGTTCATCACCTATGTGGTCTGCTAACACTCTTGTCTGGTTAGCACATGCAAACCCACAGCAAGAACACAGCAGAGCGTCCCGACATCTCTTCAGCCTTCAGATCATCTTACAGATCAGTACAGTTGTCTGTCTTAAGAGACTGTTATCCATGAACAGCAGACTATACTGCAGCTCAGTGGCATTCCTCTATTTTCTTTAAAAACTCACTTCAACAACACCAGTATCCCTATAGGCACCCAGGCAAGGTCAAGACATGACTGACACGATTGAGTTCCAGCAGAATATACTGTATGTTAGACATTAATGAAGAAGGTTTCTCATGTTTTGGTGGACAGGAACCTGTAGTGTGTCCTAGTTGTCTTGTTTTTTTTACACAGTGTTTCAGATAGTGGAGGGGGAGGCTTAAAATCTTGGATGATTTGTCGACAGTTTGTGTGGTTGGTGAAAGTGGTAGGGGAGACACTGTTCATAGAATAAGCTGTTTTTTTTAATCTGATAGCTGCTGATATGAAGTGAAAATGGTTCTGTGGACAGTCGGCACTGATGTGTCCATCCACCAGCACACTGATACAGTTTTGACCTGCTGAGCTAGTCTACTGGGGCTTCAGCAGGGGGTGTGGGGCTGTACCACTGCAAAAATGTTTATAGGGGTGTCAGGACTGAGCTGCAGCAGCTGAGGGTAACGCACAGTCTGACTCAGGTTAGCTGTCCGTGCAGGGTTGATTAGTTGCCACAGCTGTGGTGCTATTTAAAGCAGTCCCCTTGTTGTCCCTGGTGTCCTGCAGAACAGAGGAGGACGGAGCCCCTTCTTAGCAGGAAGTGAATAAATCAGGACATGAAAAGAGCAACTCCAAAACATGCTTTTCTTCCAAAATTATTTCTTGTCATGTTCAAATGTAACTTTTAATAGAATACATTTACGTGTTCCCACATTTAGACACAGCAGGCTAACAAAAACCCATGCATCCATGTCAGTGCATATATCAGATACAGTAGAAAAATGAAGCCCAGAGAGAACAACATAAAGACAAATGAAAACTCTGCGCCTGTTTTGTGAGTTTGAAGTACATTTATTATTTATATTTGAATTATTAAAACCACTAATCGGTTCTGTTTCTCTCTGCCTACACCTGAAGGCTTTACTTTTCGCAGACAAAGACCTTCCAATCCCTTTTATCAAAAGAATCCCCCATTTCTTTCTGTTCCAATTATACTTTGGCTCTCAGATTTCACTTCTAAGTAGAGTATTAGTGGGAGCTTTAGCCCTCTAGTTGGGGTTTTCCCAAAGCCTCACAGTGAGTGATTGCTGAAATATGTAACAATCGTACTTACCCTGACATTTACCTTCAACCTGTTAATTTCACATTATAATTTCCATGTGAATGTCATAGCCTATTACAGTGTACCAGACTATATATATATATATATATATATATATATATACTATGATTATTTACATATTGATAAAAAATTTGTGTAACTGCAAATTTACCAAAAGCTTTTGTGTACCACTTCTCAAGAAGTCTGTAACATTCCTAGAATACTTGAATGGGGACTTGCTGTATTTTCTCCCCCAGGCCTGTTTGGTCAGTGAGTCAGCAGCTGTGGATGGAGCCAGTGGAGCAGACAAAGTGTGTCTGCAGCAGGGATTCTATTTACATCCATCCACAGTGAGAGTTCAAATGAGACTTACCCATTGGGTAGCGTGTCAGGACTATAATGAATATGTTATCCTGTGAGCTTATATATATTACTTCAAAATATCTGACATGTAGGAATTTATGGTTACTGACTACATGTGACCATACTGAAAAACTGGTGATGAGTGGCTCTTTGCATGATGATATGAGTTCCAACCGTCATTGCATAGCAGAATGACAGCAATATCTAGGTTATCACATTATCACAGCAAAGGGCAAGCCGGTTTCCCTCTTAACTGATAAGTCAGGAATCCTGGTTGTAACAGGCCAACATGTCCGTCTGCATTTAGACTGTAGTGCTCCCAAACAGACATGACCAGAAGAGTGTCTAGTTTCTCTTGTATCAGACAATTCAGCTACTTTTTTTCTTGTTAGTCCATCCCTGGTGAAAATAAAACTAGCGACATTTTAAGTCCCCATATTTAGCATCTATAAGCACTACATAAACAGTTAATACTTGTTTATAACACCCTATAATGTAGTGGTAACCAGATCTCAGTGTTTATTAATGTATTTGATAACAACTATAACAACTTCTGTGGGTACCATAAGTAGAGGCCCACAGGATAATTGTAATAATATGTATTTATAGGCACAGTTTTCATTCTTGACAAATACTGTGCATTAATAAGCACTTAAAATGTCCAGCACGCAACTACATTATAAGGTGTTATAAACCGTTTATTTAGTTTTTATATAGGGTACTTCTTCTAACTGCTAAATACCTATGAAAATAGAAAATGGCAAATGGATGACAAAATCAAGGCAGACAGGAGAAAAGACAAAGACAATAAGTAATAATCAGCATATTAACATTAGGCATATTATTAAGGGAACTGTTGTTGCACATCAAAACCACTGCCATAATTTGGAGATATTTGGAGATAAGATATTTTATGCAAAACAAAACAAAATCCTGCTGGCATTGTGGTATTCTATGGTAGGCTATAGAACTACAGCCATAGTTATCATAAATAAACGTTTGTAGTGTAGACACACTATCACACAGTGTATTGTGGTTAATGTGTGGGAAATGGGACTAGAATAAATGATGTCACTCAGGTCAAAGAGTAACTATGTACAAAAAATCACTACAAAATAACCATTGACAACACAATAATTGGTCCCATTAGTTCGAACAAAAAAATTGACAAATTATTAACATTATTTATGCAGCTGTGACTGCAAGTGATCAGGATGGGCCTGAGTGGGTGCATGTGTGTGTCTGTGCACACGCCCGCGCGAGGCAACAGCTGAACCTGTGGCAGCCGCGCGCGGAATGCAGTATCCAGTAGAAAGTAACGGTACTTTTATGGAAACGGCTCATCGCCACACAACCAGCAGCCAGTCGAGTTGGTGCACCGGTTGATCAGATCTCGGATTTGTCCCGCTTGGCCCAGAGTTTCACTTCTTCTGGTTTATATCTACCCTGAGGATTTAAAAAAAAACCATACACAGGAGGAAGACATCACGCTAAATAGGTAAACTCTCGTTTTATAGATCATGTAGCCAGATTAGGTCTGAAAAAAACACAGATTGGCCTGTTCGCCATGATTTAGCAAGGTCAAAGCTGCTTGAGTTTAATTGATAGTTGTCTTAAACAGATCGTAGCCTGAGGCATCACATGTATCTGGTATCTGCATGTGTAAATCTATCAGCCTATTTTCTTTTAAAATTGTGGTGAGTTACAGTTACATATAGTATTAGTTACTCCAGAATGTGTAACCAGTCATACAGAGAGGAATCAATATAATTCAGATTGGTATAGGTTGTAGTTGTCAGAATGGTACATTACCATATTAATCCACTTGTATATGTGTCAAACTATTTTTTCTTACACAGAGTCATGATATCTTGTGCCAGCTGAGTACAGAAATAGGACATCACCAGCCAAACCTAAAACCTGTAACTGGATTTTTTTTTAGAAAGTTAACTCATAGGAACTGAGAACTAATCATGAAAGATTATTTCATTGAGTATTCTAAATTGTATTTATCAATACACAACAGAAGAAACACTGTCACTTGCTGCAGTTTCAAAATGGACGATGAGGATCTGATACAACTCTTATTTTGTTCAGTCTCCTGTCATTTACCTACTTCTTACTAGGACTGAAGTCGGGAGATGAAGGGAATCAAAACCGATAACAATCAATAAGCAATAAGCACTAAGCAAGCACCATGATTATGTTATGAAACTTGCTTTAATGTCAAAGTCACTGGTCTACTTATAAATTTATTGTTATTCTAATTTTAAACATTTTGCCAAATTTGCAAATTCTGTGTATGTGTGTTGACAGAAGCATGAACACACATGTAGACTCTTACAAACTATACTAAAGAGAAAAATACAATTAATTAATTTCAGCCATGAGAGTATTTTTTTTATTGTGTTGTGAAGCTGGGCCGATGACTTCTGAATCTCATTTTACATTGGCCACACCTCTGAGGCCTGTAGTGGTCAAACCTCATTGTGGACTCCATTGACTGTGTGCTGAGCATCATAGGCCAAATAACAGTGATATGGGATAGACAGTGGTTCATAGTTCTATATTTCCACTATTTGTATACCATGCAACACATTATGGCCAAGCTCCTGATTAGCAGGGTCGTGCCACACTATGATCTTCAGACCTGAATAGAATAGGTATTTGAGGACACTGATAAACAGCAACAGTTTTAGTGTTGGATGACTAACAGTCCAAACAGTCTCTCATTCATCCAGTTGTCTACCTCTTAGTCTGGCCATTTTGTCAAGGGTCTGTGGGGCGACATGTGGGTGCCAACTTGAGCTCTGTCCAACTGCCTATCACTCGTCAGAAATAGCCATGATCACATGTCCTGCACCCACAAGTGGGCTATAAATAGAGGTCAAAGAGCTTCCATTGCGCTCTTTCTCAACATACTGAGAAGTGGAGCAGCTCTCTTTGCCCTTAACTTTGTTTTAAAGAGGGGCCTGTTGCACATATAAATCCCAGCCCCAGATCAGGTCCATAAACGTTTTACTTGATGAAAAAAAGATATTTAACTGTCAAATAAAACCATGGCTTATGAAAAAATCTTACAAATTAACTATTTAACCAAGAATTTGTCAAAAAAAGAAGTGAATCTTGTCAACACGAAGGGACAGGCATTAAATGACAAATTCATGTAACATCCAATGAGAGCACATATGGATATTCAGCTACTTATCTTGAATTTTTTCAAATAAATGTATTAATATGAAGTATTAAGTTGTTTTTTTTGCAATGTCAGTCAATTAATTGCTTAATAGCCCTTTCCATATTGTATTTAAAAAGCAATACATTTGATAATTCAGTGGAAATGAGCGATGCATCATGTTATATGGTCAAAATTCTTCCCTTTTGTTGTGTTTAAAGCAGATTGGCTTCAGTAAATCCATTGTGCATTATGCAACAATACAGTAATATTTGCCCTGTTCCTCCTTTGCTTTACAGGTGACATTTTAAAAGAGCCTGTTTGTCAACTTGTCATTGTGGTACAAACATGACGGAGGTGGCGCAGGTCGCGGCTGCAGTCGCCCACGACATGGATGATGTCACTAATGAAAACGAGCACAGCATGAGCGAAACTGAAAGTAAGGTAGATGATATGACACATGAGGAGAATGATGTGGCGGTTAATGAAGATGATGACACTGAGGAGAAAAGTGAGAAAGCATCACACACAGAAGACAAAAAGCCTTGCCACATGAATGATGAAGAAAAGAGTGACGAGACTGACAAGCCACATATGAACGGTGTGGAGCACAAAGAAAATGACACAGCCAAAGAGAAAAATGAAAAACCAGAAGCTGTTAATGGAGTATCACAGGACAGAGAGAAGGAGGAGGAGGATGCACAACCTGACACAAATGAAGATCAGAATATGTCTGATTTGGCTCTTAAGAAAGAGGTGAGACAGAAACCTAATATGATAAACATTAGTTTATCATATTAGATGATGTGATTGTCCTCCATATGAATATTGCCCTTGAGAGAAACCGTTCCCCCTGTTACTTAAGATAACTTTCTCTTATCATTTTCTCTTTTTTGACTGTTAAACCACAGAAACTCCTCCGATCCAGAAAGCCGGTGGCCAGAAGCTACGTGCCCAAGATGAACAAAGACAAGGGGGATGTGACGAACAAGTATGAGGCCATGCAGAAGGCCAGGGAGGAGCGCAGCAGGCAAAGGAACAAGGACCAGCAGCAGAAGAGGAAAGACCAATACGTCAAGGAGAGAGAATGGAATCGCAGGAAGCAGCAGGTCAAAGACAGATAACCCCATTAACCTCTGACCGTGACCTGCATGGCATGATGAGGCATGACGGGTGGACAAGGCTGCCAGTTTGAGTGAGAATTCACTGTCTTCTATACACCGCACTGCAACATTGACCACACAGTGTTTCATGCAATTAACCTATTAATTATCTTTACTTCATATAACATTCAGCTTTGCTTTGTGCTTGACTTAAAAAGATGGTGCGTTTGTTTGTTTGCTTTTTAAATGTAACTTTAACTCTATCAATGTGCAAAAGGAACACTAAACAACAGAACTCAGAACTCCACTGGCCCTCCAGTAGCTTCATCATTTAACTTGCATTTTGTGCAGCCAAACATTGTTCAGCTCAGTGCAGTTCATTTTAAATTGTGATCCAGATCCCAAATTTTAGGATATACGAAATACATCAGGCAAAATATCAGGGAAATAATATAATAGTAATAATAATGAATGTTATTTGTATAGCATCTTTCAAGTTGTGATCTTTTCCTGAAATAAAAGCAGCAACACAGCAGTGTAGTATAAGTCATGCATTCAAAGCTTTTACAACTTTATATTGTTGGATATAATTAGGAATGCATTCATGTGTACATCATTTTAATGTTGCAGCTGGTAAAGGTGGGGGTAATTTAATGACTCTATATAATGCTGGGTAACTTGTGAGTTTACCCCAGGGACCAGTAAAGTCTTATCTTAACCTTTACCAGTACATCCAATTGTACAACCAATACAGCCAATTTATTGATTATATTCTGTATAATCTCATTTGAGTCTGCGAAGTAACTAGTGGCTAAAGTTATTAAATTAACGTAGTGGAATAAAAAGTACAATATATTCCTCTGAAATGTAGAGGAGTAGAAGTATGGTATACAGAAAATTGAAATACCTCAAAGTTGTAGAAGTGCAGTACATGAGTAAATGTACAAATGTGAGCGTTTGCTGCTTTTATCTGTTTTTTAAATTTTATTGTGAACAGAATATCTTTAGGTTTAGAGATGGGCAAAACAAGATATTTGAAGACGTCTCCTTCATTGATGCACTAGAAAAAACAGAGAATACACACATGTATGATACTGACATGAAGTGTGGAAGATATATTTTTTGACTTAGAAGCTGCTTGTGGGAAAATTAATGGGGAATGTAAGAGATTAAGAAATCAAGAGTTGAGGCAGCTTGACTTTGAGATCGACTGTGGTGAAACAAATGCAGTGATACGGTGTTATGTGAGTGGATTATCAGTGATACTCAGACAGAACAACCTTCCTGTGTACAGTCGTGCCATAGTTGGCCAGACCTGGACACCTACGCTCATCTCCTCTCTGTGCAACAACATCATGGCCCAATCACAGACCCACCTGCAAGTCACATGATCCGGCTATTAGCAGGGATTAGGCCCTTGTTCTTGCTGGGACCAGCATGGCTCCTGAGTGGCAAAGGAGATGATCCCAGCTAAACTGTAACCTCACCATACTCTCCATCTGATCTACCACAGATAAAAGAACTACTTGCTTCCAGTGATGAGGAGGAAGAGGTGAAGCCAGCAAAGGTTGAAAAATCCTACGTTCCCAAAATCACAGGTAAGACAAAACAAAGGGTGCGAAGGGTAGAATAGATGGATATTCATCTGGAAGGAGGGGGAGGTTGAAGACTTTTGTCATGCTCTGTTAAATCCTCAGGTAGTGTGAAGGGGAAGTTTGCAGAAATGGAAAAACAAAGACAAGAAGAGGAAAGGAAGAGGATGGAAGAGGAGAGGAAGAAAAGGGAAGCCCAGGACAAGTTGGAAAAAGCCAAAATCAAGAAAGAATTGGCTCAGAAAGCAGCAGAGGTAAGTGAGCCTGCGGTGAATTCCTTGTCCTGGGAAGTGGGACAGCATGTCTAAGTGGTTCAGTGCTGCCTTTGTGATGAGAATGGCGTACTTGTATCTGTAATGATTCAGGTAATCCTCAGCTGCCACTCAGATGAGTTATTTTAAGTGGCATCTGAGATCCAAACAGTTGGCAGAGGCTGGATATAGGTCTGAAACCACTAGGAGCCTTGTTGACATGACCAGCATGTGAACTCATGGTAAATCGATCACCTTTATTTCATCTCACTGAGACTTGTTACAGATGAGACAACATGAACGGTGTTTTTAGGCTTATTATACTGTACCTTCGGACAGACAGTGTAGTTCTTGGGAATGGTTACATAAGCATTCTTGTACCAGATAGGCAATTAAAGGCAATTACCTGCTACTTCTTTGCCCTAATTCTGCTCTAGTACAGTGAGAGCAGTCAAATTTCTAATAACATTAACAATACTTTAAATGTTCGACAGCTATATAGAAATCTTTATATGTTATAAAAGCATTTGTTTAATTCAGCTTTTTACTTGAAGTATATCTTTATAACTCTGCGTCCTCAGCGAGGACACTGGGACCATGTCCTCTAGAGTTTTCATTTGGAATTAAGGGGTAACAACAACTAACAACTTTGGGGGAGTTACATTCAACAATTAAAAACTTAGACATTACATTAGACATTATTTAAGCTAATTTCACCATTTCCATTTCACCACCTGAACTGTATTCCTAGTAGTGTGGACAGGGCTTTAGACCTTCACGTTGGGAAATTAAACTGTGACGTTTATTTACTGGGTCTATAACTGTGACAAATTGACTTGGAGGTTTCTTAGAAAACAGAAAATGACAGACAAAGTTGTGAGACAGTTATTTTATTTTAGTTGGTTGTCCTGAATTTAGGAGCAGCTGTTGACCATCTGAGGATTTTCAACAAAACTGAATGATATATGTCTCACAATTAAAATGATCCTGTTTAAATCTAAGGAAGCGCTGAGTTGATTGTCTAGAAACAACTGGAACAGAGCTGCCAGGTGTAGACAGCATATGACTGGCAACTGTTTCCCACACCTCCCAGTGACTAAATTAGCTTTAGACCTCCTTACTGTGACTGAATTAGACTCTGCTATCTTAGACTGACACCCATCCTCTGACCTACTGCAAATGGTGACATTTGGCCAATAAAGTTGCCTACCAAAACCACCCATGTATTCTTATTCCCAGTCTATGTGTATTGGGCACATGCACTGCGAGTGACCTAAATTTTCCTCCACCTCTGAATAGTTAGTGTGTCACTGTATCTATAAGAGCTCAACCCCTTGCACATGACTTGCCAACATGGTCTATATTTCATCGTTTATTTATTTTAATGAATTCCTTATTCCGTGCCCTGGATAAGCTTACTTTGAACAAACATTTTTTTTTTAGGAAGGAGATGACACAATCCTGGTACGGGTGGTTCCAGCAAAACCATCACGACCTCCTGGCAGAATCAAGATGAACTTTGAGGACATGGAGAAGAATCGAGAGGAGGAAGTGAAGAAGAAGGCAGAGGAAGAGAAGAAGAGACGGTACGATGAAAACAGACGCTCCTTCAGGGAAGCCAAGCGGCGCTCAGTTGTTGAACAGGTAGGAATATGGGTAAATGGATACCCTGACATTTTTTGTGAACATTCAGCTTACATAAAATGTGGATTGAGAATCATGTGTTAAAAATGCCTTCAACCTCACACCTTGCCTTCAGGATGAAGAGGAGAAGCCCTCTGAGAAGATGCAGGTGACTCCTGGAAAGCTGAAGATGACATTTGAGGAGATAGAGAAGGAAAGGCAGGAGCAGAGGAAGAAGCAGGCTGAAGAGGAGGCCAAACGCCGTCTGATAGACGAGAAGAAAGCTTTTGAGGAGGCCCGGCTGGGAATGGTAAACAGCCACTGAAACAGCAATATCAGACAAATTAATTTTCCATTTTGATAACCTACAACATTAGAATCCATTTACACCTCATCTTTTTCCAGGCGTAGATTTCTTGTGTAGTGGATTTTTGAATGTTCGAACTGTTGTTGAGCTGACTCAGTGCTTATGGTGTGTTTGTGTATTATCAGGGAGAAGATGAGGATGACGCCCAGCCATCTCAAGAAGACAAGGAGGAGTTCCGACCTGGAAAACTGAGGTTGAGCTTTGAAGAGCTGGAGAGGCAAAGAGTTGAAGAAGAGCGCAAGAAAGCAGAGGAAGAGGCCAAGAGACGGATGGAGGAGGAGAGAAGAGCCTTTGCTGAAGCCAGGAAGAGCATGGTCAGTATGCTTTCCATAAATAAGTACAGAATTCCCCACAACAACAACTCAAGTTAAGGAAGACAAGTTCTCAATGATCATAAAAATGGGAGAATTAGATGTGAAGATTGATGAGGCTCTCATGTCTGTCTATTCATAAAGCTACAGTAAGCATACAGTTAGCCTAGCTTAGCACAAAGACTTGAAACGGGGGGAAACAGCTAGCCTGGTTCTTTGTGAAGGTAACAAAAGCCTTCTATCACTTCCTCTAAATATCTTGAATTAACAATAATATCTCATTTGTTTAATCAGTACAAAAACCAAAGTGTAAAAACAATACTATTTTATAGTGGGTTATCATCTAGACTGGGCTGGAAGCAGTAACTGCCTGGAGTCTGACGGCTGTTCAGGGCCAAGAAATAGTCCAGCATGTATCCCCCAGTAAACAGCGAATTGTTCTTTGCACAGATTTTGTACGGATTAAGCAAATGAGATATAGCATGTTAAGTGATGAGCTTTAGAGGCTTTAGTGGGTTTTGTAGCCACTGGGCAGACCCAGGCTAGCTGTTTCCCTGTTTACAGTCTTTGTGCTAAGGTAAGCTAACCAGCTGTAGCTTTGTTTTTACCAGACAGATTTGAGAGTGGTATCAATCTTTTAATTTACTTTTTCACCAGAAAGAAAATAAGTGTATTTACCAAAATGTGCAACAATTCATTAGCTTTTGCACTTTTTACAATTACAAGTCCATATTTTGAAAAGTTATATAAAACTGGCCAAAGATGATTACGCCATCCGCAACTTCTTATACACAGTCGTCAAAGCTTACCTTGTTGTGTTTTTACTCAGCTTGTAGATGAGGATGATGAGGCGCTGATGGCCTTGTTGAATCTGGAGGGAAATAAGCCTGGGAAAATATGCGCCAGTTTTGAGGAGCTGGAGCGCCAGAGAAGAGAAGAGGAGCAGAAGAAAGCCGAGGAGGAGGCCAAGAAGAGATTGGAAGAGGAGAAGAGGCTTTTTGCTGAGGCCCGCAAGAGCATGGTAAGTGCACATGGCTTAGTGACGAAAAGCCGTACAGTGTGCACGCATATGGCTGATCACTAACATGTCATAGCTTTGTTATTGTTGTTCAACCTTTGACTTGATTTGCTGCTGAGCTGCTGAGCTTTCCTCGGTAAAAGAACAGGGAGAAACATAAGAAAATTTCAACTAGCCCAATACACATATAAACTGTACATATTTCTTATTATCATGGCTATGTTTAGGACATATAACTCATTATAAATAAATATCAGTTATGACCAAAGCAGTTTTGGTCAAACTAACACTTATTTTACATATGTTATGTATTATCTATAAATGGATTCTAATTGGATGTGGATTCATCATTTTTGTTCATGTATATCATTCTTATGGGCTCAAATGGTACACCTGCATTGCTGTTCCCTTGTCCAAATTATTTCCTTTAAGAGCCCTGGCCTGGATCAGGAAAAGTCTGCATATGGAGATGAAACAGTAAGATATTTTCAATTTCAAATGTCCTTGTTTCACAGAAACATAAGAGGAAATGACACTTCATACAGTATAGGATATGCCACTAATAATACATCTGATCTAAATACCTGGACACAGAGACACGTCATCCAGATGATGCTGTGGCTTTTTGGATGCATGTTGTCTTTAAATGGTATATGCAACAATAGAAATGGCACCTGCTTCATTTTTTTCCGGTTTTATTGCATTATTCAATGTTAGGTAAGTAGTTGGAGTTCAATTCTGTTACAAACTTAAGCCTGTGTGTACTTGTGTTTATAGGCACCAGATGAGGAAGAAGGGCTGGTGAAGAGTGACTCTCAGGAAGCACTGCACCCTAGAAAACTGGAGATCAACTTTGAAGAGCTGCTGAAAGAGAAGGAGGAAGCTGAAAGAAGACGTAAGGCGGAGGAGCGTAAAAAGAAAATGGAGCAGGAGAAGCAGGAATTCGAACAACTCAGACAAGAAATGGGCGAGGTCAGTGTGGAACAGTTGAAAATTTATATGGAGCATACTTTACTTTACTTGATTAATTGTTTACTTGATTGTTTTAATATCAGCTGAAACAAATGCATTTTACATAAGTTCCACATCACAAACATGCAGAACTTGCGTTTTGGGGCACTTCATTGCAATTCCAAATTTAACCTCTTCATTTGTTACTCTGCACATTTCCAGAATTTATAAAGTACTACCTGCCATGACAATTAATTGTGCTTCAATTTCACAGGACGAAATAAACGAAAGCTCAGATGTTGTAAGCAAAGAGTATGAAGAGCTGACTAAGCTCAAGAGAACCGGCTCCATCCAGGCCAAAAACCTCAAGTCCAAGTTTGAGAAGATCAAGCAACTGACTGATGAGGAAATCCAGAAAAAGATTGAGATGGAGAGAGCACGGAGGAAGGCCATTGATGATGAAATTAAAGAGAGAGAAGCTGAGAGGTTCCAGGAGGTAAGAATACCCCCGCACCATACAGGAATGTGAATACAAAATGCCACAAACAGTCGTCAAATCAAAAAAGTTTCATTTATCAAAATGAGCATTAGAAATTTGCTTTTTTCAACATATTTTTACATTTTGTCTTTGAAAAATGACCAAAAATACTCAAATTTGGATTGCAGGAAGAAAGAGAACAAGCACAGTGAGCACATACCTCCAAACAATCCTACACATTAAGGAAGGTGATTAAATAATGAGATCCGACCCTTTAACTGGATCCGCACCCGAATATAATGAGTTCTTCCCTGGCTCCTGCCCCATCCCTCAAAATCCCCCCCAAATTTCATGCAAATCAGTTCAGTACTTTTTGCTGACAAATAAACAGAGACCGGTGAAAACATAATCTCCTTGGTGGAGGCAATAATGATAATGATAAAGCTAAAAATAATAATTGTAGCAGTAGGTGGCTTGCTGTGACAGATCCGGACTCATTGCCACAAAATGTCAAATATCGGCAAGATTTAAAAGATTTTATAAAACAAACAGTTTTTAAAACTTAACTTTTCATGACCACGTCTTTTTACTGATTTTGATGTGGAAACTGGGTTCGATCAACAGAATTTCATTTATCTTGACTTGACTTGTGACTTGCTTGATGTGAGCAATGACTTGATTTGTCTTTCTTGACTTAAAGCAGGGACTTGACTTGACTGATTCTCACAACAGCAACTTGGGACTAGCTTGAGACTTTAAGGTTAAGACTCGAGACTTGCATGTGATTTTCAGATGTGTGACTTACACCTACCTCTGTTTCAGGGTCACATATTGAAATTGCTGTTTTTCAGGAGGATGAGGAAGGAGAATCAACTCCGACGAGGCCCGAGGAGTCTCCATTCAAACAGAAGGTGGACATGCGAGCCCGATTTGAGCAAATGGCCAAAGCCAGAGAGGAGGAGGAGAGGAGGAGGATAGAAGAGCAGAAGCTGCAGAGGATGCAGTTTGAGCAGCAAGAGATTGATGCTGCCCTCCAAAAAGTAAATCTTCCCTGTTCATGACCATATATGTATTCCTAATGTTTGACAGCTCAGCAAGAGTTCGCTTTAAAGTTTCTTTGGCCCTAGTAAATATTTGTGCTTCTTGTTGTCATCTGTTTACAGAAAAAGGAGGATGATGGGGAGGAAGAGGGTAGCATCATCAATGGTTCTGCAGCCTATGAAGATGAGGAGGATCACGCCAGGTCGGGGGCTCCATGGTTTAAAAAGCCCCTTAAGAATCAATCAGTGGTGGACTCGGAGCCAGTTCGGTTCACCGTTAAGATCACCGGGGAGCCGAAGCCGGAGGTGACCTGGTGGTTTGAGGGAGAGATGCTCCAGGACTGTGAGGACTATCAGTATATAGAGAGAGGAGAGACATACTGCCTGTACCTGCCAGAGACCTTCCCAGAGGACGAGGGAGAGTACATGTGCAAGGCTGTGAACAGCAGAGGCACAGCAGCCAGCACCTGTATCCTCACAATAGAAAGTAAGACCACCTTGGTGTGATTGCATGTCTGCATGATACCTCCTATGTGGATTTCAACGTCTCTCTATAAAGTGGATCGCATGCTCCTCTTCCTCGTGAACTCGGACTGAGTGGCAGTTGTGGTTAACTGCTCTTCTGTTTCTTTCTTGCAGCTTATGACTACTGATTGAAGCCCTTCCACGTTCTGGAAACTTTCCCTGTTGTCTCTCACTCCTTTTGTAAAATTTTGTCCCTCAAGGTATGGTATGGTCAAACAGCAGAGGGAAGAAAATTGCAGTATGCTTGGCATTCCTTAGGGAGGGATACACACGCGCACACACACACACAAAAGAAAAAAAAAAAGCAAGATGTTTACGTATTGCTCAATTGTAAAAAGCTGCACTCCCTGTTAGAGTAGGATGATAACTGTGCCAAAAACAGACATGATTCTTGTTCCTATGCCAAGGATTGCAAAAATTTCAAAACTATCTTCACTGAGAGGCCCTTCAATGATAGTTGTGATACCAGCCATTTTTAAGTATCATAGTACTGTATTGTAAATATCACACCTTATGGTCCATACATGGCAAACCTGATGCTTGAGCCACTGAAATGTAAAAAAAAATGCAATGCCCTTGTTTGCTGATTATAAAGAACAATGTGCGGAAATATCAGTAAAACATCTTACATGCTTGCTTGGGTATTCTACTACTGCTCAACAACTTCATCAATCAACTTTATCAATCAGCATGTAGTTTTCTGTACCCTTCTCTATATTAGTCAATGGTATTGTGATACTTGCCTGGTATTATATTGTGGGGTTACATGTTAGTCATCTCTGTGGGGTTTGTTTACAATGATATGACATTGTACTGGTAGCAGCATAATGGAGGAACAAAACAATTTGAACTTATGTACATCCGAATTTTCAATGAAATTCTTTAGGTCCATATAAAGTGTTTTTTAATTGCAGCATATAAACAATTTTAATATGTTGATTTTTCATGCACCAATCCCCCTTTTGTCTTTTTGAGTTAAATGTAATACTCTTGATACAGTCGTAATAATTCAGTTGTGCTGGACAGTAGGTAACCGTTTTATGGTTTGATAATGAAAAAACATAGGCTAGCCTGAATATTTGTGACATATTATAAATGAAAATGTTTTAATAAAACAAACAAAAATAACACAATTTTTGTGATGTCTTTTGTTGTTACATAGGGAAGACTTGAATAACTGCTACCTGCTGTTCCCTTTGGCTGTGGAGGAATATTTTATTATAGTGACCAAAGTCGGGACTACATGTCATGTAACACACTGCACCATATCTATTACACATTTCTTTGAAACCATTACATCTGTTGCAGAAATTGAATCAGTGAACCTTAAAACAAAGCAATGCTTGCAACCCTTCCTCATCAAGACTGGATCACCATCCAGGCAGAGGGCAACTGCCCTGGGGCCTGCATGCTAGTTGATTATGGTAATTTAATTAACTTCAAATTTGTTTGGGAATTTGTACCTCTAAAGTACAATTTCCATTAAGGCTGTTGCTAACTTACTAATTAATCTTTTGGCCATGTCTTGGAGAGGGATCTTGTGTTACCTTATTAGAGCTTTGTTGTTCATTTCGTCCTCACATGATGCATTTTCCTGATCGAGTTGTATTTAATCAAATTGCCACAAAGCAACACAAATTTAATATTATTTCCGCATGGGAGTGGTTGCTCCAGACTTGAACTTGTAGGTGACAGATAATAGCTCGGAGGGTGTTGGGTGGAGGATCAGTAGGGGCTCAACAGCACAAGCCGAATCCAAATGTCCACCCTTTATTTATTTGTTTTTACATCATTACAACCTCATTGCTATACCAAGCCAAGTGAAGTCTGGACGCCAAGCAGACTCTGTGGAAGTCTCTCTGAGGCCCTTGTTGACTTAATGAAGTGTGGATTTGGACAGTTCACCTCTGCAAGTGCTTGAAGGCCAGACATTTGGATTCAGCCAAATTCTCATCCAGGGCTCCAAAGAGGTTATGCTGTCCATGCTCCTCATAGGTTTCACATAGTACCACTTGTTGCCAGTTCAACCAGTGATTTTCCTTCAAATTTCCATAAAAAAGGTAAAATTCACAGAAATTCATAAGTAAAGAAACAAAGATTATAACAGATTCAGAAAAAAGAAAAACAGAATTTACTGTTAAATTGATATGTCTTTCTACTCCCTCCAGCGCGCTGGGCAGGCAGCAGCATTTAACTTGTTTCAGATGAGCATTTTCATCGGAGACAACAGGTCGCCATATTTGTATACATCATCCACTGACCATATCCGCAGTGGAGATCCGGAGCGACTGATGTCACCATGGAAACGCACATTGGCGAACAACAGATCTGCAAGACTCTCGCAGGTTCACTGATCTCTAGCACACATGGACCGTATCCGTAACGTCCACGGCCCCGTCAACCATAGTGCAGATCTGTGCATCCCATCGCCGCGTTAAGGCTCGCTAGTCGGTCCATTAGCGCCACAGTCAGAACAGCCTCTTGTTGATTATCTATAGTAGAATCAATGAGTCTATGTTCCCATCATGGTTGTTTCAGTTGAAGAGGTTTCTTCGTCCCTTGTGCGGGAATACCTGAGTCGAAAGGTAAGTTAGCTAACGCTAGGTGGTGAACAGGCTTTTCTGTGCAAATCGCTAACATCGCTAGTGTTAGCCTCCGTTCTGCTATGCTAAAGAGTTTATGTCGTTGTTTGTAGAAATTTGTACTGGACCAGATTCAACCAGGAAACCAATGTATAATTTGTGATCCCGTGTATAGTATTTAGCTAGGATGAGGGTCACGTATAATCATGGCAATATGATCATGGAATTTACTTTCGTAGCTGCCAAATGGCTGAAATTCAGGTCAGAGTACGGTATAACGCTGCTCCCGATGATACTGATGTGCAGGGACTTAAGAGGACCATTGCCTGTATGGATGAGGAGAATCCACGCACAGAGACCAGTATCAACAACAGGTCTCACCTGAGGCAGATTCTCAATATGGACGGTCTCTACAGAGAGAATAAGGTCAGTCTTAAGAGCTGGAGTTTGGCAGCTGTGTAAATGAATAACATAAAAACTCTGTAGCTAACACCTCTCTCATTCCAGGTTCAGAGCTCCCCCCTAAAAACATTACTGGAGATTATTGTAAAGCATCACATTTCGGGCCCTAAGAATGACAAAATCACCAGTAGTGACCGTGATCCTCAGCGGTCTGCTACAGCTACCAGCTCACTTACTTCTGCAGTAACACCAACAGCAGTGAATGCCACTAAGACAGAGGGGAGCACAGGAGCCTTTGTTATTAGCAAACCCATCAAATTGAGGTATTTCACAAGCATTGTTTTTAATACATTATTTTGTGCTGTTTTGACTATTTGAAAAATGGTTTGAACTTATACAGGATTTCTGTTTCTCACAGGTCTGATATAAGGGAAACCTCCCCTTCTCAGCCTACATATACCTCATTGTTGCCTGAAACAGACAGTCTCAGCTATAATCAAACAGGTTGCTGGGCCTATCAGTCAGGACACCACAGAGGCTATCCACTGTTGGCCCCTGTCCAGGACAATGAGAGCTTCATGAGAAGAGAGCCAGAAAAAAAGACTCCCATCACTGAGAGCACTCAAAGGAGCAGAACTAATCGAATTAAACGTGGAATGATGGCTGGACCAATAGCTAGTACACCTCAGGTACTGAACTTCTGATGCATTTCTTAAAAACATATTGATCCCATATTCATCAAATTCTTGTCCTTAACTGATTGTTTTCCTTTTAGGAATCAAACAAAAAAAGGCAGAGTCAAAGGGTAGAAGTTCCCCCGCAGCTGCTGAGAAAAGAAGAAGACCACAGGCGATCTAGGGATGGACTTGCAACAACCGGCTTACATGCAAAAAGCTTAGAAAGTAGCCTAACTGAAATGAACTGCGTAGGAGGGAGACAGGAGTTGCGAAGTGGAGAAGAGAGAATGCAGAGTGAAAACAGCTTTGAAAAAGTGCGACAAGCCTCACTGAAGACAAGAAAGTAAAGAGCTTTAAGATGTTGCAATCCACATAATCAGTGACCTCATGGTTCCACACAGTTGAACATGTTTTCAAATTTCAGGATTTTCTTCATAAGTTTGTGTTGTGTCATTTTTCTTAGAGTAAAGACCAGGCCAAATGTAGCTGACTTGGATGTGTCTGAGATGGTGTTAGGTAGGTGCTTTATATGTCTTCGCCTTTTTTGGCAATCAACTTGTTGCCTTGGATTTGTCAAAGCTGATGGTATGTGAATATATTTCCAGATGATATTGATGATGATGAGGAAATGCAAGATCTCTCCAAAGTGTCTTTTCAAAGAACCATCGCAGAGCAAAGCTATGCAGGCTGCCCGATGGACCAACACACTGCCATGGTTAGTGATTTATAGCAGTGTTTCTTGCGAAGTGCTGGGGACAGTTTCTGCAGTTGCCTTTAATTTTTTGTGTGTTTTCTGTTTTTGTTTTTCTCCAGGAACTGAAAGTGGTTCTTCTTGGTTCCAGCCTAAATTGTTTCAGCATTGAGTGGAGAAATCAGGGTTTCACATTCTCAGAAACACATGACCTGAGATACGGAATTGTGCAGAAAAAGGTTGGCTCAACCTTCCTGTCCTGCTAAAGTTCAGGAATCCAGCACACTGATTTTCATACAGTTTATTGAATTGTAGTATTATGCATTATATTCTTATTTTTGTGCATTTCTTTTATTTTCTAGGGTGGTCCTTGTGGAGTTCTGGCATCAATCCAAGCCTTTGTTCTTAAGAAACTGCTGTTTGAAAACATGGAAAACAGTAATGCAGGCCTTCAGTATGTTATCCTTCAATTCAGAGCTTTGACCTACTGTAGTCACTTGAATGCTTTTCACAGCCATTAATTCACATCAAGGAGTCCTTTGTAGCTACTGCTATGTATTGACCCCTGCACTTTGGTATTAACTGTATTATCACCCCAGACAACCTGCTTTTACCCAAATGCAACTTTGTTCTTAGGAGGTTAAGACCTTTCAGCAATACCAGAAGAAAGTGTCTTGTTTTAGCTGTGGCTGAAATCCTGTGGAGGGCTGGTGAGGAAAAACAAGCCACAATTGCAATGTAAGATCTTACTATTTAATCCAGTACATCCAGATCTCACACAATTGCTTAGTTAAATTGAGCTTAGATTGCATTTAGAAGCCAAGACTTCAAGCACCATCCCTATCTTTATCTGCACCTGTCAGGCTCCTTCATCTCAGAATTACTTGACAAATCTACTGGAGCATTGATTAACCCTATTTTTTTTTATTTCTTCAAACAGAAGTTCAGGAAGAAATCATTTCACCCCAACAGGACACTACAAATCTGAAGGAGTGCTTGAAAAGGTATAGACATGCCACTGCATACACACCTGCCAAAATGTATGTATTGTAGTACAGTTACAGTCAAGTGTGCCAAATAGAATTAACACTTATATTTCAGCTGGATGCAGCAGCAACTCTATCAGACTTCAACTGTTCTGTAATCAGGCTTTTTACAGGGTTAGATTTTTAGAATATCACCATGTCTAAAATATTATTGCAGAAACTGATATATAACCATATTTGAATTTGCAAAAATCAAATTGCACATTGGATATTATCTTTGTTGTTCTTATTTGTAATGATTTGGTGTAGCTTTGTAAATAAATCATTTACAAATTAACATTTTACTTTTTATCTTTGACTCTACTGGTGATGTCTAATTGAGAGAAAAGCTGTTATTTTCAATGCACTTTTTAAAAAAAAATTTTTATAGATAAAATGTTTCACTGTGGATAATATCAAGGACCTGCAGTTGTTTCTGGAGCAGCACATTGAGCAGGTGAGAGACTCACTATCATCTTCTGCATTTTCACTTTGCTTGTCAGATTTACAATAGATTGCCAGCTTTTCTGTTCCAATCTATCTTTTTTTCGCACAGTTCGAGACCGGTGGGTTAGGATGCATTCTGCTGACCATATCTGCCATTCTCTCTCGATCTATTGAAAAGTAAGCAGAGCCTTTTTAAAACCATTACTCAAGAAAATGTGCAGTATACATCGCTATGAGCCGGATGATGAAACAACCATTGTTAAATTTGCTTTCTCTTTTTTTCTGAAGAATAAGAGAGGATATGGACGTGCCCACCACCACACTCATTGCAGCCCATGGTTACTGCACTCAGGTTTGATGCAAATCAAATAGGTTAGGAGCACTGGGGATTGTGTTTGTTTGTGACTCAGATAATAATAAATCTAAAGAAACTGCTCTGGGTGCCACTGGTTTATGATTTCATCATGTTGAAATAAAGTTGTTTTAAGTGTTAACAGCATAAATTTGCTTGTATTTCTCCAAGTCAGTTGCTTTTATAAAGCTTTCAAGAGTTGCGTCAAAGCTATGTCATCTCTATAATTCAACAACTGCAAATAATTGTCACTGAAAAATTAAACCAAACATTTAAAAATGTGCTGTGATCAAGTAACAGATGTGCACACAGGACGTAGAATGTGTTGATGGCACAACAACAGATGAATCTCAGTGAAACACACAAAAATATTATTGCACTGATACTACGCAATATACAAAATTTATTCTGGTACTAACATTCCTTTTTTTGTTTGTTTTCACCAGGAGCTGGTCAACTTGTTGCTCTGTGGCAGAGCAGTTTCTAATGTCTTTGACAATGACATGGAGTTAGACTCAGGCAATGGCAACATGACTCTACTCAAGGGAATCAAAGGCCACTGTGACGTTGGCCTGCTGTCCTTGTTTGAACATTATAACATCTGTAAGGTGAGCAAAATTGCTGGCTGACTCTCTGGTTCCCTGCCACTGGCAGATCAGATACTAGTCAGATTCAGGTTAAAACACAAGTCCTCAGGGGGCAGTCTTTACTGTAATTAGGGGCACATCTGTGCTGCTAACGGCACAGATGTGCCCATAATCACAGAGAAGAATGTTTTTAAGACTATTTTGGGATTTATATGTTAGTTAACAACACATACACAGCCTGAAAATACCCACTTCAAAGTGGTTCACATGCATGAGAAAAGGATCACTGAGGCGCATAATTGTAGATTATAATCAGAAGGTTAATAATCACATCATGGACATGTGAAAATGTTTTGACGAGTTTGATGTGTGGAAAAATAGAGTAGTAGTTAAAAAAAATATCTGCCGTCAAGAAACACTGATTAATTGCAGATTTTGCCCTGACGTTTCTAATTATTGAGTCCTCAAGATGTTATTCAATTGGAATTGGATAAAACACCCAACGTTCAAAAACTTGAACTAACTCAGAGAGACTAGATACTTGGTGGCGTGTACCAGAACCTGAAATAGAGAAGAAGTAGTGTCATTGACCTTGTACAAACTTTAACGGCAGACAGGGGAACCAATGTGTGAATGTGGTTTTTTTTGTACTGTTTTAATTTCTCTCCACTCCCACTCTGGTAGCAGCAAGGCGTATTTAACAGTTTAACACCAGTATCCTTTATCACACTGAAATACAGAACAGTAGCAAGACATCATCCTAATTGGTCTTTTTCACAGAAGACATTTGACATGTCACAGCAGGAAAAACACAGGTATAGATAATACAATTGATGATGCCTGAATTCCGTTTAGCTGCTTGTTTTCATGGTCCTTGTAATTGAATACTGACTCACTGCCACACTGTCATAGTTCACTGCAACACATTCTTTTGTGAAAAAGACATACGACACTTCCGTATGACTGGAGAAAATATGTGTACTATGGCTTCATGATACTATATGACTGATGTGAGTAGATGAAACTCTCGAAATGATTTTACCTAACATACTAATACGAGTTTGTTCTTTTGTGTTCTATTTTCTTCTATCTAAGGTAGGAGCTTACCTGAAGACTCCCCATTACCCCATCTGGGTGGTATGCAGTGAAAGCCACTTCAGTGTGCTGTTTGGCCTGCAGAGGGAGCTGTTGACCAATCCAGACAAAGGTCTGGAGTTTGACCTCTATTATTATGACGGACTGGCCAATCAACAGGAGGAGATCCGCCTCACTGTCTGTATGTAACATCACTTGTCCCACATTCTCAGTGCGTGTGTACTTTGTTTTTTAATGTTGTTTCTTATAATCCCCTCACCTCCCCTCACTGAATGACCACTCAGAAAAATGTGCATTGGGATTTGGGTATAACTTCTGTAATTCAGGGTTTTTACGGGCATGAAAAACCTGGAAAAATTATGGAATTTGGAGCCAAGACTTTGGTGCATGCTAGTTTGTGGCAAGCCACAAATGCCTTCAATCATGCATAACTTTAGGCCTTAATAAATTTTAAACAGGTGAGTTATATAAAACATTCTCCTCCCTACAGTTTTCATGAAGCAGTTAATTATCTATAGAGACCAAAACCAAGCTGTAGACATTTATTTCTGGGCATTTTAACATTGGAGTCTATAGGGATTGACTCACTTTTGGAGCCAGCCTCAAGTGGTCATTCGAGGAACTGCATTTTTTGGCACTTCCATGTTGGCTTCATTTTCCAGCCCTGGAGGTTACCGCCACTTGTTTGAGATTGACTGAGAAGAATCTATATTGGTTAAACTATACTTAAATGTTCCAGGAAGATCAATCACAACAATTGTTGTTGTTCTCTGCGTGGGTTAACACAACGGACTAAGGTAAATTTGCACAATGCAAGGAAAATGCAGATTTAATAATGGCTGGCTCCACTTGGACAAGTATAAGACATGGCATGAGAAAGACCAGGACCCAGGACATGGAAAATGTGGACTGTCCTGTAAAATGTTTGACATTTTTAACATAGGAGAGGCAATGCTAGCTTGGAGCTAAGCACCAAGCTGCTGCTGTGTGTGAATCAACTCTCATCTCCATCACCAGCTTTTTCACCTCAGTTATTAGGCATGTTAATTTTGAATTTTTTTTCTGACTTCTTGCTGACGCTCATTAACCGACCATTAACTGTAAAATGTACTGTTTAGAATAGACAAGTGTTCCTGGATAAGCAACATCCTGCTTATCCAGGAACGCATAAAAAGCCATATGTTATAAATTCATGAGGTTAGTATAAAGATCAGCTCTATGTGTAATTAAAAGAAGAGCAGAGAAGCAGAATCGCTTGTTGACTGGCGCAGAGAGATGCACTTCTGCATCTTCTGCAACCTTTAAGAATTTCATCCATGACGAAACTACGAAGCCCTCTGTCAAAGAAATAAGATAAGACCAGGGCACAGGCGGACTGGCCATGGCTAGCTGGCTCAAATCCTAGTTGGCCGGTGCGTCATCATTGCATATGTTTTTTTTTCGATACTTTAGACAAAGTCAGTTTCTTAAAACAAGGAGTTAGTCCTTATGTACATATATATGAGCACTTATGTTCGCCACATGCAAATCTGGCAGCTATCTAGTTGGTGGGGATCATGGCCTGAAAAAGCTGGCTTGGCTCCTTACATGACTTATGGAAGGAATGGAGGAATAATGAGAATTAGCCACCTTTAGCTCCCAAGTACCCCTGCTTTTAGAGCTTAAAAACACACACACACACACACACACACACACACACACACATACACATACACATACACATACACACACACACACACACAAAAGCCGCCGTCATCCTTCGGTAGCAAATGTTGCTACCAGATCTGCCAGGCCCAAATACCTTCTGACCTCTTGTCCTACAGAGATTTGACCCAGCCCTGAAAGCCTTTCCTGGCTTCAGGTATGAGAAGTTTCTCTTGCCAGATGCAACAGTGACAGAAAGACTTAACAGGAGCAACAGCAACACTGAGATTCTCAAGGACATCTAGAAGTTCCACCTTGTCAGTCCAACATCTCTCTTTGGGAGACAGACACATTATAAGGGAATATGTGGCTAGCTGCCCTGACCTCCATCATCATCATCATCTCCTCTCAAACAGTGTCATCCATAATTTTTAAAATATTTTTCAAGACTGCTTCTCAACCCTTCCAGACTTAATTGCCTCTGTCAATTCCTGTTTGGAGACACAGGTTGTAAATATACTCCATCTTTAAGAACATAATAGTGATGCTGCTAAGGGCAGTATGCACCATTGGAAGAAAAAATTCCTGACTGAAGAGGTCATCTAGTGTAGACAGTGTTTCTTCTCTGCCCTCATATAGAAACTGCCTTGATGTTCTTGGTGTTCTCTTTTCGGGAAGCTTCATGTCAATTCCTCTTGTTTCTGTTTGGCAGAAGTTAAGCCCATTGTCCCAGAAGTCTGTAAGGTAGTTCTTGATTCATCCAAGTTCTGTTTTTAGTGTTTAGATGGAAACAGTGGGTCTTTGTAATGCTTTGTTTGCATGGTTGATCTGGTATGAGGACATTGCCTCAGAGTCCCTCTTTTCAACAGTAAATTCCTTCAGTAGTGAGAGTGCTTGTACCATCTCTGTCATCTGGTACAGCACAACCTTCACACTGTCGATCCTCGCCTCCCATCATGTCACTGATGCTGATTTAACTGGTCCTTAGGTCCTTGACATGTTGTTGCAGAACTAAAAAGGTTGTCTCTGCCAAAGATGGACATGGACAGCACCGAAGCTTCTGCTACATCTGCCACGAGATTCAGAGTGTGACAGCTGCAGGGAACACGCAATGCCTTGTTGTTCAACTGCATTATTCTTGCCTGAACCCCCGTTTGTGTCCCATCGTGTTGCTCCCACTGTCGTAGGACTGGCCACAACTGTCTGAAATATTTAGGTTGTACTATTCTGGCTTTTCCAGAAGCATGTCAAAAAGGCAGTTCTGTTTTGTACATCAAGAACAATACAGTGACCAATACTCTCATTATAGATGTCATGCTGATGTAATGCACTTTGGTTTCCTGTTTCTGGATTCTTCGCACATGCCCTATAATGACTGGATTGAATTTTACATTAATTCAATCTGTGCTAAAAAGTTTCCATTGTGTTTGTCAAACAGATCATTTTTATGGCCCCTTAGAGCTTGGTTCCTTTCAGCTAGATGCCTTATGATGGTGATGATTCTTCTGACGACACCCTTCCAGTACTCCACCTCATGCCGCATCAAGTCTTGTTGGACTTGATCGATTGCTGTCCTGCTTTCCAATCTCTTTTGCAAGTCATGCCAGCATCTCATGTTGTCTGCATGTGGTTTTGAGAACTCATGCTCTTTAAGCTGACACCCTAAATTCTTCCAGCTGCTGAACCTTTTGTGAGTGCATTTTCACGGCATCTGCTTTTACAGAGCAGAGCAGCCATGACCCAAGAGTCTTTTCCCCATTTATTCATATTCTGTTCTAATGATCTCTTGCTCTTCATGGATTCTCATCCATATGTTTTAGGAAACTTCAGGTCAGTAACCTGAATGAGACCTTTCCTGACAAGAAAACAATGCTCTGCATCTGGTATCTTACTAGGCCATTCTGCAGGGTCATCAGATATTGTACATGTTCCAATTCCCTCTGAGCCCTTGGTGGTGGTGGTGGTGCTGCTGATGCTAGCGCTGGGGGGGCAGGCTTTCCTCGTTATCGTGTTGAGGCAGATGATCCTCTTCCATCACAGTTAGATGATCCTCTTCTACCATACAAACATCCCCTGTCAGAGACAAAGTTAAATACATAAGCACAAACACAGTGAGAAAGAGAGGTATGAGTGTGTTTGAATGCATGAACTTGTTTATCTGCTGTGTTGGATGGTGTGAGTGTATTTGTGCATAATTTCACAGAGTTATATTGTATTGTAAACACTTTGTATTGTAAAATGTTCATTTGACATCTCAATGAAGCTACATTTGAAAATTTTTCCTAACATGGCAATGATGTGTCAATGTCAGTTTATTGGAGGAGAATTAGAACCTAATCAGACAGGATACACTTTTTTCGAGTGATCGGCAGGTTTTTCCAGTTTTTTTCTATAGACAATAAGCATTTTGTGCACTTCTTATGCATCCCTGGGCTCCTCGCCTTTGAGACCGATCATCATCCAGGTGAAGCTTCTGGACCAGCTGGTGGCACTCCCTGTGATTTTTTTTTTCTTTTTCTGAGGGTCTCATATACCCACATGGATCTCTGTGTCCCTGTCCAGCATATTGGCTGAGAACAACTTCTCAACTTCAATCGGAGCCAGAGCAAGCGCTCTCTGCCTGTAGCCTATATATTTAAATTACATGTACAGACCTGTGAGTTTACTTCACAACAAAATAACACTTCAACAATATGTGCATTTTGGTGCACCTCCAGTTTTACAACCTGCAAAAGGTGCTCAATCTGATTGGGGCCTGATGCTTATCATGTTCATCTTGTGCTGTACGCTCTCCCTCATCATGGATGGTATATTGTGATTGTGTGGAAGTTGCTTACGGTTACACCTAACCTTCAGTGTCCTGTGAGGGAGGAACTACGGGAAACCAGGGAGAAGCGGCTGTGTTTTGTTTTTTTAAGTGCCTCTTAAATGAAAAATGTTCGATACAAAAACGGCAAGAATCATTTACCGACATGCTACCTAGCTTTCAAAGCTCCTTAGACTGCAGCTTTTCATTGCGTTTCCTCTTTGGCACTCTTCTACTACATCATATGATAGACAGATGATTCATCCAATCACCTGCCAAGTATGATTTTTTTGAAAGTATCTGCCCTTTTCCAACTGTTTCCAACAAAGCTCTCCCAGATGGTTGTGTGTAACAAACCATCTGGTGCGTCAGGTTGTCAGTTCAGGATATTGCTGAGAAAATGAAAGCCTTGCTTTCAGAGATCACAGTCACAAATCTCATCCAAATCTCCCAGAAGCAAATGCAGAATGATGTGGGGAAGTCTCTGATAAACATCAGTTTGTGCAGGTTGCACAACACAGCTACATTGCATCCAGAGATGGATGTAAATCCGTGGATGGGAAGAGTCTGGCTGTTCCACGATTGACCTGCCCAGCACAAGGATTTTATGACGGCGACTGGATGTAGCACACTCACGCTTTAGTTTTGCGAATACCGGTGGATTGAGAATATCAACGTATCAAAGAAAGGATTGCTGCCCTGGCCGCATGTCAAGCACTACATCAAGATGGTAGGGGAGGTGAACTATCCAATCCAAAAGTGAAGTCATTTGAGGAGGTGAAAATCCGCTGTGTTGATCTTCTCTTCTCTTTTCTGAAAGTGGGGATATCTAATAGCATTGCAAGAGAAATCAACCCCTTCCTCACCATGTATCAGGCATACCAGCCCATGCTGCTCTTCTTCTCTGAGGACATGCACAAACCAATTTAAGGTAAGGACAATGGTGGGATTGCTAATATTTTATTTTACAGTCTATTAGAAACACACACAAATGTATTACAGCTCCAGAGCAAAAGTACAATAGGTTAATAAAACACCATAAGGCTGGCACAACAGGCATAAACAGTCACAGCCAATTTAACAGCATTGTTGTCCATCACATGTTTAGGTTTGGTTTTTATTTGTACATAATTTCTGGAAAAACAATTGGTAAGTTTTATTGATGTCTTAATGGATACAATACAACAATAAGCACAGAGAAAAATTATCCAACCATAACAATGTGGAAGCCACACAAATTTTTTGCCTCTACAAGGAATACGTGACACTCATTATAGTGTAGGATAAAGATAATGTGTATATCTTACATAAGACATTATGTATTTAATTTTAAAAGACTAAAATTAAATAAATGATTATTTAATGCACATACTTGAATCAGCATACAGCACTGTAGTTTGTATCACCTAAGCTATGAATGTGTAATTTCACTCATTTGGTGTATTAAACTGAAATTAATGGGAAATACATTTGACCTATGGTTTGTAAATTTGACAATATGACTGATCAAACTGAAACAAAAAATGCCCTTCATTTTCATTTTCATCATTTACAGGGCTCATCATTTACAGGACTAAATTTCTGAAGGAGAAGCACCTGCAAGAGGCCACATCCATGCTCAGCTCCCCCATGTCCCTTTTCAGCACAGCAGTCTGCACAAGGACAGTTCTCAGATTGATACTTGAATACTGATTTGCAGCAGAAGCCCGGTCTTCCTAGAACATTCCAGAGAGGCAGAGACTGGCAATCAAGATGGAGTGCAAGATACTCTTGATCACACTTCTTGAGAAGTTCCTGAAAAAGGCTCCAGTGCATCCCACAGTAGTGAGAAACATGCAGTGCCTTGTCCCAAGATGCATGGCTGAATTTATGGAACTGTGTGTATGTCAGATGAGAAGAATGCTGCACTTGCTTGTTGAAGCTAAACACATAGATGAGGCAATGTGTGATGATGTCCTCAGAGAGTTTAGGGAGTTTTGTGATTCAGCTGCTCCTGAGGCTAAATTCAGGGAATTTGACCCCAAAACAGATCGTGTGGACAGAGAAAATGAGGACAAAACCATCATTTTCCAGAATAGCATGTGGTGAAGATTCTACTTGTCTTGTCACATGGACAGGCCACTGTGAAGAGGGGATTTTCCATTCACAAAGCCTTGACGTGTAGCTCAGAGGCTCATTGTTGACCACATCAGGTCTTTTGGGGGCATGGTAGAGATCATGAAAGAGCTGCTCCTTTCAGCTGCAGGAGCCAGGCAGTACCATGGCTACCTGGATGGAGAAGGAGAAAGAAAGAACATAAAGCTGTTGACTCGAAGAGAAAGGCCTTCGCAGATGAGCTTGATGATTTGAAAAATAAAAGGGCTAGGATGAATGCTCACATTTGTGCCTTTGAGAAATTTGTGGAATACACTGAGAAAGTAGAAGCTAAGAACAAACTGACCTTCATCACCTCAACAGTTTCTGCTGAACTCAAGAAGAAAAGAAAGCATCTCTGCTGAAGAATGAAAAGGTGTATTGATGAGAAGCTTGTAGATATGAAAACATAAACTGTGTGGATTGTTGTTTGTGGGGTTCAAACAGGCAAGGTTATCTTCTGTTGATGCTCAGTTAGATTAATGGTAAAAAGGAGGCATTGTTGGTTTAAAATCTTCTTAGTTACAAAATCTTGTATTCCAAAAGACAGTTTCTCTCTGACACTGCTGCCTTCTGAAGTTAATGTCAGTGTTACAGGACTCTTTTATATACTTATTTATTTTTCAAACATCGTTGTCTCCTGGTCATTTATCTTAATTAAAGGGTTACACAATGGAGTTCTCTGGGTTTGGCACATTTTATTCTGTAAACATCTTACTGGTGTGTCAGTGTTACTTAAATAAATGTTTATTTTGTATAAAACCATGTAGCTTTCATTAATTTTATTTAAGATGTACTGTGGTAAATTTTGATATTTATTTTTTTTTATTATTTTTCATGTACACACAGGCGTTTCAGTGAATGCAGGGTCATGAAAATTTTCCTGAAAGTCATGGAAATTTATTGGTAAAATGTGTATGAACCCTAGTGATTATGATCTAGTTCAAGCCATTCTGACTAGATGTTAATACACATTTATTCTTTCTCATTTCTTATTTTCATGGCCATCTGAATTATCTGAATCTTTCCCATGTTGATTTCCGAGTAGCATTTAGTTATTTTGCTGTTGCACTAATTGTAAGTATGCCTCAACTGAAAATGTTGTTTTTCCTTTGTAGCTGTTGGAAAATTGGCCATGAGCTGCCAGGATGTTGACACTGATCTCGTTCCTCCACTGGAGCACTGCATCCGAACAAGGTAACACATGGACATACTCCCACATGCACAGTGATATGTACCTCTGGAGAATAACCATAAGATGTTTTGACATTTATAGGTTTTTTTTTGGGGGGGGGGGGGGGTTTATCAAGGGTACTCATATTCACTGCATTCTATAAAGACTGTTTTAAGTTGTAAAAATATCAGTCATATAGTTTGTACCTGGGTCAGCCATATATGCATTAAAGATGATTTTTTTTTTGTTTTCTTTTTTTTTAGATGGACAGATGCATTTGTCAACTGGAATGACACAGAACCTATTCTCTGACTGATCAGATTATTGTTATTGATGTTATACTCATTATGGCTTGGGCCATTAAACAACAACAAACACTTTGCATAACCAATATATATATATATATTTACATGTGTGTATATGTGATGAAGTTTTCCTCAGATATGCTATATATATATATATACATATATATATATGTGTGTGTATATGTATGTGTGTATATATATATATATATATATACATACATACACATATATATACACATATATATGTGTATATGTGTATGTATATATATATATATATATATATATGTGTATGTATGTATATATGTGTGTGTATATATGTGTATGTATATATATATGTGTGTATATGTGTATGTATATATATATATATATATATATATATATATATATGTATATATGTATGTCAGCGTTACAATTGTTTTCTCTTGCAAGTGAGGCACAGTGTTGTAAAAATTTGACTTTGTCCTGCCATTTCTTTACATGACACAATGGCCTAGATGTTACCTATAACACAATGTATATGCAGCTGGAAGGGTTTTGGCCTTAACCAGGACATGGCATATTGCTGTCTTTTAGCCATAAAGTCTCATGCTGTTGCCTACACATCGATATTTAAGAGAATGGAATAATCTTGTTTTTTGAAAGTTTTAGCAATAATATGTGAACATAAACAGGCTTGGATGGAAACTATTATATGTTGCCTGTGAAATGTAAATTGGTGCAAGATACAGTATTGACCATAGTGGCCTTTCACTCTCTACCTGTACACACATTAAATGAATATGATTTCCCTTGCTTGCTTAATTGCTTAATGAAATGAATGTGATATTTTAATTTTAAAGAAATGCTGGAAAAATGACCAAAAATGTAAGATAAACGTACTTTCTTAAATATTTTCACACCAAATTTCACATGCTAATTATAAACTTATTGTACAGTTTGGTTTTCAAATGACCAAACAGCAAATTGCCTTTTATTACATGTGCACACTTGAAATTAGGTAATCTATTAGGTTGTATTGTGGTTGTTGTATTGCTCCAATTATAATTCATATGTGCTGTATGAAAATGACATTACATAAATACTGAGTGGTGTGTGCGTGCGTGTGTCAAAGAGACAGACGTGGTAAAGGCTCTCGATATGTGTGTTAGTGAGTGTGACATTGAATATTATACTACATTGCTGATAATTGCCTTGATGAATTTTCACTTTTGACAAACCTCTCATCTGGAACAGATAATAAAATAACTCAACACCTCAACTGTCTCAACATAGTGATGGTTGTTCTGTGTAACTGTCTTGCATCTCTGCATCCCTGTGGCTTTAAAAACCCTTTTTTTTCATGAAGCTGCTTTTGCCTGCCAAATATAGAACATGATGAAAAGTATTGAAAATATAATTAAACATTCTTGATTGATTGATTAAAGTTACTGTACAAACATTTTATTATGCAACTTAAGCATAGTTATACTATTGTTGGGAAAAGATTGAAAGTCTGTATGCTTCTGCAACCATTGTCATCCACACCAAGTTGTCAGTTTATTAGGAACCTATGATTCCACCTAGGAATATGCCAGTCCTGCAATAAATCCTACAGTCATGAAGGTTATAATGTTCAGTTTTTTTTTTGAAACCTTACCTTTACCTTCATGATCATTTGAGGCTGTAGTCTGTGTTCTGTTGTACTGTATATACAAAGAGTTGTTTCTGTTATTTACAGTAGCTTACCCTTGTTGATATAAATGGGGCTGATCAAATAAACTGGCTATTGAGTAGTCTGCACAAACTTAAATTGTAGTTATCTAAAAGTAAAATAAATCCTAAATTATTAAATGCAACTTGTAGGAAAATAATGTACTGGCATTATAGATTACTTGCAGCATGGGGATGGTGTCACATTGCTAATTTTAATCTTAGGCATGAGTTACAGGATGATGAATGCAACAATATATAAATTACCAGCCTGGTGATACAGATGAACAAATCACTTTCATAAAAATAACTTTCTTTGTGCTGCAATGTATATTTGAGGCATTTATTTTTACCTCATTTGATAAATGAACATTTATTCAAATTCAAAGCTAATTGTGAATTAACTTAACTATGTGACATGTCAGGGTAAAAAACAGATTCATTTGAAAGATGCCTTGCAGTTAATCAGTGTCTTCATTATTAGCCATGGCAGGATTCAGAGCACACACAGTGTGGGGCATGCAGAGGGGGTGGCAGGCAGACCTGTGCCAACACCTCCAGCACATGGGATCAAAGACACTGCATCTGGCGCACAGACAGAGATGCAGCAACTCACTTCCCATCAAACTGCCTTGCGTAACGTAGACCAGAGTCTATATAATGACTTGGAAGTGCAGCGTATGGGTCAACACATATCCAAACCATCTTGGCAACTGCACACAATGAAACAATAGAAGCTCCTTTCTTTATTAGATCTGTCAAAGTCACTCACATCTATTTGATTTTCATTTTGGCACGCTGGAAATGTTGGAGAAGAGCTCACTGTGATGATGACAATTCATTCATCTTTCAACTGTCAAATTCCTAATGAAGGCTGTATTATCTCAATGTATATTATTGTTGACTCATGTAGGGATTTATGCACTCTAAAAAAGACATTGGAAGATCCATGAATTAATCATGAGATATGGAGTGAATCAATGAGCCCTCTACAACAATTTTACAGCCATCAAGGCTACTGCGAACACTATAAATAAGGTGGTTTGCTTGAAAGAGGCCTTGGGGTCTCAGAAATCGGATTAGTGTTTACTTTTGCCACAAAATTCTTCTGTGGATGGGGGTAGTTTGATATACGTCATAAGGAACCATGTTTAGGTTTGAGGTTATATTCTAGTCATAATCTACCCTGAATAGTTGGTGCATGAAATAGTTTAATAAATGCCAAGAGGCTAACCAAATTACAAATGTGTGAATGATTTAAAAGCCAATTAAAGACAAGAATCAGAAGAATCCATTGACTTGGTGAGCTGGTATCAGCTCAGAACTGGGGTTTGCTTACAAGGTCTAAAGTCTGCTGTAAGACTGGTGTTACTGTCAGTCCTAATCACAGCCTCCTCTTACAGAATAAAGCAAATTTGTAATTCTGTCCCTTATTCTGTCTGTTTCAAAGAACAGTGGCTTGTAGTTAAAACATTAAGGTGTTTCTTCTCTCTGCTGCTGAGCTTTAGAGCAGCAGGGTGCAGTCTGACAGGAAGGAAATGGCTCGGCTTTGGTCTCTATTTACTATTTATTGCACCAGCATTTCTCAGAGGTATCGGGGGAGGGATTTGGTGCCTGTGTGTAATTGAGTTAGAGCCCTCCCACACGCTGTCCCCAGTGCATCTTCTGTCTCCTCTCCTAATCTGTGCTGTTTGTCTCCAGATAAGTGATATCCTCCTCAGATTAGGATCTAGTGTCCCTGCCCTGCCCACCCGAAGGGAAAGGGATCCCCAGTCCGTCCCCATGAGGTAGAAGCTGTATTTTTAGCTGCCTAATCCTTTTATAGCTTGAGCAGAAAGCTTGATCACCCTTTTCCATTAATTGTGTCAGGTAATCATGATATAGTATGCCAGAGAGGAGGCTTTTCAACTGTGTCTTACAATCAGTTTTTGGTCGTTATTTGGTTTTGCAGTTTTGACGATATTCAGGAATTTGGTGGAGTATAAATTTCTAAGCTGGACTCTTGTGTTCCAGAAGAAGCTGTGATTTGTGGAAGAGAGGAAATCACACATTTTATGGCCCTTCAGAACAAGACCATCTCATATCAAATTTAGAACAATGCATGGATCGAGAGCACAATCACAATGATGAGATCTGTACATCAAGAAAATATGTCCTTTCAATGCAATTTCAGTTCACAACCTTTTGAACTGGCGGCCTCTGTGGATGATTTTTTAATGATCCCACAACAAGCCAAACTTTCTTGAATAATGCATGATCCAATGTAACAAAATGTTCCTGCTGAGTCTGTAGAGACATGCTGGCGTGAGAACTGAGCTGTTGTAATCTTTGGCTTAGCGTATGTTTTCTTCAGAACCTCGTCTATCAGCATCCCTATGCGTGCATGGCTCAATATTTATTTCACTACCCAAATAAAAACAGCAGACAATCACTGTAAGTATTCCCCAGGCACATATTTCAGTATAATCGGATACAACATGACAAGAGGAAGAATGTTGTATCCTGTTTATTTTTGTCAGGATTTTACAACACTGTTACTGTAAGGGTAGTTAATTTAAAGCCCTTGCAGAAATACACAATGATCAATTAGTTCCATTAAATAGCAGCTCTAATGCATCTAATCTACCATTAGAAAAGTTACTGTGAAGAATTGACAGCTCTGCTTGCTTTGATCTCTTCAAATTCTCATACATAGTGTTTGCTATTTTCCATTTACAAAGCCTAAAAGGCGAAATGCAAGATCTTTTGAGAGAAAATAAACACTTTTCTTGTCTGGCGCGAATACAAGACAAGCTGGATATAATGCTCGCTGTGTATCAGATTTCATCCAGTTTACTCAAACTTGTAACACGTGGGCTGAAGCACAAGATCTTTAATGCCAGGCACATTTCATCCATTGGATTTTAATGATCGGGAAAAAACTTGTTTTAACGTTGTGCTTCCTCAACTACATTTGTCAGCTGTTCAAGAAACTCTTGCCAAAGCAATTTAGTAAGCCTTCCCAAAGGCAAAAGGGTGCTTTCAAGAGGGAAATAAAACTAGGATTATCCACTTATATTAAAGTATTGCTATACAATTTAGACAATCTCCATAGAAAACTACAAACATTTAAAATGCTTTGCACATGTGATTACTTAAGGAGTTCCCTAAGTGTTTACAGGTTCAAAGCAGCCTATATTCACTTCTGCTGAGCTTAAATTGCTCAACATTCTAACAAGTCCAAGAGTCTAAGATATTTGACAGCTATGACTGAGTATGTGATTGCCAGAGACAAACACAAAACTCTGCCAGAAATTTTGCAATGAACTGCCGTTAGAGGAGGGAAATCTGTAATGGTAACACCTGCTCAGAGGAGCACGGACATAGGAGACTACATCAGTGAGTGCTGAAAACTTAAACACATATGTTCAAGCCAGAGAGAGAAGAAAAATGTATTCCCTCTGCAGTAAGGTTGTAATGAAACAGTTTTCTCCAGGGCTTTTTAGAAATTTAAATGACTCTGAGCAGAAGTCTTTGTGTATTTTTTGCCCAATGCAGTGACGACTGGGCAGCTAAGTATGAATAGACCACACACTTGGCAGTTTTTCAATAAGTAGTCCACTACCCTGAGTGCATTTGCAGTCACACCCATCATACCGCCTGCCTCTAAAGGGATCCATATCCAACTCCGAACCCTCTTTATATTTTTCCCTCTTTCCCCGTGTCTTCAATAATAGCAAAATATGCTGTGCTTCAATATTCTTTATTGTTCAGTACTGCAGTGCATTATCACCACTGTTGTCATTCCATATGTTCTCATTGTCAACAGTCACTCAAGTGCCAAATAAAATGTAATGAAGACAATTATGGAGCATGTAAAATCTTTCAGACCACCATCAGAATATAATATCAGCATAATAGCGAAGATGAAATAATATATGAGGAGGAAAAAAGAGAAAAGCTTCATCTCCTTAAAATATAACTTTTATAACCAAAATAATCAAATTTTTAATGATTGTGTAATTATTATATACATACCCTTTCAATAAATAGGTGTGTTTAATATTAAATTAATGTTTCCTTACAAATATATGGTACATACAGGTACATTAAAATAAAAAGCAAATCCATTCAAAAACAACAAGCAACGTCCGTCAGCATTTTCAGTAATGACAACAAGAACAACAAAAATAGAAACACTATAAACACAACAATGTTCATATGACTGCTGTGGATTTGAAGGCACTTCCTTGGCAACACATTGATCCCTCTTTCAATATTTTGGAACCTGAAAGGAAGTTACAAAAAAAAAAAAAAAAACTTGATTAGAGTTAAACAAGAGCAGTTTCTGTAATATAAAAAATTCTTCTGTCCAATATTGGCAAAGTCACATGTAGACATCTCAGCCTTTTTGACGAAGTCATGTTGTCAGCTTCTAAAGACAGTCATTACTTGCCTGCCATTACCGACATTCCACAATGTCATGTCTAAGCTCATTCAGAAATGCTCGGGATGACTAAATAATGAATCACTTAATATGCCTTCAAAAGTCCCTCGATTGTGATATGCATTCATCAGAATTCTTAGAACAGTGCGGAAAGGATCTTATTATCTGATTCACTTGAGAAACTGAATACCAGAGAATGTGTCAGCCTCTTCAATTTTCTAACCCTATGCCACAAAATAGCCACTTGTGTAGATGAGCTCTTTCGCAGCAATCACTTACCAGCTAAACCTAATTGCTTTGACTGAGAGCATATGCTTTTACCCTTGTTGGATTTAGGACTAGACGGCAGTGAACACATCAGAGCTGCTGTCATCGAAGATCACCTTAACAAAGGAATGACTATGACTGTCCAAAATTACTCCACTGACGATAGTCCAAGTTTTTCCTTTGTCTTGAAAGCAGCTATACTTAGCTTTGCTGAGTTTTATGGTTAGCGTAAGAAGCACAGAGAAGTTGTTTCTGGCAATAACAATTGGTCCATTAAAAAAACAGAAACAAAACACCATGATCTGTTTCTGTCCATTTTGATCAAGTTTTCTTCCTTTGCTCTGAGATCGTGCATTGCTTATTATGAAGTGCTTTGTTTTAGAAAGGCTATATGTGAGGATTCTCTGCCAAAAGCTAGCATAATACAGGTGATAGAGATACTGCAGGGCTGATATAGTAGATTAATCAATTAGTCAATCAAGAGAACTAAAGTCAACAACAATTTTAATAATCATTTGATCACTGAAGTATTTTTCTCTAGTTCAAGCTTCTCCAATGTCTTTCTCTTTTTTATATCATTATAAACTGAAGTTTTTCATTTTGAGCTGTTGGCCAGACTAAACAAAACATTTGAAGACTTCATCATGGGCCCTGGGAATCTGTGAAACAAAATGTTTTAATTTTCTGGAACTGATTAATCGTAAAAAATAATCAACAGACTGACCCATAATTAAAATAAGTTAGTTAGTTGCAGCCTTAAATAGTTACCATGGTTACATCTACAAATCACCAGACACGTTATTTCTCATAGTGCATTTTTTTCAATGAATGACCAAAGGGGATCAGCAGTAGGTGACTGAGCACACCGAGCATACAGTATTGTGCTGAACATGTAATACAGGGACAATAGGGGGACAAATACAGTAAGTAGTATCACTAGTTCTTCCCTTGTGATGTTCTTGCAGCAGGATGCAAAAGACACTTGTAATGTACATTTCTGGCATCATGAGTCCAGAGAAATTAATGTGTGAAATTAGTTTCTTTCGCTTCTCTGTCACTCTCTCAGTCTCCGGCATGTGATGAAACAGATTTGTGTGTAACTTCAGACAACCAGCACTAAGTGTTTCCGTGTGTCCAACACTAAGTAATACTATATTCTTAAAGGATACAAATTTCATACAGATGTACTACAGATACATTTCTGATTATACAAGCATCAGTTTTCTTCACTTGCACATCAGACACAAATTAGAATAAATCTGACCAAGAGCAACAAAGAAATTCCTCCACATCATGCTGACAGAAAATGTAATAAATTTATACATACAAAATTGACACATTGACACTGACACATTACATGGGGTTGACAAAGAATCAGAGTAATTGTGTATATACTGCAAACTGAAACCCCCTCCCAAAAAGAGAAAAACACTTTTACTTACATACAATATCTACGATTGCATGCAGAGTGGACTCATTGCTAATCGTGTTAGCAATCTTGCACATCTTTTGTAATCTGGAAAAAAAAAGACAGCGGGAAAAAGGCCATTAACATGTTAACATCATAACACCCTTGTAATTAAAGCCCCAAAATCTACATCTCTCTGGGACTAACTTTTCAAGTTTTAAATTCTACTATGAGCTGTAATACAGTTCAGGTGTTTTTAAATGTTTTCAGTGTTTTCAAAATACTCATGTACATGCTGGACCTTATATACAACAATATTTACTAAATAGTATGTAACAGCTCTGCCACTATTCTAGTTTCTTCCTTGGTGTTTCTCTGTGTGTTTCCCTTTATTTCCCGTGAGTCTCCTCCTCCCTTTTGTCTTTCTGTGTGTGTGTGTGTGTGTGTGTGTGTGTGTGTGTGTGTGTGTGTGTGTGTGTGTGTGTGTGTGTGTGTGTGTGTGTGTGGGTGTGTGTGTGTGTGTGTGTGTGTGTGTGTGCATGGTTGTGGGCGCGGCTTCACCCGGCTGGCTCCTGGCTCCACTCTACACCTGTTGCTAATCATCTCATCACCTCACAGTTCAAGAACCCCGGTTCTCCTTCCATTCGTTGCCAGATTGTTATGTTGTAATATACTCTCAGCCATTGAGTCTTCTTCTAGTGTTTGTTGTGATGTAATTCGTGCTCAATTCTAACAAATAATTTCCTATGCTTAGGATTCCCATGCCAGCTTACAGCCGGCCTTTACCTCCCACACCACCTCAGCTGCTCACTCTCAAGTTGCACACCTCCAGCCGGACACAACCATTCCCTGCTTTACCCTCCAGCCAGTCTTCTGCCTTCACCTGCTGCCTTCCCCCATATTTTTCCTTTAATTAAATCCACCTAATACTCTGTGTTTGCTTTAAGGTCCAAAAAATAACAAACCATCACAGAACAATCAGGCCACAATGGACAGAGATTAATTTAGCCAAACCCTGGCATCCCCGGAGGCGTTAGCCGGACAACATGATGAAGTTGTCCATGAAGTAGTGGACACTGCAGGCCTTACCTGCCAGCACATCACAACTCAGTGGCCAAATGGACCAAGTGACTACCCACTTCTTCTCCTATCCAGCTGTAGGTGCAGCAGCTTACTCCGCTGATTACCCCTCAACTCTTCCTGTGGCATCTCCTGTGCACCCCGCTCCAGCGCTGCTCTCCGAGAACCCTTCTTCCCAACCCCTGAACGTTACTCAGGAGCTTCTTCTCCAGTGGTCCCTGGTCTTCCAGCAGCATCCGACTACCCACTCTTCACCTCTAAGTCACGCATAGCTTTTATTCTAGGTCTATGTTCAGGCAAGGCTTTAAGGCTTCTCAGTGGGCTGCAGCATTATGGGAAAGGGATTCCACTCTGTGCAATTCTCATGCCCAATTCCTAGCTGAGATGAGAAAAAATTTTGATCATCCTGGGGAAAGGAGGCAGCTAGCACATTACTTGCCCTACACCAGGGCACTAAATCAGTTGCAGAAAATGCCACTGAGTTCAGGATTTTGGCAGCAGAGTCTGCTCAGTAAAGATGAGATAGAATCTCTCATTTCCCTATCCATATGGTTACACAATCATCTCTGTGACAGCCCGTAAGTCTTCACCTCCCATTTTCAAGCTGATCTATCAGCCGCACCTCCACAGCTTTAGCCCCTCCATTTTGCATGCAGTTTAAAGGGTCTCTTCTGTGCCACCACAGTTCCATTTCCCTTCAAGTTCTGGCGGATTCAGGGGCAGATGACAATGTCATTGATTTCTCTTTTGTGGCCCAAGCTCAATTCTTCGTTGAGCCCCTTCCAGTCCCTAAAGACGTTAACGCCCAAGATGGTAAGCTATTGGCAAGCATCAGTCATGGTACAGTCCCTCTGAATCTCATACTGTCTGGAAATCATCATGAGTGTATTCAGTTATTTGTCATCTCCTCTCTCCATGCTCCATTAGTTTTAGCAATGCCTTGGCCCAAACTCCACAATCCCCACATAGACTGGTCAAAGCCGTCCCCCCCAAACAGAACCCTCAGACCTCTCAATGGTTCCCTCTGAATATCATGACTTAAGTGAAGTGCATACAGCCTCTCTCCACATAGACCCTGTGGCTGTGCCATAGATCTGCTCCCTGGCACCCCCCTAGCCACAAGTCATACAATTTCTCCTGGCCTGAAAAAGAAGCCACGGAAAAATACATTCATGAATCCCTAGCTGCTGGTATAATCCACCCATCTTGATCTCCTGTGGGAACTGGTTTCTTTTTTGTGGAGAAAAAAGACCACACTCTCTGCCCCTGTATAGATTTTCTGTGGCTTAAACAACAAAACAGTCAAAAACAAATGCCTTCTCCCTTTGATAGATTCTGCTTTAGAGCATCTCCATAGCGCCACTGTATTTTCAAAATTGGATCTACCAAACATCTACCACCTCATTTGCATTTGAGAAGAACACAAATAGAAAATGGCTTTCAACAACCACTTGGCCATTTTCAATATTTGGTCATGCCCTTTGGCCTCACCAATGCCCCAGCCGTGTTCCAAGCCATGGTCAATGATGTACTCCTTGCTAAACCACCTTATCTTTGTGTATCTGGACAACATCCTCATCTTCTCCCTTTTCCTGGAACATGGAGGGACACGTTCAACATGTCAGGTTAGTGCTCTGTCATCTCCTGGAAAACAAACGTTTTGTCAAAGTGGAAAAGTGTGAATTTCACGTGACCTCAGTAAGCTTTCTTGGTTTCTGGAAGGCTGTCTGCCGGGCTTTGGGGGCCATCACCAGTCTCTCCTCCAGTTACCATCTTCTCCTATGTCCGCCTGGTGGACTTGGCTCTTGGGGAGGTTTAATTTCACTTTGACCTATTGTCCAGGTTCATGTAACCAGATGCCCTCTCTTGCCAGTCCATTCCTGAGAAACCAAGCACTGGGCCTGAAACCATTCACTCACCTTCGTGTGTGGTAGCTGCTGCAACTTGGGAAATTAAGTCCCTTCTGCAGAAAGTGCAGCGCTCCCAGCCAAACCCAGGTAGCGTGTCACCTGTCTCAACTGTCTGTTTGTGCCCAATTCAGTCAGTTGTCAAGTGTTGCAGTAGGGACATTCCTCCAAAATCACCAGTCACCCCGGTTTTCATCGCACTTTGACTTTCATAAACAATGTAGCTGCCATGGGTTGAGTACACCCTCAACTCCCTCACCAGTGCTGCAACAGGTACATCCCCATTCATGGCCTCACTGGATATATATGATATATATATATGAAAAGAGGTTCGGTCTTCCCTTCTTCTGTCACCAAACCCCTGGACCTGAATACCAGGCCAAGTCAGAAGGTATGGCTTCGTTCCCATGACCTGCTCCTCCAGTCCAATAAGTTGGCTCCCTGTTACATTGGATCTTTTAAGATTGGCCTCAACCTCGGATGCTACTCTCATCCAGGATGGGCAAACCTGGGGCATCTGGGGGGTGGTGGGCTTTCACAGCTTCCCTTGTGTTTCCCAGTTATTCCCCTGTGTTCCTTCTCCCCTGTTCCATTCCATACCTGCTGCGAAAACTCCAGTCGGATAGAGCCATTCACCTTCCAACCAGTCTCTTGCCTTCACCTGCTACCTTCTCCCTTGTCCCTTACCATTCCTTTCATTAAAACCACCTAATACCTATTCTCTGCTTTAAGGACCAAAAATGACAAAATGTAACATAGTACTCAATATCCATGTTTATCCAGTGTCAGTGTCAAAGTGAGAGAGGAAAAAAATGGAAAAGACATAAGAAGCAGTATTGATGTCAGAGATGTTGCAATGTATTCATTCCTGAGCATTTAAATAGGTAATGTTCCATAACGTGCTCTGCACGGCACATGACATACACAATTAATAATGTTTTCTAATATCATCAACAGTTAAATTACCATGATAAAATGAACCATAAATGTTGCGTTCAACAATTCTCTGCAGTCATCCTGAATCGCAGAGCAGATGACTGAATCCTGGCTGTGACACAGTTGTCATCTGTATTTGTCCATCATGTCTCCTGGCTTAAACCAAACTGCCTAGTGAATGTGGTGCTTCCTTAACTGCATCAGAGATACAGAAGGCAGCAGAAAAAAGAGGGGCCTCTGTCTCTGATTCACTCTGTCCAGTAAAGACAAGTCTAGTTAAACAGATATCCATCTGCAACAAATTAACATTGTCTGCAATAACTCTCCAATGTCTGCTTGATGTCATTTTCTTAATTCCCAAATGTAAACATCCCAGAGGGAAGGATCGATCCTTCAGTTTGCAAACTGAGGTTACAGCCCTGGGTGTTTCTGTATCAGCAGTTCCCAACACATACACATATTTCATATTCACACATATTTTTCTAATATTTGTTTTTTATTATGAAATACTGGCTAGTTTTACATCTTAATGATTCTAAAACAATCCATGAGGGGAACATCCCTCTTTGGTTTAACTGCTTGCAAATCACGGAAATATGCAACCTACAAGGCCAAAGGGTCAGAAATAGACTGTGATATGCCAAAGCAGTTATATGCCAACAGCTGCTCTTTTTTTATCAACTTAGAAGAAGCAATTATCAGAAGTTATCAGCTTAATACGCCACACTCATTAAATCCTATGTATTTGCTTATAGAACATCAATTTGCGATTCAAAATGCTTTTCTTTGATTGAAAGGAAGCTAAACGCCACTAAAAAGTATTCATGACTAAATATGCATCAATAAAAGTGTGGGAAAAACATCCTTAGTTATAATTTATTAAGAGTTTAGCACTTAAAAAGTTAAGCACTGGGTGTGGTTTAACCACATGTGATTGACAATGGCAAACAACCCACCAATGGTTCCACCAATCCTGATTTTTAGGGCCTTTAAAGCATAATATTCGTGATAATAAAGGATGACAGGTCAGACATTGAGCACATTATAAAAAGAGCAACAAGAGAGAAAAAGGCATACGTACATGCTGGTCTTGAGCAATCCCTTGTGTTGTGATAAAGTCTATGAAAGTGTGTTCTGCACTCCGACGAGAACTTGACTGGTCCTGCTTAATAGAAAAGGTCTCATCAGTCAAAATGAAAAAGATTTCAAAGGATACATCATTTCCTCTTTATCCAATCTGCTAGTATAACCACACTACAAGCACAGAGTATGTGAGTAAACAAGTGATAAAAAAGACAAGTCACAAAGTGAAAGTGAACAGCGTTCTATGGCAGACATGATTAGGGAGTCAGGGTTCAACTATCCTTAGTGAACAGATGAAGTGAGTCTTCAATTATAATCACCTTAGAGTTTGTGCGCCAACATTTAAGCTTCCAGATTTTCACACCAATAATGAAGTCTACTCATAGGTCCTGAGACAAATAATCAGCTTAACCTTGCACTGCCTTCAACTTAATTCTGTCGGCCTCAGACCATGTGCTGTTTCTCTGCACTACAGCCCCACAGCTTAGCCAGGCAACCCTCTTCTGACCCACAGCATTGCCAGTATTTACAAAGCTTTCTATGCCTTAAACATACTGTATGCTGTCTTACAGGAACGAAAATAATTTTCTCAAAGGGGAAAAACATTAAACTTCCAGCCAAAAGTTACATGGGAAAAGTGCCAGAAATGCTCTAAAATATGTTTGCCGGATAAAAGAGTTTTGCAATGTCTGGAAAGGACAGCAGCAAAATAAAATCAAGGCTGAAACTTTGCAACCGTGATATTATACTTGATGTCAATTTTCTTACCTGTGAAATGCTGAATGAATTTGCCTTTCATGTTTACATCTCTAGGAACAATTTCTGGAAGAGAAGATCACTGTTAGCTTGTCAATCAACAATCATTTTCATCAGCTGTGCACTAGCACTTCTGCTTCACCTCTTTGCTTTTCTTACACTGGCCCAAGGTGATGAGCAGAAAGAAGTACTTCACTGCACTCACTGCATTTTTTGTGAACATAATTTCTAAATACAGCACTTTAAATGAACATTACTCATTGTGAATTGGTGTAATATATGTAGTGCTTCTATGATGTACCTACACCTTGACATTATTCTCTATGGAGATCTGGTGTCAGTGGAGGCATTTCTCCTGCATTCCTCTTGCACACAGGCAACACATGCAGCTGTCTGATAACACACTGACCATGCTAACAGGCTAAAGAGATTATTGTATGGGGGTTTAATGCTCATCAGAATAAGTCCATGCAACTAGTTACTGAGCTAACATTACATTAGCCCCCAGCCCCAGGAACATGCAATGCTGCAAATGAATTTAACTGCAGGAAGATGAAACAATTTTGCCAATTTCGAAAGCAATCACAGGAAGTTATTTTAAATGCTTTTAAAGTCACACAGTAAAGCCAAAACAAACCACCCTAGAGTATATACACACCTATATTTTCATATATATATTTTTACTATAACAAAAAGAGTTATGGACATGTAAGAGTTGACTGTGCCATCAAGCCAAAACCCAGATGTGAAAAGTGACAAGGGCAGCCAGGATTACACAAGTCAGATAATGTGGTTTCACTACATAAGCTCTGTGTATTGTATTTCCTGGCCATTATTAAATGCATGACCACAACAATAAAATGTTAAAGTCTAAAACAGCCAGTTTGAAGCTTATTTCTTGTGGCATACATATGAAAAGAGAAACCGTAACAGATACAGACCTCTTTATGTTGTCTTGTCATAGCTGTCATTTTGATGACACAGCCATGGCTTTTTCAGGAAAAACACAGGGACAACTATAGGGTGAACGCATCAGTGGGTTCACAGATGTTTCTACCCCTTCCTCCTCATTGCATCTAAAGCATCTATCCTTGCGTGACCACGGATCTCTGGTAGTGTCACACGCACCAGTTGCTAATATGCTGCTTTTAATATCCTCAAAAAGATAAATTCCATCCAGTCAGTGGTCTGAGAAAGGTACTTTTCCAATTGCATAAGCTGCGGCTGAGACTTTGAGCTGCACGATGCCTGTTCAACAACTCTAAAACAAGATCTAATTGATAGTGATGGTTGAGAGAATCTGAAATTGCAGTACCCAACACATTATCGTCACTCGGCACTTAATAAAATCCTATTGCACATACCTATCCTGGACTGCACTCTGAGGTAACTTTATCTGTTGCTGCAATCAAAACAGCTACTATACATAAAAGGGTTTTCTGGATACCTTTTCTTTAATACAGTTTGACTTGGGCCAACCTTCTGTCTTGGATCTCAGATAATTGAAGAGATATGTATCAAAGATTTATTTAAATGGCTTAAATCTGGACATAATGTTTTATTTAAGCCAATAAGGGCAGAGCTACGCCGAGCACATCCTCAACCTCAGTACCATTTCAGGGAATGATTAATTGAAAATTAATTTTCGTGAGAATGATTACAGTCAAAAGCAGTGTTTGAGTAACAGTGACTGTGATACACCGCTGTAAGTTACATGGATGTGACATGGCACAGCCTTGCTCCATCTTGCAGAGATACTCATGATTGGCGATGATTTCTGGGTTTCTAGGATGCCATACTGTGTTGTATGCATGTGTGTATGTGTCTGTGTGTGTGTGTGTGTGTGTATGTGTGTGTGTGGAAGGGGGAGGGGGGCGGCATCATTCATCTTGAAGATTCCACAATGAATCATACTGAATGAATCATTCACAAGTTTGGTGTGACGGTGCTCCTCCTACATGAATTCAAAGCACCTATCCACGTCTCCCTTCATCAGTCAATCAGTTTGAGTGAGGGAGTGATGTGTTCAAAACACGTGGTGAAAAGATATCTATTAGAAATAGGAACACCAACGATGATAAATGTGGCATAACCTCTTTGTCCTCCACAGATTAAGCATACCTGCATTACATCTTATAAAAAATTGAGTTGGACATTTGAGGACAATAATATCTTGATACTCTACCCTGTCTTTTAAATATACTCTTGCCAAATACCATATATGAACAGGCAAACCTTATTTCATTTTCCATATTTCTTTAATTAACATGGATAAACTGAAGTTCCATTCAGCCAAACTAAATAAGGCTTCTAAATAAGATGTACAGCACAGGCCAGACCATTGACAGCTGTCTCCCACAGTGAAATGGGGATTATGCTTTCATCATCAGGACCTAAAAATAAATCTTATCAGCTTACCTATGAGTCTACTGTTATCCAGCCTTGGAACATAGAAAGGCTTTTCACGGGAGGAGAACTTCATGTCTTGGGCAGAAGTGAAGAGTCCACTGCTACAGCGCCTGGGGACGGGTTTGTCCCGTTGCTGGCTGTCTCTGATAACCTGTAAGATTAGATCCAAAAGGGTCCTTCTCTCTTTCTGCTTGACCTCCTTGCTGTCCATACATTGGCCCGAGGTGATGAGCAGAAAGAAGATTGTCAACAGTATATGCCATTTCCTCTCCACCTGCATGACTTCACTGTCTGAAAACATATGCAAATAAGTTTTGTTACTCAGGAGTTACATGATTTCTGTAAAGTCAAAAAAATCATCATATTTGTTTAATTCTAACGACCAAAAATATAACTGTACACTTTGATCATGCTTAACCTCAACAGATGTATCAGCATTACCATTTAAGATCCTTCACTTTCCCAAAATTGCTAAAAAGAAAAATCAATGACAGAGGTAACATACAGAGCTTCTAAAAGTGGACTTAATCACCACAAAATAGTCGCATTTCTTCTAGTTTAATACATGGGTAAAACCAATGCAGTTAATCTAACTTTAGACTTACTAGTTTGGGCGTTAAAGATGCTTATGTCCCGGAGAGTGGACACAGTTGTCTTGAGCAAATTCTTCCAGGCGTTGTCTGTAGTTCCGATCGGAGAGAGGGAGAACAGCCAGTAGATTCTGCTCACCACCTTCTTTCTTGAAATAATGCGTCCCTATTTATACGAGGAGCCACCTTCTTGAAGGTAATACAATCGATTTCGAGTGGGTGGTAAAGCAATGTTGACATCTTTGGTGCAATTTCTTCCAGTGGCATTCGTTCACTTTGGCATGCGCCCCTCCTTTACGCACACAATCATCACTGGTTGTAGTTTTTAATTGACTATTAAACTTCAGATATAAACGACCCTTTTCCAAACAGAGTAATGGTTTAACATTTAAGAGGGAGCCCAACTGAAATCTCCATTGAAAAAATAAACGACAAAGACCGTGGCGCGGCAGCGCGCAAGAAAGTAGTTTCCCAAATAGAGCAACTTGTTGGATGTTGAACGCAGAGAAGAGAAGAAACTGTGGGCCTGTAAGCTTCTAGCTGACCTGTCAGCGTGTCGATATTTTTGTTCACCGATGTCCAAGTCTTGTGACCGCATAAGCGCAGCAGAGAATGCGCCTCCAGAAGCAGCCATTCGGCTGTTTTCCACCCTTGAACAGAAGCCTATAATTGTGATAGAGCTTTTAAGAAATATGACACTTTAGGGTAGCCTACATTTCAAGATGCATCTCAAAGAGAGTCCAAAAAGTTACTGAATAGTTGGCTCAGCTGTCTGAATGATAAGTCACCCCTTTAAAGACAAACCAGCGTAATGTAAATTAGTGTAATTAATTAATGCAGTCTGCAGATTGGTTCGTATTTTCAACTGTAATTTGCAGTGGGGAATATGTTCTGCTACAGCTCACTTTATATCTGCCGAGATGTGGAGGAGGTTTTGCAGCAATACATTGCATTTGCACTTTGCATGCATCCCACTACGTTATGTTGTATATTAGACGAGAGCCGCATCTTTGCTAACATGAAGGGCGTCACCTGGTGGTGTCTCACTTGTTGTGCGGTGATGTGGGTCAGACTTGGGCCGTCAGAGACGTTGTGGGCCTTTTATTAAATAAAAGTGCACATTTTATCGTGCAATTTCTATTAAAAAAGAAAGTGGGGGTAAACCCAATAGGCGTAGGCTATTGTTAACGTTATTATTATTATTATTATTATTATTATTAGTAGTAGTAGTAGTAGGAGGAGGAGGTAATATTTCATTAAAGTATAAGGGTAAAAACTGTTACATAGTCACATTGTGAGTGATTTCCACAAAAAATGTAAATTAAAAACAGGTGAGTAACTTCCGGAATCACTGTTGCTATGGAGACGGGCCGAGTATTGTTTCAACTTAGGAAAGCTGACCTCCTGTTCGACACACTGTGGCTTACTTTAGTTAAATTCAACTGTCTGCAACTTGTTTGGTTATTTGATAAGAGACATTGGAAGCATTTTCCTTTTTCCAGAGGCAGAGACATGTCGCAAAGGTAAACTTTCAAGCAGGCACTGCCGCTAATGTTGTACGGTCACCGGCTACCGTAGTTTACGTAAATTTAGCTAGTTAGCTGGTTTCATGCAAACAGCCCCGGCAACGTTTAAGCAAAGTTGTACTTTCAAACTGTGCGTAAAACATGAAAATATAGGCGAATAAAATAATACTAACATTTGAAAGCATTTCTGTAATGGCACACAAACGAGCAAAGCAATACAGGTAAATAAAGTGTTTGAAAGTCTATTTTTTCATACCTCATTTATGGCAGCAGGGTGGCAGAAGTGACTAACTATAGCAACAAGACTGACGCGTGATACTGTTACTGAATCGGTTTTTCCCTTATGTGTGGTCAATATAAGTGAATGGGGGCAAAAACTACAGCTCTACTTGTAAAAATGCAATTCTTGCAAAAATGTATTGCAACGTTTATCTGAAGTTTATATGAGGCTTTAGGAGTTTGAGGTAGACAAATCAAGTGGATAGCTTACAAAGTTACAGTTGTCTTTAAAGTACTAACTTCCCTCTTTTTGATGCTACCTCTTCATTGCAGATTAGCAAGGAAACAGTGTGGAATCTACCCTGTGGAAATTACCCTAGAAAGATTGTAACTTTGGAAGATATCCATTTTATTTGACTAAGTACTGAAGCCTCATTTTGAATTTTTGAAGTAGAATGACTGTGGATTTTGTCCCCCATCACTTAGGGATCTCATAATGACCACTATGAGCAGGAGGAATAATTACAACAAGCAATACGTCTTTCAGTGTTAATATGGGCACATGACTATTGTTTCAGGACAGTCTTGGAAAAATTGTGTACAAAGACTGAGCACAAAAAGCACAACAAGATTGTTATTACATTTGCAGGGCATACAACGAGCTGTGGGCAGAGGCCCAGTTAGAGTTGAGCCGTCTGCTAACTGAGGAGCTGCCTGCTGAGCCACCTCATCCAGAAAAGGACAGGGTAGTGTTCTTCCAGCGTCTGGCCATGCTTTATGTGCGCTACATCCAAATCTTCAGACAGCTGGAGAAGGTCTATGACCAGGTGGTCCACCCTCAGAAGAGACAAGTAATTCGGGCGATGCTTGATGGTGTCATAGGCAGGGTGATAGAGCTGAAGAATGAAATGGTGGAAAAAGAGTTTTCAGAGTACCACTACATGGATGACGTCCTTCACGACTTAAAGCTCAGACCTGTGAGTTTCATTTTTCATAGTTATTAAACTGAATTGAAATTCTGAGATCTGAATAAAGTTTTCAGTAATGTCTCTTCATAAATCAACAGTTATTTTCATTGTTGTCACTTTAGGCAGACCTTGAGATCCCTATCCCTCTCTACTTCATCACTGAACGCAACAAAGAACTGCAAGAACGAAAGACTATGCTCACAGATATCCTTAAAATGGCGGAGGTTACTGAAAGCCCAGAAGTGAGTTGAAAAAGAGCTACGTTTTAGTTAAAGCCTGTATGTGTTACATATTTTGTATTGCATCAGGAAAACCAAAATAATAGTTATCATTCATTATTTGTTATACTTCATTCAACAATGACAAGTAAATGTTTTCAAATGTCATTTTATATACTTATTTTTATTGTACCTATAGCCTCTAATGGTCAAAGACATGAGTCAAGAGGAGGCCATTAAGATTATTCAAGTGGTGGAGAGGACCCGCCAAGGACGTTTGAGGGCAAAGTTGAATGAAGAGAGCAGAAATATGAACAAGATGTACAGGACCAAGGACTCTGGAACAGTTAGCATTGAGTCGGCTGCAGTCTGCATTCAGAAGGTTGTCTGCTATTACCATAGTAATATATGCACTTTTCTCTGCCTCTGTCTTTGCCATGTGTCAGTTTCATGCTGAAAGATTTGGTTAAATATGATTTGTAGGTGTGGAGGGGCTACATACAGCGGAAGAGGGCAAAGATTGCTCGAGATGAAGAAATGATTTTTCTAGGAATGGTGAGTTTCATCAATTTTGCTTATGGTCTGAAAAACTACACACTCTATATATACATATATATGTATATATGTATCTGTATTCTATCATTCTTTGTTTTGCTTGAGCTTAAGTTAAGACAGACTAGTATTTTTAAAAACTTGAAGCTGTATTGCCACATTTCCTTGTTTAATTTCAGAGTGAATCAATACTATTGACATTCCTGTCTTTTATTTTCTTTCTGAGACAATCAAAGATTTTTAACATATTCATTATGTTTTGGTCACTCCCATTTAAGGTCATGGATCCAAAATACCGAGTGCCATACCCTGCGGAAATCACTGCCCAGGCCAATCAAGCTTACACGCACATTAAACAGGAAGAGCATGAGGAAGACTACCAAAAGTCAATAGAAGCTGTCACAAAACAATTACGAGATGTGGAGGGTCATGACATGAGCAAGACAATGAAAGACCAAATTCGGCAGTGGTTCATTGAATGCCGGTAAGGTGGCACAGAGGGGGTGGTATGATTTTTGCTATAATAGTATAATATTTACACATTTAGTGACATTAATTATGTAATTAGTTCTCTCCTTTTTCCTGTGTGTGGGTATGTGTTTTTTTTTTTTTTTCTTAAACAGTGATGCTACCGGAACATTTCCAGACTACCCTGATGAAGAAGATGGTGGCTCAGCTATAATTTTTGCAGAAAAGACCCCTCAGCAGGTAAAGCCCTCAGTCAAAAGTATGGTTGCATATTTTTTCAGTAGTTTGCAGAAGGAGAATGCTGTTGGGTATACATTTTTTTTTTTTCAGTTAATGGAAGAAATTGCTGAAAAGGAAGAGGTGGATTCGAGCAACAAACCAAAAGGGAAGGAGGAAAAGAAGGAAAAGGGGAAAAAAGACAAGGGGAAAGATGAAGAAGAAGTAAGGCCTCAATGTTATTAAATACATTTTTATTTATTTGATAGAACATTGAGTAACTTCTGGTGTTATCAGCCTTTTTTAGATGGATAAAAGTATTTAACAAGAGGGATTTCAACCCAACTCTTGCTGGCTGTTTCACTCCTTTGCATTGCACATTCAGTGAACCAAAATAACTTTTGAACTTGAATTTGGAACCACAGGAAGAGGAGGCAGGGTTGAAGATGCTTCCTTCAGCTTTTCTGTCAGACTTGGAAGTGGGAAACAAAACCTATACAGGTATGTTTAAATCAAAAACAGGTGAAGATATCCTGTGGTTAATACCACTTTGAGGGTATGTTGTTTAAGTAGGTGGCCATTAATCATTCCTGATAAGGCCTGAAGTGAATGTTTGTCATCCTCAGATGTTTGGAAAACCCGCAATGAATCTAAAAATTTCAGCCAGAGGCACGAGGTGGAACTGATCAAAGAAGAAAAGAGGAAAGTCATTGAGACAGAGATTCGATTGCAGGTGATGCTGACCACAGAATACTAAAGCAAAAAGCCAGTACTGTCATTTTTACAGGCTGATAAAACTGCAGGGTGGTGCTTGCAAGTTGGGGTTACACTGTTTTGTGTTTGGCCAATTCAGTGTCCCAGACACTGGTGTTTAAAAGTGATAACAGCACCACTTGTAGTTGCACTCAGTGGTCTGTTCTTCTTATATCAGGTAGATGAGCAGATGAGACAAGAGCTGGCTGACTGGAAGCTAGCTGTGGATAAAGACAAGGGTGGTAAAACCAAAGGAAATGCAAAGGTACTAAAGTGAAAGACAATGGTCACAGTTTACATTGATTTCCTTGAGCTGTTTCCTGATAATGTTCTTTTACTCCACAGAAAAAGAAAGGATCTAAGAGTGGAAAGAAGAAGAAAAAGGAGAAAGATCTGACAGCTGATAGGTGAGGTCTCACAGAGCCTATACCTGATGAACTTAATGAAGTATATGGTTTTCTGTACAGAATTGAATTGGATAAATTGGATAAATTAGTAAATACGAGAAAATGATTACATCCTTCATTCACATCTACTAGGACTCTTGAGTCTCTCTGTCAGGAGCTGGTGGAACAGGGCTTGTTGAAAAAGGCAAATAATGTTGGCCTGCAGGATTACTTGGGTAAGACTTTGTATATTATTTGTGTAGACTGGTGTGTCATCTTTCAGAGGTTTTTTTGTCCTGTCTTTTGTCTCTTATGATCATAATTGTATGTGAGATTTTAATGTGACTACAATCGATGCAATGACACAATACAGAACTCTTACTTTGTATAGTCCAGGTAAATTATGTAGTGGCATGCTGCCCTCTTCTGGTTGGTGACTGCCAAAGCACTATGATCACAATGAACAATTCCAAATGAGCACAGTAATCTTTGTGGTCAGAATGCAGATTTTGAAGTTCTTTCTTGGAGTTTTTGCAGTGATTAACTGTGCAGATGAATAACTACTGGTGTAATAGTTGTTCCCTCCTGTTCCTAGGCGACTATAGCTACCTTGGGACAACACTGAGGCAAAATGACATTGAGCCCATGCCTTCACTGTCAGATGTGCGACAAGTCTTAACTCTATATGCAATCTTACCATTAGGTATTAAAGTTATTCACTTTATATTTAGAATAAATATAGCTAAAAATGGTTTGCAGTTTGGATATAAGATGTGTGTTATTTGCAGGCTCTCAGGTGGTACACGAGAATGCTCCTCTGATAAAGGCCATCCTGCTGACAGGACCGGGAGGTGTAGGTAAGAAGATGTTGGTCCATGCAATCTGCCACGAGACAGGTGCCAACCTGTTCGATCTGTCACCTCTGAACACGGCAGGAAAGTACCCAGGCAAGAGTGGCCTCGCCATGATGCTTCACATTGTCTTTAAGGTGAGACACTGATTTTCAAAAGAATCCAGTGCCATTGCCATCGAGCAAGTTTGTAATGTAAGTCTATATGTGTAAAGGTTAACATCATTAGAGATCTCCCACCATTCTATATGGTATGCAGGGCAGTATGATGTCATGTAATACCCAGCAATGCTGGTTAAGTTTAAAATATGGTGATTTTAGCATAAAATCATTATATTTTGACTCGTCCAGAAAGTAATAATGCTGTTCCTCAATCATCTTCACACAGGTTGCGAGACTGCTGCAGCCTTCAGTAATATGGATTGGAGATGCAGAGAAAATGTTTTATAAGAAAGTTCCCAAGGAAGAAAAAGAGGTACTCCTGAGCATCATGAACACTGGGTAGCATCATTATGTTGTACTAATTTTTCAGTTATTTAGTCACATGGTGATTATAACTGTTTTTTGTGTGTAAACAGTTAGATCCTAAGCGGTTGAAGAAAGATTTGCCCAAGTCCCTTAAGTTGATCAAAGGGGAAGATCGTGTTCTGATAGTAGGAACAACTAAAGACCCTCTTAGTGCTGATATTAAGTCACTGTGCAAAATGTACAGCAAAATCATCCTCATCCCAAGACCTGACTACGGCTCAAGATACAGTAAGAAAAGAGTACAATAGGAGAGAAATTTTAGTATTGAAATTTATGTTTGTGGTCTTTATTAAGTAGTTATGAAAAGTGACTCCTCTGACTGTGTTTGCCTTCAGTCTTGTGGAAGCAACTGATTCAAAAGAAGGGAGGTGAGGTAACCAAGGTCCTGGACCTCAGCTCTCTTGCCAAGATTTCTGATGGCTACACTCCAGGTCACATGGTCCAGGTGGTCCAGAGCGTTGTCACGAAGCGTCGCATCCTTCAGCAGGCTAACAGACCCCTGACTGCTGCTGAGTTTGTTGCTCCTTTAGCCAAGTTTGACCCTGTGTTTCAGGAAGAGGAAGAAGCCCTTAAAGTAAATTGGATATTTCATATTTAATTTATTCATCATTACATTTTCATCACTGTGATTGTTTATCTGTCAGTCTATTTTAATGTAAACATGCTTGTTTATACTTCTTCCTTGCATGTCACCAGAACTGGTATGCAAAGACCCCCCTGGGAAAGAAGAGAATTAAGGCTGCCACGGGAAAGGAAGAAGAAGAAGCCCCGGTTAAAGGCAAAGATGCAAAGAAGAAAGGGAAAAAATAGTTTGTCACCCTTTTTTAATCGCAGCTGAATGTAGTTAAATATTTATTGAAGCTCGAATGAGAATTAGCTGATGAAGACAACACTGTCCCACTCCCTACAAAATAAATACAAAATTGAATAAAAAGTGAGTTTTCCAACACCATGAGAGCAGGGTTTAAGGATGCAGTGAAACGCCTGTTCATGTTGTAATGGTAGATAATATGATGTAAAGGTGATAAAATCTTCTTTGTACTATTACTAAAACTTAGTTTAAGGAGACAGAACACCACAGCTCACATCCTACGAATAGGATTTTGTACATTCATATGGGAAGGTGCTAACATCTGTCTTGTAATCAAATTAAGAGTTCCTCTAATGAGAACATAAATAGTCATTATATTTGTGTTGTCACTTATTGAATGTCAGCATTGTGTACTATCTCTATCGTATATTTTATGTGATGCTTTAAAAATTGTCCTAACTACTTCCTGCATGTGATTACATATATGTTTGGAGTGGATCTACTGGTTGACTGATCCTTATGAAATATTTACCTCAGTAACATAACCCACCAAAGGCGCTCATATGCCTCCAACCAAACTACATACTTTATAAGAATGTGATCTAAAATAAATGAAGTGGCATGGCTCTGGAGGACAAACTCCTATGGCTATAGTTATCAGACCCAAGGCCACGCTGTAATTAGACATGCCAAGATTGTCTGTTTTATTTGCTTCATTCAAGGGCATCCAATGTTTTTGCTGTATGGCTATAGCTGCCTGGCTATGACACTTGGTTGTGAGTACCACATTTGGGATGTTGCTGACAGAAATAAAACTACCATCATGTTCTTATACCCAACAGCGGGGTGAAGTGTTTTTGTGGGTCACCTAGTCTGGGCCCATTATTAAATGACTACTGTAGGCGCAAGTTTGTGATTTAATATACAGTATGTGTATATTATTATATTCCTGTATTCCTTCATTATGACCGCTGTCAGGTGAAGAGACTCTGGACCAGAAGAAATGTGACACACAGGAGGGGGAGTGTTTCCATACATGGATTCAGGGGCTTAGGTGGAGTGTTCAGCTGTTTTGTCAAGTTCTAAATTCACTCAACACATCCTCACATTGCCTTGGTTCTTTTAACATTACTCTATTTTTAGCCTATGTGCACCATCAATAGGATGCTGCACACGTGAAGGCCCACATTTCAAGATGTCATGTTGATCTGCTCGCTGACTTCAATGTCGCAGGACATGATTTGGGGCCTTCTTCATCTTTCGAAGAGTATAGCATCCTGTTTAGAAATCAGCATCAAAAAACCATAGAATGCCCTGAATTTTAACCCAGTAAGATACAAAGTGTTCTGCTGGGGGTACATAAAAATACCAAAAAGTCTATATGTGTATTTAAACTCACTTTTTATTCTGTCATACTCAAATGGCGGACAAAACTGTTAAAAGCTTTGTAATGTATGGGCTGCTGGAGACTTGAAAAGAGAGACTGGTTTGCTTCTGTGGGCCACCATTCCCTATGCAGTGACGACAAGTTGTTTTGTGTGCCCTAGCAGGACTGCATAGAGATTATCCTGTTGATAGAGTTTCACTGGACTTAGGAGTGCTCAGTGGCACATGGAGCTGTCTATCAAACTGAGATGAACACAACGCTGGGCAGTGCTGGCTTTGTTCCGTCGGGATGGCTGGATGAGGGAACCCCACAAACTGAACACCTTAGTCCATCATATCTTGGAGAAGGAGGAGCTAGAGGAAGGTTGATTGGCATTAACCAGTTCTGTAGGTGAATGGACATTTGCACTGCATGGCTGCTGTATTTTTCTGAATGGGTTTTGTGCTTTTCAGTTTGATCTCTCAGGGCTTGGTTTTATACAGTGGTCAACCACTATGCCAATTTTTCTATTTAATATATACAGTATATGTTTAAGGACAGGTACATATGTAAGGGCTTTCATGTGTAGACTCACTAGTGATGACCTGCTGAAATAGGAGCTTAATATCGCTTAATCTTTTGTGACCTTTTCAACTGTGGCAGTGGTGGAAACTCCCTGTGGAGATCCATGGACTTTGATCTCTCTGACCTGAGGTTTAGGACACTGACAGATATGGGTCAGTATTGTAAAGAGCATGTGATAAAACTGCATCAATCGTATACTAGTAGAATGTTCAATTTTTATTGGAAGCGATCGCAGTGTGAGCAACCTGGTACAAAAAAAAAGGGTAGTGAGTTTGATTGTATGTAAAACAACACTTTCATCTGCAGACGGTACAAGTTATATAGACCACTGACCTACATCATCATGCCACATGAAGGTAACTTAAACTTTCACTGACAGACGCTTTCAACTAATTTGCACTTGTGTCTCACTCAAGGTAACCATCAACCACACTAAGCCCATTGTATACATTTTGATTGTTTTCGATGGTTCCATTGATGGTGGGCATGAGTTGCCTCACACAATTAAAGCCAAAGCTATCTTTGCGCTCATACTGACAGAAGGCTATTTTGGAGGTTAGTATGTGGGGAGAGATATGTCAGCTGTTCAGCACTACGCTCCATCACAGCAAAAAAAAAAAAGAAAGCGCTATAGGCTGTCTGCTTTGGGGACTGGGATGCAGTTTGCAGACCTCGGCATGTTCTTCTTTGGCTGAACGATTGTTGTTAATCTTAAAGGCTTTGTGAAAAACAAGACAAGACCTGGACAGATCGGTTGCCATGGTGGATGTTTTATCCACTTGTTTTTAGGTGAAGGGCATTGGTGCAACAAGAGAATATGCAAGGATATTTTCTTTCTAGAGTGGGTACATCAAGTGATCTGGTATGTTCTGGTTTTATTTTGGTAGTGTATCTCTTCATTATTTGTTATTATTATTATTTGGCTTGTTTGCATACTTTAATAGCACCAAAGGGAAGTCACTATTGAACATAGTGTTAATGGAAGTTTTTGATAAGTTGAGTCTTATATTGCACAATTATATTAGGAAATGTCTTATGAAAGGTTAAAGTCTTAATAGGTAAATACAGTATTTCACAATCACCAAGGTATTTTTTTTTATTTTCATAGTATCTAATCATTTATATGGCATCTTGAAGAAGATATCACCTCATATTAGGCCTCTAGAGGTAGTTTAGATAATTCTTTGCAAATTTAGTGTCACTGTGTGATGCATTATGAAATATCATTTTAGTTGGCAAATAATGAGAGAGTGTTTTATCATCTCAATCATATCGATCAGTTTAGTAATTGGCAGTTCTCATTGCCCTCTTATTTTTTTTAAGACTTCCCTTTTCTCTGAGTTCAGTGCATGCAGCGTGATAGAGGAGGCATCACAGCTGAGTCTATATTGGTGGTGCTGAGCTCAGCCAAGTGAGGTGACAGAGATTACTTTGCTCTTCATTACTGAGGAGGACTGGCACGGGATCAACCATATGAGAGCGTAGTCATTTGTATCCATTTTGATTGGCCTTTTGGAAGTAATCATTTATATCATTATTAGCATGAGAAGAATTTGTTTGTCATTTGAAACATAGTTGTACTCATAACAAATACAGGGTATACATTGCAACAGGTTATTTACTAAACTCTATCTACAGAGTTTCCCTGAAAAAAGCTGAATGTCAGTGTCAATGTGAATGAGCTGTGAATGAGTTGGTGAAAGCTTCATGGTAGGACAGAATATTCTTTATTATAGTGGTAAGATGGATTATGAGACATTACCTGATATGTATTTTTTTAATCATATTGCAGTTCTAGCCCTTCTGTGATTTCTGTGGTAAAAAGCAAAGATTCCCAAATCACACTGAGAGAAGAGCAGGAGACATGGGAGACAACAAACCTGGAGGAATAATAGCGGCAGCAAGTAAGTGCTCCTCAAATACACAGCTGTACCTTTCAGTGTGGTTCTTTCAGTGTGAGTGAGAAGATTTCAGATCTCTGATATTGTGTGTGTGTTTGTTTGCCAGAGAACCGGCTGCAGGTGGTGAGGGGTCTGGAGGATGTGGAGGTGCCTGAGTGTGAGAGCTGCACCTTTGAGGTGACCCTGAACTTGGCCTACATCGAGGGTGTGTGGACCAGGGATGGGATGCAACTCAAGTCTAAGCCCAACTGTCGCATCAGCATGCATGGGAAGAAACACTCCCTCATATTGAACAGGGTGGCTCTAGGAGACGCTGGCCAGTTCTCTTTTCAGGCTAATGGCATTCAGACCGCAGGTCGACTCAGTGTTAGAGGTAAGGTAACACAATAGAATGAACTACTTCCAATGTCAAGTCAAGACATGACCAAGGTCTAAACATTTAAATGATGGGACAGCCTCATAAGTATGTCGGATCATACCACATACAGCCCAATACACCTAAAATACGTAATTCTTTTTTTCTTCTAAAAAGATTTATTAATGTATACAATTATAAATGAACAAATAAATAAGTCTGTAAATAAGTCACAAGGCTAGTGGCAGAGCACCCACCCACCCACATATATCCACAGCTATTGGATTGATTTCTCAATAGTTCGCATAGACATTCATGGTTTCCGGACGATGTATTCTAATGAATTGTAATAGCTTTGATCCACCTGACTTGTCATCTAGCACCATCATCAGGTCAGAATTTCAATCTGTCCACTAGTTAAGTGTATGAACCTGCATAACTAATGACATCCCCGTCACCCTCAGCTGTACTTTGCACTTAGTGCTAATTGAGAAATGTTAGCATACTAATATGTTAAACTAAGATGGTGAACATGGTAGATATTATAGCTGCTAAACATTGATTATCATTGTGAGCATGTTAGCATTATGATGTAAGCATTCAGCTCAAAACATCACTGCACCTAAATACAGTATCACATATCCACCAACACTGTAGACTAGACTTGTTTTAACAGTTAACACTTTCAGTCGTTTTGAACCGCAACATTAGAGTAAATGAACAAGCAACACTCAAACACTTGCTGAAAAGTTTATGGGCATGGTTTGGGTATCTTCTGCCAGCTAGGGACATCCATATAATGAAGGAGCTGGAGGACGTAGACACAATGGAGCGGCAACCTGTGACCTTCCTGTGTGAGGTCAACCAGGTGGATGTGGATGGTCGGTGGTACAGAGATGACTGCAGGATCCGACCTGGGGACAACATCAAGATCAGACACCAGGGCAAGTGATCAACCACATGGTCTTTAGAGAAACTAACGGCCCAATGATATAAAATCCTCCCCAATGCTTGCGTCATAGTAGGCCTACGTTCAACTTTGCAAAGAAGCTGTGTTTGAGTGAGCATAGTGGTTGTAATAGGGAGTTCCTAGGTGTAAATATATAATAAATAAATAAAAACCTGGGTAAATACAATACATAAAGATAATAAACATTTCGCTTTGATCTGATTGCAGGTAAAACTCACACCCTGCTCTTCAGGTCAGTCAGGCCAGAACATGCTGGAGAGATCAGATTCACTGCAGAGCGTGTCTCATCCTATGCAACTCTCACAGTACAAGGTGAGCCACCAGACTGTTCATATCACAATATAACAAGAATTTATGCAGGAAATGATGCCTGTCCTTATTTCTTCTCCTCTTCAGAGCTCCCAGTCCAAATTGTGCGTCCTCTGAAGGTCAAGATAGCCATGTATCACCACCGGGGTCTACTGGAGTGCCAGGTGTCACGGCCTAATGCACAGGTCAGGTGGTACAAGAACAGGAAGGAGCTCCTGCCTAGTACGAAGTACCAAGTCATCAGCCAAGATGTGTACAGGCAGCTGACCATCGATAATGTCTGCTCCTCAGATGAGGACACCTACACCTGTGATGCAGGAGATGACAAAACCTCATGTCAGCTCCTGGTAGAGGGTGAGATACCTGTTTTCATAGCAGTCACAATGTCAAGTTGATGGCCAACCGTATGCTTTGCATTCATGTAGCTACACTTTTACAATACTTAACCAAATAGTTGATGCACATATGCACATGTGTAAACTATAGAGTCAGAAGACGTTATTTGAATGCTAACAGGCAGGAGTTGCGTCAGTGGTGGTAATGTGTATTATGGCTGTACATGCAGAGCAGGCTATCAGCATAGTGCGGGGGATGAGCGCAGTGGAGGTGATGGAGCCAGAGCCAGCACTGTTCCACGTGGAGACCAGCCTGAAGTCAGGGAGGCCTCCGAAGTGGACCCTGAACGGTGAGGTGCTGGAGCAATGTGCAGCGGTGAACATCGACAGGGAGGGCACCCTCCACAGTCTCTGTCTCACCTCCACTGAAAGCTCAATGTCCGGTCCTGTGCTCTTTGTAGCTGGAAAGAGTCGCTCCACCGCTCAGCTCACTGTGAAAGGTGAGTATCGAAATGTTCTTAATCTTAATCTAAAAAAATGAAAATGAAATATCATATAGTGTTTAGAGTATTATTTTGTCTAGCCTACCACAACCACATCCTTCACATATCTTTGCACTGACTTAGCAGTTATCAGCAGTTGTTGTTATTTATTCATATACTGTAGCTAGGAATTACTAGCTCTGCCACAGGAAGATGGAGCATACATGGAGAAAGAAATTAAATTATAATAATATAGTAATACAAAAAGAAGTAATTTTGTTGTCAGACTGAATTTTCATCTCAAAAGAGCATTTCTGAAAACAGGCATTGAACTGTAAGTACCTACTCTGCGTCTTTGCCCTACAAGGGACTGGGAACCTTTCCTGTTTAATGTTTTATCAGTGCTAAGAGGTACTGTAAAGTGAATGAATGTGGACATTTTTAGGAATGTCTCTTTAAGCACTCTTTACATATTTTCCCCTGCAGAGCGACCTCTTCAGGTTCTTCACCACTTGGATAATGTGGAGGCGAAGGAGAACAGCTCTGTGACTCTGAGCTGTCAGTTTGCACCTTCTCCCAGGGTGGTACGGTGGTTTAAAGGTCGAACTGCTCTGAAGACTTCGAACAAGTACAGCATGAAAAGAGAGGGGAAACGAGCAGGGCTGACCATTCATGGCTTGACAGCGATGGATTCAGGACAGTACCGCTGCATGGCTGGAGGTTCACAGAGCACAGCACATGTTAAGGTAGAAGGTAGGTTAAACATGATTTGGGAAAACTGGGTTATAAGGTGCTATATGGTACTGTTCAATATATTCAGATTTTTATCATACTGCTTTCTTTACGTTAGTTCAGTTAATTTCTTTATATAATCACTTGTGTCTTTGTTTTGTAGTACGAACACTTAAGTTGGTCAAACACCTTGAGCCGGTGGAAATTGAGGAGGATGGAGTCGCCACTTTCTCATGTGAGCTCAACTATGTGGTCGCCAACGTGGAGTGGATTCTCAACAATGTCCGCCTCTATTCCAACGCCATCAACAGGATCCAGCACATGGGCACAATGCACAGCCTCATAATCAAGAAGCTGCGGCCACAGGAGAGCAGGGTCACATTCAAAGCAGGCCTTCTCTCTGAGACTACAACCTTAAAGGTCAAAGGTCAGCCATAGCAATAACTGAAGTGCATGAGAGGTTTTTTCTTTTTTTTTTGTTAATTTCTGAGAAACATGTGAACACCGTTAATGAAATGATGCTGCTCTTTGTCTCCAGAGCGCCCAGCAGTGTTCCTGAGGTCTCTGGAGGATGCAGTAGGCGAAGAGCAAGGGGAGGTCTGCCTGCAGTGTGAAATTTCCAAAGAGATGGTCACCCCTGTTTGGAGAAAGGATGGTATGGTCCTGACAGCTGATGATAAACATGAAATACTCCAGTTTGGGAAGTCCATGGCGCTGATTGTCCATTCACTGAGCAAGGATGACGCTGGACAGTACACCTGTGACCTGGGCACCAGCCATTCCAAGGCTAAAGTTACAGTTCATGGTGAGGAGGAGGAAATATGTTGCTGGTTATTTGGGAAGAGCTTTATTCCTTGAAAAATCAAGTGTTCTGCATACATAAAGATGTCTGTTAAGCTGTAACCTCAGATGACACTTGGATGCCGTTTTGTTACAAAGATGTTAAATGACTCTGTGGTGTCAAGTGTTTCTCTCTCTGCAGCTTCGAGATCTGGTACACAGGTGGTACAGTTAAATATAAGTTCCACTGATAAGATATATTTACTGTAATAGAGCTACTGTGTTGTTATATTTATCTACAGATTTACACATCACAATTTTTCAACGTATAAAGACAACCTCAGTTCTGGAGGGTGAAAGCTGCACCTTTGAGTGTCTCCTCTCTCACGATCTTGATGATGAGCCTTTCTGGTCGATCAATGGCCAGGTGGTGGCCGCTGACAACCGTGTCCAGGTTATCAACAATGGCCGCAAGTATAAGATGACCATCAAAGATGCCTTACTTACTGACGCTGGAGACGTGGTCTTCACAATTAACGACCTCAGCTGTAGGACCATGCTTTTTGTAAAAGGTGAATACCTGGCTGTGTCAGATAGAATTATCAGCAATTTTAGTTAAGTTTGTATATGTGAGGATACATGTCTCTGCATTTTATTTTGAAAAGAGCAACTCTGTAGATGCATTTATACAAAAAATGCCTGAATGTGAGTGAACGCTTTCCCCCTACTTTAGAGAAACCGGTGCACATCTTCAGGGACCTGCTGAACGTAAAGGCAGTGCCAGGCGAGGACGCTGAGCTGAGCTGTGAAATCACCAAACCAGAGGCCACCATCCATTGGCTGAAAAATGGCCATCTAATCAGACAGAGCCCTAAATATGAGATGAGTGTGGAGAAGAACTTGGCGCGGCTGGTGATCAAGAATACCACCATTAGAGACTCTGGGGAGTACTCCTGTGAGGCCGAAGGTGTTGCCTCTCGTGCCAAGCTGGAGATCAGAGGTAGGTGAGAGTATTCAAAATAAATGTTATCCGATAACAATGCAATGTAGTGTTCCTTACTGCACTGTTGTGCAAACCAGTGCTGCTCTCCGATGTCCCATTTTACAATGTAGGTCGGTAACTGCTGTACTCAGTGTGAAGGTTGACTCAATTTTCTGAACTTCACTATACCTCTCAGAACTCCAGCACACATTTGCAAGGGAGCTGAGGGAGACACGAGCAGAGGAAAAGGGTAAAGTGACCCTGGAGTGTGAGACCAGACGGCCAGCCAAGCGTGTGAAATGGCTGAAAGGAATGATGGACCTGAGGTCTGGTAGGAAGTACGTCATCAGGCAGAAGGGTGTGGTGCTGTCCCTGACCATCACCTGCCTGGAGAAGTCAGACACGGATGTTTACACATGTGATGTCGGTACCATGCAGAGCCGAGCACAGCTGACCGTGCAGGGTGAGACCATAGGGCAAGGGAACACTGGGCACTGCATCACTGTGGTTTAGTTGTGTTCATCTAAAGTCAGCTGGGGCCAAGTGGTAGCTGTGGGTGACACCAGGACAGATCTTTACATCAATTGTCAGCTCAGTGGTAGAAATTCTGGGATATATTATTAACTGAGTGATGAATTAATTTACAAAGTGAATATTGATGCAGTTGATACATGTTATATACTAACAATACTAACAGAACTGCCAACATAACGACAAATTGATAATTGTCAGCACAATATCCTTAACATGGTTATAAATGCTAGTCTAAAAATAATGCAGGTTTTATCATTATTGAGTATAATACTCAGTAAAATATTAAGGATGTTGGTTGAGGCTTTAAGTACCTACTCAATGTGATGTGGATTGGTTTTTTGACTTTTCAATGTCTTCCATGTTTGATTTAGGCCAGAAGGTGTTGATCCTGGATGAACTAGAGGATGTTGAGTGTCTAGAAGGTGACACGGTCACATTCAGATGTCGAATCTGTCCCAGTGACTACATCGGGGTCAGGTGGTACCTGGATGAGACTCTGCTGTACACCAATGAGCTCAATGAGATTCAGATGGTACCCGGAGGCTACCACACCCTCACATTTAAGCAGCTTGCCCGCAAAGACACTGGCACCATTTCATTTTCAGCAGGGGACAAAAGATCGTACGCTTCATTACTGGTCAGAGGTGAGTCTTTGATCAGAGTTGTAATCTGTGCTTTTATGTCACATTTCTTTTGGCCTTGATTTGGTTTCATCTCTTTCTGTTCCCAGAGAGGCGCCCCACCATCATTAAAGCACTGGAGGACTGTGAGGCTATTGAAGGAGGTGGTTTGGTTTTGTCCTGTGTGACCTCCAAGCCATGTCACATCCTCTGGTACAAAGATGGCTGCCTGATGTGGAGCTCCTCCAGATATTTTGCCAGTCGTTCCGGCTGTGAGGCTCGACTCACGATCCGGGAGGTCTGCAACAGTGATGCTGGGGTGTACGAGTGCAGCGCTGGATCTGTTACAACTAGGGCTGTTGTAACTGTCAAAGGTATGAATAGAAATCTGAAAGTCTATTGTTAAAGGACTTTCATTGCTGTGGACTAGCACTGAATGACAAAGGTTTCTGAAAAAAAATATGAGTAATGGTGTTCTCTCTTTTTTAGCCATCCCAGCAGAGTTCACTCAGCCTCTGAAAACTGTGGAGGCCAAAGAGGGAGAGACTGTAACCCTGACCTGTGAGTACTCTTTGCCTGGGGTCCAGTTCCACTGGAGGAAAGGTTTCGAGAGTATCAGGCCTGGAGACAAGTACGTGATGAAACAGAAGAAGACAATCAACTCTCTAACCATCAAAGGCGTGAAGCCGGAGGACTCAGGGGAATATACCTGTCAGTGCCGAGATCACCGCACAACAGCAAGCATCAAAGTACATGGTAAGACCCATTTAATTCATCTGTCATCACATTTTAGCAAATCCTACTCAAAACTTTTGGTTCAATTTCATGTTCAGTTTAATAAAATCATTATTTAAATGGCTGGTTTCAGTGGTGAAGCACTACATAACACGTTTTTCTCAGAGGGCTTAATCTGTTACACTGTTACACTGAAAGTCAATTAAGTATTTTTTGTGACTGACAACTTTATTGACATTGTGTTTAAAGGGATAGTGCAGATTTTTGACATAAGGTGAAACTCACTTGGAATGATATTGTTTTTTCCAGCTATTCCTATTTCATTCATACAACAACTGAAGAACATGCAAGCAGAGGAGGGCAACAATGTCATATTGCGCTGTGAGCTGTCCAAACCTGGAATACCAGTCGAATGGAGGAAAGGAGATGAGCTGCTGAAGAATGGGGTCAAGTACCAGATAAGGAAATGGGAAACCACATTGGAGCTTCTGATATGGAAGCCTGTGCCTCAGGACAGTGGGATCTACAGCTGTGTGTGTGCTGATCAGATGACATCTGCCACTGTCAAAATCACTGGTAGGAAGTAATTTATCAATAGACTGATTGATGAGTTTTAAATTTTAACAAATAAAGTTTATAATTCTAAATAATTATTCATCTAAATGTATGTTCATCCATGTCTCCCCAGCCCTCCCGGTCACCTTCAAGCAGAAGCTGAGGAATGTGCAGATTGAGGAGGGCAACACAGCGACTTTACGCTGTGAGCTGTCTAAACCTGGTCATACTGTGGAGTGGAGGAAGAGGGGGGATGAACTCATCGGGAATGGAGAGAAATATCACATTCGGCAGAGAGACTTGCTGATTGAATTGAGGATCTTTGATGTGACACCTGAGGACAGCAATATCTACACATGCATCTGTGGAAATATAGAGACCACTGCAACTCTGACTGTGAATGGTAGGTGTTAATCGTTTACATTATTTTTTTTAGGTTTTTTAGATTATTTTTATCTGTTTACTTAAAGTTTGTTTTCCTTAGATTGATTGAAAGAGAACTGTAATTCCAAAGAAAAATTATATGCATACAGTTACTTGATTTAAAGGGCTGAAATGATTCTATTCCTTTCCATCATATTACTTTAATGTCGTCTTGTAGCTCTTCCCATCACCTTCAAGCAAAAGCTGAAGAACCTCCAAGTCGAGGAAGGACACAACATCACATTGTATTGTGAGATCTCTAAGCCTGGAGTCCCAGTGGAGTGGAGGCTCTCAGGAGATCTTCTGGAGAACGGAGAGAAGTACCAGATTAAGCAGAGGGCCTCTGCTCTGGAGCTGACCATCAGAGATACTGTGCCTGAAGACAGTGGTGTATACACCTGTGTGTGTAGAGAGCAGAAGACAAAGGCCACTGTTAAAGTTATTGGTAAGCTCAATGTGTGTGATGTGTGTGGTGATCGCAATCTGCTGCGTACTTGTTCACTTGTATCAGTAGTATTGCCGTTATTCTGCTTTACATGTATAAACAGCATCTGTGTTTGGTTAAACAGCGGTTCCTGCCACATTTAAAGTGAGCCTGAAGAGCCAGGAGACCGAAGAAGGGAACAGTGTGACGTTACGCTGTGAGTTGTCAAAGAAGGGAGTCCCATTGCAGTGGCAGAGAGAGGGCCAGGAGCTCTCTGAGGAGCTATCTCAAGGAAAGTATCAGATGAAAGTAGAAGGAAAGACAGCTCTGATGACCATCCTCAGTGTCCAACCAGAAGATGCAGGGAAGTACAGCTGCATCACAGGAGATGAGAAAACCACAGCTGAAATCAAAGTGAAACGTAAGTTTGCAGCATGAAAAGACCAACGAGAACCAACCACATTAGTCGATTGCCACAAAGATATGAATTTTTTAAATAGATATTTTTTAAATGTTACCCTTATCATCACTCCAAAGGCAACTGCGTAGTTACAGAACAGTTTTTCAGGTGTTGGTTTTGAACAGTGTTCTCAAAATGTCTAGTAATTCTTAATCTCATTAGATAATATAACAATAAAAATATGCATAAATTTACTATAATGTAAAGTCAAAATCACATATCCATGGTGCCAAAATGCACGGCTTATTATTTCCACAAGGAACAGCAGAATAAATATTTAAGTGTCTGCTCCTCATATTGCAAAAACAAAATCCAAGGACTCAGTAGGAAAATCCAAAGAGTCTTGAAGAGGGCTCTGCCTGGGCTCATAGAATTTGAGTTATAATTCCTTCATTCCTGGAGTAAGCAGAGAGGGCAGGGTGAATAAAGTAATTTCTTTTGTGTCTGCAACAGCACTTCCTGTGACATTCAAACGAGAGATCCAACGCCTGGTGGCGATAGAAGGGGAGAGTGGAGTTTTCTGCTGTGAGCTCTCCAAACCTGCAGCTCCAGTGGAGTGGAGGAAAGGCAGAGTCATCCTGAAGCCTGGAGAGAAATATGAGATGAAGCAGGAGGGACGTCTCACTAAACTGGTCATCAACAACTTAGAGGAGAGCGATGCTGGGAAATACTCCTGCAAGACTAAAGACAGCCAATCAACTGCTGAACTCACCGTACAAGGTGAGACAGGTTCTTGTCAGAAATTCTCTCTCAAACTTTTGATTCCTGATCTTGTAAAACATTTTTCTTTCTCCTTTTGTAAATTTTCCTAATGTATTCAACAGAATCACCCGAGCGCAGATGTCAAAGAGGTCAGCTTCAAAATAGTACAATAAAAACAAAATAGACCCAGTGGGTGCTAGCACTGTGTGACCTCCATTCTGTACTGTAGTCTCACTAAACCTTAATGGAGAGTCTATTTTTGCTCATCTAGTCATCCATCTTGACAGCCTCAGACAGCCAGACTATGGCTCATGTCGTATGGGATGTTTAGACAATAGTTTGAATTTTGATCCGCAACTAAACTGTAGCATTAGTATTTCATGTAGCATTAGTGTTTTTCATGTAAGTAATATTACATTTGATTTAACTAATCACTGATAACTGAATATAATTTAATCCATTATTATTATATAATCTATAATGGATTGTATTATAATCCGTCATCAGTGTCCACTGTTCAATGTAAATATAATAGTTTGATTATGAGCATGACTTGTCTTGTAAGTATACCTGCCATGTTGCTTACATCACTGCTGCAACATGTCAGTGGAGTATTTATTCTGTTCATTGTTATGTTGACTGTTGTTACCATGTTACCATCCCTAGTTATTTTGAAGCAGGGGGAATATAGAGGGGTCATTTTGTGTACTCGTTCTCCATCCATTCTCATTTCCCTCTAGATTGCATCCTTGTGTTAGCTGTACCATGTGAAAAACCCTCATTTGGGGTTTATTGGCTAATCTCTAATGTGGTCATTCGAGCTGTAATATTTACTTCTTTAAGCTTTTCAGGAGGTTTTCACATTTGTTGTACAAGTACTTAAACATTTTTTCTCATTCTCAATTGTTGACAGCTTTACCGCCAAGTTTCAAGCTGCCGCTAGTTAACCAGGAAGTGATGGAGGAGAACAGTGTGGTTCTGCGCTGTGAGCTCACCAAACCTGCCCCATCGGTGGAGTGGAGGAGAGGAGGTGAGCTGCTGAAGAATGGAGACAGGTACCAGATGAGGAAGAAGGACCTCCAGGTGGAGATGAAGATTGTGGACCTCACTCTGGATGACACTGGAGATTATACCTGTATATGTGGAGAAGAGAGGACAACAGCTAGGATCATGGTGAATGGTGAGCACTGCATCCAACACAGCAGGGTGCATTTTGTTGCTTTAATGCTTTTGCAAGTACTCAAGGACGTCATGACCTGACAGTATGTCAAAAAAGTAAAATATAAATGTGGTACATGTAAATGTAGCTGGTTTTAAATTAATGGTAAAAGTAAAGAGTAAAACAACAACAAGAACTGAATGCAAAATGGATAATGTGGAGATACTGAAGGAATTTCTGGGCCACATCTTGTTATATAAATGTCCATATTTATAGTACAGTATACAGTGTATATATACAGTATATATACTGTATATCTATATAGTATACACTGAATAGGATTTGACTCTGAAATATGGAATATATCAGTACAGCAGGGTGATATAACAAGTTGGTATTGTGTTAGCACAATTGAAGTACAGTTCAGCTCATTATTTAAGAATTTTGAAGACTAATATGAAACACAAAGTTCTCTGAAAGTTGTCTTTGGCTGTTGTTTTCATTTTGGTGATATCTTTCCTATTACAGTATGGTTTCTGTTGTCACCTCTTTCTTGATAGCTTTTGCATTTCTCTGTCTCTGGTTTTCTTTTTTTTCTTTTTTTTTTTTGCTGCTAACATTACAGTTCTTTTTGCTTTAACTCCAAAGAAAACAGCTGTGATGCTGCACATACAAAATGTGAGATGTAAAATGTGTCAATGGAAAAAGAGGAAATTGTGAAAACTTTCATGAACTACGTGTAATTTACTGTAACTTTGACTTATCCGCCAGGAACAGAGAGTGGCAAAACAGATATTTGTCGACATGTTTTAAATCATTTTAAATGCTTGTCTTGTGGACCTCTCCAGAACGGCCCATCAAATTCCTTCAAGAACTGAAAAATATTCAGGTGCAGGAGGGCAATGTGGTGACTCTCTGCTGTGAGCTCTCCAAACCTGACACTCCCGTGCAGTGGAAGAAAGGAGACAATGGGTTGACCAGCGGAGAGAAATACCAGATGAAGCAGAACGGCTCCACACTGGAGCTCCTCATCAGGAAAAGCCAGCCTGAGGACAGTGGCACATACAGCTGTGTTTGTGAAGACATAAAAACTACTGCCACCATCATCATCACTGGTTAGAGGCGTTCTACGCTATCACTATGTAACAAAACATACTTTGGTAATTTTCACGTTTTATACTGCACTTTTCAATGTCTGTCTGATGTATCACTCCTCAGCGATCCCGGTCACCTTCAAGCAGAAGCTGAAGAACCAGGAAGCTGTGGAGGAGGGCAGTGTGACGCTGCGCTGCGAGCTTTCTAAGCCAGGAGTCCCAGTGGAGTGGAGGAGAGATGCTCAACTTCTGATAGAGGGAGAAAAATATCAGATGAAGCAAGAGGGCAGGGTTGCCGAGATGCTGATTAAAAATTTAACTCTAACAGACACTGCGGAGTACTGTTGTTTTGCTGGCACTGTTGTGACCTCAGCTGACATCAAAATAAGAGGTATGCTTCACTACACCTGACACAGATGAAAAATAACGGAATGACAGTGTTGATGTACTGATTTTTTGTCTTAACCACAGTGATATAGGCTTGGTATTCCATATGATGTAAACACGGCAGATCTATTAAGAAATCTGCTTAATGTTGTTGTTTTTTTCTCAGAGCTCCCTGTAACATTTAAACAAGAGGTTGAGACTTTGGAGGTGAAAGAAGGGGAGAGTGGAGTTTTCTGCTGTGAGCTCTCCAAATCTGGAGCTCCAGTGGACTGGAGGAAAGGCAGGGTCATCCTCAAACCAGGATACAAATATGAGATGAAACAAGAGGGACGTCTCACAAAACTGATCATCAACAATGTGGAGGAGAGCGATGCTGGGAAATACACCTGCAAGACCAAAGACAGCCAATCAACTGCTGAGCTCAGCGTCAAGGGTATGACAGTGATCTTACACCGAAACCATGATTCATAATTAATAATAACTCCTATGAATTAACTGGGCATTCTCAAAACATCCCCTTGCAGCTCCTCCCATCACGTTCAAGACGAAGTTAAGGAACCTGCAGGTGGAGGAGGAGAACAGCCTGACATTGAGCTGTGAGTTATCTAAGCCTGGCCTTGCTGTGGAGTGGAGGAAAGGAGAAGAGCTTCTGAAGAATAATTTCAAGTACCAGATTAAAAACCGAAACAGTGTCATGGAGCTGACCGTCAAAAACGCACAGCTGGAGGACAGTGGTGTCTACAGCTGTATCTATGGTGATACCAAGACCACAGCCAACGTCACCATTACATGTAAGGGAAGACTGTAAATACAAGCATGTTTGTGTGTTTTTTTCATTCTTTTTAGAATTTCTGGCAATTTTGACAGAAATTTTGATTTGTGATTATGCAGATTTTAAAATTATGTATTTGAATTTAAAAAGGAGTAAAAGTAGGACAATATTGTCTTTAAAGTAAAATAGTAAAAAATACCACCCTACCCAAGCAGTGGGAATTCTCTTGATCTCTCTTTTATTATTGATTTATGTATGTCTCTTATACCGGTTTTCACTGTATAAAAATTGCCTTTTGTATCTGCTCTCAAAACACAACGTGAACTTTGATTTTTCACCCCAAACTCACAGCTATTCCCCTCACCTTTAAAATGGGTCTGAAGAACCAGGAGGCCCCTGAAGGAGGCATCGTGACCCTTCGCTGTGAACTATCCAGGGCTGGGGTGCCTGTGCAGTGGTGGAAGTCAGAGGACCAGCTCTATCATGGAGGGAGGTATCAGATGATGCTGAGAGGGAAGGTAGCAGAGATGCACATCAAAAACATCCAGCCAGAGGATGTCGGAGAGTACAGCTGTGTCTTTGGAGGGCAGAGGACAATGGCTGAAGTGAACGTGAGAGGTATTTGACATGCTTGCGTTTTTTGTTTCTCACACCAAGCCACTGTTAACCCATGGTTCTGGTTCTCTATGACTCCTCAGGCTAAATATAGACTTTGTATTCAGACCAGTTCCACATGAGTTGTCTGACTTAATTGCATTTACTCAACATTCGCCAAACCCTGATCATAACCACTGATTAATTAGATCACATCTTGTTTCTTCAATAAGCAGATGATTCCATTGTTTCTATGATACTTAAAATTCCACTTTTTGTAACACATTATCTCCTGTCTGTCTCTTATCAGCGGCAGCAGGTGTGTTCTTTGAGAAGGAACTGGAGAACCAAGTGGTAATGGAGGGGAAACCTGTGCTGCTGTCTTGTGAAGTTACCAGTGCTAATGTCCCTGTTACTTGGAAGAAGGACAACATTGTGGTAGAAGAAGGAGGACGGTGCATTTTAAAGAAAAAAGGCCCCACACACTCTCTGGAGATCAAGAAATTACTTCTGGAGGATGCTGGCGAGTACTGCTGTAGCACCAGAGGCAAGAAGACCACTGCCAAGCTGACAGTGAGGGGTATGTGGATACTACAGTGGAATTTCATCCATCATGTACTGATACATTTGGCTAATTCATTTACTTTCAAAGAAATGTGTCATGAAAATAACCGACAGGCCGTTCTCAGCTAAGTTCATGTACATATATCAGATTCAATCTCTAAAAAGCCAGCTGTATCTAGCTCCTTCCTCCTCCACAGAGCGTGTGCGGATTGTTACAGAGCTGCAAGACTTAACGGTGACGGCGGGAGAGGACGCAGCGTTTGTGTGTGAGCTGAGCCACTCGGACGTGAGTGAAGGTGTCTGGTGGCTCGGTTCCAGCCCGCTGCAAAGGAACGAGATGAACCAAATGACGTGCCAGGGTCGCCGGCACCGACTGGTCCTCACCATGACAACACCTGAGGAGACGGGCACCGTGGCATTTGTGATTGGGGATGAGAGGACCTCTGCATGTCTGCTAGTGGTCCCTAAGCCCAAAGGTGAGCAGAAACATAAGAGATATAGGGTAGAAAGATATTTGGTATTGATACCAGCTTCCACAGCTTACCGTCAGTTGTTACATAATGAACGACAAACCCAACACTTATCAAGTACAATCTTGATGCTGCATTTGTTACAAACATAGTGTATCTCCTTTATTTTATGTTATTTTTATCATAAATTGGCATGTGATTTCAAATTCCAGTTTTATTTGAGGAAAAGCCTGAAGACGTTGTGCTTACGGAGGGAGAGACGGCCACTTTGTCCTGCACAATCTCCGACTATACCTCACCGGTTACCTGGACACGCAACCATATTCCCCTCTGCAATGGTGATAAATATGAGTTGCGTAAGGAGGGAAAAGTCAACTTGCTGCTTGTCCATGATGTGGATCCCCTGGATACTGGCATATACTCCTGTGATACAGGAGATGTGCAAAGCAGTGCCAAACTTACTGTAACAGGTAAAAATGCAAATATTGTTGCTTTTAGGTGATTGATGTTTCATTTCTGATTAACAAGATGCAGATACTGTAAAATTTAACTTGTTACCTTCCGTCTTCCCTTGGAATGCTAATTGTTGTACCTGCTTTCTTTGAACATTGATTAGATTTGTCAAATTATACTATGAAATGTTCTTATATCTCCAAATGTCTCCAACTCTTATTCCTAGAGCTCCCTCCATTCTTCCAGGAAGAATTGCAGAATACGGAAGTTGAGGAGGGAGGTTTGGCCTCTCTTTACTGTGAGCTGTCTAAACTTGGAGTGCCAATTCAATGGAAGAAGAACAGACTGCCGCTAAGAGCCAGCAGGAAATATGAGATGAAGCAGGACGGCTGCCTCCTCCAGCTGCACATCAAGGAGCTCAAACTTGAGGACAGTGGCAGCTACACATGTCAAGCAGGAAGTGCAGAGACCACTGCAACTGTGACAGTGAAAGGTGTGTGAAGTTGGATATGTGCAAAGCAGGGAGTGGACTTTCTGAACTCTTTACATTTTCCAACATAGCAGTTCCCACCCAGATGTTCCCAAATGTAACTTTATCACTGTACATTTTGGTGTCAGTACACAGCCCACATACTAGTGTCAGTACGGTAACTTTCAGTTACTTTCCTATGATTGTCTGCACCTGCCTGAAATGCAAATACTGCATGTACCCTTATGCTAAAATAGTAAGATAACAAATGACCATTCTGCCTTTTTGTGGTGTCAACTCAAACATAAAGATGTTTAATTTTTCTCCCGCTCAACCCTTTTTTTCCAGAGCTCCCTCCATACTTCAAGAAACAATTAAGACGCATGGAGGCTGAAGAGGGAGGTTCAGCCTCCCTCTCTTGTGAGCTGTCTAAACCTGGAGAATCAGTTCAGTGGAAGAAGAACAGACTGCCACTCAGAGAAAGCAGGAAGTATGAGATGAAGCAGGACGGCTGCTTCCTTCAGCTCGACATCAAGGAGCTCAGACCTGAGGACAGTGGCTGCTACACATGTCAATCAGGAGGTGCAGAGACCACTGCAACTGTGACAGTGAAAGGTGTGTGAATTTGGAGATTTACATGGCAAATGTGACAGTGTCAGTAACATCTGAATCATAGAAATGGTTCTTATGATAATCTAAACTTATTGACGATCAGAATAATTTGATATTATTTGGACCAAACACTACTCACATAAGTAGACTATAAAAACATTAACATGATGTATACTACTTATTTGGCCACTCCAACCCTCTTATCTTTCCCAGAGCTCCCACCATTTTTCAAAGAGGAACTGCAGAATGTGAAGGAAGAAGAGGGAGGCTCAGCTTCCCTGTGCTGTGAGGTGTCCAAACCTGGGCTGTCAGTGCAATGGAAGAGGAATAAGCTGCCTCTAAGACCCAGCAGGAAATATGAGATGAAGCAGGATGGCTGCCTCCTCCAGCTGCACATCAAGGAGCTCAAACTTGAGGACAGTGGCAGCTACACATGTGAAGCAGGAAGTGCAGAGACCACTGCAACTGTGACAGTGAAAGGTGTGTGAATTTGGAAACGTGATAAATTTTTGCAATGTCAGCAAATTGTTAATCTAATCTAAACTTCAAACAACAGTAAAAATCATGTGTCTATCACTAATATTTTTTTTACAGCACCTTATTTAGCCTGATTTTGAGAATGTCTAAAATGCTATTTCTGTTATGCTAAAACATCCCACTCAGTTACTCCCTAAACACTTGACATTTCCCAGAGCTCCTGCCATTTTTCAAACAAGAATTGCACAATGTGGAGGCTGAGGAGGGAGGTTCAGTCTCCGTGTCCTGTGAGCTGTCTAAACCTGGGCTGTCAGTGCAATGGAAGAAGAACAGACTGCAACTGAGAGCCAGCAGGAAGTATGAGATGCAGCAGGACGGCTGCTTCCTCCAGCTCCACATCAAGGAGCTCAAACTTGAGGACAGTGGCAGCTACACATGTCAGTCAGGAAGTGCAGAGACCACTGCAACTGTGACAGTGAAAGGTGTGTGAATTTGGATCATTCTGACTGTATCAGAACATTTTAGTGTTACAGCTTCATGCACTTTATTGTACAAACCTTCCATGTTCTCTCTGATCTCCCCGGTAGTCATTATGTTAACCCACCTATAGGTAGTCTTAAAAAATATATAAAAAGTTATTACAAATGCTGTCCTGATGAGGTTTCAAGCATTGTTCCCTTTACATTATAGATCCATAATGTTGTTTTTCTTGCCCACTTTCCCAGAGCTCGCTCCATTCTTCAAGAAAGAATTAAGACGTGTGGAGGCTGAGGAGGGAGGTGCAGCCTCCCTGTCCTGTGAGCTGTCTAAGCCTGGAGTGTCGGTGCAATGGAAGAAGAATAAGCTTCCACTGAGAGCAAACAGGAAGTATGAGATAAAACAAGATGGCTGCCTCCTCCAATTGCACATCACGGAGCTCAAACCTGAGGATAGTGGCAGCTACACATGTCAAGCAGCAAGTGCAGAGACCACTGCAACTGTGACAGTGAAAGGTGTGTGAATTTGCCAGTGAACAATGTAGTGTTTGCTCTGTATGCTTTTAACCACGTAACAAAACTGAGTGTTCATTGTAAGTTGATCAAAAGTCTTTAACAATTACATCTCAGGCTTTTTATTGTCCAATTTCACTTAGGAGGTATAATTTTTTTAAAATATTTTCCAATCCATATCTGTTTTCGCAGAAGTTGCTCCATTCTTCAACAAAGAATTACAAGGTATAGAGGGTGAGGAGGGAGCTACAGCCTCTCTGTTCTGTGAGGTGTCTAAACCTGGGGTGCCAGTTCAGTGGAAGAAGAACAGACTGCCACTGAGAGCCAGCAGGAAGTACGAAATGAAGCAAGATGGCTGCTCCCTCCAGCTGCACATTAAGGAGCTCAAACTTGAGGACAGTGGCAGCTACACTTGTCAAACAGGAAGTGCAGAGACCACTGCAACTTTGACAGTGAAAGGTGCTTTGTTGCTGTTGTGGTGTGTTCACTGAAAGTTTTTAGTATTCCACCTCTTAAGTTCTTGATGATAGGAGGGTATCCTTTTTCAAAATTTAAAACTACTTAAATGTGATAGTTTGAACTGTTTGGAACATATAAAAATTTTCCTGAGTAGCAAGCAAAATCAATGCATGAAAACTGAATATATTTTCAGATCTTATTTGAGAATTTATCTGGCGTCTTAAATAATGTTTTTGTCTGCTCTGTACCACCTACCTAGAGCTTGCTCCATTCTTCCACAAGGAATTGCAAAATGTGGAGGCTGAGGAGGGAGGTGCAGCCTCCCTGCACTGTGAGCTGTCTAAGCCAGGAGTGTCGGTTCACTGGAGGAAGAACAAGCTGCCACTGAGAGCCAACAAGAAGTATGAAATGAAACAAGATGGCTGCTTCCTCCAGCTCTACATCAGGGAGCTTAAACCTGAGGACAGTGGGAGCTACACATGTCAAGCAGGAAGTGCAGAGACCACTGCATCTGTGACAGTGAAAGGTGTGTGAATTTGGCAATGTGCAAAGCAAACTTTACTATTTCACACACTCAAGCCACAGAAAAGTAATGTTATTGTCAGCTAAGTACTGTCTTGAGTTGACTGAACTTTCTGAGACTTATTATAAGTTGTAACAAAGCAATTAAAGGACATGCAGGTAGACACATCTGCTAATGTCTTGGGCACCATTTCTCTTTTGGTAAAGACATTTTCCTCTTCTTTATGACATTGTTTCACAGAGCTCCCCCCATTCTTCAAGAAGGACTTACAAAGTATGGACGCTGAGGAGGGAGGATCAGCTTCCCTGTGCTGTGAGGTGTCTAAACCTGGGCTGTCAGTGCAATGGAAGAAGAACAGACTGTTACTGAGAGCCAGCAGGAAGAATGAGATGAAACAAGATGGCTGCCTCCTCCAGCTGCACATTAAGGAGCTCAATCCTGAGGACAGTGGCTGCTACACATGTCAAGCAGGAAGTGCAGAGACCACTGCAACTGTGACAGTGAAAGGTGTGTGTGCGTATGGTTGTTGTGGGTGTATACATGGGAAATTTTGTTGTATTACTCTCAAATTCTCACTGATAGAGGTTATACTTTTTCAGATACTTGTATGGTTGTATGAACTCACTGTATTTTCCATTGTAGCACACTCTACCTATCAGGCACATACAGTATGTAAGCTAAATCAGTGTCTCAAATAATGTTTTTGCTGTGTTCTGCCCCACCTACCTAGAGCTCATTCCATTCTTCAAGAAAGAACTAAAAAATGTGGAGGCCGAGGAGGGAGACGCAGCCTCCCTGTCCTGTGAGCTGTCTAAGCCTGGAGTGTCAGTGCAATGGAAGAAGAATAAGCTTCCACTGAGAGCAAACAGGAAGTATGAGATAAAACAAGATGGCTGCCTCCACCAGCTGCACATCAAGGAGCTCAAATCTGAGGATAGTGGCAGCTACACATGTCAAGTAGGAAGTGCACAGACCTTTGCAACGGTGGCAGTGAAAGGTGGGTGAATCTTGATTCCTGAGTTACAGTTAAAGAAACACAATGAGTTTATTCATTTTCTTTTTCTTCAACTTCCACCACACATAAATAAGTTTTCAACATTTTTTTTCTCATTCTTTTGCCTAGCACTACAATCTGCTCCACCAAACACAGAGCCTCCCACAATATTACCTCGGGTAAAGGGTGCTGTCTCTAAAACAACTCCTAGTCCCGAGAGTGAGAAGCCTGGCCTCCCAGAGGCCAAACCTGTTCCTCCAGAGCCCAAAAAGAGATCTCATAGGAAAGCATCTATTACAAATTCAGAAAAAGATGAGGAGCCAGTATTGCACCTAAAGCAGTCTATGATGAAAGAGAATAATAAAGACCAAAAAGGAACCCAGCCTGTAAAGCCTGTGGAGAAAGACTTTGATGTTGTACAGAACATAACACAACTGGAGAGTGAGGGCTACAAGAAAGCCGATAACTCAGTGAGATTACTAGAGCAGGATGACAGGATTGACAGGAAGGTCGAAGAGCCAGGGAGGTCTATGGAAACAGAAAATGAAGTTTTCCTGGCGAAGCAACAAGGAAGGAATTTGGAGGAAATGGTTAAAGCTGACCTTAAAGTTAGTCAATCGGAGAGGGTTCTGGGTGACACTGTGGCTGAACAACAGAGATTAAAACAAGCAGGAAAGCCCTCAGAGAAAACAAGTGAAATTCAGGAGAAGGTGAAACATCCTGGGACGCTTCTGCGGAAGAACAGTGAGGATGAAAAATGGCCCGTTGAAGCACTAGAAAAGTCAAGTGGAAAAGAAACAATAAAGGAACATGTAAAGTCTACAGTAAAGGAAGATGCAGCAGACATGATGGAAGAGGAACCTTTAAAACCACCAGTAAGATCTAAAGGAAAGACAATGGAGGAGAAGCAACCAATAAAGCATATTTTAAGAGAACCTGAGGAGCTAATTCCCCAAGCATTAAAGACTACAGTAAATGGCTCTGAGGAAGACCATAAACAGAGAGACTATGTGAGACAACAAGTGTCCACAGAGGCAGAGAGGGGGAAAAAGCAAGTGCTGTCAGTAGAACAACCAGAAAAACCTTCAGAAAGAGAGGCAGAATTTACCCCTCCAAAACCACCTGTGAGGATAAAAGGTAAAACAAAGGGGAGAATGGAAAAACAATTATCACGGGATACAGAGACAGATCAAGAAGGACAAGAGCTGACAGGAGGTGTGGTGAAAACAACGGATGATCAGCCAGTAAAACAGTCAATAAGGTCTGTGGGAAAAGAGGATAAAGAGAAACCCAGACTTGAGAGGAAATATTCAGTAACAACAGACAGTGAGATAGCTGAGAAAATAAGGCAGCCTGTGAAAGCTGCAGAGAAAGATGCAAACACCAAACAGCTGATCAAACAACCAGTAAAACCCATGAGAAAAGAACCTGAAGTTGACCAGGAAATTAAACTGGCAGTCGAGCCAATGAGAAGGAAGGAAGAAAAACAGACGAAGATGACAGAAGATGTTCCCCTTCTGTATATTTCTGAAGATGAAACTTTCTCAGAGGCTTTGATGGAAATACCAGGGAAGGTCCATCCAACTGGCTCTTGTAATGAGGGGTCAACTCAACCCTCTGGTCTTCCACTAGAGATTGACATCAGCATTGAGGATGAACCACAAATGCAAGAGGCAGCAGTCAAGATCCAGGCTGCCTTTAAAGGCTACAAAACCCGCAAAGACATGCGACCTGTCTTTAAAGAGGTTTTTAAGAACCAGATTGCAGATCTTCATGGTACAGTCACTCTAGTGTGTGTCGTAGAAGGAAAACCCAGCACAGTGCGCTGGCTGAAAAATGGCCAACAAATCACTAATGACCAGCGCTGCCGTACTGAGACAACAGAGAAGGGCGTGTGCACACTGGTGATCAAAAACCTTACCACCAGTGACGGTGGAATCTATACCTGTGAGGTGGTGAATAAGTTTGGTGTGACCTCCTACAATGGAAACGTAACGGTAGTACAGCCTCAGCAGGCTGCTCCGACAGCCCAGAAGCCTGTGCACCCACCCCTTGCAGCCATAACTCCTCTGCAACTTGCCCCACCAAGGTCTGAGGTCCAGGCCAAAACACAGACTCTGAGTCTTCCTCAGACTCAAGCACAGATACCCACTTCAGCTACAGATGCTGAAAACTATGTAGAAAGTGTGAGCGTCTCTCTGTGGGAGGCCTACAACCTGACGGAGCTGGCTGCACAGATGACTCTGGAAGAGAGGAGACGATCATCACTCATTGCTGCCAGCTCCAGTGAGTAACTCACTTATATACCGAGTGTGATGACAAAACATATGGATTTGCTTGGTCATATATTTACAGTATAGTGCATATGATTTTGTGCTTTCAACAGTGTCAAGTCCCTCTGATTATGACACGGCTCTGGATATAATGGAACCTGTTGAAACTCTTCCTGCTGTTTCAAGGTCAGAGTGCAGAAGAAAAGATTTGTTTATCTGAATTTGAGTGCAAAATTGGTCTTTTGTGCTCTTGAAAATACCCAAAATATATTTTTATATTGTCACAGGGAAGTACCAAAACCACAAGTATCCGCGAAGGACAATAAAGAAGAGATAGCTGCTCCACAACCTCCTAAGAAACTATTAAAGGTCAAAGGTAAGCTATGTTGATTTTGTTCATTGTTGTTTTTCAACTTTCCACTACTAGTTCTCTACTTTCCTGTCAGGTAATACCAGAGCTGTCTTCCTCTATAATCTGTAGGAGCTCATGAAGGCAGAATGAGGACACCATCTCCAAAGCACCATCGTGCCCACACACCCTTAGCGAGTACGGTATCTGGATCAGAGTCAGAAGGGGAAGAGGATAGCAGAGAGGTACTTTTTGTGTATTTTGCTCTATCATGGATGTATATAGTGTGTTTATGGACTTATTCTGTCTGCTCTATAAATATTAATGTAACAAATGTGATTCGATAAAGTCCAAATCTGACAAAGTAATATTACACATTTAATTTTTTTAAGCCATAAATTATGTAATTTTTGTCCCCCTCAGACATTTGAAATGTATGTGGCTCGAGCCGACTGCAGTCCTAACAGTGGAAATAAGAACAGTTTCATTCTGAAGGAGGGCCAGTTTGTAGAGGTCCTGGATTCTGTTCATCCTGACAGATGGCTGGTGAGGACCAAACCCACCAAAACCAATCCTGCTCGACAGGGATGGGTGTGTCCAGCCTACCTGGAAAAGAAGAGAAAGGTAGGATGTATAGATCCGGATGTTTTTTCTCCAATGCTGAATAAACATGTTACATTAACCATTTAGGTTTGCTTAAGATAAGACTTAAGATAATAAATACACGACTGTTGTTTCGAACAGGAAACCTTCCCACAAATGAGAGCACCTCAAGAGGATCTTGATGGAATAGGGTCTACAGGAGAAGAATATCGGAGGGCTATGAGGTCTGTTATTCTGCAATTATATGATGACATAAAAAAAAATATTGGGAGGAACGTCACCAGGCACTTTATTTTTTATTAGGATTTAGGATTAGATTTAGAATTTTATTGAAATTTTATTGAAATGCATTATTATTATTGGTTACATGTATTTGGACAATTACATTTGGATATTTTATGATAATGGAGACTGAGTTTGTTCTAATTGCAAATTTCAGAGGAAAACTGCAAAAAACTAATACTGCTGAGCCATGTCCAGTCTGAATGAAAGTCCTTCTTTCTTTAGCCAACTGATCCAAGGCCTGATTGACGGAGAGGAGGAGTTTGTAAAGGAGATGAAGATGTTCACCTGTCACCAGCTAAATTATCTGGACTCTAGTTGCCACGTCCCCATTAACATCCTCAACCAGAGAGAGATCATTTTCAGGAATATCAAGGACATTGTCTTTCTGCATGAGAGGTAACACACACACACACACCCACACCCACACACACACACACACACACACACACACACACAAGAAATGTATCACACTTCTACTATATTGTATGTAATTCATTCTATTTTTTCTCAAGCCTTACTTCTTGATTTTGATTTTTTTTTTCCTGACACTGCCTCTCACTTCAGGTGCATCCTTCCTGGTCTGAGAGGCTGTGCCACAGACGATGATGTGGCCATGCATCTGATCAAGCACACTGAGGACTTTGAAAAGTATCTTCACTACATGGTGGGACAAGCTCAAGCAGAAGCCTGCGTCAACGACAAGGCTACCCAGCAGTATTTCAAAGTATTGACAAAATCTGTTTGGATTTAAACATAAACCTTTAACATGAATATTGTGGAAACTAAGTTGCTGAGTAGCAGCATTGTTGCACATATCTAATGTTCTTTATTTCTTTAATATGTTGCTCATTACACTTCAGGAGTTAGGAGAATCTGGTAAGCCTGACGCACCTGTCATGGATGTCCTTACCTTCCTCCAGCGACCAGTGGAGAGGATTCAAACTTACCAGGCTTTACTCAAGGTCAGCATACAGTTTCTTTTACAAATTTGTGTAGAATTCCACAGACTAAACTATGTTTTTGTTTGATTCTTTATTGTGCCCCTCACAATCAAACAGGAATATTGTAGAGAAACAGGAATATTTGTATCTTGGATATTTATTTCAACTAAACATATTTAACGAGCTACGCTTGTTCTGCTGTTGCACGCGTTGCAGTGTCTTCTTGAAAATTTGTCAGCTGATTGCCTAGATGTAAATGAAAAACTTTTTTTTGCCAGGAGTTTATCAAGAACAAAGCCAAAGGTGGTCAGAGCTGCTGTCTGTTAGAGGATGCCTTCTCTACGGTGTCCTGTCTGCCCTGGAGGTCTGACAACCTGCACCAAGTGTCCCTCATTGAGAACTACCCAGCTCCTCTAATTGCCCTGGGCGAGCCTGTGCGACAGGTAACTACAGAAGACTGCCATGTTTTCATTTAATTCCGAGTTAGGCTGACATATGGTCATCGCATGGTCTTCACTTGCCTTCTTCCCTCCAGGGAGTCTTCACAGTGTGGGAGGAATCTCCAGAAATTAAGACGGCCTCTAGAGGGCATCAGAGACAAGTCTTTCTCTTCAAGGAATGTATCGTACTGTGTAAACTGAAAAGGGACACTGGCATGAACAGTGACACCTATACCTTCAAGAACAAAATGAAGGTAGCATCTATGCTCCTGTTTTCCTACTAAATCTACTTGTGTTCGTGGGGCAATACAAAAAAGAAACTATTTAATATCATAGCTTTTCACACTCCATGACGATTACTGTTACTACTACTATTAGCACAGTTTACTCTGATTTCTTTTTCCACATTTTGACCTCACCATCCTTCTCACTTATCTGCTCAGCTGAATGATGTGGAAATAAAGGAGACTATGGGTGGAGATGAAAAGTCTTGGGGGTTGTGGCATGAGCACAGGGGCTCAATGCGGAGGTACACACTGCAGGGCCGCTCCACACTGGTGAAACTGCCCTGGCTCAAAGACCTGAAGGAGCTCCAGCAACGCTCCAGTCTGCCCACTAACAGTAAGTAAAAGTGAACACCAGGTGAAGTTTGACATTGAATTGTAAGAAATAAACAAATATCTTCCTATTTATTTGTGTATTTATGTATGTTTTTATCTTAAAATGACAATGGCAGCAACAGGATGAAATTAACTGAACGTTGTCACAGATGGTCACAAAACTTTTGTGGCATAATATGGCAAATATTTTCACCAAATGCTTCGTGTGTAATTTCTGTATTTGTGTGTGCGTCAACAGGCCCACCAGTGTTTGAGTCACTGTTGTCTGACTGCACAACAAAGATAGGGCAGACAATTAAACTGACATGCAAGGTCACAGGATCACCCAAACCAGTGGTCAGCTGGCTCAAAGGTCTGGAAATGCTTTTTAAAATATAAATAATAAAATATTTTTATTTACTTTTAATGTATCAGAGTAGGTTTTGCTGAGCATGTGTAGAAAAAAAACAGCAAGTCATGGTTTCACAGTTAGAATATCTGATGTCTGCTTCTCAGATGGCCTTCCTCTGGAGGATGACTCCCGTCACATCATCACAGCGGACCGCTCTGGAACATGCAGTGTCATCCTGGACAGTCTCACTGCAGAGGACTCTGGACAGTATACATGTTACGCTACCAGCTCCATGGGCACTGCTGGTACTCTGGCTAAGGTTGTGGTGCAGGGTGAGTCTGTGGATGCAGCTGGGCCACTTCAGTAGTTCGTTACCGTACAGCGATATGTGTGTTTGTAGATGAATGCCTTACATTCAATACATACACTGTCACAAAGGAACACAGGAAAGATGACGGACCTCATAATTTTTTTCATCATATTAGCATATCTACAGCTACAAGCACAAATACTGCCACTACTTCTACTACTGCTCTTACTTCTATATTATTACTGGTATTACTACTATTAATAGTAGAGTTACAATGACCTCTACAACTACTACAGCTAGTAATAATTCTACTACTTGTACAACTGCTATTATGCAACTCTTGCTACTACTGGTGCTATTGTAATCACAATTGTCACACTTACTACTATTGTTATTATTACTACTATAATTGCTACTGTAGTTTCTAAAACTTTTCTGACTACTGCTGTATTTACTACTAATAATATTACTGTGAATAAATTCACTGCTGCAGGCGGATTTACCTCTACTATTGCTAATTCCTCTGCTACTACTATTGCTGCTTTGACTGTTGATCCTTTTAATATTGTCATTACCCCACTACTAAAACTGCCATTATTGGCCTGTTTCTAATTATAGGGATAATTTAATGACAATTTAATGTATTTGTTCTTCTCTCTAGCTCCACCCAGATTTGTGAGTCGGCTGGAGAGTGCTTGTCTAATAGAAGGAGAGGACATCCAGTTCTCTTGTTCCACGCTCAGTACTCCTTTACCACGAATCAGGTATGGCGAGAAAAAAAGCAAAGATGACTGTGACCACAGTGGTTGTGAGGTGAATACGTCAAACACATCCATCTTTGGGTTTGGCAGGTGGTTGAAAGATGGCAGAGAGTTGACTGACCAGCAAAAATACTCGATCCTGAACGATGCTCGGAGTGGAATCTTGTGTCTGACGGTCATCTACGCAACAGCGGCAGATATTGGACAGTATGAGTGTGAGGTATAAAACCCACATACATAAAACCTTCAATGTATCAAGATGATTAGCATTATTAATGTCAGAGATCTTGTAAGATGCAGTATGTCAAATGTTTTTATTTGCTTAGCTTTGGAATGAGTTTGGCTGTGTCAAGTGCAAGGCAGGTCTATGCCCCACTTACATACCACCAACTGACATCGAGGATGACCAACCACAGGACTTACCCCCTAAAGGTAGGACTGGCAAAGCTGCTGAAGGTAAATATCTTCCACACATGATGGAAACTAGTGGCAGGGTTTTCATGCGGCTGATCGACACGTTCACTAGTTCAGCCGTGTTTGAGAAGGGATGAAGCACATGCCATTGTCCAGTTTCACTTCAGATCCTGTCACCCTCTCTGCATCACATCATGTGACATCTCTTCACTTTACAACAAACTGCAACGATCTGCATCAATTTCCACTTTCAACCACTACCATTCATCCATTTGATTCAAGTTCACACCATTTTGAGATTTTACTCACATTTTCTTTTTTCCCATTTCACAGACACTCACATCATAAGTAGTTCAAACTACCATACCACTTGTCGCTAGATCCCCTGGGGTTACGGCATGGAGTGCAGCCTGTAGATGAATGCCTAAAATATGAAACGGAAAGAATAAGTAGTTTCTGCCTGCATGGCACAGCAAATTTGAATTTGCAACTATTAACTGCATTATACAGTGGTATGCCTGAGATAAAACTACACTGTCATTTTTCATTTCTCCATTTCTACTGCTGCCATTTGAGTTAAGTGCATCATGCATGCTGTAGGTGAAAGGACACACTGTCTCTCTCTCTCTCTCTCTCTCTCTCTCTCTCTCTCTCTCTCTCTCTCTCTCTCTCTCTCTCTCTCTCTCTCTCTCTCTCTGAATGCCGTGACAGTGGTTTATCTCTCTCTCACACTACTACAATGACCTTAGCTACACTAAACACATACTTTAACATAACCATCTCTTACCTAATACCTACACATAGCCAATGCTAACCTTTGCCCTTTGATCCTTAATCTGTGTCACTAGTGACTCCATCTCTTCTACTAACTAGTGTTGAGTCTGAGGCACTTTAACCTCTGCCTCTGAAAAAAAAAAAAACTCCTAAGTATAACTACTTCTATGTCAAAAGAAGCTTTTATTTGCCATAACCCAGTGGGATCTAGTGGGTATCATTCAACATAGGCACCATACTGTATTTCCCAGCATTCCTCTCACTCATGTAAACACAATGATACATTTATTGTATGGAATGATTTTGTGTTTTTCATCATGTCTCCACTTTCCACACAGGGCATGGATTGAAACAGACTCGATCATTTTCCCCCCATTAGACTCATGTTATCATCCAAAAGTCAGCACAGCCACCGAGGTGCCATAACTAACAGCAGTAATTTAAATATAGTGTATAGTATTACTGTCCTATATTATGTGCTAGTATCTATTAATTTACTGTTACTGTTACTATCACACAGGGTCAGAAATACAACTAGTAAAATGGAGTAAACTATAGAATTCAGCCAAATTCAATGGACTTATTAGAGGGGATGAAAAACCTGCTGTAAGTTTGACATATGATATACTTTATATTGACTATAAAGTTGTCTTACTCACATATTTTTTTCTGGCTTTTGGACACTGGTTCACGGTGTTTTCCCTTCCATTGTCCATATCCTACACGTTTCTCCATCTTCCTTCTACTAGTAGTAAAGGAGGAAGTTCCTCACATGGACCGTTCCATGTAAGTCATCATTGTCATGATAACAAATAACCACTCAACATTCCCCTTTTTCCTCTTGCCAACGCATGCCCAGCTAACTCTTCACTCCTACGAACACAAGATGGTTATGTGCTGGGCGGGTGCTCCCTTTGCGCCCATGCAGGAGTGGGCATGCACCCATGTCCTGTTGATGTGGTGGGTTAGTGGGGTAAAACCCTCAAGTCCTGAGGTAAGAAATGCAGTATTACTGCTGGTGGTACTTAAGGTAATGTACTTTTTTTCACTTTTCACTCTCCAATGTTGCAGTACATATAAATTACATTCAAGGCAAAGTGATAATTCCTTTAAATATAGTTAGAAAATATATTGTTATATTAAGTCTGTGATCCTTAAACTCCGGCTGAGTGGCAGTTTGGCTTTGGTAGATGCAGACTCAGAGGGCTGGTCCACTGCCTTTGTGAAGAAATGGTTACAGACTGATTTCAGCCCCACCTGTATTGCCAAGGTGCTTTTCCCTCCTGGACACCCTGAACAGTAAGTTAAGTCTCACTTATATTTATTGACCTTACTTTCCCGCCTTGAAATTAGTACTGGATGTAAAAAGTAAGTGGAGTAAATTGAAGTGGTTTTGTTAATAATTGAAATGTTACCATACATCGTAATGAGTGATAAATAGAATTTGATAATTACCTTTTCCCGTTTGTCCTCTCTTTGTGTCCAGGGCAGAGTGTAGCACTGAGGAGACAGCTCCTGCTGCCACATCCATGGATCATGTGGTTCAGCAGCCGCTGTATTACCTGGAGGAAGAGGAGGAGGAGATTTACATCTCAGAACCAATGCAGGAAATTACAGATGGTATTCTTGTCATAAGAGTATACATAAGAATATGACTGCTATCAAATTTGGTATGCTCACTAAGTGATCTAATTTCCTGTTCAGCTCCACCCTCCATCCAGGTACCCACTGAGGACCTGTGTGTAGAACCCGGCCAACCAGCTACATTTACAGCCATCATCACAGGAAGACCGACTCCTAATATACAGTGGTACAAGGTAGGGGCAGTGTAGATCAGTGATATCCAAATGGGATTGATTGCAAGGGTTTGCAACTATGCAATTTATGGGATGGGAAAAATCATATTCCTATAATACCAGATATTATTGCTTCTCTGTCTCCCATGAGAAAGGAAGCAGATCTTTTATGGTTACATTTCCACTCTTCCTACTCACAATGTGACAGTTTGCAGGAGGTCATCACGTTGTTTTAAGAGATGACAGTGCAAAACGTTAGACCAAAGTTTACTGATAAAAGAGACAATCCCTATTAAAAAAAACTTTGCTCTTGTGTTGTGATCGGAGGATGAAGAAGAGCTTGCAGCCAATGAGAATGTGGAGATAGTACAGCATGGTGCCCGCTGCTCAGTGACAATAGTGTGCTCCGAGGGTGAGGACAGCGGCATATACACCTGCTTAGCCTACAATGACTCCGGCCATGCCTCATGCCAGGCTCAGCTCACGGTGGAGGAAGGTGAGATCACAGCATTCACTGTTAAATATGACTGTTTTTGTTTTAGGCATAGATAAATTAGATTTTATTATTATTAGATTTAATTTTGTTAGTCTGTGTGGTTTCTCTATAGGCCCACTGGAGTGTCAGGAGAGAGAGGTGGAGCTGGGGAAGAGAAGGAAGTTATTCTCTGTCTATGATGTTCATGAGGAAATTGGAAGGTGAACCTCTGGATTATACTGACATAGTCCAAGCTGTTCAAGATCTCTGCTAAGGTTTGACATGCGTGCCGTCGTCTTTTCTTGTTTTAGGGGAACGTTTGGGGTAGTGAAGCGTGTCGTCCACAGAAGGACAGGTGAAGTCTTTTCTGCCAAGTTCCTTCCTCTGCGGAGCAGCACTCGGACGAGGGCCTTCCAGGAGAGAGACTTACTCTCCCGTCTGGCTCATCCCAGAGTGGCCTGTCTGCTGGACTTCTTTTGCACCAGACGCACTCTGGTGCTGATCACAGAAATGTATCCTCCCTGTTAAATATTACAATGTGATCACTCCTCTTTCCTTGCAGTGTGTTTAGCTTAAGTTTGATTTGTATTTAGTTTTAAGAATTCTTTAACACCATTTCTAGCTGCTGCTCTCATGGACTTCTGGATCATTTATTACTCAGAGGATCCGTCTCGGAGAGAGAGGTACAAGCTTGAGATATCTTTTTCTTGCAAATATTATGTATGGCTCTTGACTAATATTCTACATTTTATTTCAGGTTCAGTCATACATCCAGCAAATCCTTGAAGGTGTTGGTCACATTCACAGCATGAACATCTTGCATCTGGACATTAAAGTGAGATTCCCAGTCCCCAGTCAACACTGCATTATTGACTGTGGCCTTATTTTTGATGCGGTTCTTAATTCTCCATTTTTATTTACACTTCCTTCAGCCGGATAATATCCTAATGGTGTATCCACCCAGAGATGAGATAAAGATCTGTGACTTCGGCTTTTGCCAAGAAATAGACGCATCCAGACACCAGTACAGCATGTTTGGTACACCAGAGTTTGTTGCACCCGAGATTGTTCACCAAGAACCAGTCACTGTTGCCACTGATATTTGGTGAGTCACCTGGTCAATTGAGAGTGTGTGTTTTTATTATGTGTTATCTGATGTTGCTGTAGAGCTGCCACTCTGGTATAACTAGCAGATTTAAATAAAAGCTAAAAATGATTTGCACCGTTGTAAATTAGAGAGCAAAATTAGACAATATTACAATAGTATCTCTCATTCTCTCTGTCAGGGCTGTGGGTGTTATAGCCTATCTATGGTACGTATCACTGCATTTTTGATAATTCAAAATTCAAAACATTTCAAATTCTTAAATACACAATATATCAATAAGCTGGGCAGATGACCCACGAGTTTCTGTTAGCTGTTGACATCAGGTTTTAACTTTATCTTGACAGTCTGGTGTGTCGATGTCCTTTTGTGGGCGAGACGGACCGGGCAACACTGCTGAGAGTGGGGGAGGGGACCCTGAACTGGGACGCCCCCGATGTCACATACAGGAGTCCTGAGGCACAGAGCTTTCTCCACCTGGTCCTTCAGCCAGATCCAGAGTAGGAGACCTGTTTCATTATTGCTGAGACCACCACTTATCAATCAAGTCACAAATCAAATAATAATATGAATCAAAGATATGTTCTAGTAAACTTTGTGCAAATGACAAAGAAATCCCATTTCATGTGACAAATCTGCATAAAGGAGCAACAGTGATGTTAATGCCAATTCTGATTCCTCAAATCAAACATATCACAAAAATGCAAAACAAAATTTTTAAAAAAAAATCAGTTTTCCTGTTAAAGCTGCATTTAGCTTATGCTGAACCCTCACTGATCAAAGTGAGACCTTGTAGGGCTCAACCAAAAAAACTGGCAAAAAAATAAAACAATGAATTAAAAAGTGTCTGACTGCTGCATAAAACTACATTAACTTGGCTGATGTTTCTCTGTGCCTATGCTAGCACCTATTTCACATGAAAGACAGTCATTTGATTCAATGTGGATATCAAACATATTTTTGCTGAACTCCAGTGGTTAGTTCTTAGACCCTAACAACACTGTTAGGTGTGGTTTCAGGTGCAACTTAGCACACACATCTGAGCACTTCAATTTTCCTTTACCTAGGATGCGACCGTCTGCCTTTGAATGCTTGAGCCATGAATGGTTCCAGGTGAGAGGAAACAGTACACAATAGGTCTTTTAATCAAGCTTTATTGTATTAAAAAACATACTACAAATGCAACTAAACACTCAAATCTTTGTAAATGTGTCCAGGACAAACATACAAGAGAAGATACTGATGAAATCAACATGAGAAGTTTGAAGGTCTTTATCTCAAAAATGAAATGGCAGGTGAGTTGTCTCTCTTGTATCATTTATCGTTTCTTGTAATGTTGATAATCTTGAAGTTTAATATGATTACATCAGATTATATAGTTTACCTAAGATTATGTCTTAAGTATTACCATTATCATTATTGTTGTATCTTCTCAGCGTTCCTTGACTTGCATTGGGTCAGTTCTCACGTTGAGGCCTGTCCCTGAGCTGCTGGACGCTCCTCTCAGAGAGACTGCTGTGACGGTGCCTCGCGAGCTCCAGGAACACAGCAGCACCTCTCTGAGCAGTGGCTCATCATCTGAGTATGATGAAGCTGACGCTTTGGACTTTTTCCGGCACTACAGTCCGACTGAGGAGGAGGAGGAAACAGAGGAGGATTATGATCCTTTAATGGAGAGAGCACAGATCCCCGAGCCTTTTGCCAAACTCCCCCTAGATGGAGAGGAAGAGGAGGAAGTGACATTAGGGGAGGAAGAGGATGGGGAGATGGTAGGAAGGACGAGTGTATTAGAGCGGAGTATGAGCAGGCAGTCAGTTGCGTCATCAGACGTGTCGTGCCAGCAGACACCTCAGAGGGAGCGTAGGTTGAGCAAAGACAGCAGTCAATCTCTCTACCTCTCTGACTGGGATGAGGGTTCAGGAAGTGACGGAGGTCGTATCCCTCGGGGCAGTGTCATCCGAAGCACTTTCTATAGCACCTCTCATCAGCTTTCACCCATGTCTGCCAGACACATGTCATTACGGGACAAATTCCAGGCCAAAAAACAGGAGAGAGGTCGCAAACCACTGAGGAGGAGCTTTTCAGGACGCCTCAATGAACCTCTTATTGAATATGTGGAGGATGAGACAGAAACTAATCGAGGCCAAAGACGGGGATCTATTCAGCCCACGATGCAGAAATCCTGCTCCTTTGACAGTGGAGTTGGCCTCATCCACGGCAACGTACCCCCTCACAGGAGGAGCAGGTCTCTTGATGAGTATTCGCGCCGGTCTCCCAGCTCACCCAAGCGCACAATGCCAGGTGAAGAAGGCTCTCAAAGTCTGAAGGAAGATTTCACAGATGATGAAGTGGCTGGGAGAAACTTGTTGGCCATCCCGGGCCCACGGCGACCTGCAAGAAGACGTGGCTCCATCGCTCCTGTACATGCGACTCGCACACTGGGTGGAACAACTGTTCCCACAGACTTCCTTGCTGGAGACAGAACGGGCACCAGGTTGGTTCAGGACCAGACAGAGAGAGATACTTTTGCTGGCTCCCAGGGGTCCCTGGCTGAGTCATCTATTTTGGAGCACGGTGGCTCAGAGTCTTCAAGCAGACTCGGCTCCTGCGAGGAGCTGAGTCATGGTCATCTCAGAGGAAGATACAGATCAGGAGAGAGTGAAGGGTACGATGATCAGGGGGAGCCTCTGATTTCATCATCTCCCTGCTCATTCCAAGAAGTCAAACCCAGAGGCTCGTTTCCTCAGGCCCCACCGCGAAACCGCACCCGCTCCAACCCCAACTTATCTGCAAACAGCAGAGGTCAGCCAGGGCCCCGGCTGATGCCGAGCCCCAGTCCGAGCCTCTCTTCTCTCCAGGCTCCAGAGAGGCCTCCCAGGGCCAGGGACAAGAAGGAAGGCTACGGCCTGCAGAGACATGCATCTGCTCCAGCCCTGGAAGCCCGACCACCCACAGGAAAGTCACCCAAGCTGGGACTGCTCAAGATCTTCCGCAGGCAGTCCTGGACTGGCCATTCGTACTCTCAGCTGGAGGACACAGAGTTAGGACCCACATTAGGAGAGATCATGACGCCCGATACACCCACCATGTCTTTGAGGAAGAAAATGAGAGCTTCTGCTTCTAGCCTGACCAAGCTGTTTTCCAGATCTAAGGAGGATGTGAGTAAGGGAGGTGAGTTATTGCACTCTATATTGTACATTAACATCATACTGTACATTTTATCCAACCTGATTTTTTTATTTTTTTATTTGTCCATTATAACAGGGCCAATAGTAAAAGGATCAGCTCCCATCCCACCTAAAAGGGAGCGTAGTGCTGGTCTTGAGAGTCCAAAAAAGAGGACCTCCAAAATCCTTCCTTCTTTCAAAATACCTGCATTCAAAAAGACAAAAGGTAGTGAACAAGCTACATTCTGTGGATCAAATATTTCCTGTCTGAAATAGCTATGCTGTCATCATTTTTGCTATAAGCCTGCTTGTCCATTATTTCCATATCTGCCAGTCCGTCCCAACAAGCCTGAAGTTCTGCAGTTAGATGGAGGCAGAGTCCTGCTGGTTTGGAAACCGATCCAGTCTAGTGACCCTCTCACCTACTGTGTGCAGTTCTGTTCAGATGGTGAGTTTACAGAGACTGTACAGCAGCACATTGATAGTTTGTGTTAAAAGGAAACCAAATAGTTGTTTGTGTTTGACAGATAGTTCCAGTTAATAAAATATAAAATGTAATCTATTTGTATATATGGTCAAAATGTTTCATAATGAAAATCCATGCATTTAAACGAGCATTTCATCAGGCATGTGCAGAACATGGTGTTTGGAATGACTATTAGATATTTTTCAGTCACCATCATCTTTAGATTATTTCAATTTCATGTAGCTGACAACCAGTTAAAGTCCACACTGTGACTGTTTTGACTTTGAGTACTTGTCTTCATGTTAATCTTAAAGTTCCATTAAGTTAAAAATTATATTTCCTATGGTACAAAATCACTAGTATCAGTGCAGTAAATCTCATGTATCGTGTGTTCCTGCAGGTGGGGCGTGGACAGTCCTGTCAGACAATGTGACAGACAGCTGCTATGTGGTGAAGGACTTAGCGAGAGGAGCGTCTTATGTGTTCAGGGTGGGCTGCATCACCAAGACAGGAGCAGGACCTTTCAGTGATGCTTCAGCACCTGTTGTTATGGCTACTCATCCCGAAGGTGAGAAAAATACTGTCAGACACGATGTTGTATGTTCGCTGTTGTGTGATTTCAATCATTCATTCATTTTTCCGTATTTAGTATTTGTGATCATTAGGACTTTGCTTCACAGAGTATTTACAGCAATGAGAAGTTTATATGTTCATCAGCCACTTACATGGAAGGCTTTAACATTTTCACCTCTATTTACTTTGTTGTATAGAGACTCACATTTCGCTAACCCTGACTGAGACCCTGGGGTCAAAGGTCACTGGATCAGAACAACAAACAACACAAAGGAACTACAGCTTCCTCTCTGAGATTAACAGGTGGGATTTTTAATTAAATCCAAGGGAGGAGCTTTAACGTCCCTTTTCTACATAATGACCTAAATGTAGTGTAAATACTTTATTTTTACTGTAGTGTTTATTTCCGTTTGATGGCACATGATGATATTTTTTAATTTAGGTGTAACTTTTCCAGTTTCTCAAGTCTGAAACAAACTGATATTTCTGATTTAAACCTGATTTTTTTTTTTTTAATGCTGATATTCAGTATCTTTATTTGTCTCTACTTTTATGACAAAATTGAAGTATCTGTGTTTTCGAACAGACTTTAATTCTTGGTATGGCATAAAAATCACTTCAGCTGTATGTACCAACGGGACTCAAAATGATACTGCTTATTTAGGGTCACAAGGGACTGGGACCAGTTCCACCATGCATTAGGTTCAGAGCATTCTTGTCTTTTATCTCACCAGTTTGCCACACAGCCTTTCTCTGTTCGTCTCCATCTTTTGCTCTCTTCTCTATCAGGGGTCGTTTCAGTGTAATAACCCTGTGTAGAGATGTTGAAACGAGCAAAGTGTTTGCAGCCAAGATCACCCCTTACCAGGCAGAGCAGAGACAGCTGGTGCTGAGGGAGTACCAGCTGCTGAAGAGGCTTCATCACCCACACCTGGTGCAGCTGCACACTGCCTACCTCACCTCCTACTACCTGGTGTTAGTGGAGGAGCTTTGTCCCGGCAAGGAGCTGCTCTACAGTCTGGCTGCGAGGTAAAAGAGGGCTCAAAAACAGAAAACTCCGTCCTTGCTTTGACTCTTTACTACTTGGTGGGTTTGTCTGTCTCACACTTTATTCCAGAGCATGCCATATTGCCAAGAAAGGCAGTTATTCATGGTTTTGTGAGCATTGTTTCTTAACGACTGTAATGAGCCCCAGCCCTCTGGTCTAGTGGATACATCTGATCACAATTCCACTATTTCATCAAGGAAGTTCATTCAGTCCATTACAGTGAAAAAATCCTCCTCCTTGTCTTGTCCTGAGGAGCCTGTTGGAGGAATACTCCATGCAAGACTGATTACAACATGATTCCAAAATAGGAGACCTCACTGAGACAGTTTTCATGAGCAATGCTGATCATATTAGGGCTTTTTCAGACCTGTGTCTAAAATGTCTTATGTTTATGCAACCTGTAGCCATTTGTAGCAACCCATCACATACTGTAACTAAGCTGTACAAACTTGCCTGTCTGTGTCCCTTACCTTTCAGAGATCTGTATGCAGAGACTCATGTCGCTGAGCTGCTGGTTCAGATTCTGAGTGCAGTCGATTACCTTCACAGCCGTCGAGTCATCCACCTGGACCTGAAGTCTGACAACATGCTGGTGGATGATGGTAACCACTTGAAGATTGTGGACTTTGGCTCAGCTCAGTCCTACACACCCGGACAGCCCCTCAACATCGAGCACATCCAGGGCCTGTCGGAGAGCAAAGGTACTGTTGCATTCCTTGTTTAATTTCAAAAGGGAAATTAAATTGTGTGAGATATTAAAGCTCGCATTGTTGTTGATTCTTCTAATGTACTAAACCTTTGACTGTCATGGCCTTCAACAGACTGCCGCAGCAAAGGTACATATTCTTTAAGGGAGGACGGATTGATGGATGGAAATAACTCAGCCTAACTTCATCCACCTCAGCTGATCCTAGCTACCATAACCTAACAAGCCCAAGTCCATTTTAATATATTTTTTTTTTATCCAATTCTTTCTGATTTTAGTCATTTTCTTAAAATAGAAAATTAAAAATGTGAGTGAATGTGGCATAGCCAGTAAAAGCACAACTCTCTATGAACAATGTCCTGTGTCTGTCTATTTTGCCAGTTTATATTGTCCTTCCTAAAGCTCCGGAGATCCTGGAGGGTCAGGGTGTCGGGCCTGAAACTGATGTTTGGGCTATTGGAGTTCTGTCGTTCATCATGTAAGTCCAAACATACAGGTGGAACAGCTGCATATACATATATACTTTTAGAAAATATGTGGTCATGTTTACTGGGTTAAAAAAATAATAATGATAATAAGATAAGATACTGATGATTTGATAAAGGTGGCTGCCATTTTTGTAAAATAGCAACAATCAACAACAGCATAACAAATTCTTTGCGATGGTAGTTGACAAAATTTCAATTTTACAGATTAAAATGTCTGAATGTTCTCTCTGTACATAATAATTTCTTGTTATTTAGGTAGGCTGTAGGTTTATTCACTGAAGTTCTGAGCAAATATGAATGTTAACAGTGCTGCAGACAAACTCTTCTGTACTTCACTGAGGCAAAATGATTAACTTACTTAGTAATTAGAAGTTAGCATGTATTATGTTTTTGTATAATTGCTTTCTTTGCTAGGTTGAGCGCCGACAGCCCGTTTCATGCAGAGCTCAGCTGGGAGCAAGACAGAAACATCAAGAAGGGGAAGATCCAGTTTGGACGCTGTTACCCTGGTCTGTCAGAGGGAGCCTTAAACTTCATGAAGACCAGCCTGAATAACAAATCCTGGTAAGTGTATCTGTTAAAATGTAGTAAGTCATTCTTCTGATGCAAACCAAACCAAAGATTATTAGTGTAAAAAGTTGCATTAGTGGATGAGGAACATAAATGTGTATATTCGATAAAATTGTGAAATTTAATTTTGCAGGGGGAGACCCACTGCAGCCGAGTGTCTCCAGAACCCATGGCTGCGTGCTCCTCGTGCGCCACACAAAGCCCGACAATCCAAGGTGTGTTTCTCCACAGACAAGCTTAAAGCTTACCTCAATCAGAAGGAAGAGAAACGAGACCTGGTCCACACCAAGCTGCAGGGTCCCTTCTTCCAGTAACGCAATGATGCCAAAAAAAAAAGTAGGATTTTCTTTCACCAGCAGGTTTTCCTAAAAAAAAATATGCAGCCTTATAACCGATACATTTCATTTCAGCTGTGTGGTCAGTTTTTAAATCATTTTGCTATCCTCTGATTATGAGAATGTGATGCGTCTTAATGAGTTTCCAAATTGTTCTTGTCTATTAGTTTGTACATGAGAGTGCCGTGCATTTTGTTTGCTTTGGTTTCCATGGAAACAGATCAGGGATAAGTTAAGTCTATGCACGAGCGCACACTGTTTGCTCTGTGACATGTTTTTCTCCTCAGCATCAGACAGCTGCAAATGTTTGGTCTGACAGTATAAAATATTTTCTGTGCCATTCTGCTCCAAACAGAAGGCAGATACATTTCTGAGTTCTTTACAGCATTTTATTTAAATCTTGACATGTTCTACCTTAAGATTGCAATGTATAAATGGGAAATTGATTAGATTTATAGGTTTTACTGGACGCTTCTAAGTTTAATATTAATAATATATTGGGTCAAAAACCCACCTGAATGAGTTAGTGAATGAAAGATTAATTAAATGGCACAAAAGTGGTCAGTGATTGTCCTCAAATTCTTTATTCAGTCTCACATACACAAACATACATGCACATGTTTTGAATGTGCTCATCATGCCCCACATACAGTATATACACAAATATACGCAGTGACTTCATGTAATCTTTGAGTAATATTCAGCATGTCAGTACATTTTTAAATTTTACATTTAATTATGAGTCGGTTTATTTAAACTATATTAGAATTCAACAGAAAAAAAATCAAAGTGTTATGAATTTCCAAACAATTTCTAACTTGGTGGTGGTGCGTGCAGCAGGTACTGTCTGGTGGTGCAGGTGTGTACTCCACACTTCACTGGTTTTGGCAGTTGTTTCTATTGTTTTTCTTTGATGTGTAACTTGGGTTAGGATGGGTTAGGATTTTCTTACATAGATAATGACCATTAATTGCTCCAAATCTAACACATTCTACCATTCAACTCAGAATCCCTCCTTTCCATCTAACTCCCATCTGAAGAAAAGTTTGTTTTTCTTTACCCTCTATGTAATATCCTCAGAGATGCTCAATTTCAGGTGAGTTTACTGTTTCCTTTTTATGATTTGGCCTCCTGAACTTTTTGGATTTCCTGTAGAAAGAGAGATGAGGACTACTTTAGTATTTTTGCTGATAAACTGATGGTCTTGTCTAGAGATTTGTGAATATAAAAGTATCTGTATTCTACAGCTGGCAGACAATAGTAGCAAAGTGTATGTTTAAATAAAACAGCCGGTTCATTTTATTCTTTTACTCACCTCATTGAGGATATCTTTCAGCTCCTCATAGGCCCTCTCTAAGTCATCATTAATGATAACAATATCAAACACGCCCGGCTCCTTACCTAGAAAAAAAAGACATGAATCAGCTGAAACGATTGTCTTTATTTCAGCATCGTGTGTGAGCAGAACTGCCGAGAAACTTACTGAGCTCCATGTCAATGCGTGCTGCCTCCAGACGTTTCTGTAAACTCTCCTCTGTTTCTGTCTGCCTGTCCCTCAGACGTTTTTCCTGAGAAAAACATTACAACTTGTCATTATCTTAAGCAAGAGATGAAGACAAGACATGAAACAACAAAACAGCCGTTATATGATAACATCATGGTTGCTGCTGTTTAACATGACAATCGAAAGTATAAAACAAACAACTTTCTAATCCGTACAAGCATGGAATGAGCTTAAGTGCAGAAATGGAAATATTGTAACATACAGTATTAGATTAATGCAATATACAAAGTTGGACATTTACCAGGATCTCCATGGAAGGAGGCTGGATGGAGATGTAGATGGGGTTCAGGTCAGTCTCTTTAATCCTTTTCACACCCTGGATGTCCACATCGAGGATGCAGATTAGGTTCTTGGCCAGCACGTCTTCTACGGCAGCTTTACTGCAGAAACAGTGCAGTGTTACAGTATGAAATTACACCAAACACAAACCCATTTAGATAACCAGGACCACAGAAATGAACAGAGGTGGGTTTGATAATCTCCAAACATGTACTGAATGTGTAGCCATGTCATTTTGTTGCTCCTCACATGTAGTGACTAAGGTAAGAGGATCGCTGCATTGATCCGTGCTGCTCAGACCGCAGTGAGTGTGTTATCTTCAGAATAAGAGCAAGAGATTAAACGTGACACACAAGATGCTGAGCTGCGGCGCTGCTCTTTTTGACCTAAAGGGTGTTAAAGCTCCATCTGTCACAAGGCTATTATATAGCCTTTTGATCCCTGTGGCCCAATCTGAGAGTCTCCTCTTATACAAGGCGGCAGACTTCATTTTTTTTTTATCAATTTTGACACTGGTATACCATTATCTTATTGGGTTTTCACTCATTAACTCTGTATTACTTTCATTCTCATAGGCAGGATGGAAAAGCTTCTGAAACCGTATTTAAATCAATTTTAAAAAATTGAATCATACAGATGAAGTTAATTTGGCAGTTAAAAGTCAAATTCTTATGAACTGGGATACTTTTAAAAATGAATAATATTTAAGAAAAAATACATTTTGCAAATGAATGAATAGAAAAATGTGCACAGAGATATAAAAGGAATATACTTTTTTTTTTTTTTTTTTTTGAAATCCGGATGCCATTGATTACATATAGTGACATTTATGCTGAGATGCAAATAGGCTATTTACCTTGTTCCATACATGTTGCCGGAAAACTCTGCATTCTCAATGAATTCGCCCTTGCTGATGCCCTCCTCCATGGCCTCTCTTGTTGTGAAGTGGTAGTCTGTAAGATGCAACATTAATAATAAATCTAGATCTGACATTAAACCTTGCACAATGGAAAGGAATTGTAGTTTAGTGAAAGATGACCCCGGTTTTATCACAATAAATAGTGAACGTCACAGTGATCACAGGCAAAATTAAAGGGAATCCTATGAACCAATATTTTAGATTGTTTATGTGCATGATGTTCTCCTCTGAGCTAAATTTCAAACTGTTATGCAGTTGCAAAAAAACAGACATTCTCTAAACATAAAACGTGCTAAGGTGAGAAATATGTTTTTAGCCAAATATTTTCTTAAGATGCCATTAGTGTAAGCAGTCACACACATTTTATTGTCCATACCCGATCCATCTTCACAACATCAAAACCTCTGGAGATCTAAAACAACAGAGTTTTAGAAACAAACACGTTACTACTACTACCACGAGCAGCCACTGTGATAGCACGCAATCATTAGCATAACGACTCTGAAGTAACAATCTGAAGGGAAATGCTGGATAGAACAGGAAGTGACTGTGCCGTCGCTTGAAAGCAAGACAATGAATTTTAAATGGCACTGCAGTACATGATCAAGATCAAAAGTTCACTTTGGTCCAAGCAATCCACTGCTGTGTTACTCATATTTTGGATTAATAAAACTATATTCAGTGTCTTATTGTCAGTGTATGAAAAAAGAAGAAACATGAATAGCATACCGTCGTCTGCCTGAGTGTTTTCATGAAGTTTCAACACATTAAACGGATGTAACGTTTTAGAAAGGTCAGATGAACCCTGTAGATATATGTGTATATGTATATATAAATACACATAATATATATAAAAATGCACTTGCTGAATCCTGTGACACTAATGGTTGCAAATCATCAGTGCTCTCTCGGCCACAGTGGGAAATGGGACAGTTAAACGTCACTGGACTGGAGATGGGGCTCACTACTGAGGCATCACAGGGGGCTATTTTCAAAAGCTTTTTACTCCAAAGTGTAGACTGTCTGATCCTGATTCCTGAGATCATATCATATCATTTTCTTTTTTCTTTTTTTTGTTTCGATTTTTTTGTTTGTCACATGACTTGTTCCTATGAATCCAATTAGAGCGTGCCAGGATGATGAAAGTAACCCCCTTCCCTCTTGCCGTAAAAAAAAACCAGTGATCAGGAATCACACTGAGGTCACCTTCATCTGTGGTTTCTGATTCATTTGGACACGAAAATGAAGTTGACATTTCTAAGTCTTCAGAGGAAAAGACGTCTGCCACAGGCAGTAAAGTAGCCCCCAGAAGCATGGGGAGTTTGTTCAGCCCTATGGAGAAAGCAAAAAAGGCACAGAAAGAGGTTTATCCCTTTATATCAAGGGAGCTATACAGCAGGGACAAAACCATTTGTGCAGTTCACTTGGGAGTAAGAAGTATTGTGGGCGTTGTTGTGGACCATGCAGGTCGGGGAGGCCGGTGGTATAGACACAAAAGGAAAGAGGTGTATTGTCAAATACCCTAGTTCAGAAAATATACTTTTATAACAGCACTACAGATTCAAATCCAAGCCTAGGGTTGCTGCTTGGTGAATCTCAGAGCGTGGTGGTCCTACTGCAGCATGAAGGTGCTGAAAATGTCAACCAGCGCTCTGTTTCGAGCCAGAACTGTACCTTTGCCATCTTCCTCTCCTGGTCGAGGGTTTCTTGTTGTGTCTGTGAGGAGAGGATTTCAGCATTAAAATCCATCCAGAAATAAAGCAATAAATCATGAGTAATTTTGCTTTTGATGGATATCTAAGTGGAATGCTGAGCTGCTGTAAAAATCTCAGTCCCCACATTACAAGTTTTACTGATGTCGCACAAATCTACAGGCCAATGCAGCATTAGACGCCTTGCCTCCTGCCCAACTTCCTCCAGACAGAATGTTATGGAGGAAGCCAATCACCAGTTGGCACACAAACGTACGTGACACGCTGAATCCAAAGACGTCTTCATGCTCCTTCATCAGCCTCTTCATTAGAGTGCTCTTCCCTGCTCCGGAGGGGCCGCTCAGCACCACGGGCCTCAGTCCTGACATTATTCTGAGACAGACAGACAGACAGACAGACAGACAGACAGACAGACAGACACAGACAGGGACAGAGTGAGCTCAGGTTTGTGCCAGAAGCGGATTAAAAGCAGATCTTTCATGCCAGACTAAATCCAGCATTAAAGGTATGGCAGCCATTTTTAGAATAAGACACAGCGTATCGTAGTATTCATTACCATCACCCCTGAGTGGTGAACTATTGTTCCTATGAAGTATTTTACATTGCTAAACTCTCATCCTATACATTACTACTGCAGTGCTGGTAAAGCTCCCCTGATCTAAGGTGCAGTTAGACTAATCCTTTGATCCAAGCTTCTCTTATCCACTACACTGACTGACTACACATGAGGAAACATCCCAACAGGCCCGAACTGTACAGGGTTAAAAGCAGACCTTTGCTCCCATATTATTGTGGCTTTAATCTCCACTCATAATAAATTAACACTTAGAAATTTCCTATGTCCTTTTTCTTTAATTAAAATATTAAAGCACATCCATGTCCTAATTGCTGACTTGTTAGACAGCCAGAGGCCCTGGGGTTAATGTTAAGAACGCCTCTTAATGAAGTCATGGCAGGTCAGTCAGCAGGATTAATTGGATCTGGGCCAGGCAGCACAAAGAGTCCTGGACAGGTGGCCCAGTTACCTGCTGTGCTAGGAGAGGATGATGTTTCAGGGATGTTGTTGAATCAATTGATTTAGAATCCCCATTAACACAATTACTTAATAACACAGGATCTGTACCAGTTTAAAAAATAGCACATAAATTGAATGTAACAGTACATTTACTCAAGTATTGTACTTAAGTACAATTTTTAGTGGTACTTCAGTATTTACACTATACAGCTTACAGCTATAAAAAAAAAAAAAGAGCTACCCCTCAACCAACTACACAGTGTTAAAATGCTGTTTAATCATTTTATTTTTGATGTTTTAAGTGCATTTTGCTGAACGTGCTTATGAAGGACATATTTCCTCGTAGCAATCATGGAAATGTGTCAAATGACTTGTTTATTTTGGCTAGAACTTCTATATTATGAATGTGCAATATAACTTCTAAATACCTGAACAGTAGAAAACAACTTTAATGTAACTTTCTTCTAGTTTAAGCTGAGGTGTAAACCAGAACTCAGCTTCAACTAAGTTTCCTCACCTGCATAAAGTAAGGAGTAATTCTGTCAGTGTCTATATCACCATGTTTAAAAGCTTTATTGTATGTTTTTTCATCGTACAAATTAATATAGTAAATGACTAAAAGCATATCATTGCATGATCAGTTTTTAACAAGTAAAAATTCCACCTTACCTTGTCTCTGTCTGTATCGTCTGTGTCGCAGAGGCAGATGATTCTTCAGCAAGGCTTCTTAATGGACTGTATACAATGTGTGTGTATGTGTGTGTGTGTCACACTGATTCACTGAAGCAGCTCACTGTCAGTCTGAATTACCACCACCTCCCTTCAGCTCAGCGACCAATCACATGTGTGCATGTTGGCTTGTTTTTATCCACACCGTCCATGCAGGGCACACTTCGTGCAGACCACAAGACAAGAGGGTTTTCATGAACAAATGATAGTGACACTGTTTAAATCCACTACGATGTACTGCAGCTGAAGATTTGTACAAACTCACTTGGTGAAGTTGTTTCCACTGAGACTCCAGAGACTTGTTGCTGAAGCACCAGATTTTGAATTTTGGCTTTTGGCTTTGAAAGAAAAAGCCAGGTCAACGTTAAGGAGGTAAATGACCTGTAATTGAAAAAAATCAATCATCACAAAGTAGGTGTTGAAGCCTTTTATTTATTATTTATTTACTATTTTTTAAATCTATCTTTATTCATCCAGGATTTCAGGTTCGTTCACAGGAAGGTTCATAGTTGGAAGCTGCCTTGTAGTTTGAGGTTAAAAGCTTTGCTCAAGGGCAAATACGTGGGAAATGAGGGAAGCATCTGCTCTGCGCTTTCACTTGTCACACTAATGGAGTTATGTTTTGATAACTTAAAGAAAAATAAATAAATCATGCAGTTGAAAACTGCTTTTAACTGACTGCTGATCGACCCTAAATTATATCATTATGGTACGGACATTAAAAATTTCCCCCTTGTGCATTTGGTGGTGTTTTCCATCTGTGTGTGGTGTGATTGACCCCTGGTTGTCTCAGTGCTCGAGTGGTCGAATAAAAGCTCAGAATAGCAGGGTTTAGTGTTCCCTCCACTCCGGATGAGCTGCGATGGGCTCTGCCTGGCTAATCCTACACCGACCCACTTCTTAAAGGGCGAATACACCACATACAGTCATCATAACCAACACAAGATGCTTTTGCTTTCTCTTTTCAAAGATTTTGTGAAACAACAATGTTTTAAGACGCACATTTTATTGTAGTAACATTGATAAAATTAGATTTAATGATCCTGTACAAAGAAACACGTCAGTGACAGAGACAAAATGAGCCTGGATGTTATGATATTACTGTTAGTGAACCTGCAGGAGCTAAACAAATAATAGATGATCTAATCAAAGACTCTGTACAGTAAATAGTCATGTTGTTCTGCTAGTCAACATCATATACACACACCAATCCAAACATACACAAAAGTATGTACATGTGCTTTGAATGTGATTCAACTTTTTTTTTTTCATAAAACAGACAAAAGGATTATAAAATCGATAAATATTGTCCCAAAGCATTTTCCTCTATGTGTCTTTTCAGTGCCTGAGCTCTCAGTCGGTTTTAAATGTTTCTTCAGATCTGGTTGATGTTGCAGCAGGAACATGGATATTGTACAGGGCTGTAAAAGGAAGGTCAAAGGTCACGTTTGCTGTTGTTCAACTTAGAACTTAGGAGTACACTGACGTAAAGAAATGACCAGGAAGGTAGGAGGAGGAGGAGAAGAAGGAGGGTGGGAGTCTATGACAGGCCAGCTGCCCACAAGTCCACCCCTGATTGGCTAAAAGAGAAGAAGCCCCTCCCCTCTCACAGGTAAACCCGCCTCAGGTCTCCAGGTGAAGTGATGGTGTTGCACTGAGGACACAACTTCTTTGCTCCCTGAAAAAAAATTTTAAAAAATCACTTGCATCAAACATGCATCTGGGCATTTTGCTTCATTTTCATGTTTATAGCAATCAAGATGAATCTCATGTTTTACCAGCGTCCGAAGCCAACACTCCTCGCAGTGAACATGCCAGCACTGGATGGAAGTGAGCGGGGTTGTGTATGTGTCCTGTAGAGAGAGAGAGAGAGAGAGAGAGAGAGAGAGAGAGAGAGAGAGAGAGAGAGAGAGAGAGAGAGAGAGAGAGAGAGAGAGAGAGAGAGGATACAGGTGAAGATCTCTTTCCTGTAGTACAAAAAGCTGCCCCTAGATGTCCATGTGAAACTACAGTAAGAGCATTACAGGAGGAGACACTCCTTTTACATCAACTTTTACTGAAGCTCCTTTAATGATCGGAAAGATCCAGCTGGGGTGTTTACTGCTTTATTACGCTGTTTCCCTTTTAACAGATGATAAAATACACATTGCTTTGGCATTTCTCCACATCATTTCATATCAAAATAAGCAAGGTGAGCCCATCACTTAAAAAGCTTTTTGACTTGCCTCCTTCAAAATAAAATTATGGATCATTAGTGTATTCAGATGTACAGACTCTGATCAAAGGTCCACCTGGACACAGGGCTTCACAAAAATATGAAACAGCAATTTAAATGTTTGGAGTTTTTTTTTTGCAGTTACAGAGCTATTTACATTTTTGGCTAATACCAGAGATAAGATGGTGTAAATATACTAATTCATTATAGAAAAAAACAGCTAATTCTCACATTTGAGAATATGGAACAAGCACATTTGTGGCATTTTTGATCAATATATTACTTAGATGATAAAGTGATGATGTACATTCATTTTCTGTATAGAAACTATTTTATTAATTGACTAATCTACGGCGTTGGACTAAAACGGTCTTGAAAAGAAATCTAATCAGTATATTTACACTAAGTGTCAGAGCCAGGTTTCAAGATCCAGATTTGTTTTATATTTATGAATCAATTTATATTAACATAATACAGATTTGACACATCGCATTCATGTCAACTTATCATACTGAGAGTCTGCACCGTAATTGAAGTGTGATGTCAGACAAATGTTCCTATGATTTTAAATATTATTTCAATATTACCATGACCAACAATATTGATATATTGCCCAGCTCAAAACACAGGTCCCTATAGGAATATCATCCGTTTCTGCACTACTGCGCTGTTATCTCCATTTTGTGTGTCCGCTCTGTCGCTTTAATTTGCCTTCATACTCACCATGCAGATGAGGCATTTAAATCTGTCTCCTTTAGACAACTGTTTTTCCAAATCCCGTATCCGAGCTTTAAGTGCATCCAGAGTTGTCAGTGTGGAGTCCTCTGAGAGCCTGTGCACACAAATACACACACACGCAAGCATACATACATAGACACATACACACACACACACACGGATGGATGGACGGTAACAGGAGGGGAGAGGGGAGGGTGCGTGAGTTAGGCAGACACTGGAGAGTCATTTATAAATCGAAGACAGATTAAATTATTCGCTGGCCAACATGGACACTGAGCATGAAATTTAGCAGCAATCACATTGCCTGCATTCGCTGTCTCATTTATCATAAGTGTGGGCAGGGGGTGGTGAGGTGAGGCAGGGCGGGGGGGGGGGGGGGGGGGGGGGGGGGTCTATCTCCTCACAGAGATAGACACACACACACAAACACGCTCACAATTACCGGATAGACTTTATGTGCAAACATACTGTACATGGAGGCAGACAGGCTACAGTGCATTAAGTGTGATGAAATGTGTGTACATGTGTGCGTTGCCTGCTATGACCTTGATTGATGATATCATCACATTGATATAGTATTGTGTATCATGCTGGTGGGAGCAGGGGCAGGTAGTCTGACCGTATATGACACAGAGAGAGAGAGAGCCGGGCCGCCAAAATACACTCTACAGAGAGGGATGGTTACACTTCCTCAGATGTGATTCATGCGTGTCCCAGCACACGCAATTCGCTAAACCAAACACACCCAACTCACCCCTGTGACCCAAACCACGTCAGCTTACAAGTAACAACAATAAAAACTCCTTTTGTAAAGTTTCATCACCATCATCATCTCAAACTGTATGTGCAGACAGATGTAGTGAAGTCCAACTGACTAACAAAGAGAACTATTTATTCAAACAAAGGAAGTTATTCAGTTCAGGACCAGCGATACTGAGCTCAAGAAATGTTTTGTGTTGTTCTAATACAACCAATTAAAAACAAAAACACTTACTGAATGTTTTAGCTGTTTCTTTCAATGATAAAAACAATAAATCCCTTCATTCTTTTAGCTGTTGTAACTTTAAATAAAACTGTCAATCACAACTGGAAGTATGTTGTATCACTTACACTGACAACTTTTGAAATGATGAGCAGTAAGGGTGTTTCTGGCAGTGAGACGTGTGACACAGACATGTGAGTGAAACTAATCAGACAAACTTACATCTCTATCTCAGTGTTTTTGCAGGTTTTGGGCAGAGCAGCTAAACTGCCGTCCACTTTATCTCCACTGCTGGTAGACGGACTCCCTGAGTGAATGAACAAACAACATTAAGGGAATAAATTGTGACCAAACTCAGTAACATCTACTTGCAAAACCTGTTCTTATGAATTCTCAATAGTCAATCCTTCTTTTTTTCCCTTATTTAATCACTTCATTCCTTCAGAGTTCGCTTAACTCACCATCAGTTAACCATTTGGAAAAGTCTAGGTTTAATCTGGAATCAGGCAATGTACTGCTGCCGCCGCTGCTGCTGCTGCTGCTGCTGAAAAAGAAAAGAAAACTAAAATTTAAAAGCCAGAAAACTGAGATAAATTGAAGGAAGATCTATAAAGAATATAGCATATAATTATTTCAGGAAGGAAACATACTTCACTGTCGTCTCCTTGCAGCTTTCTCCTGAGCAGGGGATCACATCTGTGTCCGTGTATCTGACAATAAAACTCAGGAAAAACAACATGTTGGGAGCTAACAACAAGTAAGACCTATACAATTAAATCTGACCTATAAAATGCTGAGATATATTATTTACCTAAAACTAAAGGAGTTTAAAAAAAGAAAATTGTTAGTCAAACTTTCTCCAAGTGTCTTCTTTTTTGAATCATCCTTCATCAACTTTTTAAAGTCAACATTTCAAGACAATATTGCTCTCAACATGATCGATTAGAAAAATAGAGTTTAATCACTTTGTAGCTTGATTTTTCTCTCTTCATTATAAAACTGCACTGCGTTCACTGTAAAGGATACTGTGCTCTGCCGTACTCAAGAGTGTCGTCTCCGTCCACGTCCAGGTCTGCGTCGCTGTCTCGACAATCCTTAGAAGTTGTGCTCACCAGCATTGCACCTGATAAGACAATTTTAGATGGAAACACTTCTTTTTTTTTTTTTTTTTTAAACAGCTACCTGACTATATGAAGACGCTTGTTAAAGGACAAATCAGAGAAGGGATTTGTTCTTATTTCTAAGTTCACAATAAGGATGAATTTTGGAATCGCATAGTGTTCTGTTGCCCAACTCTCTACCCCTCCGCTTGTTTCTGTCAGTCGGAGTGTAACAAGTTTGCAGGTCAGAGCTTTCTTCTTCCCGGGTACAGGAAACTGTTACTTTTAAGCTAACCTTCCAGGCATCCCGCTCCGCTGTAATCTGGACTGAAAAGTTCAGTGGTTTTTCAACTGCCACTCAGTCACATTATCCACGCTCCACTGAACAAGATCACACACATGGGTACCTCGATGGCACACGCACACACACCCGCACACACACACTAAGATTTATTCTTACCTTTAAGCCCTCCGACTATAGACGTCATCTGTATCCTTCTCCTCTCATTCCACTCGTCCTCCAATGGCACCAAGTCCGCTGAACCCTCCTAAAACACACACACACACACACAAACATATAAAGAACACAAGTTCACTGTCTGGATGAATATGTCCGTATGCCTCCTATAGCCTCGAGCTGCATATCTGCCTCTGTGTTTTCATAGCTGTGAACCAACGCCTGCAGTGTTTTCACATGGATACACACACCGAGCTGACAGTGATCCTGATGCTACGTGAACAAAGGCAGTCAACGGTGTCAGAGGGTTCAGACCGCTGCCGTTCTCTCAACCTGCCCTCCACATTTTACGTATTAATCTCTGGTTCCAAAAGAAATGTCAAGGAAACAAATATTTCCATCTGTCTGTCTGCTCAAAGAAAAAAAAAAAAACCACACACCTGTCCCTCCTCTGGTTTCCTCCTCTTCAGCTTTCCAATCCTGACTGGGAACAAACAGAGGAAGAGACAGTGATACAGTTACTTAAAGGCCACAGTGACTTCATTTTTTTTTTTTTAAATCAGCTTGTGAACTTTTGTTTTTTATTTTATTTTTATTTTGTTAATTCATGTTTAAATTAAGGTAAACTACTAAACAAGCTGCAGCAATTTACTGCAACACTGTTATATTCATTAGGATGGTTCAAAGAAAACATGAATACATTAAAGAAACATTAATAATCCTGTGGTTTCTGCTTCTGTTTTAAAAAGTGAAACATAAGGTTCACTCCCGTAATTTGTGTACAGTTGCTAAGTCTGCACAGGGGAAGCCTTAAATTTTGAAAATACATATTTCTTAATTTTCAACATTTTTATACCAACATTTTTTCCACTTTCTAAAAATTCATTTTCTATTTAGTGAATATGAAAATCTTGTTGTACATTTCATTAACCCTAACCAGGGGTATTGTGGTTTTAACAAGAGCCAAACACAGACACGGCCAGGACCATGATATCCTGCAGGAAAATAAAAGTTGTAACCAGTCTGACTGTCATTTTAAAATCATTTTCAAAGAACACATTTGGAACAGGGCAGGCGTTGATGAAGCTTGAGGTCATGTGACAACCACTGATGTACAACATTGTCTGAACTCTTTTCAGCTTATGTGTAGACTAACCTGTAACACAATCACAGTAACACACAGAACCTGAAATACACTTACACTGAAGAGCAAGGAGACACAAATGAGGGCTCCATTTACACAACAGCTGCAGGTTTTTTCAACACTGGAGGCAAAACCTTCCTCCCATCCCGGTCCTGTCATCCCACCCTGCCCCTCCCCCCATTTTCCTCTCTGATATAAAAGTTAACATGGCAGAACACCAACTGCACCTCTTCTCTCACTCTGACCTGACTGACTGCAGATTGCATAAGGGGACATTAAGTTTTAGGGCCCTCTAATTCCTGCTGGATGACAGTGGCCCCCGAGGGGGGGACACCCAGAGAGCTGGTGGCCGTGACCCGAGTGCTGCCATCCCAGCGAACATAATGAGGGTTAAAGAGACGGTCATAGATGAGGAAGACCTCATCAAACAGAGAGAGGAGAGAGAGAGAGGTTGATTAATCAACAGAGGAGCAACCCCCCCTTCCCCTCCTCCTCCTCTTCCCCTCTTCTTCTTTTTCTTTCCTGACGTGTATTTAGAAGCTCATTATGCTGTCCTGTTATAAGGCCCAATAAAGGCTAACAGACCTCGACAGCACTGGCAGTTTCAAGACTCAGCTAAGAGCCAGAGAATCTGTGCAGCAATAATCGCAGTAGTAAGATGTGTGTAGTGTCAGCTGCAGCTTTTAAGGTTGCTCTGTCGATCTATATGTCTATATCAGCGCAGAGACACTGTCAGATTACTTTTAAAACTGTTAGATGAGCAAGTCTAACCGGCTGTAATGGGAGAGATTAAAAATATATGTTCTTTTAAAATTTATGGGGCTCAGTTGGAAAATTGAAAGTATCAAATCCAAATGTTATTAATGGTTTATAACTGCTCGATGATGTGGACCACACTTACATTACTGTAAAGATGAGAGATGAATTCAATTTTAATATATAATGATATGTGACCCCATATAAAAATCACACACTGAATAATCAAACTCATGTCTTTCATAGTAACATAAAAAAAAAAAAAAATGCTCATAAGGTGGAAGAGTGACGCTAGAGAACAAATCATTACTATTTATCAACTTTCACTTTTGAAACTAGTACATCGTCACTTTGCAGTTTTGCTTAATAAGCTTAGACAAGACAATAGTGTTGCCTAGTGTGTGTATTTTCGGGAAAGTAAAAGTATTCAAACTTGCATCAGTTTAAATCCAGCACTTCACTGCTCGAAAAAATGAGTGTTGGGATGAAAAACGTGCTTCTTGGTGTGTCTTACCAGCTTGTGTGCAGTCTAGGTGGGCTCCTGCGCTGTGGGGGCGTAATGGGGCAGATTTGACGTAGCACCTGCACCAGCAGAGGTCATCGACTGTTAACATATCAAGAGGTCAAAGTTGAAAGGTTAATAGCTCCTCTGCTCGTGTGGGCGCTAGGCCAGTGGAGATGGTGTGGGAAAAAGGGTGATATCTGAACGACTGGTGAGGGAGGAGGGTGGGGGAACGAAACACACAACTGGGCGCATCAGTGTGAACAAAGGAAACTAGAATTTTCTTTCTTTTTTTTTTTCTTTTTCTTTTTAAACTTTGCCTCCTTACTTGTATAAATTTAAAGTCATTTAAAACTGCAGACCTGTACTGAACTCTCTCTTAAGGACAAACTGAGTCAGCAGCAATGAGACACAACAAGTTCACTCTGCATGCATTAACGTACCATTTAGTCTTGTGTGTCTGTTGGCCCGCACTCGGAGAAACGTCTGCAACAAACAGAAGAGCAACATCACAATGTGTCTTTTTTTTTTTTTTTTTGTCACGTTGCTTTGTTAAATTAACAACAGTTCGGTAGAAGTTAAGAGAATTTCAAAATGCGTCACTACATGTGTTCATTCTTTGTGATTTATAGGTTTAACACCATAGTAACCTTCACCATAGACCATAGAAGAAGACTTTAAAAAGGAAGTGATGGCTATTCTGACACCAAACATGTCTTTGTATGCTTTTCTTCTTTTCACACATTTTCTGTTTGTACTTTATTTACTCAATATTGTCACTCCCTCTCTTCTCTTATTTCTGCTCATCTGAATTGAGGGTGTCAAGAAATAAGAGTGTAGTATGTTGTACAGACTGTAAAGTGTTTTCATTTTTCATTTATTATATCCAAGTCTAAACTCCAGTGGAAATACATGCACGTTCATGACCATGTGCACTCCTTTGAAACCTGGACACTCATGTGAAAATCTCCTCCTGATAAATCTGACACTGATTTTCACCTGGTATCGGTCAGAGTGGGCGTCCTCAGCTGGTCGAGGGGGTGAGGTGGGAGAACCTCCTTCACGCTTTATATGCAGAGAGAGAGAGAGAGACTGGACAGAAAAAACAAGAAAGAAGAGAGAGGGTAAGAGTCAAAGGCAAGATGATGGTGGATGTTTTTTTTGTTTGTTTTTTTTTACTGAAATTCATGAGGATGTCACAGTTGTGTTTACCTTTGGGGTCCTTAAGAGGTGTTCGTGCTGAACCGAAGTGGCACTGTAGAGAAAAGAGGCAGATAATACAGAAGCATGTATGTTAAACAAGATTGGAAATAGACAGACACGCAACACATACACACATAAATCAACTACACTATCTTGTTATACAACATACAAACATAATATTATCTTTTAAATGTCATCTTGTAAATAACCTCTGCTTTTATCTTGTCTGAATTTGTATCTGAGACTGTGTATAACCTCATTTCACCCTTTCTCACTTTATGTTACTGTAACAGTTACACACACTCTCTTTCACACACACACACACACATACACACACACACACACACACACAGACACAAACACACACACACACACACACAGTGTCCCCGTGGGCCAAGTTCAATTTGAAACCATTACTGTCCACGGAGCGGTCGTTAAGCAGATTTGGAGTGTAATGTCTTTATTGGAGGAATCATTCTTCTGGTCTAAGCAGCAGGTAATGTGTGTGAGTGTGTGTGTGTGTGAGTTTGTGTGTGTGTGTGTGTGTGTGTGTGTGTGTGTGTGTGTGTGTGTGTGCACCTCTGGTCTTTCTGTGTATGTTTCAGACTGTGCGTGTGTGTGTGTGTGTGTGTGTGTGTGTGTGTGTGTGTGTTGTGTGTGTGTGTGTGTGTGTGTGTGTGTGTGTGTGTGTGTAGGCCTCAAAGCAGCCATTAGTGGGACATTATCCCCCGCTGAATGAGATGTTGCCTTGAGGCCGGAGGCTGTAATATGAAATATGTAGGGAACAATGAGGCAGCTTGTAAACACTGCACACAGGTGACAGAGAAGACTGTCAACATTAATTATCCTCTGAAAGCTGAAGAGAACAGAAAGTCTGGGATGCAAAACCAGAGGAAAATGACAGAGGGATAAATGGGAGAAGTGAAAAGTTGGAGGAAAAAAGACATTTGTGTATAAAAACCTTAATAAAGTAAAGGAAAATAAAGTGAACGGACTGAAAATAAGATTTTAGAGTGATCGTAGTGAAATCTGAGTGAGTGTGATACCTGATTTGCAGCTGGGCGAGTTTGGTTAACTCCTGCTCCATGTGTTCTTGCAGCTCTCCCGGTCGCAGAATGGCCTGGCAGACTGGACACATCGGCGCCTGAGTGTCGTAGAGACACTTCACTTTAACTGGATAGAGGAGGAATGAGAAGGTTAAAGGAAGTGTCAGAGGACCTGTGTCATGATTTTCATACCGTCTTGGTCTGTCAGGCTATGGGAGCGTCTTTGTAGTAAAGGCAGGCTATGTAGTAAAGAAAGCTGTGCCACAGAAAACACGATGAGAGATAGTGCTCAATGTGGGAATGGACAAAAACTTGCAGGTGTAGTTTTTCCCTTTTTTTTAACTTTCTTTTTGTATATTGCCTTCATTTTGGGTCATTTCTGAAGTATTTTTTACTGATGCATTGATGTGTAAGCTGCATTTCACTGTGGTTGAATGGAGCTGTTTTGAACAACGTCATATACATTATCTTACTGCTGGGTGGGTTAATATTTAACAATCCAGCACATGCTAATATCCCACTCAACATTTTGCATGTGGAATATTAATCAATAAAGTAACAAGTAAGAACAGTACAGCTGTCAGATGTATTATATTTGCCTCTGAAGTGTATTGGAAGTTTAAACTAGCATTAAATGGAAATACTCAAGTAAAGTAGAAACACCTGTGAAGACTTGAGTGAAATTACTTTCCACCACTGCAATTTGTTAACATACTGTAGATGCCCTGCAGTTGTGTACAGGTGTGTGTGTGTGTGTGTGTGTGTGTGTGTGTGTGTGTTCAGTAGACCTATCTGTACTATTGACAGACAGTGGGAGTGAGAGTAAAATAAGGTTACACACACACAAACACACAGACACACTGCTATGGCCCCCTGCTGTCAGTGTGTTGACATCATAGGCTGTCAATAGGAACATTACCCAGGAGGGCCACTCGGCCCATTGGGCCCCACTGATGGATTACTGCCATAAGCAGCCAGCTGGGAGCCTGAGGAGCTCTACTATATCAAGATTTTACCTAGTAGATGAGGTGATTTACTCCTGAAAGCCATCAATCACATGGAGAGAGCTAGTGGGCAAGATGCACCTAATTTCCCATCACCACACAGTCAAGGAAAAACAGATGACAGGGCTGGCAATCACAATTTAACACTTTTTAATATAGAGCATTACAAACAGGTTAGTATTTTTGACAGTTTCTGACGGCTCACTGTGGAGCATAGCGGACTGAACTTCCTTGAGCACCCTATTATCCAAACACTGGACTAACACTTTGCCCAGCTCCACTCCAAATGACCAGCGACATGACAAGCTTGTCTGTAGGTAAGTGCCGTCCCCTGACATCAGTTGAGCTATGAGCCCCATAATGAGAAACCAAATATGACAAAATGGCCTCTAAATAAAACATGGGGTGGAAAATAGAAAGCGGAGTCAGGTGTCCTTGGGAGAGTGACAGCTCTACTGGTTTCACCCCCCCACCCCCACCACCCTCCTGTCTCTCGCCTTTTTTGCATCCCCTCGCGGAAGCCTAAATGACTTTTCTCGACACGCATCGAGCGTTCCTGAGCTTTCTGCGCTCTGCCACCCGGAACATGCAGGCATCAGTAAACAATGAAATCTCTGGGCTGAAATTGAATTTATAACTACATTACCTGCACAGATAGCGTCTCTGAATGGCGCCGCGATAAGAGCGATGGGATTTGATTTTCAGGTGTTTTATTGGTCCACTTTTTGGATAAGCCCCCCTTGCTCTACAGCCTCATCCCCACCATTCACCTCTGCTCCACACAAACATCAGATTTAATGGATGTGGTTGCGTGCATGTTTGGATGTATGGATGAGTGTGTTGTGTTAGGTGTGTGTGAGTGTATGTGTGTGTTATGTGTGTGTTATGTGTGTGTGAGTGTGTGTGTGTGTGTGTGTGAATGTGAGTGTTTGTGTGTGTGTGTGTGTGTGTGTGTGTGTGTGTGTGTGTGTGTGTGTGTGTGTTAGTGTGAGTGTGAGTGTGAGTGTGTGTGTGTGTGAGTGTGTGTGTGTGTGTGTGTGTGGGTACATGCTTTTGCCGCGGCATGTCTCAGAGCTAGTGCTGCGATCTCGTAAGTGACAGTTGTTGGTTCATGACCACCTTTTTACACGTCTCCATCCCCCTGCTGCCCTCCGCCCCCGCCCACATAAACCCTGTCAGTATCAGTCAGCCTCAGCCCCTTTTCACCCTGGGGGGTCTCAGACACACAACAGGGGGCTGTAAAACCTGCCTGTGGGGCTTGTTAACTGTTCACTCACTACGGCAACTGGCTCGGATGGATTGGCCCTCTCTCACCGGGCTGTGCTGAGTTTGACTGGCCCATCTCCTAATGGATTCACTGTGTCTCTGTCTCCGATTGTTTCCTTTTTCTCTCTTTGTGTCTCGCCAGTTCAGGACCTCCTTTCCTGACTGTCTAGCCTTTTAGCCAGCTGCCTTTTGCGCTCTTCCCACTTGGGAGGATGTTTATATACGACGGCTATATTTAACTCTTGTTCCTATGAAACAAAATGCGTGGATCAGAATGGCACAGTTTGATTTTTACCTCTATTTTGTGTTGACTTCAAAATTGACTATGGACTATTTTGACAACTATTTTTCCATGATCCTTATATACAACTGGAAAACCTTTACATTTGGTCTGGCATGGACAATAAATCCATTTTTATACAGCTGTTGTCAGGAAAGAATTGGACCGATAAGCATACACAAACATGCCTGAATGTAATCACTATCTTATCTCCCCATAGATTTGAAGAGAACACACCCCTGGAGCGAGTAACCCATCAAGACACTGAGATATGTGTCTGCACCATCCCCACTATCAAGAGCATCATGACATTGTAAAGTTCATCTTTTGAAACAAAAAGAAATATATTGCCATGATGATTCTCCTCTTGTGTGATTGATGGTCAAATCCAGTTACTGTTGTTCTGCATCAAGACGCGGACTGTGACTGTCGCGGGTTCAGTACTCGCCAAAGAAACAGAGAGATCTGAATCCTGCTGACAAATCCTCAAAGCATCGAGTCCCCCTGAGGGCCTGGGTAATGGCCGATGCCAGCGCCCATATGACGGCTGCCAGTTCTGCTGATGCAGACGGAGCGGAGATGCCTAACGTGACCTTTAGTGAATGCCACATCACATCAGGCCTGGATGTCACCCGCTGACATTATGCTGGGGCATGAAAAGGCTGTTCTGCAGGGGAGACATGGTGACGAACGTCCCCCCGGTGACAGACCTGTGGACGTGGTATAATTCTGATTGACGTGAGGAGGATTGGACGGCTTTGAATGGCAGCGGACGTACAAGCAAGCATCCAGTGGAGGATGTGGAGCTCGGTTTGCATCGGCCTGGTCTGTTTTTTTCTGTGTTCGTTGGCGATAAAGTGCTGAGACAACTCACTCCAACTGGCATCATTATCCCAATCATCAAACAATTCTCTAAGCACATCAGAAATCCCTCTATAAAGCCATAACAAGCACAGACTCTATATAACCAGTAGGCATGTAGAGATTGGCGGGGGGAGTAAAGTTAACGCTTGGCGGCTAACACTGCAGTGGTGGGTTGTGTAGGCAGGTCCTTGGCACACTTTCAGAGGAGATGGAGGGCTATAAAAGCCATTGGCTCCTGCCACACCTGTACCCCACCCTATCCCGCGGCCTGCTTCCTATTTAAAAGCATCACATGCAGGATATTAGTCAGGGTTTTTCGCCGTCTGTGAGGTAGAGCTAACCTCTGAAGCAGAGGGGGGAGAGGGGAAAGTATGCAGGCCGCCGTTTGTTTTTTATTGGGGAAATAATGGCCTATTGAGAGGTTGGGTATTTAATGAGCAACATAATAGGCCCTGTAGTAACACATCTGCTATGAGCAGAGTCATTTCCTCAGCTTTCAAAGGCTGCTGCTCCAGCCTTTGAAACAGCAAGTCCAGTTGCCTTTGACTTAGTACTTCTAAATATCTGCTTTTTATTAATTGCAGAATTGCTACACCGGTAATATATAAAAGACAAATGTGCTGCTAGGCTGCATGTTCAATCCTAACCACATTCAACGGCCGATGAAGGTACACTTCCTCTCCTAGCCTGACCTCAAATCTCTCACTGTCCAATCTAATTCCAGCATCCTTCAAAAATATCCATCCCTACTCTGCAATCAATTGTGTTTAATGTATTAAAGACACTCACCACAACCACCACAACCTTTGGCCCGTGCACAAATCAATGCCTCGTTAGACCGCTAATGATCATTCATTGACTAATAAGATCTGTATCAACCTCTTGTAGAACATTGATTGGCCTTTGGCCTCTGCAGTGCTCTGTGTATTACATGGACAACAGGAGACGGCAGCTGCGAGTCCTGGGGAGTCAGATGATGAAAAAGCTCCTGGTGGGAATGGACAGGAATCCTAAACTCCAAATAGACTCATTCTGAAGCACCTCAGGCCAAAGCCCTTTTCTTCTGCCCTACAGATCAATGGACATAACCTCTCTGACCACAAGTCAATCAGTGCACAAACCCCCAATTCCTCTCCCACTCGCTCTTTCTCTCTCTCATCTTCTCCATTAGTCACTACAATTGTTCCATCAGGTGCGGGCGTGGCTCGGCATGTATGTGTCCAATCATCTCGTTGATGGAGAGTGGACTGGCTAGCTGTGCAACGGTGTCCCTGTGACCGTATTTTCCTTCTCAGGACCTGAGGGCAAAGATCGAACCCTGCCTCCGCTCCGCTTCTACCAATCAATCTGATCCTCATTGAGATGCATGGCTCAATGATCTTTGATAGTGACTTACAGATTACAGAGAGGGAATGGAAGTCAGGGGGAAAGTTAGGACTGTCCTTGGGTATTTGCGCCTATATGAGGCTACTTACAAGCCACGCCATGGGAAAACATCTTTTATAATTGTCCTGTTCTTTTTCTGCAAGTTTCTTGTCTGTGTTTCAATATGTGTACTTCCCGAGCGGATCCAAATAAACTCGCTATCAGCTCTTATCTCGCCTAACTTTGGAAAAATGGAAAATGATCTTTCCCAACATGAGGAAGAGGAAAAGAAAGGTAAGGAGAACATGAAGTACAAAGAGGTAAAACCGCACCTCTTTTATGCAAATAGTTGACAAAGATGACAAAACGGATGTGATTTTCTCTCTGTTTGGCTCTTCCTCAGGCGTTGTGAATGAGGACTAAGCTGTTTCCCATCAGTTTCTTTAGGAGTGAGTCTCTTTTAATTGGTTTTGGGTAAATTTTCCACAGGTTTGTTTTCAGGCCCATTGTGCCCACTTGACAGAATCTACCTTATTCTTGAAAAACTGATAAAGAATTTGAGGAAAAGTGGCTTAGGGGTTAAGAAGCCAGCTATTAACTGCAATGTCCTTGGTTTGAGTCTTAGCGGGGACTTTTGTTGCATCTCTTTCCCCTTCTCCCTCCCCTCATTTCTTGTCATGTGGTCTCTAATAAAAGCATGAAACTGCCCCACAAAAGTAAAACAAAATCAGGAAAGGCATCAATGAAACTCAACATTTATGATCCTCAATCCAAGACTTGAGACGTCATCGAGCTCATACTTGGAGCAGCAAAATGCCAATTCCAGCCTCTGACACCCGTTTGCCGACTGCTGTCTGTCAAAGTCAGAGCAGTCGCATTGGATCAAGAAGCCGCTGACAGCGGACACCGATATAGAGCTGTTCACCGGTGGCCTGTCACTCATTCCGCACTCACAAGCCAGACGGATGAAATATACGGAGATCCAACTCTGTCACAGTATATCGCTCTGTCACAACTTCAACCTGTCTCAGCAAACGTCAGGACAGCAATTCCCATATTCACTTTAAGTTCGACTAAAGTAAATTTTCACCAAGAGGGAGAGGAAGAATATGAGAACACTGTGATGGTTTTTTCTTCATTCAATTTTAGGGATGTAACGGTGTGGCTTCAATCTACCACACGTGGACTTATAAAACACCCTTGAACTAAAAAATATTGTCCAAGCTGAAGGGTGCTTCTGTTGCTGACTTTTTTTTCTGCAAAAGGTCGACATTTTGCAGACAGCAGCAACACCGTGCTTGTTGGCATTTTTAGCAGCAATGAAACAAATTGGCACAAAAAACCTCAAGTTAGTGAGTAACTCAGGAAAATGTGTAAACACGCTGTGAGGTATTTGTATTTTATGTCCTGGTGTGATTGCTGCAATATATTTTATTCTCTTTTTACTGTGTATGTGTGTGTTTTGAAGCAAACATGTATTATCCCATTAATTCAAATCTATATATCATTCCTGTCATGATCATCTCAGCTGCTGTATCTGTGTCTGTGTGTGTGTGTGTCTGTGTGTGCGTGTGTGTGTGTGTGTGTGTGTGTGTGTGTGTGTGTGTGTGTGTGAAAGAGAGAGAGAGAGTGAGAGAGACATAAAGAAACTAATAGACAGATCACAATCCCTCATTATAGTGTAATTAGATTGGCTCTAAAAATACAGATCACTATTACCTGGACCACTGATTAATACACATTAATACTTTCTCTGTCTGTCTCTCTCTCTCTCTCTCTCTCTCTCTTATTATTCCATTGTCTCCTCATCACACACACCCCACCCCCCACCCCCCCACCCCTTCTCTCAATTAGTGGTTAACAAGGAGAAAATGAGAGGATCGCTCTGTTGCTTGCATCAACTTTTCTTAATAGTCTTGGACAAACACTGTGTCACTGTGTGTGGAACTCACTCAAGAGTTTAATTACGCCAGGACTCAACAACAACTATTGAGCCTATAAAAGCAAGTTCTTCCCACATACTTGATCATTTGGCAGACATAAGCTTCCACAAAGAAAAACTCGCTTGAATACTGAAAAAAAATATATTTCCCAAAATACTTTTGAAATAATAACCACCAGAAAACACGTCTGTACTTATAGCATCCAGCAGGTGACTGTAGTGCCAACTCTGACACATTCAGCGTTATAGATACACGCACCATAGCTCCGGCTGAGGCTCCTTAACACATCACGGCACAATTTTTGGCAATTTAAAAAAAGCTAGACTCAGTCAGAGCGAATAAAGTGGACACATCCACCAGCAGACAATGATTTTTCAGCAAGGAGAAACTGTGGATTTACTATGTTCTTACTGCTGCTATCAGGTGCATGAGGGACGTTCTCAAGATCTAGATGAGGTTCCCAGATGGTGGTGAGAGTTTTAAGGTATAGTTATTGGCATAGTTGTAGTATGTAGCAAAAAAGGTACTCCGCTAAACTGAGCAGCAGAGAGAAGGAAAGACTTAAAAAAAAAATAGGACAAAGAGAGGAATGAAGAATGTTCTTTTCTTGTGTGTTGGAAAAGACACACTTCTTTTGATTTTTTTGTTTGTTTTTCAGCCTGTACACACTTCACTATGGGTTCACTATGTTCTGGGTGGGGGGGTGGGGGCAATCGTACTCAGGCATGGTACAAAGCAATCATACCAAACATGAAAAGGCCCTGTGAGAGAATATGAAGGAAAGACACAAGAGCAGAGACGAGAAACATCCAGAAGAAGAGCTTATAAAGAAAGGAGAGTTTTTCAGGTATCCAGTGCAGCAGCAGGAGGAGGAGGAGGGTTCATAAATGTAATGCAAATTTCCTCACATCTGTCTGCAACAAAGTCAGAAAATACTGACATGACGCTGTCCTGTACACAAAAGTTATAGATTATGACATAAAAATATCTGAAAATCTACCTGAGGGAGCAACACAGTTCACGTCAACCAAGCAACATATTCTATACCAGCAAAATGAATTAAGAAAGAAGCTCTTGCCGTTTTGATTCTGACAGACAGAGACAATATGATAAAATGTGTTTGCCAGAAAAACACACCACCACACCGAAAATACCAGAAAAGGCACGTTCTATCAGTTGCTGTTTTTGAGTAGTTAACATGTTTTAAAGTAGATTTTCCCTTTCAGGTGGTAATTTCAGGCAGCTGACATAACACACACTCAAACACACACACTGTCCTGTTCTTCCAAGGAAAACACACCCACCTGCTTTCCCCTCACACACCTGTCCCACATACACTTTGTGCGGCGCAGGTGAGCGGCGGAAACCTTAGCCATTAGGGAGCAGCAGTCAACAGGGAGAGAGAGCTGGTAGTACACTTCAAACAAAATCTAAATTGTTGGGTTCTCCCAGGATTTATGCCACATTTGTGACCAAAAAAAAAAAAAGAAAAAACAAAGCCCCACACTGGGCCTTGATCACGGTGTGAGCAGACCACCAGTCAGAACTTGTTGAAATTTTCGGACACCACGCCACAGCAACCCTCCTTTCAGCCTCATCAGCGGGCATTATTAGAGATAAGCCACATCACCCTCCCACCCATACTCCAGATAACATCTGATACTGTCAGAAACGCAGTGCTGACTGCTGCTGGTAGGAGAGGAACACAAACACCTGGCGCTGTGTGATACACCTGTGTTTGGGTTAGTCACACTTCCTAAAGGATGTTATTGTGTCTGCCTGGATGAGCAAACAATTACGGCAGATGACGATGGTTTTATCTTCAAATGGTGGAAAGATAGAGACGATTGAGCAGCTTATCTTCAGTGACCCACACACAAAGGGAAAGAGGACTCAGGATCTCAGAGGATTACTTATTTCCTTGTAAATAAACTATTGAAAAGTGGAGAAAACGTTTTAACACGTAACACGTAGAAAATTACTTGTTATATTTAGCAGACTTTTTCATTTTATTAGAGTATATAAACATTATGAACAGCACAATATAAACATTGGTTGCACTGCTGTTATACCGGATTCAATTTGACTTTGAACATGATGAAATTCTTTTACTGTAATTCTGCATTACGAATCTGATTTGCGAGTGTGTTCCCTAACTGTTGAACTCTATTGTAGTTTAAGCATTAAACTGCGAGGAAATGTCAGCAGTAAATCATTCTTTTATAGTTGTTGTTTTCTTTTGAGGATAAAATAAATCCCTGTGTGCTGTGTCTGGTATCCCAGCACCAGAGAGACTCCTCTCTCCTGACCCGGAGCCTTGTTGAGAAAAAGACATATTGAGCTTTAATGTAACACTCTAAGTGGACTGCTGACCTTCTACAACAGACTGTAAATTTGCTTTTGCTGCTAGTTTTATTGTGTATGAGTGTGTGGTGGTGTGTGTGTGTGTGTGTGTGTGTTTGTGTGGGAAGTGAAATTAAGAGTGTGAATATGCACACATTGTAATGGCTTGTGTGTGAGAAAGAGTGTAAACGTGTTTGTGTGTGTGTGTGTGTGTGTGTGTGTGTGTGTGTGTGTGTGTGTGTGTGTGTGTGTGTGCGCGTGCTCATGTATATATCATTTACACACACTGCTGTGTAGCCCTGGTGAGCGCAGCGCAGTGTGAGCCCACATCGATACGCCCCTCCGATCCCCCCTGTCAGCAAACACAGGAGACACAGGAGAACAAAGAGGCCTGTGGCAGCGCCAGCGGGTATAGATCTTCTCCCCTGTGTTCTCACTCAGCAGGGTCACACAGGAGCCGCTCACAGTTCAATCCCCTCTACTTGACTGATCAGGGGCTTTGTGCCGCTGCTAATGAGAATGGACCCTCTCCAGTCTGCAGGACCCGGAACCAGCCCACCCAGAGCAAAGGAGTCCAAGAGTCCAGCTCAGATACATCCAGCTATTTCAAAATGGAATTCAGGTTAAAAGTAATTAAAAATCATAACTGCTCAAAGATTTTAAAGTCAAAGGTTACAGAATAGGGAGAGACAGAGTCAGTGTTTGTGATACAGATTTTTAAAGGGTTAAGTTAGTTTTTGGCAGAATGGAAATGTATTTGACAAGAGTATTTTTATACTCATTAAAGTTTCCATGAAAACCCAGATATGCATGAATATGTATACAATAATGTGTATTTCTGATTAGTGTAAGAAAAATGAGAATCCGCATTAGAAATCAGTCTGACCTTGCTTTTGAATGTTACACTAACACTTGTGTCCTCCATAACAGAACTGAACCTGCTGCACCCAGTGACACTTTGATCTTCTACAATGAATCGCTGTTTTCACATTAAGCCATTTTTTAAAGACCGAAGAAATGTGCCTTGGTGATTACATCTGTTTCAAACGTTTCTTGATATTCTCAACACAGGTAAAACTGTACTTGAAACTTGATCCCAGTGGACAATTTTTCAACTTGCTCTGTGCTGGATTATCATGGAGGGTTGGTTTTCTACAGTGTTATACGAGGTAAAGCGACTGTACAACTTTTCTCACGTGAAACTCAGCTACAGTAGCATCGCCACTTGATGTGCTATAATGGTGTCATTTGCATTGAAACAATCCACAGCATGTATCCCATAATCATTCAGTGATTGATTTGTAATTGCACTAATAGGGTCACGACCGAGACAATAGGATGTGTAAAGCAGAGTCCCTGCTCTTACTCAGCCTCACAGACTCACAGCGAGGCCTGCCGAGCTCTGCCTGTGTGGTCTATGGGGACAATTAGCACAATCTCCATACTAATGGTAGTCAGTAATGGACACTGCTGAGCGTGCCAGTCACTGTGTGTGTGTGTTTGTGTGTGTGTGTGTGTGTGTGTGTGTGTGTGTGTGTTTGTGTGTGTGTGTGTGTGTGTGTGTTTGCATATGCATGTGTGTGAGGGAATGTTTGCATACGCGCATATCCTTCAGTGTAAGTGCCTTCCTGTGTGTAGTTGAGAGTCTGCCTGCCCTCTGGTGTGTGTGTGTGTCTGTGTGTGTGTGTGTGTGTGTGTGTGTGTGTGGGTACACACTGACTTCCTGTGTTTATGTGTGTGTGTGTGTGTGTGTGCCTACCACTGTGAGTGCGTCAGTAGCCAGTAGCCCGTATTTCACTGAGGTGAACCCCCCCACCACCACCGCAGCCACCACCACCCCACCCCTCCACCCACTTTGCTTGCGGCTCTAACCCTGATCCACGGCCACTCATTAGCACCATAATAAAGAGTTGAGACGACACGTAAAAGGTTATATACTGCTGGACTGCTGTTTTCCTACCAATTATCAGGCGTGTGATTTATGGCCCAGACCCAATGCTATTCTCTGAGGAGAATTGGGGGAGTGTTTACACCCCTACACAGCGGGGTGAGAGGTCAATCCTGGCAAACTTTGACCTTTAAGGCAGGAGTGCACTGGCGCTGATGGGAGTTTGGCGAACAGCTAAGCAGCACTGGGTGTGACTTAATCAATCAGAGGGTCTTTAGGATGCATGTGTAAGTAATCTGTGTTTGAACTGTCACATGGACGTGGTTATATAACCCAACAAATATTAACTTTCTCTCTAAGGCTGTGTCCCTGCCTGCTTTGTAGTGCACTATATTTAGACTCCACCGTCCTGAGTGTCTGATTTCTGAGAGTGACATTTATGGGCCCTAAAATATTCCCACAGTGAAATGAAAAAAGAAAAGTCCATAGCATGTACACTTGAGTGTCTCTTATACGAAACACCATGACACTTTGCAGCTCCCTACAGATGTCTTACTTTTATTCAAACTTTTTAAAAAAAAAATTTGCACATTATCTTTGGCTGAAAATCCTGCTTGTAAAGCTGCTGAATGATGTCGGGACGTCATGTTTTTGTGAGTGGAAGCTATCATGCCTGGTACGTCTTTGACGTATTGGCTTTTGTCAAGCTTCTCCACAGCTGGGAGACTTGCAACAAGCACAAGTGACATGCCGTAATGAGGTCTGTGTGTGACACTAGGCAAACACACATATACAACACACAAACACACGCACACACACTGTAAATGTTATATGTTTTATATATATATATGTGTGTGTGTGTGTGTGTGTGTGTACATTATATGTGTGTGTGTAGGTTTTAGGCTGCCATCCAGGCGTGCAGGGTTGGTGTGGTCTTGCTGTCTGTCTCCTCAGCTCCTCAGCAGCATGTGTTTAACCCCAGCATTTGGCCTTTGTGCCCTCTCTATCTGCCTGACTGATTTGTTAGGCTCCGGGGAAAGGATGGAGGATGTGTGTGTGTGTATGTGTGTGTGTGTGTGTGTGTGTGTGTGTGTGTGTGTGTGTGTGTGTGTGTGTGTGTGCCACTTCTTACGCATATGCGATTCAATCTACAGAAAAACCCCCTCTGCCTTTACCCGAAGCCTTTCCTACACACACACACGTGCGCGTGTGCATGCACACACACACAAATACACACACAAACCACGTCTTTGATGTGAGATCAGAGGCAGCCGAGATGCAGGTCGATCAGGTGCACAGACAGAAAAGTAGAACGAGGGAAAAACGGAGAGCCGGGAAGAAGGAAAGATGGCCTCTGTTAAAACAAGGCTGTTGTTTTAACGACCCCTGGGCCCTGCAACTCATTATGACCCCTCTCTCTCTCTCTCGCTCTCTCTCTTTCTCTGTCTCTGTGTTTCTTTCTTTCTTTCTCTGTGTCTTTCTGTCAACTCGAGCCTCCCTCTCTCTACACTGAGGCAGTGTTGTTCGTGTGGGCCGATCACAGTAGGACATGGAGCAGATACAAGATGTGAGATGTGTTATGACTCATGTTTCACCAGAACATTCTGTTGACCGTCTAACAGGTGCTGATGGTCACTGCAATAAGACCCCCACACACACACACATACACGCACACAGATTTCCCCCTGCTACTGTAAAAGCCTAGTGCCAGACTTATAGAAATCCTGTCTCCGACAAGCCGTGTGGTCCACAGCCTGACACAGCCTGAAAGTTCTGAAGATGCCTGCATGGGAGCTGTGACACACACACACACACACACACACACACACACACACACACACACACACAGAGGTACACACACTGCACTCCTCATGTATTTGCAAATGTATAAACACATATAAGACCACACAGACAACACATAAATCAAAAATACATGAGGAAAAACCTTCCACATTCCCTCTCTCTAGTCCTTATAAGATGAAGGGAAGGAGGTAAAAAGCCGAGGAGAGTTTTCCCTCCTGCCAGGATGAAAGCCTCTTTTACTTGGGAGAACATTAGGAGAACAAACTACCATCACACCAGGAGGGGGAACAGTCAACCGCGGCGTGCTCTCACATCAAACACAACCACCATTAATATTGTAATGCTTCCTCTCTGAGTGTTTGAAATCAAGACAGCCAGTGTGGTCATTCGGAGAGCTGGTTGCGGATGTCACTTTATTAGGGACGATACGGCTTTGAAATGACACTGAACAACACTGTGGCTGCAGTGTGTGTTCAAGCTGGAGTCCATGATTTGTAGGAACCAGATTCATGTATCTTGACTTTCACTTTTTTTTTTCTTTCTTTTCAGTCTGTTTTAAAATGACTAAAAACTGTAATTTTTTCCTTCTTTACATCTGCCTGCCAACATTTCCCAGTTGTGTTGTTCATGTTTCTGCCCTCTTATTGCCTCTTTATTTCAGATTTCTTTCTAAAGTCTCCAACAACAAAACAAAACAAAGAAAAACAGCATGAAAAAACTAGGCATAAGAATATGGTGAGTGTGACTGTTGATGCACGGACTGCACATGCAAGTCCACGTGATAAGGAGTATACACCCTGGGAATAATAGTGGGCAGCAGATACTATATGTGTATGCATGAGCATCGAGTGGTTGCTATTGATCTCCTGTGGTCTGCCAGCGGGATGTAAACACTGTGTCTTTCAACAGGAAGCGCCACTCAATACGAGCAGCCGTCAACTGCTTCACAGAAAACACAGCGCACAGACGCTTATCAAATCAGCACACACAGCTAGAATATGTGACCTGTGTGTGTGTGTGTGTGTGTGTGTGTGTGTGTGTGTGTATGTGTGTTAGTGTGTGTGTGTGTGTGTGTGTGTGTGTGTGACAGAGACATACCATATAAACTTATATGCACGATTAAGTGTATGTAAAAGATGCACAAACATGCATCGGCGTTGGGTGAAAGCTGTGTAACGGAAATAATTTTGATGATTTTCATGATTTAATAACTGAATGACCACAAGCTACTCTGTGGGGTCATTCTGCAACATTTGGCCCAATGAATAAGCAATTAGAAGAGGTTCAAAACTGTTTCGGCGGTCCGGCTAAAAACAACACTGCTTTCGTTCATTCCTCAAAACTGGACAGTTTGGAGATATGAGGTTTTCACCTGACAGCAGTAATATACTAAAAATCAAAGTCACATCTATCTAAACATATACTCACAGGAATACTACCGCCTTCAAACACACACACACACACACACACACACACACACACACACACACACACACACACACACACACACACACACACACACAGAGCATGTGAGCTGTGTCTGGAACAAGCAGAAACCCATCAAACTTCACTGCAGAGATAATCCATGTGCCAAATCTAAGATGAATCTATGTAATATTGATTCTGTCCGGGCGCTGCACTAGTCCGCTAACAACCCATGAATAACCGACCGTGGAGGACACTTACACACTGAGCGCATCTGGCAGAGAATCCCTAAGTGTGTGTTACGCTTAAATGTTTGCCCTCTATTAACTTCCTGCAGGATTTCTTTTCACTCAGGTGAAGATTTGGGGAGTCTCTCAGTGCCTTCTCATCCCAGGAACAGAAGTCCTTGATGCTCTGTGTCTGATTCAAAGGCCTGATGCACAGACTTTGCTCTGGTGAGGAGTTTTGTCCATGTTTAACAACTGTGGTCAGATTCAATACTTGCTGAGTAGATATTGTATTTAAGCTCATACAAATAAGTAATACTCAGTAATTGTGCATGTTAAGTATATTGTGCAATATGATGTTTGGAAAGGTAATGTTTTGAAATAAATTCTAATAAAACATCTCAGAGTGACAAGTATGAAAAAAAAAGCCTTGTACACATGAATCTGTTTATAATGGTCCAAACTGAGTCTAATGAAAAGTTGCAACAAGTTTTGTGTCGTTTGTTTTGCATCCAATGCATGAGATAAGTTCCTTTCCCGTTAATTCTGATGTGCTTCACATATCACAACAAATGCCATTCTTGCGACCACCCATGCATGAGCACACAAGGGAGGCACGAGAGGCGTAAGTTTATATGGGGCCAAAAAACAAAATCATGAAAAGCTGCCACCATTGGCGATCCGTGTGGGAGAAGTGCTTTGAAATTGCTGTTGTCAAAAAGTCTGTAGGACAGATTTGTCATTTGAATAAGGAAAAAGAAAGAAGTGACATGATGATCTGATATACTGATCTGTCCTTTATGTTTTTTTGTTTGTCGATCAACGATTTTCATTTTTCTGACAGCTACATCCAGGAGTTCGAGTCCTAGTTGCAAGTATCAGAACACAGGGGCTCTCAAACATCTGCCTCCAGTTATCACAGCTCTCACTCACCACAGTAAGATACAAACACACACACACACACACACACACACGCACGCACACCACTCTGTCAGCGTCTGGCCGTGGTGTGTTTTGCCACTCCACTCCTCCGGTTTCCCAACTTGTGTTTCTGGTAAAGGGCCATTTTAGTTCCAGCTCAGGCCTGCGGCGGAAAGCATCTCCCCGAGGAAAATAAGCATGACTCGCTCCAGTGAAGACATCTGCCCTTTGAAAGCGAGCGTGGCTGTTTGAACAGCTGTCAGAGCACACCGTGCGTCTCAGACCTTCCCTGATAAAACAGAAGCAAGTCTGGGAGGGAAAATCGACAGAAGAAAGACGCTAAATGGACGGAAGGTGACGTCCACTGGCAAAGGCACACGAGGCAGATGGGAAGAGGCGCCCCTACCCGCTCGTTGTGTAGACTGCTTAGAAGCTAAGAGAGGATCTACAGCACTTGATCGTCTGTGATCAGAACTGGAGAATATGGTAAAAAAAATATATATATATTCCTGTTGGGCAATCTGTGCCACATTAACACACTCTTGATCCAACAGTGTGTGCCACTGTGTACAAGCTGACATTCCTACACATCCTTCTGTAGTCAGCACTAGAAAGAAGTGCAAATCTCCGAGACAAGTCATCAGTTACAGAACTGAAGAAAATGAATGTTGTCTCAATGTGTTTTCTACAAAACTTTTTATTTTTATTCAGAGGACAGCTGGCACAAGCGTCATCGGAAAGCCGCACAGACAGTAACTAATGAAGAAAACTTAAAAAGTATGAAAGTAGGATTTTATGGTCTAGTTTGTGGTTGAGTGAGTGTGTGTGTTGCCATCGCCGCTGCAGTATGCGAGCAGTAGACGAGCAGTAGACGCTCTCACACCCCAAGAAGATTTCAAGCTTAAGACTTTTGGTCCTGAAGTGACTGTCTGTTACCCAGTCAAGAGGAACAAGTGTATGTCAGACTTAGAAAAGTGCTGGGAGCTCAATTGCATTAAAGCTCTTAGTTTGCCTGAGCTCCAATCTAATTGGATAAAGCTGGAAAAGCAGCTTCCAATGTGTTCGAATCCATTTCCCCCCCCCCATTTTTTATTTTTTTTGGGTGGTGGTGGTGGTGGTGGTTGGGGGGGGGGGGTAGATGTTCCCCATGTTCTGTTCCATCTCGTCTTTTGTCCTTGTCAACATTCCCCAAATGAGATTCCCAAAATCAGGAGGTGAGGGGTGCACGCACGCACGAGTGCACAGAGCAAACATTGTCAGACAGACACACCTCTCACACCAGCATGCTGGCTGGCATCTCTTCCTTTCCCGTCCTTATTAAAATTCCGTATTGAGATTCCTTCCTGCCACTCCGCCTCCCTGGCCCTGTCACTCAGCCACCAACCGGCGACAAAATCAGGAAGTTTCAACAAAGACACACACATATGCACAGAAGCACACACGGCACACAATCCAAACTTTTCTTAAGACATCTCGTCCCTGCTCCCGCCCTTTATGTGTGGGATGAAAGTTTTCTTTAGGTGATATGTATGAGAGCGTGCATCAGCGTCTCCCTCTCCTGCCTTCGCCTCTCTCCATCTCTGCCCCCCCCTTCTCATTGTCATTATTTTCGATGGTGTCCCCCTCTGATCTGCCGAGCCGTTGGGTGCTCTCTCTCCTCTCTCTCTCTCTCTCTGTCTTTGTCTGGTCCCTTTCATCTGTCAGGCGCTCCCCTTGGCGGCCGCCACTGAGGGGGTTTGATTTCCCATCATGCCTAGCATTGCCTCCCTGACTCCGGCTCCCTCTCTCCCTCCCCTCTCCTCCCCCTCTGAGGCGAGTGTTGTGCCCCCGCGTCGTTGGGCAATTATCCCCGGGAGTAATGAGGAGCGTCTCTCCCTCCACGGCAAGCTGACTGACACCTCTCCCACTCATTTGTCAACAAATCAGACGGCTGGTGTGGGCGGCCATATTGAGCTGAGGGTTGTCGTTGGGAAGCTCAGGCTGAGACGCATCGCCACGTCTCTCTCTCTCTCTCCCTCTCTCTTTTTCTCTATCCTCCTCCATCCTTTCCTCTATCTCTGCCACCTCGTTATCTCTGACAGGGTGTCATTCGTTCCAACTCTTAACTCCTCCTATGTCAACCCTCCATACGCTCCCATGTATTTGTGTTCCTCAGCCGCCAAGAAAAGTCTCACTTCCAATAGGCCTAATGGTCATATGTGGCTAATGATCACTAAGCTGTATAAGTGACACTGTTCAATTTATTTGTGTCAAAGTCAGTCGCAGCCAGTCGCTGTAAACACTTTGCCCAACTAGACGAAAAAGACTAGAGTGCAAAAGGGAAAATATTTTCAGATACGTCTTTCCTTATAAAGGCTCCTTTCAATTTGTCACCTTTAGTCGACGCAGATGTAGAGGATATGTAAATCTCATCTGCCTTGTCATGTCAGTGTGAGCAGGGTCTTGATGTGCTCAATTAAACGCTGCATATTTCACAGCATACTTTAAAGATGTGAGATGAGTGACTTTGTGTGAGCTTTAGACACAGATGCGGATGGGTACCAAGACATGCATGTGCACGTGTGTGGTTTCTGTAAGTCGAGCGAGTACTCACTGTGCTCTTTGCGCTCCTCCGGGCTCGATGAAGCCTCTCCGTCAGACATCAGGCCAGACATGGAGAACAGCTTCCTCCCTGAGTCCTCCCCGGTTTTGAGGGAGCCTCCCGAGGAGCCGAAGTCAAACTCCTTCCCCTCCACCTCCGGGAAGCAGCTTTTCAGCCTCTTGGCAGGGGTAAAAGCCGACTGGTAACCCCCTGACTCCCTCTCCTCTGGCGGGGAGGCGAAAGGTCGGAAGGCGCCCACCCCGCTGTGGTTGAGCATACCAAGGGTGGAGCAGTCCAGGTTCGGTGGGGTGAATTGGGGGTGCAGGTGGAGCAGGGAGGCTGGGAAGTCTCGGGAGGGAAAGGTGCCTGACATGGGGCCCTGTCGCTGATACATGGAGGTGAATGTGTAGGAGGCTGAGGGGAAGGGAAGGTGGAGGTCCTTCTCTACAGAAGCAGGGACACCGAAGGGCCTGGGCGCCTGGCAGGGGACGGAGGCGTCTCGGCCGGCCTCGGCAGTGGTGGCGAGGACCATCAGGGCAGGGGAGGCCAGTGGAGCTGGCAGGTAGGAGGGGCTGTCCATCTTGAAGGGGCGGTGAAGGTCCATTCACCTCCCTGTTAGTGGTCCTGAGGAGAGGGAGAGGGAGAGGACAGAGTTGAGGTGGAGCGTAAAGGCTGAGCTACATCAGGACATGAAAGGGAAAAACTTGTTTCAAAGGGTGACAAACAAAAAGTAACTATTTTCCTTTCACCTTCACTGGATTGTAACAGGCTTATTAATTTGAGCTATCTTATGAAGAAATAAGTTTGATTTAGGCTGAAATCGAATATTATTTAAATTTTGTAAAGTCAAAAATGAAATTGTTTTATGATCCCTAAGCCAAAATTCTTCATCTCTTCATTTTATGAAACACACCCAGTTGCAACTCAGGAGGCATTTTTACAATTACAGTTTTGGACTAATTTCATTTCATTTAAAAAGGGTTGGAGGAGGCCTACTGTGCCTGTAAATAATTACAACGGAATAAATTGCCAATAAAACACACATGTAGGCGAAGCCTGCACAAGATAAATTTAATAGTGAGGTATAAGCAATTATTTGGGAAAATCCTCTAAATACTTTCGGAAAAAGTAGGATTTGTCTTGTTTTTTTTCTCTGTAAAGAATTAATTATCTCAGTAAATCAATAAATTGTAAATGGTGCTGATTGTGGCCAATAAAATAAACTCATTGGTGGGTCTTTTTAAGTAGAATAACGGTCTCGGGAATAAAAGTTTCTTAACATTTCTGCCCTTAAAATGTAAAACAACAATCTATAAAAAACGCAGCCTAAAAGGATTAAACGAAGGTAGTTTTTTAAATGACAAGCTAAAAGTTGAACAATGATAAATTCCAATCGAAAAAAGACCCCGGCTTCATCTAATTTGCGATTTCACTGTTTCTTAAACTGAAATTTAATAAAGATCCACTTGGCATTAATCCTGAAAAAGAGGCCTGAATATGAAAGTGATGTTCCCGTCCATTGATTCACTTTTTTTTTAACTTGCATCAGTCTTTTTCTGGTTTATGAACCAAAACATCTGCTCTTGTAATTAACCAGGATGAGATAAGAAGTTGTGCAATCGACTGTTTTTTTTTTTCTCAACAAATTAAAAACAAAACAGCCTATACTTTGCGATTCAGTGACAATACACAGATACCATGACACACATCTAATAGCGCAGAGGAGGTCGATATTTGACCCTTCAATTCGTGAAGAAATAACATTTTCTCAAAAGTCTTCACGCGCGTCTCAAAAGCGTCCGCAGCTCTCCAGCCACGGCGAACAAGTTCCCTCACCTCAGAGAAAAAAAAAAAAACACCACAAAGCCTCACACCCGACAGAGCACATGGCAATCACACAAGCAATTAAACCAATTAAAACAAATGAAGCTGTGATCACTTGTGTTATCACGCAGCATCAGCCGCCACTTACCGTGATGAAGTACTCAGAGCGGGATTTATTTCGCCGTTAAGCAACTCTCTCTTGCTCTCTCCCTCTCTCTCTCTCTCCCACACTGTCTCTCACTCTCCCTCTCTTTCAACTTATAATTTCAAGGACGCGGCACTTTCTCTTGGTGGCGCAGGAAAAGAGAGAAAAGGTGAAAAAAAAAAAGAGAGAGAGAGAGAAAGAGAGAAAAGGACGTGCAGCTGCTGTGCGGGCAGCGTCGGCTTCCCCCAGTCCTCCTCCTCCAGATGTGGCGAGTGTTGAGGAGTTGAGGTCTGTGTAGTTGAGAGAGGTGTAGTCGCTGTGTTTTTGTGGGAAGGATCAGGGCATCAGTGAGTGGACTAGCTGCGGGTCGGTCTGCCTCTGTTGGTCTCCTTCATGCGCTCCGTGTGACAGCCCCCCCCCCCCCCTCCCCGCTCCCTTCCCCTCCCCACCCCCTTCTTCCCCTGCCCTCTTTCTCTGTTGCCCCCCCCCCCCGCCTGCTCTCGCCCCCTGAGACGCACTGCCTGCGATGGACACATTCAATTTCTTGCCCTCGGTAAAGAGTGAAATTGAGTCAAAAGAAAAATGCAGTATTTTTGCAGAAGGAAAAAAAAAGTCTAGAAATGCTTGTGGCATATAGCCTATAGGTGCCAGATCATATAACTGGGAATACAGAATCAAAATCTGGATTTCTGATTTTTTTTTAAAAAAACCTGTACATCCTCTATTACAATCATTGTCTTATTGCTTTGTAATAATAACGTTAACAAGGATCACACCTGTAAATACCTTCAGATTTGGAGGACCCCCTCATGTCAGAGGTGTGAAAGGACACACATACTCCACATGAAGACTTTTCACCATTAAAGCCTGAATTCAGTGCATTAGTTAAACAAGTTAAGCCACTCAAGTCATCACTTTTTGAGTATGTGTGTTGGTGTCACTGCTTTGTTACTGTGAATGGCAGGTGATGGAGTCATCCTCTCCTCCGTGGCTCACTGAGCCTACAGTTCCCAGCATGTGTGACTGACACTTGAGAACATTCCCTTTTGATGAGACACAATGCAAACCAATGGTATTATTTGTCACAGATAATCTGCTTTCAACTTCAACACATTACACACAGCGTAATATCTACATTATTCATATCTGATTTCCAGCACATTGTCAGAAAGCACAGCTCAGAGCGCCACAAATCAGCCCAAATCACTCTTAATTTGTTTTTATCGGTATTGGTATTGCTTAAAGACTTTTTGAAATAATGTAATTGAAATAATTCCTTATTCCCCGGAGCCAATCCAGAGGCTTTACACTGCTAATCTAATGTGACACGCAATTTCCGTCTCTCAGACGATTGCTTCCCCTCAGGTCCCTGTCTTTAATGAACAGCCATTTGGCTGTGAGCCTGTGTGCGTGCATGTGTGTGTGTGAGTGTGTGTGAATGTGTGTGTGTGTAATCAGAGAGCGAGAGAGAGAGAGAGTCCTGAGATAGGAAATGAGTGAATGGGGAATATCACAGCCAAGAAGAAGACATACAGAGGAGGCTTGCGGGGAGCCGTAGCTGGAAATCAGTGGGTGCTAACTGAGCCTGAAAACACACTGGATAATTGGGATATAAAAATAAATATTGACTCTCATGTCTATATTACCTAAGTCTGAAGAGAGCCATGATTTAGCCTGGACAGTTCATCTGTCCCTCACATCCTTTAGGTGTTCCCTGAGACGGAGCCCCCCCATGTGCGCTGCTTCCTCTCACTCTGAAAGACAGCAGTTGGTGAAGAGGTAGAGGGCCAGACAGCAGATGCAGACCTTTAAATGGACACATAAACCAGAGTCCAGACTGACTCTCTAACAGTGTTGCCCTCAGACCAATATGGAAGCATGTAACACATGTCTTCTCTGTGCCAAGGCAAGGTCATTACTCCACTTAGGGAGCACCCTCTCCCTCACACATTGTTTTGAGGTTAGGCAACCAATTGCCACTACACACACACACACACACACACACACACACACATACACACATACACAAACACACACACACACACACACACACATACACACATACACAAACACACACATACAAAAACACACACACAAATACACAAACACACACACACATATACACACACACACATACACGCACACACACACACACACACACACACACACAAACACACACACAGGTCAGGGTTAGACAAAACTGAACTGAGATTCCCAAATCAAATCTGCTCAGGGGAAGGATGATGTTTGTTTCATTACACATCAATAATCAAAGGTCATCTTCAGGTTGTCAGATCTTTTAGGAAACTTTTAATCTATTCTTTTAGCAGGAAATGCCAAAAATATCCTAATTTGCTTGCTGATCAGTGAACACACTCACTGCAAGTGGCTCAATTGACATTATGATTATTATTTCTACCCTGTTCCTCCAATTTGCCCCATGTGCAAGTGGCTGTGGGTGGTGTATAGTGGATGATGGGTGTGTGTCCTGCAGGCCCAGTGAAGTGTTAATGATGTGCCCGCTGCCTCAGCCAGGTTATGGCACAGGGGCCGTTAGCCGCCCAGGGTAAACTGCATGGCTCCTAGAATAAATTGCCACCCGGAGCCACGCAGGCTGGTCAGCCAGCCAATTACAGGCCTGCTCGCTCAGCTGAGGATGATGGGATGTGATGTTAATTGTATGTGTTCATTTTCTGGCAGGAGGTGAGTCACTTGGCTGTCTTCTTGACTGTCATACACACAAGCATTCACGCACAGAGCATAACATCTTAATGCATTCGGTTTATGCTCTGATTTGGTCTCTTTTCGTGTCTTTGTTGGTTCTGCGAGCTGCACAACTCCATGTCTGGTGTCTCTAAGATTGTTTGTTTTTTGACATTAAATAGAGTTTGGAATCATTTTCAAGCAAATTTAATAACATTTAAAATTTAGAGCTTAGTTTCCGTGGTGTGTAATTCCCGACAAATAAGAGATGAGTCGAGGCAAATTAAATCAACATGATGAGAGTTCTCCACTTCTTTTATTACGATGCCAGAGGTCATCGGTGGAGTCTTTTAACCTTCTGTATGTGTAATTAGAGTGTTGAACAGTAAATAGTCTTGCCTTTATTTTGTTCTCTTCCCCTGTATTCCCAGATCTTGTTGTTTTGGGGAGAGCAAGCAGTAAACTAAGTTACTGCTGTAATCATTTCCACAGACCAATTAGCGATAATTACCTTTTGCTGTGAGACTCACAATCTCCAGTTACTGTAGATTGCCTTCAAAATGCAGACAATCACCTAATCAAAAGCAAAAGAATATAAAAACAGACAAAAATGAAAATTGTTTTTTGAAATGATTGCACCTGCTGGTAAAGCTAAAGAGAGATGTGTCCGATTCCGCAGTTGAAACAACAAGTGTGCAGGACGACGGAGTGGCCCAGCAGGATCCTCGCAGTGGCAGTAACAGTGGTGAAGATAAAGAGTGCTCAGTTCTCTGGAGTCAGTTGGGTAGTAGTTGCAAGGCGGAGTGCTACACTCTCCTCAGTATATCAACATAGAGACTGTCTGGTAGCAGTGCTATGGAGAGAGAGGTTAGCTACTATATTAACATAGGGAGAGACAGCGCCAGAGCAGAGCAGTCTGCCAAAGACTGAGCAGTGGAAGTGAGACAGAGAGAGAGGCCATCGACCAGACAGCTACAAGATGGAGTGGAAGGGAACGTGTGAGAGATGAGCTGTCGAACATGTGACAATGTGTGTGTGTGTGTGTGTGTGTGCGTGTGAGTGAAGGTGGAAGTATTTGTATGTGTGTATGTGTGTGTGTGTGTGTGTGTGTGTGTGTGTGTGTGTGTGTGTGTGTGTGTGTGTGTGAAAGCTCCCCAAAGCAGCCAGTGAGCGTGAATGTGAGGAGGAATACAGAGAGGTGCATTATGGTCTCAATCATTGATCGCTTCCTCCCAAGAGGGCTGGTGACTGCCCCCCACCACACACACACGCACACATGCACGCACACACACACACACACACACACACACACACACACACACCAGCATCCTGTATGTTTGCACATTCTCCGCACACCCCATGTCGGCGGGCCAATACAGTTTGCATGTACTCAACTTTGTTTCTACACTGCTGAAGTTACTGGTAGTACTAGAAGTACTTTTATGAGAACACTGTGGATTTAAGTGGTTTTACAAGAGGCAAAATATTTAATAGGGAAAGAGAATAAGCAATGCAGAGTGTGTGACTTCAGGGAACATACTGTCCAATTACATTAGCTCTTTTACAATACTTTCTGACTCCTGTCTGTGGCACTCAGCTCCAAACCCATTTGTTCCTCCTTAAGACATAAATCTGGGTCACAAGTGGGTCACAAATGTGTAGTTTCAAATTTTAAAAAGGTTAAGACATTCCCTTATACAGCAAAGCACTGATGATGGCGATGGTGAATAACTGCTTCGTTTTCTATGGGATGCATGAAAATCACCTCACAAGGCATTGTGGGATACCAGACGACGCAGGTCTAGTTTCTACAATCCATCTTTTATATGACCCTTGCTTCAAATATCACAGGTGCAAATATAAAACACATTGTTTGTTACTCTTATGAGCACTGACATGCCCACAATGCTGAGCAAGAACTAGCGGAGGAGATGCTGCACGATTTGTTCACAGTTACACAAATAGGTGTAAAAATAGGTGTTGGTGACAATTTTCAGCCGCGTATTAATACACACCTGATGTGCTAAAATGAATATTTACAGTAGCGGTGCAGTGTATGTTTGACTGACTCAAAATTGACTTCAGTGTCCATGTTCATCGTAATGAAGGGACATGTCACCCAGTGTCACCCAATGTTGTGACTCGCTGATGTGTTTTTGAACAACAATGAGGTCCATGACATATACTTGAAATAATGATATAATAGTAAAACTTGTACTAGTAGTAATACATTGTTGGTCTTTTCATGAGGTTTGTTGACATTCATTGCCAGCCTTATCCTATAAGACGAATGCCTGCTCAAGGCTACTGTGTCAATGAAAGACAGGCAGAGACGTGAAAACTGAAACAGTACACCACTTCCTTTTCTTCCGCTCACTTCCATCCCTAATCTTTAGTCTTATGTAGCCACGAGGCGAACAGTAAAGAGCAGTGACAGCCTGTGTCCTCAGCCCACTGCAACCACTTCAATCTACACACATATACACACACAAACACAACACTCCCCACCACCAAACATCACACCCTGTCCCCTCCCCTCGCTCCCCGCCTCACCCATCCAGCCAGCCAGGGCCCCCGTCCTCTCTCCTCTCTCACCGCCATGAGGCTGACACTAATGTGACACTCTGGAAAATAATTACCAACAAACGCACTGCTGACTGCAAACAGCTCGCTCCCCTCAGTGGACTGTCACTAGTCATTAGTCTGAACCCTGGGAGAGGACAGGACCACCAAGAGGGGGAGGGAGGGTGTGGATGATGAGGAGGGCCATACCATGTGTAGAAGAAGGAAATGAAGAGGAGGAAGGGAGACCTGACAGGTGAGACGCGAGTAATCTGCTTAGCAGTTGTAAAACATGTAAAACAGTGCTGTGAGCTCGCATGTCTGAGTGTGTTGGAGCTGATTCTTTTGGCCCAGTCGTCATCATTGGCCCCCTCTGGTGGTTTACATTATATTAACTGTGGTACTGCGGCATCACCTGGCCCACTTTGTCTAGGAACCAATATACTGAGAGTGCCAACACAGTCTGTGTTAGCACTCTCAGTATATTGGTTCCTAGTGTGGGCTGTGTCCCACTGATTTCCATCTGAAGCATCTTGGTTTGAGGGATTTAAAGCAGGACAGGTTCTGGAGTCGGGGCTGAAGAGGAACTTGAATCCAAGAATTAGGAGTGAGACAACAGGGAGATCTATGGTCCAGGTAAGCAAAGAGGTAAAAAGAAGAAAGGGCGGCAAGCCTGAAAACTGTTCAAGGTGGCAGCAATTCCAACACAATTATCCAAATGCCACGGGGTACATCAATTCTTCGAACACCAACCCCCCTCCTGAAGACTGTTATTTGAGTTGCCTTGGGGGGCAGCTGTGCCAGTGAGAGATTAAAATTTTTTAGAGCTTCCACAATGGGCAATATTAAAATGTCGGAATACATCTGCCTGGCTATTTTGATTGGTAACTTAACCCCTGACTCCTGAGCAAAAAACTCCCCATTCTGTGAGCTATTGTCAGCAGGCTGGAGTCTAATTCTTGTATGATTCAGGCTAATGAGCTGGTAATACATCCTGTGTGCACGTGTGTGTGTATGTATGCGTGTATGTGTGTGTGTGGGGATGAGGAGGATATTACAGTGTAGTGGCGAGAAGAGAAGGAGGGCACGGGTGGAGTGGGGGGTGGAGGTTTCTCGTTGTTCAATAATCAGAGGGTGCAAGGTTTAATCTGTGAGCAAGAAACTGTTTCCTCTGTTTAAATATACAGCAGGGGCTTTCATTGATAGTCGGTTTCCACATAAATAGGCAGACTTGATTGAAATAAGTGTTCACGCTTCTCATTCTCAGGTCAAGACAGTAACAGAGAGCGCGAGACAGGGAGTTAGAGAGAAAGTGAAAGTGTGTCTGTCTGTGTGTCATCCAGCCAATGGCTTTATCCAGCCTTATCCTGAACCATGAAACCATAGTGCATGACACCCTTCTATGCTCTGCACAGATATGGCTATTCACTGTTAGCACAGAGATTTGACAAGCCAGACTGCTCTCACTCAACAGCCTGGGTCAAATGGATGACTGTCACAATCTTTTTATCTTTCTCGCTCTCTCTTCCTCTCTCCCCCTCTCTATTCCACTCTGTGCACCCTCCTTTTACTCCACACTTGCTGCCAATCTCCCAACTTTGCCTGTTCAAATTGACAAATTCAACCAGCTACAAAAGAATAAATGAAAGAGAGGGAAGAGACCTCTGAAGGGGATAATCTTTGCAGAGGGAAAGATCTGGCTGACTGGGAGACGGACAGGTGAACACATTCAGCTGCTATTCACAATGTAAACATTCAGATGTGAATGGTTTTGAAAAGCAGAAAAACTGTGTTAAAGTTGAAACCTTACCAATGTTGTTATTGGAAAAATGTTAAGAAAAATGGTCAGAAGAACATAGATGAGGATGTTCACATAGAGGGCTTTTTTTGTTCATTTTTGTTAGCGGCTTACCACTGATCTATGAATATGTAATTGGTGGAGGAGGTATTCATTACCAGCACATCAATGTAACAATACCTAATTACAAGTAAGTCCTTCATTTAAAATCTAAAGGACAAGTACAGTCTTAAAAAATGTGTGTTAATATAACAGACAAATGCCTCCTGAGATTGGTATATTATAATTACATTATTCAATATATCTAATGCTTCAGTTTGGAAGTAGCATTTACTGTTGTAGTTGGTCTAGGTGAGGCAAGTTTTAACAATTTTATAAACTAATAAAATTGTCATTCCCGGATTTTAACCTGTGACAATGGATTGTATGTTATTGGCTGTAAATAGTAATTATGCATATACTGTAGCTCTCAAATAATTGTATTGAGAATTGAAAAAAGTGCTATATTTTCCTCTGGATACAGTGGAGTAGAAGTATAAAAGAGCATAAAATGTCAATACACAGGCATCCCTGTGGTTTAGGGGTTAAGATGCCAAGCATGAACTTCAATGTCGTTGGTTCAAGTCCTGCTGGGGAACTTTGTCACATCTTTGTTTCCTGTCATCTCTTCACTGTTTGCATAAATGTTAATACTTAAGAAAAGTACCTCAAAAATATACTTAGATACTGTACTTGAGTAAATGCACTTAGTTAATTTCCACCTCTGGAAAATATATCATGTTTTAAACATAATGACACCTGTACTATATGTGCCTGCTTTTATACTTGAATGTGATGTAAGAGAGCCTTTTAAACCAATGCGGGATCGGCACCCATTGGTATATGACGCTTGACTAAAAGTATTTGTTCATTTATCCTCCGTGGTGTTTTGATAGGGAATAATTCAAATCCCCACCTACCAAACCAAGTAGTATGTTTCCCTTGTCTTTACCACCTCTGCTGTGGTGTGTCACCTTTGTGTATATCTGTCTATCGCTAAACCCCATGGGGCCCTTTCATGCTGCCTGTGGTTTTGTGTGTGTCAAAATCCTAATCACCACACAGTCCTCAGCCCCTCCACACACACACACACCCACACACCCACACACACACACACACACACACACACACACACACGCATACACAGTCTATCGGTGTTCAGTCAGGTAAAGGTCTCCCAGTCGTGCTCTGTGAGTGGCCTCTGCTCAAACAGATCAATAGATACTGGCACGTCCCTCCACCAACCAAGAGAAAACAATTAAAAGCCATCGATCCTGTGCCAGGCTCCTCCATGAATATGCATGTGTCCTTGACCTTCCCTTGGAGAGGAGAGGAGAGAGAAAGACAGATAGACTGACAGACAAGTGCTCTCTTTTTCCTCTCAGCAGTAACGTTAACTGGTTTGTGGTTGTGTTTTGTGCAGCCTTGTGTTGCTCCTTTCTCTCTGAACCCACTCACATCAAATTTCAAACATGCCTCCAAAGCTCACATAAGGCAAATTGTCGCATTAAAGCCTGTGAAACCAGTTGCTCTTTTATAAGCCCGTTTTAGGCACAGATTGCTCTTTTCCAAGCGAACAGAGATCAAGTGGGTCCCACAACAACTGTCCCCTCCAGCTCTCCCGCTGCCTGCCTCTTTTCTAATTACAGATGTGTGACATGCACATGGGGACATCTCCATGTTAGCACATCACTGTGCCTGTCCTGACACATCCTGTGGTCACAACAGCAGGGGCTGCAGGGGACAGCCCTGCCCTGTCCCCCGTCACTGGGGATTAGCATTAGCATGCTAACAGGACCCCCAGGGGAGCGCCGTGCTAAGGGTCACGCTGACAACTGTCAACAGCCTCTTTTAATTAGCTACGCCTGGTCAGGAGGAGCTATGCTAAGGCTGACTCTACATGTAAAATGCTGTTTATTAAGAACATACTGTGTACAAATTGATACTACAATTTAATTTAAACGTGACAGGTGTTAAACTGTGTATAAAAATATGACTGTTACAGCTGTATTTACTCTTATCCATCATTCCTCATCAATCCCCACCCCCATCG